>NW_024609884.1:11000185-11690185 GCF_016920785.2 Ixodes scapularis
CGCCAAATGTCCAAATCGCCAACAGGGCCCGCGCCGAAGGCCTTCGGAACGCTCGGAACCGGTCGGATTCTTGAGCCGGTATACGACCACAGCGCCCGCCGCGTACATCCGGGACCTTTCCTACGCTCCTCGTTTGTCGTAGCCTCATCCCACTAGCCTTTTCTAGTATGCGCCGTTTTTTTCCGCCGCTTGGTGGCGGGTATGTCGACGGGTCATTTCTCGTTTCCCGTACTTTCTAAACTGCATTTGTTTCTTTTCTTATCTAAAATAGTGAACAAAAACTACTTTCATACATAATTGAAACGGTTCGCGACACTTATATTTTGTATCTCTACTAAAAAAAAAGCTCTTAACGGCTTGACCAGTGGCAAGCCCAGGACCAGAGACGTCACATTTTGCGCGCTTTCGGTACCGCGGGTCGCCCTCGTCGGTGGAGGAGGTTTCCGCGTCGTCCGATTAAAATATGACGCACTGATATTTAGTTACTCTCTCCGTGCCCGTTGGCTTGCCCCAACCCCATGAGACGTAGAAACCGCAAAAAAGGTAGACGCTAAAATATGAATCCAGGGCCCCTTTAAAGGGGGGGGGGGGGGGGGGGGGGGGGGGGGAGGGTGCAACGATTTCCGGACTTCGGTCAAATATTTGTGGAAGTTGCCCTCTGATACTTCTGAAGTGAAGAACAGAAAACTGATTTCACCATAGTGTCCTTGTTGCTGAATAAAAAAAAAAAAAGATAAATATTTGCATTTCTGGACCCCCTCAACTGTCTCCCAGTCTTCAGGGTCACACCTGGTCGCACTCTATAGTGATGTAATTCGGGGGTGACCGCCTAGGTTCCCGGTCGGTGCTCTCTTGAAGGACGTTTCCTCTCCCTCTCTCTGCTGACATTAGCGGGCGTTATGCTGCATCTTAGAGCCGAGCGAGGACACGTAAGCTTTTCACCGTAGTTCTTTCGGGTGCCACTCGTGATTGCAGCTGGGGGAAAAAGCTCGACTTTTACTTTGCGATTTATGCAGCGGACAATCGCGACCATTTTTTAATGAAGGAGATGTTTTCTCTATCCCCCGGGACACGATAAAACTACCTAAAAATGACGAGATGCAAATTATTTTAATCTTAAAAATCGTTGCACCCCCTCCCCCCCCCCCCCACCCCCCCCCCCCCTTTAAGAGGTCCGCTGTAAAATAGCTCCTACTCACCCCGGCAAACTTGCTTAGTGAACATACCCTGGTGTTCTTTTTTTTTTTTTTCATCAAATATAAAAAAAGGACGTGAAAGCTACTCAAATGCACTCTACGCAAGTGAGTTATATGATCAGGCGGACGTTATGTTCAAGAGAACATGCAACTAATAGATAACTAATTCACGAAAATTAAACAATTAATTTTTTTACTTAGACGTTTCAGTGCTCATGTCTGTATTGAAGAAATGGAGGCAATCAATGTCGAAGGCCAGCCCAGTGTTTTTAAAATCCTGAATCGAGCACGCCGTTCGAGTTATTAATTGTCAAATTTTGTTTGCCTTTCCTCTCGGCGGGCGCGACGCCCGCCGAAAGGACAACTCTCGTTTGACGCCAAAGGTCACGTGTTAATGACGAAATTCTCGTCACTTTTGTGCCACAGCGCGTCGAAGCATTCACTTTTAGTTGACTGGTTCACGTTCAGGTTGTTTTTTTAACCTGACTCGCAGCCATGATTAAAACGTTTTTCAGTGATATCGCGCAGCAAAGCAAAGCAACTTATCCCGGCGATAAGGTGACGTATCGCTTTAGTTCGCCAGCCACAGAACACCGACTGCAATCAACTCCGGCCACTGATCAGTGTCTCCGGCGTGCTGTGATGCACAATAGTGACGCAAAATTCGTCATTAACACGTGACTCTCCGGCGTCAAACGAGGATTTTCCTTCCTGCGGACATGGAGCATCTGGTTTCGGTCACGACAGCTTTCCAGAACAAGTTCCACAATGAATAACTCAAACTGCGTGCTCGATCCAGGATTTTAAAAACTGGGCTGGCCTTCAACATTGATTGTTTCTACTTCTTCAATAGAAATTTGTGCACTAAAACGTCTAATCAAAAAAAGTAATTAGTGGATTTTTGTTAATTACTCATTTATTAGTTGCATTCTCTCTTGAACATAATGTCCGCCTGGCCGTATAACTCATTTATTATAATCATAGAGATTATAATGTGGCGGATGACACAGCTATATACTCGACAAGTTAAGACATCAGCTTCGAACCGTTTGAGGCACTCGGTTACTAACAGGCAGTAAGTGTGAATGATATGTGGCTGAGGTTAAAAACAATAGTACATAAATGTATAACACAATATGTTCCTTTGAAGGTAAAAAGAAAAAGAATACAAAATTCATGGATAACAAGGGAAGCCATTCAGCTAAAAAAAGAAAACTGAAAAGACGCAGGGAAAGACTCCGTCGGGAGCGTAGTGAAGCTTGAATACATGAAATAGGAACACTGGGCGCTGAAATGAAAAAATCGGATAAAAGAGTCAAAACACAAGTACTTCAATGTCACAATGCAACAATTCCTTAGACAATCACCCTATAAGGTTTGGAGGTATTTAACAAAGAAACAAAAAAAAAAGTGTCTCCGAGATATGCTCAGGGCAGGGAGTTATTTTTGACAAGTAAGATGTTGCAGAGGAGTTTAATAATTTTTTTTACCTGCGTATTCACAAAAGATGACGAGGAACCTGTACAGTTCGTGTTACCTAGGGACTGTACAGATATGGATGACTTAACACTTTCGGAGGAAGGAATTCTAGCTTTATTACTGAATCTAAAAACGTCTAAGTCGATGGGCCCAGATGGTATCCCAAATGCCTTTCTAAAGGGGTGCGCAGAATGGACGGCCAAATACCTTTTGATTATTTTCGAAAAATCACTGTCAACGGGAACCCTTCCAGACGACAAGAAGATGAGTAAAATAATTCCTATACCGAATGGTGGCGAAACCACAATACATGTCCGACAATATCTTTCTTGCAACAGGCTTCTAGTTCTGAGCGACTACCAACATGGTTTTCGGGAGGATTTATCGACAGTGACCCAGCTTGTAGAAACGGGGCACTATCTTTATGAAGTGGTAGACAATAAAGGACAAGTATAGATATAATCTTTTTGGACTCCAAGAAAGCATTTGATAAGGCCAATCATACAAAAAAACTACTAATTAAATTGAAATCGAACTTGGGAGATAATGGCATCGTTAATTGGATCAAGGCATTTCTTACCGATCGTAAGCAGTTTGTATGTATTGAAGAAAAAATGTCTGCAATAAGCCACGTTGAGTCGGGAGTGCCACCGGGTTCGGTGCTTGGGCCGTCGTTGTTTTTGATGTAAATTAACGACCTCATAATCGATTCACCCATTCCAGCCAGATTACTTGCAGATGACCGCATTATTTACACTGAAGTCAAATCTGTTGCAGACCAACTTGGATTAATTGAATATTTGTCTAAAATAACTGATTGGTGTACATTATGACAAATGTCCCCGAACACGCAAAAAACCGTATGCATGACCATTACTAACAAGAGACAGCCTTTGGGGTTCAGCTACACAATTCAGGGGGTTACCTTATCAAATGTCACGGATTATAAGTACTTAGGAGTAACTATAACTTCAGACCTTAAATGGCCAAAGCACATAAAGAATGTTGTTGGTAAAGCGAACAAACGACTAGGGTTCATCCGGCGCACGCTCAAACTTGCGTCACAGGAAACTAAGCTGATGGCATAGAAGATGTTATTGCGCCCTATCTTAGAATACGCGTTCGACGTTTGGGATCCGCATGTAAAACAAATCGCAGTTAAATCTAGAAAGTGTTCAGCGACGGGCATTGCGTTCTGTTTACTCGCGGTACCGAAGACCGGAATCTGTGTCCCCTCTTTACGGCGAAGCCAATTTACCGTTGCTCCAACTTCGCAGGAAACAGAAAAGGCCAACTCTTTTTTACAGCGTTATAAACAGCTTACTACTGATCGACAAGAATCGATATACCAGTGAAGATAAGACGCGAATAACGAGGGACAAGCACGGAAGGCACGTGAAAGAACAGAGGCTTGTTAAGGATTGTCTGGGATATTCATATTTTTTTTTTGCAGACTGCACGAGATTGGAACCAGTTACCGGAAAACATTGTAGGTGCATGTAGCCAAGTTCGCATCTCTTATTTCAACATTTGACATGTGCACGGGTTGAGCTTTTTGTATTCTGTTGTGGATATTGCACATAGTTTCATGTATGCATTGCGTTTGTTCCGGTGCAGGGTAGCGCGAACGCGCGCGGACATTTCGGTGCACAGACTTTTCGGTGTACGGACTTTTCGGTACGCGGAATTTTCGGTGCATGGACTTTTCGGTGTGAGACTTTTCGGTGCGCGGACATTTCGGTGCACGGAATTTTCGGTACACGGACACTTCGGTGCATGGCCAATCAAAATCACGAACCTTTTATAGCTTTCTCTAAACGTAAGAAGCACTACTTTAGCTAGAAATTAATTTTTTTCGCACTTTGTAATATTTTAGACTTGGACATCCATTTAGACCACTAACTGCCATCTAAGTGACTTTGTTACATGCAGTACTATCCTGCGTAAGGATTGGAGACGTTGGAAGTTATAATTTGTTTGTCGGTGTCTCTTTTTCAACGTACGCGCTATAGTCGCATCACATATCTCGGATAATTTTCAAAAATCTCAAGCTTCTTGCTGTTGGGGCCTTTCCTACATATATTATCAATAATAAAGCCCACACATTTACAGATAGCGCCAAGAACGCCTGTATCGACCCAACGCGTAAACAGGATGTGATGCGTCTAGTGCGCACGTTGGAGAAGAGACACCGGCAAAATTAAACATAACGTCCAACATATCCAGTCCTCCCGCAGGATGGTGCTGCGCCTAACAAAGTTCCTTAGGTCGTATAGGAGTAAGTGCCCGTAACTGAATGAGCAAGTCTACAAATTTACAAAGTGCGAAAAAAATCACTTGTACCTAAAGTTATTACTTTTAGAAAAAAAAAAAAAATGTCCCTGCACCGAAAAGTCCGTGCACCAAAAAGTCCGTGCACCGAAAAGTCCGTGCACCGAAATGTCCGCACACCGGAAAGTCCCGCACCGAAAAATTCCGTGCACCGAAAAATCCGTGCACCGAAAAGTCCGTGCACCGGCAAGTCCGTGTACCGAAAAGACCGCACCGAAACGGCCTACACCGAAACGTCCTACACCGCAATGTCCGGATCCCAGCGCGAACTGGGTTTGTATATGTTTGACGACTGATTGTTTGGCTGCAGTTAATTTATTGTGTTCAATTCACTCATGTATCCCACCCCTATACTGGTCTTTTAAGATACCGATAGTATTTTAAAATAAATGAATAAATTTGCACAAACCGCATTTTTGTAGTTTTCACTGCTTTTTTGTTGAAAAAATCTGTGTTCGTTAAAAAAAAAGAAGAGAAAAAGAAACATTTTGTATGTTCGTCCTAAACATGAATATGTATCAGCGATCTGGAGTTCGCATCAGAAGTACTTGGTATCGCACTGAGGCAGTCCTGAATCGAGCAGCACGCTTCACAACATCTTCCTATTCAACTAACTTAAAGGGATACTGAATCGAAATTTATATTTTGTAAAATATAGATGGGCAGAAGGGTTGAACGGGACGCTACAAACTCCAAAACATCACTCACGCATCGATATCTCAAACGAATGGCCGTACTTTTGGAAAAGAAGGGCGCGATCAAGCGAGGCCTATGACGTCATTGTCCTCCAGGAGTGTTTGAGAATGAGGGGAAGCGGCCTCAGTTCTCTCCTCCTCGTTTGGGTTCACCAGATCGACGGGACGTAGCGAGGAGGAGAGGGAATGAGAATCATGACGTGACTTGTCTGGTCGTCCTCGTCGGCCGTGTTGAATCGCGCACTTTTCCAGAAATACGACGATCCGTTAGATGTATCGCTGTATGAGTGATGTTTTTGGGTTTTGCAGCGTCCCGCCTATCCGTCCAGCCTTGTTCTGTGAGCTCGAAATTTCGGTTCAGTACCCCTTTAAAGGGAAGCTGAAGCTGTCTTGAATTTGATTAGAACACTCGATTCTTTTCATTCCAATTTCAAACATCACGAATATAAAAAAAAAAAAAAAAAAAAATGTAGGAAATTTCGTGTCCGTATCACCCAAAAAGACGCCTTCGAAGTTGCGTTGAAACCACGCCCCTTCGCGGCAGCGGGAGAGAGGAGTAAAAGGAAGAGATAAAACATGATGTCACGAAAGGAGCCTCGCACGTGCTCCCAACACTTCCTAGATAAAAAAAGCCTTCACCGCCGAATTCACGAACGGCCCCTCAACTTCCTCGAGAAAGGCGCGAGGGCCGGCGCTAGCCAATCGCGATAACGGATCCGCCGTCGCGATTGGCTAGCGCCGGCCCTCGCGCCTTTCTCGAGGAAGTGGAGAGGCCCCTCAATTGAAGTGAGGTTTGTGAATTCGGCGGTTAGAGCTGATTTTTCCTGTGTCACTGGAGAAGGTCACCGTAGGCCAGCGTTTGGACACGACTACGGCGTCAGCGTTCAATGTCCAGTAATTTTTCTTGCTGCGTTTGAATTGTTACCATATGTATTTATTATGATATATACGTATTATTCTTGTCTAAATATTTTTTCCTTTAAATTCTCAGTGTTTACTTTCAATTGATTATGTACTTTCTTCGCTTGTGCGTTGTTTTGTTTATATATATATATTTTATTTTCCACTTTGTTCGGAGTAGGTGGCACCATCCCTCCCGTCGACATTAGGAAGTTTTATACTTCGTCTCGCCTTAGCATAGACTGTTGTTAGCCGCGCATGCTAGAAGCGTGAGTTAGTTGTTTTGCATGAAGCCTCGGCGGCTGGATGAGCGCTCGTGCAGAGAGTGCTCCAATCAAGGCAGTCAAGGCTAGGCGCTCGTGCTCTCACGACCTTCGCAGTTATGCTACAGTGTTATGCTTCGTCTCACCTTAGCATGGACAAACTGCGAGGGCTGTGCAAGCGCGAGCGGCTAACCTTAACTGCCTTGACTGGAGCACTCGCTGCAAGACCTCTCGTGCAGCCGCCGAGGCTTCATCCAAAGCAGCTGGCTCGAGCTTTTAGCATGCGCGGCTAACAATAAATAGTCAATGCTAAGTTGAGACGAAGTGTAGTAGACCGTTTTCGCGTACCTGCTCCGCTTTTGCAGAACGGCGCAGTCAAACTCAAACACAGAGCGTGCCTATAAGTAGTACCACGCTCTGCTTTTGAGCGTGATACTCAAGACGCAGAGTGGACTGTCGCCAGCCGAGTAAACGGCAGTAAGCATTTGTCCAGTGAGGGTCCCACGGCGCGCATCGATCGTTAGAAACTTTCTTCGGTCTACGGAGGGGAGCCGGATCAGGCCCTGCCTCGATTTGCGCCTGCACGTGTATCGGGGAATTTTCGTTGAGCAACGAAGTTCAGGAATGCTACTTACGTGATAACCCTTACAAAAATTATCAATGCGTTTCAATTGAGTTTCTAATGTATTCTATAAGAATACATTAGAAACTCAATTAAAACTCACTAAATAATTCTCCTAAGGGAAATCTCCTCGGATAATCAAGGGGCTTGGGCAGCCTACAAAACGACATTATGTATTTCATGCGGCTGTCAGGTGTATCTTGCCTGCTAAGCAGGGCCGGCCCTACGGGTGGGAGACCTGGGCAGGCGCCCAGGGCACCGTCAAAACCCTGTTTTTTTATCTTTTTGATTTATTTGAACACTGCGACCGACACCACGCTATATGCTCGATCGCCGTCAGTTTTTGGTATGTGGTTCTCGCCTGACTAAAACGCTGCGTTGGCACACTACTCACATGTTTACTGACAACGTGACGTTCGTACGTAGTAGATAGGGGCGTATAAAAAAAAAAAAAGAGAAAAAAAAAAGGGGGGGGGGGGGGGGGGGCGACGGCCGGAGTTCACCCAGGGCGCTTGGTGGTGTATGGCCGGCCCCTCTGCTAAGGTTGAAGAAAGTTTTTTTTTTGTCGTTTTCTTAGAGGACAGTCCCCACTAAAGTACATCACAGCAGCCACGGCACGCACCCCACGCAAAGCACGGAACATGGCAGCTCTCTTTGAATCCGGCTGATCCGGCGCGCCAACGGTGGGTGCGAGCCCAGTATTGGCACGCGCAGAACGCGGAGCACGCCAAAGTTGGCGGCTTCCGTGCTCTGTGTGGCAACAATGGGTTCCAATACCGCCAGCGCCGCCGGGTGCAATCAGAGCGTAACACCCGCGAGCAAAAACCGCGTCGCGTCGCGCAGCGATATTTGCTCACGCGTTTTTCACGCTTAGGAGACATATCTTACCTTTCTAGAGAATATATTTGCATAGGGGCCTTACCTGGATCGAGTTAGAACTTGCGTTTACGGGTTTCTTTTATTTTGTTCAGTTCTGCGGGGCTCCTAAGACGGAATGTAAAAACAAAAACAACATAATGAAGATAAATTTGTTTCGGATTTGATAAAGCAGCAAGCGCAAAAACGGATCATTGATTTATTCAATAATTCGTCTCAAATTTCCTTATGTTTGTGAGAAACCAATCGGAAATACTTACAGATAGGGGCTGAGTGCGCAGATGCAGCGAAGGATGCTGAAGCGACGTGACCCCCCCTCGTCGTCCTAACAGTGTTCTAGAGCACAGCGGCAAAGCTTCCGTGAACCTGCGCATTTTATGCGTGAGAGAATCGCTGCCCCCTTTCGGGCGGGCGGCTAACTTTCCTTCGCTCTGCGTCTCCGTTGCGGAGTGATCTCAGTTCGGCATAACGACGACTGCGCTCGTACACAACACCTCGTTAGGAATGAGGCACAAAAGTAGATAACAGAAACTAGCGAGAGAGCTCAATTGTATACCACTCGAACTGAAAATCACAATGGAGGAAAAAGAAAAAGAAGAAAACTACAGTGCGATATTTCTGCTTCCAAAAACGTAAAATGTTCCCGGGTTGTTTGTGTGTGTTTGGGGTGGAGGGGGAGTCCGTTGCCATAGTTACCACGGGAGGAAGTTTTTAGCGAAGAGGAAATAAAGGGATCGGGGAAACAAATGGAGGAACTACGTCCCTCGTCGTCGTTAATGTTTCGCCGATGGAAATCTCCCGCGGCGCGAGAATCTCGTCTGCCATCTGAAACAGCGCGACTGGAGTGAGCCTCCCTTGCTCCAGTCGGGCAACGCTGAGGACGAAAAGCGTAAAATGTCGTTTGTGTGGCTTCCCTCGTAACAGTATATATACTTCCTTTGTTTGTTTCCTCTCGCTTCAAATATCGAACGAATTTTTTTCTTTTTATTCTTTTCGAATTGTCCGTCTTAGAACTGGGACGTCGCAATCTGAAAGACAATCTCTCTTGGGCATTTTGTAATAAAGTTTTCGTTTCAAATTTTTTACGCGATGATTTTGAATGCTCCTTAGACGGGACTGAAAGAATCGTATCGCATACACGGTCGAATCTATCATGTTGGCTAGATTCGTCACCTCAGCATTGTAAGTGCGCAACCGCCCCCCCCCCCCCTTCCCCCTTCCCCTCTTTCCGTTCTTTCCCCCGAAAAGTGGTTTAAAAATTTCTTTGGATTTGCTCGTCGTGATGATCGTAATTTCGAGGGATTTCAACGACACGCTGGCAAAATTTCACCGGATTTCACTCGAAGTTGAAAGCGTTTGCACGCTCCGAATGCCACTTTATTCTGGGAACCGCGTGAATGTTAAAACTGACGCTGCATTGAACGTGCTTATTTATATTTTAATGTACTTCGTTCGCTGAGCTGCTTTGAACATATAAACAACACGGAAAAGTGCAGGCATTCCGGTGCTTTCGCTGTTCTAAGGCCCGGTCACGCAGGTTAGTGTGCGTTTTGCGTTCCGGTG
This sequence comes from Ixodes scapularis, assembly GCF_016920785.2. Taxonomy (NCBI): domain Eukaryota; kingdom Metazoa; phylum Arthropoda; class Arachnida; order Ixodida; family Ixodidae; genus Ixodes; species Ixodes scapularis. The sequence goes on from NW_024609884.1 coordinate 11,010,111, forward strand.
GGAGTCTTGGCGCGCCCGTCGCCTTTTTTGGAACAAAATACCGATTCCTTGTTGGTTTTTGTACGACAGACAGTTCGTGAGTCCAGATAATCGCTACGGTCTTGCAGTGGGATGTCGCGTTTCAATAATGATGTCTGGTCCTGAATGTTTCAAGTTCAAATCTGTCCTCTCGTTTAAACGCGCTTACTCGCTCTTTTTTTTTATTTTTCCTTTTCCATTTAAAGGATAGAAGGACAAAAAAAAATTAAAAGCGGCCACCAAAAAACACGAGGTGACTTTGACTATCCTCGTTTTCGAGTTGCACAGGAAAGTGCGTAGGAATGCGATATTGCATCCTAAAACTCAGATCAGCGCCGTGGCGCCTAGGTTGGCTTTGTCCGCACGCTCGACTGTCTCACGAAAAAACACGCTTTGTTGACCGCGTAGAATTTTGCTCTTTCTTGTTTTGTTTTATTTGTTGCTTTTTACAGCGGTAGCTGTTAGTGCCCCTTCCCGGCAGTAAGTGCTCATGTACGAACGCAAAAATCCAATCCACAGCAGAGGCACGGCTCTTCCTCTCCCCGTCGTTCCTCACGTACCGCAAGGCTCTGTCTCCAGACACGCCGATGATATTTTTATTGACTTCGCGAAAGTGTTTGATCGCGTACCATATAACCGGTTGATGTATAAGTTGACTAAACTAAACTTATCCACCGGTGTTGTTAAATGGATTAAAAACGTTTTGACTAACAGACGCCAATCCGTTGTGATTGGCAAAAGCCTCTTTTCCCCTCTTCCCATGACGTCAGGTGTCCCGCAGGGGTCTGTACTGGGTCGTGTGCTTTTTTTTTTTTATGTACATCAATGATCTTCGCTCTAACATCAAATCTTGCGCTCGTCTATTCGCGGATGATTGCGTCATCTATCATCCCGTTATGGACCCTTGCGATAGTACAGTTTTACAAGATGACTTAAACACAGTTTCAAACTGGTGTGACACGTGGCTGATGAAAATAAATACACACAAAACAAAAGCTATGACCCTTCGCCTCGAAACGACATCTCACCCCTCACACGTACTTCATTGGTAGTCACGCCGTTGAAAATGTCTAATCCTTTAAATATCTTGGCGTTCATCTCTCATCGGACTTAACGTGGACCCTTCACATTCAACACATTGCTAACAAGGCGTCGCGAACTCTTGGCTTTCTTAAACGAACACTGTTCCAAGCAAACTCGGATACAAAACCTCTTGCCTACACACTGTCCTTGTCAGGTCTCAACTTGAGTATGCATCAGTCATCTGGCACCCTTATGAAACATATCTGACAGATAAGATTGAATCTATTCAAAACAAAGTTGCTAGATATATTATATAGCTTGCGACTATTCCCGATTCACAAGTGTAAGCAGTTTAAAACTCCCAACTTAACTTGTCACCTCTTCATACAAGAAGGCACTTCCACGCCTATCGTCTATTTATTAACTTTATCGCAGTCCCTTGCCTTTTAGGGACTCTTTCCTACTACCGGCTCACCATATATCGTGCCGCTTAGATCACCCTTTCAAAATTAACACAATATTTGCACGAACCGACATGTTTAAAAACACTCCGCTACTGCTCGCTATATCGGACTGGAATAGCCTCCCCAAAGGAATCGCCTCCATCAGCGACCATTACTCCTTTGTCTCCGCACTAAACATGTTAAACCTTGAATAGTCTTGTATCCCTGCAATATTTGTTGTTGTCAGTGTCGTTTCTGATGTACATGTTTTTATTGAGCGCCATCTTTTTTCTATTTTATGTTTGAAGGTCAAAATTGCGCCGAATGCTTTCTACCTTCAATTTATGCTTTGTACCTTCATTTTTTTTTAATCTTTGTTTGGTTTTGTTGCAACTTGGTTCAGTTATACGAATCTTTGTATCACGTCCCCTTATGTATTGCCCGAAAGGGCCTTTAAGGTTCAAATAAACAAATAAATAAACAATGAAACCGTGGTTGTTCCGACTGACAGAGATCACGTAACTCATAGACGCATATCAACCGAATTTATTTTTATTAAATGAGTGACGCACATTTTTCCTGCCGTTTTTTTTACAAGGTTAGTCTTAAACAATACTGCATCGCGAGTTTACGGTTCAACTATCGCCCAGGCCACGGCCGGATCAAGGGGTGTTCTCGGAGCTGAAAGCGCGCACAGGAGGACGCTTTTAGGGGATGCAACGGTCTAGTGACGCGCTCCCTGCATTGAAACGCCCTGTCGGAGAAGGTTCGCGCATTAATCTTCAAGAAACCGCCCATGATAACCCAAGCGCGAAGGCGCGCGACCGTTTCCTTGTCAAAAACGCGCGCAAGCATTCGTGAATTACAACTCGGTCGCATTATCGGCGCGCGGCACGATCCGATGGTAACGCAACGTGCCAAGGACCAATCGCAGCGTGCCGTCTTTGTCACAAGCCACGGTGCTTTAGCTCTGAACAAAGGCGCCGAATTAGCCGGACAGTGCGGGCCGGTGGTTTTGATGGGCCCCTAGAACAAAGAGCGAAGGGCACCCGACCAGTGTTGCCGGCATGCGCGAGCCATAATCCACTAAGCACTCGTCGATTGCTCCTCCCCGCCTCTGCGATCTTGGGAGGGCTTGCTCGAATGATTTACGGGTTATTTAGCCCCCGTCAAAATGCGTGGCTCGAGCGCCAAGTTGGCGGGCGCGCGCGCGGGGGAGGGTTGGAAGGCCACGAGGTAGATGAGTCGATTACATTGGCTCCAACAGGAAGGAAGGATGCGTCCAAATTGCTTCCTGGCGCGTGATGGATCGAACGACTTTGGAAATTTAGAGTTCTGCGCCTGCCGACGGGGTATCACAGCGGCGCCTTGGTGTTTACTCGCGGTTTTCTTTCCGTTTTTTTTTCTTCGTTTCTTAGTGAGAAAAAAAGGGGAAAAGGGGGGGGGGGGGGAGGTGGTGGCTGTAATCTAATGATACGAACGAAGTGTTCATGTTTCTACCTCCCGTTGGAAATACCGAGACTTGATAAGAGAGAGCAGTAACGCGTGACTAATGGCGAACAAATTCTTAAAAAAAAAAAAAAAGAGAAAAAAAGCTGGTCGCGAGTGGATACACTTTCGGCACGTGGATCACTAATGCTTTCTTTCCCCGCGATCCAACCCGGAAATATGGCGCGCCGATTAATACCTGATCGCGACTGTTTTTTTTTCATTAGTTTTTTTTTCTTTCGTTGCAAAACTGGCGATTGACTTTTTGGTTGCTCAGAGAAACGCACTTATTTTCGATTTTGTTACCTTTCAAAACAGGTCGCTGGAGGACTGCACCGGTTGCGCTTTAACATGCGGCTACGTATAGTTTCGGGTTATGTTTAGCGTCCGGTTGTCCCAGTAGGCCGGAATGGCAATTACCCGACACTCTGCGCCTTGCCTTGTGGTAATACGCATAGGATCACTTTTATACCGCCCGCAGTGATCCCGACTCGTATACGGAGCCTTTGAACCTCCAACACGGGAAGCTGAACAAGTCCACAGAGGTTGTAAACTCAACATAATCGGGGAAAAATTGTTACAAAGACTCTATGTCATGCCCAAAGGTCGGGCTATCGCAGTGGAGCCATATTGAACGACTCGTAATAGGGAACATGCAGGCGAACTGGTGAACTTTCAGTGAGACCTGTGTGTGTATCGTCCCCTTATTAAGGCGAAAGCCTTAATTGCCCCATTACGCGAAAAGCCGTCGGCGTTGTCCCCGAAAGATGGTCATAAAATTACGTCATCGAGCACGCGCCTCAGAAATAAAACACAAAGAAAAGCACAGCCACGCAGATGCTTCGTCAAGGTAGCCTGCGGGGGCGCTCAAGGTCAAAGCGGACGCGCCTCAGAAATAAAACAAAGGAAAGCGCAGCGACGCAGATGCTTTGTCACCGAACCCGTCGTGAGGTCGGCGGGGTTCGCCGCGCCTGCGCAGTGGGGGAGCGTGATGTCACCGCCGGAGCGCCGTGTGCAAAATAAAGACGTGGCGCGCTGCTTGTAAGAATGCGCAGCGCGTAGGAGTGCTTTCGCATTCCTGCACGCAAGCAGCCTTAAGTGTCTTCGGCAAGTTTGTTTGTTCCTCAGACTCCTTTTTCAGGATGTATATTGAACCTTGACTATTTCAGAAACCGAATCTCGTTCCTTGTGACAGTTTATACCGGTGTGCCCATTTGATTACCGTGTATTCCAAGAAACGCAGCTAGATGTATTTGGTACCTCTAAGGATTTGGATGCCATTACCCGGCCACGGTGTAGCCAACCCCGACAGTGGACAAGGCGGCCTTTTATTTCGACCTTTAATGCGTATTTAAATCTCTTTATTTTCTCAACCTTTGCTTGCATATTGTGTGTTTTCCTTTTTTTTTATTTGGAAAACCAATTCGGCAGTATCGGTCTCAACGATATTTTCGTCTCCCCCTCTTTTCGGGGGAACGGGAAGAGTGAGAAATATTTGCATCATTCAGCAGAATTGGAACGGGCAACATCGTTTACGTGCTATATCGAACAGAACGTACCGAGCAAGGGGAAATAAAATCGAGGTGAACATAAAAAAAGATGAAGAAAAGGAGATAATACCGAGAGTCTCATCACTTCATTCCCCGTAACTTGTTACGAACGACACGCATGAAGGCATGCGTGTGAATGAAACTCGAAACGGGAATCGCCTGGACGACCTCTTTTATGAGCCCGCGTGTTCCGCGAGGATGAAATAGGCAGAGAAAACGAAAAGCGGACTTACGGAAAAAACAAAGTGATTAACCGTGAGCGGGAAGATGGCCCATATCCTTTCCTCCCTTGTGAATCCCCTCATACACGTTTTATGCCGTTCAATGATCCCTTTACGAAAGAGAAATACGCGGCGATAGGCTGGGGAGAGTTTGGGCATTAAGCTTGGTTTCGTAAGTTTGCGCTTACGTAAGGGATACCCGGTGTGACTCGGCAAGCGAGCGAGGTGGGGGAGGGGACAGGAAAGGCGGAGAGGGGGAAGAGGGGGAGGGGGAAAGGTAGGGGGGGGGTGGGGGGGCGTCGAATGGTGGGTCCGACAGATGGCGGCGACGTCGTCCGTTATGAGCCCTCTCCGATCGTTGAAAGCGGGGACACCTGCTTTTGACTGCGTGCCGGCTCGGTCAGCCTGCCTGAAAACGGTCCTCATTTTGTTTCGAAAAATTTCCCGGACCGCTCCTGACTCGTGCTGGACCGGTCGCCATATATGCGCGCGAATTCTCGAGAAGAGTCGGGGTGGTGCCTCAAAACGGAATTGAACTCTCAATTGGGCGTTTCGATCTGTCGCTTCCATCCTTTTCGTTTTTTCTTCTTTCTCGGCACTCGGATTCGCGGACTTTATTAACGAAATGTAAAATAGTAAACTGACTAAACAAAATAAGGAAGCTGGTACGAAGAAACCCAGTGTGAACGTTCGTTCTTCGTGTTTTCGTCGCGTCAGGTCCGTACGCGATTTTATCATGACGAATTTCCAGACAGTATGGGAGCTGCTTACTGGAGGGTATGGTATTCAGCGAAGATGGTGTATAGACCTCACTTTTACGGAACGTGTGCGCCGCGTGTGCAACTGAATGCGCCATTTATCCGCGTGCCAATGATGAATGCCCCGTTTGAGAGATAGTGCACGGTGCTGTGAAAGGCACTGCCACTCCCGCGATGATTGCAAACACTAAGTCAGTCAAGCACTCATCGAAGAACCTTCGGATACTGCACGTTCGCCGCCGCACCGTATATACTACGTTGGATCTAGTACCGTTTGGGACAAAATTACGTTACATACGCTCGTGTTATATGTCAGAAACAGCCACTTCTTAGTCCATCGTTAAGAATCACGCTATACCGGAGCACAGTAAAAGAAAGATTTCAGTAACTTAAGTGCGTTTAAACTATTCCACTGTTTGTAAACAAGGCGAGAGCCGCCTGGCTTTTTGGTGGGCGCGGATCACTCACATGTCCCTGGGGTAAACTCTTTCCCACAAGTTTCTTGGGGTTAGCCATAGCATTGCAGCTTCTGGAAGCTTCCAAGGAGGTTTGCTGAGATCGTACTTTTTGATGCTCACAATGTCTCAACTATTTTTTTTATATTTTGTAGCAAGCCGACTTACTGTTCACCGAAAGTAGCGAGCTCGATTTTTAATCGAAAGTGTAATTTAGTATTCACTTCAGCTACTTACATCGTGGAATTTGAAGGCAAAAATCAGTTTTTTCATATAAAAAAGGAAAGAATGACGTATGTTTTTAAGTTTGCCTTAAAGCGATGACGACACTCTTTTATCTGGTGAATTTAACCACTGAAACACGCATTCGTCAGAAGTTTTCAGCCCGTTCGGTTGTGACACCCACATTTCAAAATGATAGTTGTCGTCCGACGGACGCGAAACTTTTGGGCCACCTCTGACGCAGCTTTGCGCGCGCATGGCTCTCAAAATAAAACGGGTTCTCGTTGAAAAAAAAAAAAAAAAAAAAAAAAAAATGGCTGCTTTTTAGAACTGCCGTCGGATTCACCGAAAACTAGTTTGGTTCGTTCCTTGTTTTCCGACAAGAAGTAGCCAGGGGCTCCTTTCTTCCACGCTTGGGCGAAGATGTGCGAGGTGTCAGTTTCGGCGGCCTCCTTAGCTGGTCTCGCTACAAGCTTTGTCTGCCATCAATTAGGAGCTGTCTGCGGGCATAATTGAGGAGTTTTCGCTCGCCACCTGCGTCTGTCTCGCTGTCGTGAAGAAACTCACCCACTCGGTGCGGCTACTCACGCTTGGATCTTTTTGACGCACTGCCGCAGCTGGGGTCGGTTCTGATGGATGATGTTTGTTTAGAAGTACGTGTTCCTTTATTATTTACACTGTACCACGAGGATAATCGCATTTCTAGAGATTGTGGGACATACAATTGGGTTTTGCGCATGTGTGCCGCTGACGAGGCGGGGGAGCACCGATGCTAAGTACGGTCGTAAGAAACTCAGGCGCCGTGGAAGATCGTAGAAAGTAATGAGCTGCAAACCCGCGGAATGAGTTGGCATTCAAATACTGCAGACAACCTATGTTTTTCGGCGTCGTAAGTTTCGCAAATCAAACGCAATCTAAGAAGAAAAAAAAAAATGATGAAGCGAATATGTTCGGTAAGCTAATTAATGCGCGATGTTCATCAACATGTTCATTTCCAAACGCGAAATTTCGTTCCCGTGCAATTCCATAAGAGGGCTCTTGAGCGAATCCTCGAAGTCTTAACGGATAGGACGTCGTATAGATACAGGCCGGCTTAATTGCCAGTGCGGTTTCAACTCATTCGGGCTGGCCCTGGTAAGCGCCCGGTGAAAGCACTGCAGCCCACGTTTTGGAAAACGGCTGTGCAATTGGCTTGCCCCGCGGAATATGCTGGCATATCAACGGAGCAGCGTTATGAGGCCCGTTCGGGCGCCAAACTTACACGTTGCTAAATAAAAGTAACTTAATGTGTATTTTTTGTTGTTGTTGTTGTAAGTAGCGCCATTCTACTGCCCTTTCGTGATCTTATTTTGGAAACTGGAATAGCGGATAGGAGAGAGTTTTAGTATGGCGTATATTTGCGAACGCAAGCGCGGTGAGTTTGTGTTAGCGTTGCATGCTCCACGGTGCGCATGCGCGTCGCCGCCATGCGCCAATCCAAGACCATAGTCTGTGTTCCGCGCATGCGCTTTGCTGAACACGCAAAGCTACCGGAAACGCACAGTGCTTGCGTTCGCTTGTGTACGCAATACTAAAACCCACTCATTATAAGGGAACGCATATCTTTATCGAGAACAACACAAGCTCAGCGCGCAACGCGAAGCATTTTATTGTGATAAAGATACATTATATGTATGAAGATAGAGTAAGTAGACAGTCCCCTTTTTCGTCCGTCGTGTCCGGTTTTTCAAAAATCTGTAACATAAACCGTTGTGTTACGGAGTTTTGAAAAACCGAAGACGACGGACGAAAAAGGGGACCGACACAAAACGTCTCAATCAATTGAGACGTTTTATGTTTGTTCCCTTTTTCGTCCCTCGTTTCCATTTTTTTAATGTGTAGTATGTGCATTTTTCGGCAGCGTAATTTTGTATTTACATACTTTGGCTATGTAGTGCTAGAAATCTGTTCGCATGGGTACAATGCGCAACGCTAACTTTTGAGTCCATATTCTGCATGCTGAATACTCAAGGTACCCGCTTTCGAGCGTATTAGTTGTATGTAAATATTGCAGCGGTTTATTGTACCCTAACGTAGAGTGTTCTTTGAAACTTTGAAGTATGATGCCCAGTTTTTTAGCGGTGTTGTCTGATTCAACTCTGTATTCTGGAGTAGCCGGCACCGCTAAAGCAGCAGCCAGTGTTTTCGTTAGAAGGGTGCTCAGCTTCTGCAATCAAGCGTCCACGGCAGTTCGTCAAACGACATTATCTGGCGCCGGTAAGTACAGTGAGAGCGAACTCTATATTGTAATTTTAGAAACCTTGACCTACGTAAAAGGCTTACTGCATGATACAGTATACAGTACCGACAGTGCCACTTCTCAGGTTGGGACAGTGCTTACTTCCGTGGTGCTCCGTACAGTCAACCCAGCGAAGGTGTCTGTGATGGCATTGGCTCGTCCGTTCTTATATGGTGTGCGACGTCGACCAGGACGTAAGACCGACGATACCAACTCCAACGGAGAGAAGGAAAAGAGCGCACGCGCGCACCCAACCACGAGCCCATCATATACCTACGCGGACACTTTGGAAACATTAAGGAGCAAATACAAGAACAAAAGGAGGGGGAGACGCATTTTCGGCAAATCGGATTTATTTCCGAGGCACAGACGGAAGTACGCGCTGCCACACCGCTGCGCCCTGTTCCAACGCGGAACGTATTTTGAGAAGCGCCTTAGTGAAGTTTTTTGTTTTTTTTTCGCCCCTTTTTTGTATTTACCTCTTCGATGCATACTGTTTTAGGTGGGAACTGTTCCTCGTGGAGATGGCAGAAGGCGGCAGAGGGGAAAAGGAGCTGGCGAGCCCTCGCATCTTTCTTCCATGCCTGTGATTTAGTATGCGGCTGTCGTAAAGTTCTTATGCGCGGTTCACTCGTGAACCGAGGCGCAACACTTTGCCGCTTAGGCCTAATTTAATTCCGGCGAGTCCCTGCGCGTGTCTCCATTCGTCACGGGGCAGAGCCCTCTGATGGCCAAGAGGCGCCGCCGCCGCCGCCGCCGTACTGAATATTCGTTTCTACGTGCCGACCCACCTGCGTCAGATACACCAGGAAGAACATACATCTTTTAACTTTTTTTTTTTTTTGGTTTGGGGGGTGGGGGAAAAGGGGGGGGGGGGTTCTACGATGTCATTGAGGTGTAAAGGTAAAACACTCGCGCTAGAACGGTTGGTATATCGCACGTTTTATGGACGCAAAGAAGCTGCAGTATATTAAGGAACAGAAAAAGAAAACCGTCCATGTTGCACGTTCGTATCAGTCGGTCGTGGAAATAACTAAAACGTATATGTGCATGCGCTTGACCGTAGTTTTATATGTAATTAAAGTTCACTCACAAATGTGCGAAACGTGGCTAAGCCAACCGCTTCTCCATAGTTTGTGAAAGCTGGCTGTGATTTGTAAGGGGTGGCCGGACGGATATATCCAAGGAGCCATAAAAAGTACCATCTAAAGTGAAGAGCCGCAACAAAAAAAGGGCCTGGCAATTTTTTTTTTTAGCCTCGGTTGGTAGTTACAGGAAATTACACCCGTGAAGCAATATCTCATTAGAGAGTATAAGAACAAGGGCCCCAACGACTTGTGTTCTCCGAACAGCTTCGGAAACCCAAAGCGCCGAGGCGCCCTCCATTCTAAAACTCTTAATTACGTTTCTTGATTATTGTACGTCCCCATTCATGAAGCAAGCACCTTGTCTAATGTACATAGGAATTGTGGCGCAGTGGCAAAATGCAACCTCTCATTTATTCTCTAGCTCCTTCGTTCTGACCTTGCGGGAAGGCAGGAAAGGGGGGGGGGGGGGGGGGGGGGTGCCGCGATCCGCACTGAGACCGCGATCCGCACTGAGACAAGTGTCGCAGGTTGGCCACCCCTGGGTTAGACTCCAGGAGCGTTATCAGCCAACCGTGACGATATATTTCATCATATTAGAAGGTTTCAGAAGAGCGTACAGACCCTTGCGTTAGCACTGCGTGCGACGCACGCAAACGCTCATCGGAACGCTGCGTAGCGCGTCAAAAAGCGCTTTTAGTACAGCGAAACGCAAACGCAGACGCAAGCAGTTGCAGCGCCATATAGATGTGCCACGCAAACTAATCCAAGCAATCTAAAGCCGGTATATGCATTTGGTGAAGCCAAACCTGAGTGTCGCCCTGTCCCGCGCGCGACGAAAACAATAAGACGGAAATGTAAAGGAACCGCTGCGTTCGCACACACGAATCAATAGCGAGCGTACGTACGCAAGGCAAGCGGCTTTACGTAGGTATGGAGCATGCGCAGCCTGGAATACGCAAGGCTAACGCAGACGCGCACAGTGTTTGCGTTTGCTCCCATACGCAATACTAAAACTCTCCATTGGTAACAAAATGTGCCGATTCATTTATGTCACGGACAAAAACAATTAACCTTCTGCCACTTATATGAAAGCAAGGTGTCCGCCGTCCTAGTGATGAATTGGTGGATGATTTAGGGTGGTGAAAAAATGACACGCGATCGGTCACCCAGATACTCTGGTCAGCAGGGTGGTTGCTCGCGTCCAAGTCCCTTATCTGAGCTGTAAAATTAACGAAATAAAAGGAAATCTCGCGGCAGATAAACACGCCATCACGGCAGAAGAAATAACGTAAGCGCAACCTATTTATAGAACATCCAGGAGCACTGGCTTAGCAAAGCCACGACACATTTTAGCACCAATGACTGCGAAGCACCACGGAGACGCCACCGCTCAAAGTCGTGGCATTTGCACACTGACTCGAACGAGCCGTGGCTGTCTGAAATAAGGATGGGTCAAAAAAAAAACAACAACTATATTTGTGACAAGGATATGCGACTTTAAATTATTCATTCTTACCAGGAATGGCAAGATAATAAAAGGACGGGAACGATGCATATTTAAATCCGTATAAGCAGCATAACCTGAGACGGCGAAGCAGACTGCCTGGAACCTAGAACAGAAAGGACAGAGTAAGATTCAGTCGCGTGCCGTAATTACTGCAGTAATCATTAATTCTCTTTCCTGCATAGTAAGGACCCCCCCCCCCCCCCCCCCCCCCCCCCAAACAGAGTTTTCTGTTCAGTTTTAACGCTACTGATGTTCTGCACAAGACGTTTAATCTTGATCAGCAAAGCAAGGCGAACGCGAATGTAAACAACAGCGGTTTTGCCTTAAAAAAAAAAGAACAACAAAAGAAAAGTAGAAGAGAAAGCCGTTTTTTTTTCTTTTTTTTTTCCCGTTTTCTTTAAACTAAGCGAGGCGACAGCCGAGGCGCTGCATGCTCTGCTACACACTATACACACAATCGTTCTCCTCCACCATTTAAAAGTTGGCAAAGGTGTAAATAGCACAGTGTCACGTGACGTCCCAATTTTCACGCTAATTTCAGCAGGCAACATTTTCCGCTAAATCTAGCGGAGAAATTTGGTCTCTAAATGTAATGGGGAGACGCTCCGCGTGCCGTCACATCTTCACGTCACATTGATTCCCCGCTAAATTTAGCGGTCCCCACCCACAGCCGGGGATCAGGTGCGAAACCTCGCCAATAGGGAGTTTTAGTAGAGCGTTTCGATACCGCCGATAACGGGGCGTTTTAGGAAACCGGGTTTGCACGTCCGATACGGTACAATGGGGCCCTCCGGTACGAACTGCGCATGTGCGAGCCTTCTGCGGCAGCGCATGCGCAGTTGGTACCAGAGAGCCCATCGTACCGTATGGGATGTGCAAAAAGGGTTCCCGAAAACTCTCTAACGATACCCGATAACGATACGACGCATGCGCAAAGGCGTCGGTGGGGTGTCGGGTATTGTTATCGCAGGTATCGAAACGATCCACTAAACCCCCCCCCCCCCCCCCCCCCCCCCTATAACGGCTTTCGCCGTGAAAGGTTTATTGGCGTCTGTACGGTTGCGAGCTAGCGAGCTTACGTGCGTGCGCGTGTGCGTGCGTATGCGTGTGCACGTGTGCGTGTGTGCGCGTGTGCGTGAGTGCGTGAGTGCGCTCGCTCGCGTGCGTGCGTGCGTGCGTGCGTGCGCGTGTGCGTGTGCGTGTATGTGTGTGTGTGCATCAGACATGTACACTCTCATAAAAAAAGGGTATATTCTTACACCCTTTGTCCCACATAGGACACCCCAAAATTTTAATTCGACGTACAGCGCGCTAACGTCGAACCGACGGTACCAACTTTCACGAGCGGCTTGATAGCCGAGTGGTACGTTGAAACTTCACCGAGAGGTACTTCACCTGTACGCGTTGCACGTGTAAATATTGACAGCTTTCGGCAAAAGTGTTCCAGAGAAAATAAGTGCGGAGTTGAGGTTGACGTGTTCACCCCCCGCCAAAAAGGCGCACAATTCAGCGTGAGGTTTCGCTTTCAGACTTGCACCCCGGTTGACATCCACTACTCTGCCAAACTAAGCTTTACATTTATTGCTATGCGTTAGTAGCTCCTTGCGGACCAAATTTGGGCAATCTGCGGTTTTGTTTTTACAGCGGAGTTGTTAAGGGCTAGTTTCCCCAGGATCGTGTCCGGTACCAAACAAATGTCGACACCCGTGGTCGAGACAACACTCTGGTTGCCGCCGTCGCTTATAGATGGCGGTAGCTGTCCAGTGTGTTGTGTTTTCCGGTTGTCTGCTTGCCAACGTCGTTCATAGATCGCGGCAACCTTTCCAGCCTCGGCAACCAGACAACTGGTTGCTGCCGTCGCTCATGGATGGCGGCAGCATTTCTTCGGAGGAAGAAGAGCGGGAACGGAACGAGCGGCGATGTGCGCACCAGCGCGAATGGTTCCGCAACCGCCGCGAGGCCGCTGTCGCCTAAATTTCCACTGCGTCGAGCGCTTAAGATTCCCTTGCGAAAGAAGACCAGATCGCTCGCCTGGAAAGCCACCGCCGAGAATAGAAGCTACAGCTCCGCTGCTCTTCCTTCTTCACCAGAGTGGAAAGGCTGAAAGTTTTTTTAAGGAAATAATTATTTACAAAACAAGATACGCGTGGGGGCAAAACGCGACAGTCTGGCATTTTATGAGGCTCATGTCAATAACGCACGAGTCTCCTGCTCCCTTCTGAGCCATATTCTTTTTCTCCGGGTGTTTAGGATGATCCGAGCGTATAAAGGAAAAAACAACAAATGTTTCATAGCGCGAAAGTGGCACGAACAAAGTTTTTGAAGGTGTTTCAAGCAACAGCGCCACTCCCTTCGCACTGCTGCCACACTTTTATGCGTACCAAAGGATGCGCTTCAAATGCGAGCGAAACGACTCGGTGAATGTGAAGAGCAGCGGCTCTACAAAAAAACGGCTTTGCTACGGAAGGCTCGTTCTTTCCGAAGTTTCAAGTTTCAAGAGCATTTCTTCTGTACCTAACGTAAGGAGAGAAAAAGAGAATAAGCAGGTCGGGGAGCAGCACTGTTTTACCGTCATCTACCCACAAAGCAAAGCTGATGTTGGCGAAAGCAGCCAAAGACCGGCGTTCTACACCCCCCCCCCCCCCCCCCCCCCCCGCCTCCCCTACCAAGAAAAAAAAAAGTGAAACCGAAGAGAAAAATGATAAGTGATTCCCCGGAGAAGCGCGCAGAGTCCGAGCGTTCTGCAGACCATGCGATGTACACCACGAGAGAATGGTGTGCAAAGAACTTTGGTGCCAAGCAGCCTCGCATTCAGTATGGATCGAGTGCATGGAATGCAAGGAGTGGGCTCATGAAGAGTGCGTTGAAGCTCACGCAGTGCGTTTCAATTGTTTTTATTGCAAAAACTGAACTCATATCACGTTTTTTAAGTGTGTCATTGTACCCCACTACGTTGTCTCACTTTGCCTCAAAGGGCGGGGCAAAATGATACACTGTGTGACTTGCAGATATTGTAGTTTTGTTTAATGTTTCGCTTTCTCCAGTTAAGTAATATTTCATGAGCAGAGAGTCAAGACATCTAAAAATACCCCCCATACTGTGTTTTTTTTTTTTTAAAAGCCGAAGCCAAAACAAAAATTACCATATAAATTATATCTTTGTTTCATTTTGCCCCACCTTACCCTACTATAATTACTTTTGGATGTACTAATAGTACTAGTAACCATATTTACGTACCCTTCATAATGGAGCCCTTTGATTTTACAAGTTTCCCATCAAGGAAGCCTCGAACGAAGTCTCCGACGGGAGGGTGGCTTACCAAAATTTCTGGATTAAGAAATGATAAGTAGTTTATCATTTGGGTGATTCCAACCTAATAATAAACAGTACGAAAGGCCTGTTTTCAAGCCGACAGAAAGATCTCTGTTTTGCAAATATGAAGTAATCTAGAAAGTAACGGGTACTTTTTAAGTAACGGCCCATTACTTTTCTTCCCAAGCAATCCAGCAATCTAATTTAACGCTTTTTAACCAGGGGTAAGTGCAATTGCAATCGATTACTTTTTCGAATAACGTGTACAAGACTGCTCTGTATCCGTGCCCAAACAAGAGGAAGTGGGGCGATCGAAAGTGGCATGAGCACAAAGGTACCCATCGAAGCCAACTTAAAGTATCAATGTTCGTACCACAATGGTTCGCACAAACACTAAAAAGAAAAAAAAAAGAAAAGCCCGTACGTTTATTTTTCTGCACAATACCTGGGGAGCCAATCACCGCAACTTACGGAGGCAGCTCAGCGAATGATGATACGGAAACATATGTTTAGACCAAAAACGCAGTGACATTAAGCAATGCAAGCGTGACGTTTCGCATTGCTTAATGTAACAACTCAGACTGCGTTTTGGGATCTAAACATACACTCTAAAAAAGTCTGTACGTCTACTTTCACGCACAACACTCGGAGAGCCAATCAGCGTAACTTACGGAGGCAGCTCAGCGAAGGACGATGCCGAAACATCTGTTTAGACCAGAAAACGCAGTCTGAGTTGTGACATTAAGCAGTGCAAGCGTGACGTTTTGCATTGCTTAATGTCACAACTCAGACTGCGTTTTTTGGTCTAAACATATGTTTCGGCATCGTCATTCGCTGAGCTGCCTCCGTAAGTTACGCTGATTGGCTCTCCGAGTGTTGTGCGGGAAAGTAGACTCTCAGAGTTTTTTTAGAGTGTACGTTTCGGCATCGTCATTCGCTGAGCTACCTCCGTAAGTTGCAGTGATTGACTCCCCGAGTGTTGTGTGGAAAGTAGACGCACGGGTTCTTTTTTAGAGTGAGGAGTTGTGTATGGAATCTCTGGCAGTCCAACAGAATGGAGTCTTCACAAACCTTCGAACACCTGGTTAGCTTGCGAAAAAACGGACAAGGTTCCCCATCCAGCACAGAAATACATTCTATCCTTAATCCTAATGTGACACCTGAAACTGCGGCGCGAAAAAAAAAATTAAGAAACTTTGAAGTCGAAGATGCACACTCACTGTTATTTCGTTATTCTATTCTTGTTTCTTTACGAAATAACAGCGAAAATCCGCAAACTAAGATGACCGTCACGGGATCGCGAAGGTTGCGCAACTTTGATCAATCGCATCATGAAATCGTGGGATGTGAGGAAATGACTTGGTCTTTTTATTTGCTTTTATTTTCGCCATTTTTGTGTCGCGTTTTTGTTTTACGGAACGGAAGCGCAAGGTAAAAAAAAAAAAAAAATGTCCAGATGGGAGGAGGGAAGCCATTGGGACATCCGCGTCGATCTCGGCTTTACGAGCGGCGTCTCGTCGTCCGCCGCTCATTAGGCGCGCCGTCTGCACAGAACGACTGCTCTTCCCGCGCACTCGCAATTTCCGGCCTCCAAGCCGCCATCCTACGTTCGGGAGGGCCACACACACAAAAAAAGTTCTTATTTGCAAGAAACACTAACGTAGAGCTCTTAGGAGACAATCCGACCCGCTAACAGTGTATGGGCGTCTTTTTACGGAATTCTGCTTGCTTTGGTTACCTTGACAGTTACTTTTAATCACTGGACCCTGTATATAGGGCTACCGCTTGATAAAAACCTGACGACTAAAAAGCGACTATTGGCGACAGAGTCGCTCGACTTGAATTACGCGACCCTTCAGATGCTGCAGACTCCGGGCGCTATCATGGATGCCGTCGCGACCACCAAACCAAGTTTCCGCTGTGGAACTACGTCGATCCTTGCGAGAACCCCTAATGGTGGCCAAGGACGCCACTGACATCGCTCCATCGAAGAAACAACGAATTCAACCCTTCCAAGAACAAATGGACGAGAAGACTCTCGCGTACTCATGACATGATGATGGAGGTGCTGAAGAAGAAGACGATATTGGCTTCACGCAAGTCACTGTGCGGAAAAATCGCCCGGCTGGGATCCCACTGATCATTAAACCGAAAAAAGAGCGATCATTTTTCTGCACCACCAACCCCAACATTTTAGCAGCAGGCATAAAAAGAGATGGTGGCATCACTAAACTTGACAGACTCCTCATGATGAAATCCCTTGTCGGAATCGAAGTGCCTTTGACCGTCTCCCGCCATATACACCAGAAACGTTGACAAGATCAACAACACACCAGAAAAATACTCGGACTATGAATTGCTCGTGTATACCTGAAGGATGCTGGTGTCATTGTAGTCCAGCGCCAAATTGCACATTCAAGGAAAGAAGATGGCAACACGAAACAACAGCCAACAGCAAGCGTTCTGATTCACCCTCCACCAGATCACCCAATGCGTTCCCGAGTTCTATTGAGATTTACAAGTCATCCTGTTGCGGAATGATTTGAAACCCCGTTATAATGTTGTCGCGGCGGTTTTCTTTTGTACTGTGAGGGACATAGATGACGCAGCGCTATTCCATTTGAATCACTATTGCACCCGTAAAAAATCCGTTCTATTTGGGTATTTCAGTATCTGTACGCATGAATGCACCTGCTGTGCCGTTCTAAGAAAATATGTAGAGACGGATCAACAAGAACGATTTGGTCGACTAATGTCTGGCAGTTTTCCGCTCAGATAGACGCAACGCATCTGGTGAAAATCTTCGTAAATTGTGAAGCGAGTTTAAACATTTCCCGAACGCCCATCAGTGCAGGAAGCAAGGCTAAAGCTTGCATTTAGAAAAATGTTTCGATCAGTAGTTTACGATAAGGAAAGAGGGACATGGAAGACAAACAGACTTCGTCTATTTGTTTTCAATGTCTCTCTTTCCTTATCGTAAATTAGAAACCAACACGCTCATTTAGTTACGATCAGTAGTCTTTTCGGATTTTGGAGGAACTTGAAGCGCGAAATTTATTTTTGTAATAGGAAACGACTTGTTTTAGGGGTTTGCGTACCTGTATAATACTTTGTTATCAAAGGCCCACGAATAGAATAGGCGACTTTTAAGAGTTGTTCTTCGAATATTTATTAAGATTATTTTAAAGCCAAAAAAAAAAAGAAGGGTCCCCAGAATATTTGTTGTCAAATAGAAGCCGTTCACGAAGCTTGTATGTTTACGTTTGTCCTCGCTTGTTTTTAAAAATTAAACTCTCCCCACCCCCCCTAAAAAAAAAAAAAGAAAAAAAAAAAGTAAAATGAAACGGAAATATTCAAACCGTCCTCTCCCACAAAACTTCATCTCCTCTGCTTATTTGTTTTCTCAAAATTCCAGCACCGATTCATTTTTACTTTAAAACACCCGACCAAATCTCCGGATGAGTTGCGAACGATTTTCGACTCGAAGAACTCTTCCGAGTTGAAGCTGAGTTTGGTTCGTTGCCTACCGCCTTTTCTCCTTTTTTTTTGTTGACGCGTGCGCGACGGAGAAGTAGTTCTCGGCCGAACCGATGTTCTTTTGGGGGGATGCGGGGCGGAATACTTGGGCGGCCAGGGGCCCTCAACAAAGACGACGAACGGAAGCAGACACCCAAAGGAGGGCGGCTGAGTCCAAACTCGAAAGGAGTGCGTTTAGGGTCGAGTCCGTAATCCCATTCCTGGCCGCTTTCTTCCCGGCCAGGAGACGCGGAGAGGAGTGGGAAATGCCCTTCTTGATCGGGAGGAGGAAGAAAACAGCATCTATCTAAAAAAAGAATAATTGCGGAGGTAGAGTGGTACCGCTCGAGGACCTCTTTTGAAGGCGCCGATGAAGTTCTGGCTGGCTCCGTTCATTCTGAGATATTTTTTTTTCTCGTTTTCTTTCTTTTTTCGCAGGGTCTTACACCAAGTTTTCCACTTCCCCGCGCCTTCGCTTTTTGTTCTTGTACGCACACGTTTTTTTTTTCCTTTTTAATTGTAAATAATTCATACGGCCCTTCGTGATACGCCGAAAGTTCGCTTTACTTTAAAGCGTTCGCTCGCCGGCGTAGCACTCCTTCGGAAAGTGGACTTTCTTCCAATGGTTCCGCTCGCCCACCGGAAAGAGATTTGCCCCGAATTCGTTCTTCGGCTGTTGGTGTTTCTTACGTTTTATTTCGACCCTTTACAGAATTAACAGTAGCGGAACAGTTTGTCCGAAGAAAAGGGGTTCTTCGGTTGTTGAAGGCATCTTTTACGAAGAGCAAGCGCGGGGCGAACAATCAACTACGTGTTATAGATTGCGTCGAACACCACCGGTAACACAACTGCGATCCGTTGCCGACGTGTTTAGCAAGTTCGACCTTTCGGTCTTTCTCTGACGTTGATCGGGCCATATGAAAAGAAAAAAGTTAGAAAAAAAAGAGAAGAAAAACAGCGACGCCGGCAGTTGGTTCTTGGTAATGCATCGCCACCAGTTCCTGATTGGAAGGCGCCAACGAGCGGTGAGAGCCGACCATCCATCTCTATACAGAACGAATCTGTCGTCGCGGCTCCGTTGACCGACAGTGCTTCCTCGACATTTGCTGCTAAGTAGATTCGTCCACCACTCGCTCATTGCCTCCGTTCGGTCTTCCGTCGACTCGTTATTGCCAAGGTGTATACACGCCCGAACTACAAGACAACTTGCACGCACTGGGCCGCACATTAGCGCGGGCGGGTGAGCGGGGGCCTTTGGCGTGTCCCTTTGCTTTGTATTTGTACCCTTTCCCGCCTCAATAGTTTTGTTTGTTCGTTCGAGTGGGAAGTACCGCCACCACCATCGTGTAGTCATCAGTCACAAAACCGCAATATCGGAGGCCTTTGACGGAGCATGCATACACGCGCAGGACGTTTTTCCGCCTGCTCGGACTGAGTGATTCTCCGTCAGGAATGCAGACTCCCATTCAGGGTTCTGAGTCATGGCTCCACCGTACATCTTGGGGGATGCGCCGGTTTTGGGGATGCATGACCTTACGCTCGTGTCACCTGAGGGACCGATAAATACGTTTGGAGAATATGTATGTGGCCCGGAGGACTCTTTGCAATACTGGAATGTCACCTTGGCAAATCTGTACTACAACCAATAATCAGTAGTACCACCTCGAGTAACTAAAAAAGCTGTGTTGCGTGCTGCTTTAAAATAAACGTAAACAAGAAAACCAAGGATACAAAATAACATTATTTATAAGCTACTATTTTTATCTATATCTAGATATTCATAATGTTGGAACGTAATATATATTAAACACTAAAAAAAAGAAAATTGGGAAATGCAACACACCTTAACGAATTTCGTTTATACTCCTTACGTATATTTTTGTAAAAAAATACTCTGAATAAAAACAAAATGAAACAAATCTTGAGAGAAAGAAAAAGCTATATATATAAATATATATATATATATATATATATATAAATAAATAAATAAATATATATATATATATAAAGAGAGAGAGAGATAGAGAGAGAGAGAAAGAGAGGGCGAGAGAGTGAAAGAAAACCGACGATGTAAAAGAGATTTTCCAATCTCAAAATTTCATTTTAATTTCTCTGTTTGTCTGTATGCTAAAAAAAAAAAAAAGAAACAGACAGTGCACGGAAAACCTTCGAGCGTGATCACAAATTATCTTCTCAAACCTCTGCAGCCGAGTTGTCGACTTCAATAACGGGCCGAAAATAGCAAAGAAAGCAAGAAACGCAGTCAAAACGCGGCGAACAGTCACCCTTTTCCACCCATAATCTGGAGGCAGGAAGCTCGATAGCGGCGTCTTTTCTAAAGAAGTCTAATTGAAAAGGAACCCCGCGCTCGGCTTATCGTTCCGTTGCTATTGAGCAGTTCGACTCTTGCATTCATAAGGATAAAACGAGAGAGAGAAAAAAAAAAAATTCGATAGCTGCGCCATTTTTGTTTTTTAGTTCGTCTCTGTATCCAAGAGCGGCCATTGTCGCTTCATGTTCGCTCGAGCGATCCCGATTTAAGGATAGTCAACCTGAACCATCTTAATATGTGGCGAACATGCGCAAACCTCACCGGAAGGCTATATTATATCGCTTTTGACTGTATGACAGTACAGCTATACCAAGGAGCTTTTACTACCTCATATGTTCAGGAGATAATGTGATTGTTCTTGTGACTTTTTGGAATCTTATGGACCTGTAAGGCGGAGCAAGCTGTTGGCACGCAATGAGGTATCGAGGAGAAAAGGCAAAGGGTTGGGGAGAGAAATGATACGGATAAAGATCTCGCATGCGCACAAATGAAACAGGTTCTGTTTCATTTCAGGATCACAGAGTTTTAAGGTTTGCTCAAGTTTGAAAATAAGTCTGCAAATTTGCAGCGTGAGTGTTTTTCGACAATTTTTTGGGGAAATTCGGGAGACGCATATGATGAAGACTTTATGACGATTACCAAAAACAGGATACTTTTGGATAAAGGAACCCGGGTTAAGAAGGTCTGCAGTGGCTTCTGCGAATAAAGCAAACTTCTTTCTTCTGTTTTTTCTTTGCGCGGTATTTTTAATAATGGAATATTAAAATAAAAAAAAGTCGAATTTTTCGCCCACAATGTGCGAAGAAACGAAAGCTATAGCTGTACCACGGTCGCGCAATGGGGGTGGAATGGAGCCGTCACGTGCCTGAGGACGGAGGTGCGACGTGGTTAATTCTCACAGCCGTCGTAGTTGGCTTCGTGGATGCCACTGACGACTGCCACCAGTGATCTGTGAAGTGGGTAAGCGCGGTGGAAGTTTCTCAAACCACCCAACAATACGCGTAGCAACTGGATACTGTCAAAGTGAGATTTCGCATAGCGCGAGGAATGTTTGAAAACAAGTCTTTCAAGCAGACGACAGGAAGACTCTCCCTACGTCGCGTCGTTTACTGGCGGGATGCCGGGGCTCCCCGCTCTTCTCTCTCCGCGCTGCGCGGCCGACCGGAAAACCCGACTTCCCTGACCTCGCGCCAAGAGCAGAGAGAAAAGTTCTTTCACTTCTTCGCGCACGCGGCGACGACAACGGACGAGGTCGAAATCTTTACAAATTGTAATCCGTAAAGCTGAACCAATCATAAACAGGAAAGGCCCAGTGACTAGCGTTTTTGATGCTGCTTGATTATCCCGTGGTTCCATCCAACATGCCACGTGATTCCCCTAACGAAGGCTCGCTGTTCACAGACATGCCACACGAATCTTGTTGGCAAACTTTGTTACGCCTGAGCATAGCCAACCGGCGACAAAAAAGGACACGTTTGGGAACTAGCAGTGATGGTTGCTCATGTCGCCAGTAAGGTGCCTTGCTCTGTTGGCGAGCGGTGTTGGCTCTGCGTTCGTCAAATGGGAACATGCCATTAGAGTTTTCGCTTCGATCGAACAGATGATCGAATGTAGTATATTTGCATCCAATTAGCAAATAAAAATAAAATAAAAAAGACAACAAAACCACGTCAAGACAAATAGTACAAACACGATTGGTTCGAAATCGGCAAGGTTTTCGCGATTAAAACATAAAAAAAAAGGCATGAAGGGACGTTTTTACTTTCTGTTTTCTGCGACGAAGCAAGAAACCAAATTGAAGCCGAAAAGCGCCGCCACGTGCACTCGCAGCAACAATAACCTAAGAGAAAAGGAAGTAGTTCGGTAAGTCATTCAAAAACAAGGCCGCGGACAAAGCCACTCCCTCCCACCGACACGAACAAACCTTGTCATTCCTCTCTTTTCTTTTTTCGGTTTTCTTTCTTGTGTTTTGAATTCGGGGGCGGGTACGTTAATTTGGGCACTCCAGATTTGCCTGTTCCGAGTCTTTCCTTTTGTTGTTGCTCGCATTATGTCCGCCTCTTTGTACACACCCACGTTTCGTTTCCTTCTTTCGGGCGGTTCTCATTGTGATTCCCTTCGCTCGTATTATGACTTTTCCTTACGCACTTCACTTTACGAACATTCGAAATTGGGGGAATACAAAAAAAAAAAAAACATTTAAAAATAAAAACGCACGCGTGTGCTAAAAAAAAAAAAAAATCAATAACAAAGCAAACAAATGATAGCCGCCGTCGCCGCGGACTCCACGCGTTCTTGCTCGCTGCCTTTATGCCTCATGCCTCGCCGATCTCGATGTAAAACAGGCGGTGCGGCTTTCTCGAATGGCGTATGACGATTCGGGTGTACGCATACGAGACCGAGAGAGGAACATCAAACAAAGATTAACTAGTCGAAGAGCAGGGAGAAAACGCTTTACAGTTTCCTCTCTGGTTTCTTTATCTCTAGTCATTTTAAAAGCCGGTATCCGTTTCAGTCAAACACCCGAAAAACATACAAATATCGGCATCGTCAAGTAAAAAAAAAAGAAAAAAAAGAAGTCACACTGTATAAAAAGCATGATCATTCGGCCGGGAAATTAACGCCGTAGCAAAAGTTTTAAGTAAGAAGAAAAAAATAAACATACGGCGACAACTAACTGGTGGCGATGCGAGCGGATTGGACGCAAGCTGTCGCCGAGATTAAAACGAGTTCAGAGTTCGGCTTAATTTGGGCCGCACTGAAACCGGCTGGCTTCTTCGATGGCGATTGTACATACGTAAGCGAAACTTCGCTCTCAGGGTTCTCTGTGTGAAATACCCGAGCACTTTATCGGGTATGTAAAATTGGGAGCGGAGGCTCGCATCGCAAGATAAAGCCGGGCAGGATCGTTTATTTGCGGGAAACCTTCGACGTTTTTTTTTTTTTGTTCTGTTTTTATTTGTACGTTGATGGGGAATAATTTCTAAAGGTTCAACATTTTTTATAAAGAATCAGTCGATATATTTTTGAAAATTTTTTTAAAACTGAGATTCTGGGCATCAAAAATGTTTCTGCGCAGATGGATCCTTTCGATACAAACAAAAACGAATGAAAAAAAAAACAGCTTTGTACAGAATAATTTTTTTTTTTAAATATAGGCTACTCCTAAAGGCCACTCAAGGGAGGAGAAGGGGGGGTTACATAACTATACATAAAGTGAATAATATAAGTATGACAGCAAAACAAAATGAACAAAACAGGCGAAAACGATGAACGAGATATATAGGTAAAGTGCAGATCAGTAGACAATATAAAAACAAATAATAAAACAAGTATGTATTTATTTAAAGTCCTTTAAAAGCCCCGGCGAGGCATTACATAGAGGGGGGCATCGTAATCATATTTTGAATAATTATGCAAAATCTATCAATACAAAAAAGTAGAAAAAAATTACCTGAGTGATTATCAAAAAACAAAAAACAACAAAAAAAAAAACAACTAACATTTGCAGCAATAATTACAGGCACCAACGCACACACACAGAAATACAAAAGAAAATTTCAAGTCGATAATTACGAGACAAATTCGTAATAGTCACGGTCACCAACACACACGCATTGGAAAGATGCGCAAAATAATCACAAGTGCTGCTCTCAAGTCAGCGATAAACATGCTTACAAGAGGTGGGTCATCGTGAGTTTCGCAGCAGCGACATGAAGTGATCGGGATTTCTGGTCAGAGCTATTTAACGTGCCAACTCATTTTAGTCAGTCATAACCAGAACAAAGGGGAAAATTAAAAAAAAAAGATAGTCTTCGTGAAAGAAGTATAAACTTTATTAGGATGATCACGACGGGGGAAATTGCGTGCTGGCGGTAGGATGTAATATTGGCAAAATTCAGATGGGCTATGAAAACTCTTTTGAAAAAGAGACGACCTCGCGAGATACCTCCTCTGATTCAGCGCCAATAAACCGATGGAATCTTTAAGCTGTGTAACAATTACAGGTGAAAATGTTTTTAGAATGGGCCGAGTTGACACTGGTTTGTATAGATTCAAGACTGCCAATTAGATATTTTTGATGCGGGTTCTAAATAGCAGACGCATATTCCAACTTAGGCCTAATTAGTGTGTGCAAGAAGTTTCGTTTGTACCGTTGCCATAAACAAATGACTTCTTGAGAAACCTAATGAATGATTGACACTCTTACTGATGTATTGTATATGGGTATTCCAGGATAGGGTCTGGAGTAAAGTAAACTCCTCAATATTTATATGAGCTTATATTTTCTAGGTTGGAATCTATAATTATGTAATCGTAATGAGGCATTGAAAGGCGGCTAGTAAATGTCATAGTTTTTGTTTTTCCTAAATTTATTTGCACCTGCCATGTATTGCACCATGAAAGTATGCTTTCCAAGTTTTTTTGGAGAGCAAAAGAGTCATCTTGATTAGATATTTCTCGTAGACCACATGTTCGTCTGCGAATAGGCGAAATTTAGATCAAAGGTCTTTTGGTGTCATTTATATACACTAAAACAAAAGCGGGCCAAGAACTGATCCTTGAGGAACTCTTGATTTTACGTTCATAGGATCTGAGCTGATGTCGTTTACAATAACTGATTGTTTTCTATTGTTCAGAAACTCTGAAATCCAGGTAATTACAGTTTCGGTAATTTTGAGACACTGTAATTTTTAATGAGACGAATGTGAGGGACACGATCAAATGCTTTTGAAAAATCAATAAAAACTGCGTCAGTTTGTGAGGATGACTGAATGCTGGCATGCAGATCGATTATCTGTTCAAAAAGTTTTGATTCACATGAAAAGCCACGTTGAAAACCATGCTGGTTAGAAACAATTATATTATTAGAAACAAAGTGTTTCATTATGAAGGAATAAATTATGTTCTAAAAGTTTCCAAGGAACAGATGTCAGTGAAATAGGTCTGTAATTTTGATACACTGTAGGGGGGGGGGGGGGGGGCGATTACCAGATTTATGAATCGGAATTACATTTGCCGACTTCCAAATCGTCGGAATACTATCGGTATCAAGGGACTGCTGGAATAAGCTGTCAAGTAAAACACCCGTGACGCTTTTCGTTAATTTGAGTATCTTTGAACCCACCCCGTCAGGCCCCGGGCTTGATTTAGCCGGTAAACGGTCGATGGTACTGATAACCCCGTTGATACTAATAATGATATAATTCATTTCCGTATTCACGGGTGTGCAGACAGTATGCCTCTCTGACAAAGGCCAGCTCGTTAGTAAACATAAAAAAAAAGATGTTATTGTCAGTGCACGTGACTTCTTGAAAGTTTGTTAGATCATCTTCAGTCGATATGTGCGCTGGCAGGTTATTCCAATTGTTTATTGTTCTCAGTATGAATGATTCTGCATGAAGAGATGAGTGGCATGTGATACGCTTAACTTTATATGAGTCATCCCGGCGTGGAAAAATAATGTGAGGTGCCTTAATGAAATCATCGTGAAGCGAGACATGATGATAAAATTTGTGGACCACGGTCAGACGGGCGTGTTTCCGGTGTAGGTTGCGAAGCACCCTACACCGGAAACACGCCCGTCTAACAGAGATGGCTCGAGGCGCGGCGCACGCACGGTCCTCGAGGTGCCCAAGCACAAAGAGGTTCGGAAGCCGCCATCAAGACAGCCACGTCGTTCGCTGTTCTTTTCATCCTCATCTACAATAACGTGGTAGGATCTCGTGGTCCCCCACATAATTGGTGACCTAGACGAGGAGCATGAGCACCGGCGAGCCCCAAGGAGCATCAGCTGCATCCCCGGCTCCCATCTCGACAGTGGCATTACGACTTCCGCCGTACTGGGACAGAAACCCGAGGGTATGGTTCCTGCAGGCAGAGTCACAATTTCATCTTGCTGGTCTCACAAGCCAGGAGCGCAAATACCACCATGTCGTCTCGGCGTTGTCCCCGGCAGCAGCCGACGAGGTATACGACATTCTTGCACACCCTTCGGCCACTGCTCTGTACGACCAGCTCAAGGTGGCTCTCCTGCAGCGAACCGAAGCGTCCGACCGGTCCCGCCTCCAACAACTCCTTTCGGCGGAAGAACTCGGCGATCGTCGTCCATCCCAGCTGCTGCGACGGATGATGCAGCTCCTTGCAAATCACGCCAACACGATCGGCGACGCTCTGCTGCGGGAGCTCTTTCTCCAGCGCCTCCCCACCAACGTCCAGATGGTACTGGCCACAGCGTCGGCCCTAGACCTGATAGGCCTCGCAGCTCTGGCAGACACGGTTATTGACGTCGCCACTCCATCCGTCGCCAACGCCATAACAGTAACTTACACCGCGACACAAGACGATGAAGTAGCAAGGCCTGTCTGGCAAAATACTCTAGCATGTCAAAACAACTTCGAGCAGCTCTGCCAACGGTTAGAGCAGATTATTGTCACAGCAACTCACCACCGAGATCCTCCGCGCAGTCAACAACAACGCCGACGTTCAACATCTCGTCGAAGGAACCCTGATCACCCCCGCACGGCAAGTCCATCGGGCGTCTGTTACTACCATCGCCGCTTTGGATCCCAAGCCCGACACTGCCTCCGGCCGGTCGGCCTCTACAGGCGACGAGCGGTCGGGGCCTACCAGGAAGTCGCCTATTCTACATCGCCGACAAGACCACGGGAACCCGTTATCTCGTCGATACCGGGGCCGAGATAAGTGCCATTCCTGCAGCACGCGCGGATCGATCCCTGACGCCCATCTACTACCTACGGGCTGTCAACAACTCGTCAATTCCCGTCTACAGGGAACGGTCCATCAACCTGAATTTTGGCCTCCGTCGTGTTAACCGATGGGTATTCCTGGTCGCAGAGGTAAGCAACGCCATCATCGCTGCGGACTTCCTACAGCACCACAGTCTCCTCGTGGACGTCAAGGACAGGCGCCTGCTCGACTCCAGAACACAACTCTCTGTTCAAGGCGTCTCAACAACTGACACTGCGGGATTCGCAGCGAATTGCTATAACGTCGAGGGGCCATTCCAACTTCATCTACAGGATTTTCCAAGCCTCACGCGAGCTCCTGACTGGACCAGACCAGTTTCGTACGATGTTCACCATCACATCGAAACAACCGGTTCTATTCCGACCCCGTCGTCTGGCTTCAGAAAAGCTCCGCATCGCTTGCGAAGAATTCGAGCATATGCTCAAGCTTGGAATTATCCGACCCTCGTCAAGCAGCTGGGCGTCTCCTCTGATGTCTAAGAAGAACGGAGACTGGAGATCATGTGACGACTATCGCGTACTGAACAAGAACACAGTGCCCGACAGATATCCCCTTCCGAACATCCAGGACTTTACTGTCAACCTCCAAGGCACTACCATCTTTTCGAAGGTTGACCTTACCCGCGCGTACCACCAGATACCTGTCGCTGACGAAGATAACTTGAAGACAGTCATAACTACACCCTTTGGTTTGTTTGAGTTCCTCCGTATGTCTTTTGGCCTCAGTAATGCGGCTCAAACCTTCCAGCGGTTCATCGACGCTGTCACGCGCGGGCTTCCCTTCGTATTCGCCTACGTTGACGACTTGTTGGTCGCTAGCTCGACGCCGGAGGAGCACACCAACCACCTCAGTCTTTTGTTTCAAAGACTCTTAGATCACGGCATCATTATCAACGCCGCAAACCTGAATTTGGGAGATGAGAACTTGACTTCCTTGGTCACCGACTGGAGTGCCACGGCATTAGACCTTTGCCGTCGAAAGTTCAGGTGATCAGAGACTTCCCAAGACCTACCTCGATCACCAAGCTCCGCCAGTTCCTCGGCCCGGTAAACTTTTACCGCCGGTTCATTCCGAACTGCGCGAGACTGGTCCAGCCCCTTGACTCCCTGCTGACCAAGTCTCCGCGTCTCTCATCTAACATACCATGGAGTAAAGACGCGGAGCAAGCTTTCTGTGAAGTGAAGAACGTACTTGCCGATGCCGTTCTTTTCCGACATCCAGAGCACGCCGCCCAAACCTTGATTATGACCGATGCCTCAGCTACTGCTGTAGGTGCCGTCTTGCAACAACACGTCGATGGTGAGTGGCAACCCTTGGCTTTCTTTTCCAAGAAGTTAAAGGCCGCTCAGACCCGCTACAGTGTTTTTGGGAGGGAGCTACTTGCTGCGTACTTGGTAGTCCGGCACTTTCGACATTTTATCAAAGGTCGCTACTTTGTCATCTGGACGGACCACAAGCCACCGACGTACGCCATCCGCAAATCCGGTTCCACCTACACGCCTCGAGAGATTTGGCAACTTTCGTTCTTGTCAGAGTTCACGACCGACATTCGGCACGTCAAAGGTACATCAAACATCCCCGCTGATGTACCGAGCCGAATTGACGCCGTGCCGTCATCTTCTCCACAAGTCGACAGCAGGTTGCTGGCTTAACATCAGGCATCCGACCAGGAGCTGCAGCGGCTTCGCACAACAAGTACAGCTCTACAATTGTAGGATGTCCGATTTTCTGGAGACATCACCATCGTCTGCGACACATCCACAGGAACGTATTGCCCATTCGTTCCGGTTGCTCTACGAAGGCAGCTTTTTGATGTCATTCATTCGTTGTCGCATCCCGGCGTGAAGGCGCCGCAGAAGCTAGTGGCCAATCGCTATGTGTGGCCACGGCTCAAGTCCGACGTGCGAAACTGGGTACGGACCTGTTTGGGTATGTCAACCAGTCATGGGTAAGTTACTTTTAAAAAGTAATTCGTTACAGTTACAGTTACTTTTTGTAAAAAGTAGCGAAGTTACCGTTACAGTTACCGCAACAAAAAAGTAACTCGTTACAGTTACAGTTACTTTTAAAAAGTAACGACGTTACTTTTCAGTTACTTTTCTATAACACAAAAAATTTAGAAAAAATCAGAAAACGCCCCTCACAACGTTTTATTGCATAAAATTAAAAAGTGCGCTTTTTACTTTATATTGTAACTTAGCAGCAGTTGCCTCTCGAAGTTAGTGTTTGAAAGTTTCCATGCCAGGGTAGTGGCGCAAATCAAAATACGAAACATGCGCAGTGTCCTTCCCGTGTATTGTTGTTTCACAGTTGATTCCCCCGATTAAAATACGTTTGCAGAGAAAAAAGAAAAACCACAACATCAGTAGTGCTTCAAGACACTAAGATGTAAGTGTTGAGTCACAAAGTACAAGCGCGTGCGTAAAGATAACTAGATATTTTTCATTAAATGTATATGTGGCTATATTCGGGTCGTGACTCGCGAGAAAGAACGTATTCACAACTTTGTGCAAGACCAACTTGACACTCGAAATGTCGGAATAGACTATTTGGAAAGTGCAAGGAATGGCAAAATTGCACTCGTTCAGTGATATAGTATTCATAAAAAACTGGAAAGTAACGACAAAAGTAACGTCGTTACTTTCATCGTTACCTCAGAAAAAAGTAATAGAACTACAGTTACAAGTTACATTTTTAAAAAGTAACTCGTTACAGTTACAAGTTACCAAAAAAGTAACGAAGTTACAGTAACGCGTTACTAGTAACGCGTTACTAGTAACGCGTTACTAGTAACGCGTTACTACCCAAGACTGATGTCAACGCACCAAGATACACCGGCATCCAGTCCCTCCACGCACGAGCTTCCTGCTGCCCGATGCCCGTTTCGACAAGGTTCACCTTGACCTTGTCGGACACCTTCCCTGACGTGTATCGACCGCTTCACAAGGTGGCCGGAGGCTACACCGTTGCCTGATATGACTGCAGTCACCATCGCCGAAGCTTTCGCGTCCTCCTGGGTGGCGCGCATCGGATGCCCATCTGAAATTGTCACCGATAGAGGGCGACAATTCGAGTTCAGCTTGTTCACCGAGTTGTCCCGAATCCCAGGCATGACGAGATCCCGGACAACGGCATACCACCCGCAGTCTAACGGCCTGATGGAACGTTTCCACCAACACCTCAAGCCCGCGGTCATGGCCCACGTGAACTCCAGCGAGTGGGTACAACAGCTTCCGATCGTCGTACTCGGAGTTCAAACGGCGTTGAAGCAGGACCTCGGCTGTGCAACCTCTGAACTCGCTTATGGGACGACCCTCCGATTACCATCGGACTTTTTCGAGGTCGACCCGTCTCCAAACAGGAGGCCAGAAGACTACGCCACAAAACTAAAGGAGGTTTTTGCAGGCCGACGACCAGTTCCTGCGCGAGCGGTGTCTGCAAAGACAAATTACGTCGCTCAAGAGTTACAGAGTGCAACGCATGTGTTTGTACACCAAACAGCCCGACGCAAACCACTTCAACCACACTACACACGTTTCCAGTTCTAGAAAAGAAGCCCAATGGGTTCATTGTACAGATTAACGAACGACCGACCAGACACCATTGCGCTCGAGCGTTTAAAGCCAGCCCATCTGGAGCACAAACCTGGGAACCTCATCGGTTCTGAGACACGCGAGGAAACGCCGAATTCTCGGACGAGTCCTGCTCACGTTCACTGGGCAAGCCCGTAACTGCAACTAACACAGACTCTCTTCTTTTCAACCGCTCGTTGATGTTCCTCGCTAAAGGGGGGGGGGGGGGGGGGGTTATATCTGTAGCACTTTCTTACGAAAATAACAGATGGATCGAGTACGCACGCGCCTCGAGGTGCCCAAGCACAAATAGGATAGGTTCGGAAGCCGCCATCGAGACAGCCACGTCGCTCGTTGTTCTTTTCATCCTCATCTATACAATAACGTGGTAGGACCTCGCGGTCCCCCATACCGGCGATGGGACAAGGCTTGCGATTGGGCACGATTTTTAATTCTGTAACAATGGTAAATGGTGAAAAATCTTAACAAAAAAAAAAAAAAAAAAAAAAAAAACACGAAATAAATAGCACCGCTTTGCAGGGATTCAATGCTATTTATGTTGTAGGCCTGGTCAAGATCCCAAATATCAGAAGCATATTTAATTTTGAAGCGGATTACTGTGATGGAGGCAAGTTTTTTTATGTGAGCAGGAGCCTGCTCCAAGTTGGGCTGGATGAATCCAAATGAACGATTAGCAGATTCAAGAGGGAGATTAATGTGGTGGTGCCATTTTGAATCAGGTTGAAAATTAATACAGTTACTTCTACGTAGAAGTGAATTCCACCACATTTTTATTTAGAAAGTATGAGGTTATAATATAGATGAGGAATTAGTAAATGACATACTCTTTGTTTTGGAAAGGTTTAGTGTCATGTCATAGACCAGGTTGAACATCATGCGCTTACTGCATCAAGGTCGGATTGAAGGGCTTTGTTTTCGGTGTTATTTGAAATGTTACTATAACTGACGCAGTTATCTTGAAAGAGTCGAACTCGGGTAGAAACACAGGTGGTAAGTCGTTAATATAGACAAGAAAAAGAGAGGGACCAAGTACGCTGCCCTGGGGAACTCTAGACGTCATTTGAACAAAGAAATAGAAGTATTAGTGGATGTGAACAAAAGTCTAGATAAGACGAAGTCTTCTATTCATTTAAGAACATCACGGTGGATATTAAGTTGGCAAGCTTTAGTAAAAGCCTGTGGCGAGGAACGTGGCCAAAGGCCTTAGAGAAGTGAAGAAAAAATGCATCAACCTGAATGCAAGCATCCACAGATGAATGTAAGTCCTGAACGAATCCGGCAATTTGAGTGTCACAGGAAAGCCCCTGCGAAAACCGTGGGGCTGTTTGAAAACAATGTTATGGTCCTCTAGGTAGTTAATGACTTGAGAATGTATGACGCGTTCTAGGAGCTTACAGATGGTACTGGTTAGTGAGATGGGTCGATAGTTAAATGGGGATGTGCAATCACTCCATTTAAAAATCGACATTACTTTAGCTATACGCCTTTCTTGCGAGGTTAAACCAATTGATAACGATTGTTAAAAAAGAAAAATGGCTGTTGCAATCCCAGAGATACTTTGAGATGTATTTTTAAACATCTTGTTATTAAAGCCAAAGTGATCGGAGGTAGAATAAAATTTCAGTTTATTTAGTAAAGACTAAATACCAGCATCTTCAATGACTATCTCAGGCATAAAAATTCAAGAAAGAGTATTTAAACTTGGAGCAAAAATAATTTTTTCGCAAGTAAATACTGATGCGAAAAAATCATTTAGGAGCTCAGGGCATAATTAACTTGGGTTGACCACACGCCAGAATCTATGAGGGTTATTTATGAGTATGGATGACAAATAATGGACAATGGAAGTGCCGACGAGAGGCTTTAAGAAGGGATTGGTAGCTATCGTCACTTCTTTGTGTCGGAGCCATGAATCTGACAGTTTGTTCTTGCCAGTACGCTTGAAGAGTCGTTTTTTTATTGTTAAGCCGTTGAACTTCTTTGTTAAACCACGGCACACTGCTATTGCATTTTATGGACATGACAGAAACAAACTTATTAATAAAATTAGTCAAAGTATTTTAAACAAATTCCAAGTTTTTTTTTCAAGGGAGCGTGACAAGTATTCATTCGAAAAATGTTCGAAAAAATAACGATAATTCAGAGTTAAGGCCATCAAAATTCGCTTTGCCGTAATACGTTGCACAACCCCTGCTAGCTGTGCGACTGTTGATAGGGATTTCTTAAACATATGTTGACCTGTGACTAGAATATTATGTATATCGCGATAACCTATTATGTGTTTGAATATTAAGTGTCCGAAAAGTTTACAGCAAGTTCTAGTTAATGAAAATGACCTGTAATTTGCTGGATTATTGGGATCACCAGATGTATTAAGTACAAAACAAGCGTGTTGGTAACAGTAATTAAATACGAGGAAGATACACAGAAAGGGGGGACGGACAACGAAGACTGGTTGCTAGTTGGAAGTCTTCGTTGTCCGCCCCCCCCCCCCCCCCCTTTCTATGTATCATCCTCGTGTCTAATTACCAGATGTATGTATTCCTGTCTTCCATTGTGTAGGAAAAACTCCATTACGAAGAGACTATTATGTTCAGATATTTGAACGTCCACTCTGCATGCCGCTTCAAAAATTTATTATGCAACTATTATGCAATTATGCCCAGGGCTCTTCTTGGGGTCAACGTCATTAAGCAAATCCCCGCAGGGGGTGCCTACACCTTTGGTGTTATAGGTGCCTAGTGATTGGCGTCACCACTCACCAAGATCTGGTGCATTACTGGGGTGTTTGTACGGACTGTGATGGTGCTTGCAGCTCTGGTTCGTCAGGAGACGAACCAGAGCGGCAAGCGCCGTCACAGTCCTTTCAGAACACCCCAGCGATGGACCCCTCAAACGCACCAGATCTCGCCCAAAAATCACCACGTCGCCTTTCCAGCCGACCAAGAAGGCCGCTTCGACAGTGTCATTTGTATCCCTGACTCTTTTGGTTTACTACCATTTGAGTTTCCGACCATATTTAGTTTTTTCTCAAAAGAAAAGGGTATGTACCAGATCGTTCATCATTTGTAAGCACCCTTGGGCGCCGCGCTCTATAGCGCACGCGCGCCACCAATAAACAGGCTCTTTGTTGGTTTGTACATCGAGCTGTGCAGTCGCTTCTTCAGCTCGATGGAGGCACCACGCCACGTGGCCGCTTGTTCTAACTCCGAATCGAGGGGATGAACGATGCTCATATTTCTCGAATTTTTGTTTTGGCGACTGCCGTTGCCTTGAAAGGAAAATAAATAAATAAGGCAAGTGCATTCGGTTATTAACGTTAGGAAGTGATTCTAAGTAGTTAAGGCCTGTTCACACATACAGCGGAGCGCTAAGTTAGCGCTACGTGAGCGCTCGAAGGAGCGCTCATGTGGCGCTTCCTAGCGCGTGACCTCGTTCTAATGTAGCGCGTGATTAGCGCTTTACTAGCGCCTTGTTAGCGCTCCAGTAGCGCCTTGTGAGCGCTTCATTAGCGCCGTGTTAGCACTTCAGTAGCTCTTCTTGTACCGCGGTGCTGCGGATTAGCGCGTGCACTGCGGTTCCGGTTCCTGTGGTTGGGTGTGCATTATCAGCACCATGGCGGACATATGGGATGCTGAAATAGAAATGCGACAAATGCTCTTACATACACGATTTGTGCATATGTGTGTGGACGGATCAACGTCCAGAAGAGCCTTCTGGGTGCGTGAAACCTTTCGCCACCGAGATACCGACGGGTACCCCGGGAAACTTGTTCCTAGGCTGAGGGACCGAGACACAGAGCTTTTCCAAGGCGATTATTTTTAAGTGCGGGTCTTTGAAACCAGGGTCACGCATTTCGAATAGAAAGCGATGAAGTCGTACCCAATGAATTAGTCGCTCAGAGTCCATGACTCTAGATCGCCCGGCCCTTTGCTTGGAGAGCGGCTCTTTTACTTCCTCTTCTTTCAATGCCAAAGGAAAAACAACAACAAAGGAATCGCCGTGCACGCACTATTTCGCAGCAGCAAGCACGGCACAAGGAGCGTGAGAGCGCTAACAAAGCGCTTCTGTAGTGCTAAGAGAGCGCTAACAAAGCGCTTCTGAAGCGCTAACAGAGCGCTTCTGTAGCGCTAACAGAGCGCTGCTGAAGCGCTAACCGAGCGCTTCATCACGCGCTAGGAAGCGCCACATGAGCGCTCCTTCGAGCGCTCACGTAGCGTTAACTTAGCGCTCCGCTGCATGTGGGAACCGGCCTTTAAGCGAAAGTAGAAAAATCGTTTCATGGCTCCTTTAATGACGCAGAGCAAGAATCGATAAGTGAGGAAAGAGCGACACGTTTTGGGGATAAACACTTCTTATATTCGTGTGCAGAAAATAAACACTAGTATTAGAACAGGGCATGTGACAACAAAGCAGATATTCGTGTCGGAACTGACCAGACGGGTGACAAGCATCCTCCCCGCAGAAGTCTGAGGTACAGGTGCGGCACAATTGCTATCGGGATCCCATATGCAGGCATCGTTGTTTACAAAACCCTTGTTGAAAAACAAGACGAATTCGCTGCCCGTCTTTTCTTATCGTTTTGGAGAACTGCAATAGCTTACGCCGTACTACATTACGAACCGTGTCCGAATAGTCTCCCGACACGCTAAAAGTTGTGTTCTTTAGTTTGTGCCCTTGACTTAGCACAATAGCAACCTCTACATCATCGTAAAATTTGACAATGATAGGCCGCTTCATATCAAACGAGAAGCGGCCCAAGTGATGAGCTCTGGAAATGGAAGAGACTATATGGTATCAAAGCGGTTCGTGCAAAACTCGGTCACAAGTTGTTCATGTTACAAGGTGTTAATGAGTGCAAAGAAATTAATATATAATATTATAAATAGTAGTGAGGTCTGTTGACTCAGGTTATCACGCAATCTATGTGTCTTAAATGATTTGCCGGAAAGTATCCAAATAAGAGTAAATAGTACGTACACATCAGTGTAAAGATGCCAACACTCACAAAAACGCATTTAAAAACAAACTAAATCATCTATGAAGTGCAAACAAGATGGGGTCCTAGACGCACATTCTTTGTCTATCATATCTGAAAACGATAAAAACAGAGCTGCGTATAATAATCGCAGTGAATTAGTTAATTTAGATTGACGACGTGAGCTAGCGGAGTATAACTAAGATAATTTGACGCATCCCGGATACTTTTTTGTAAACCAACTTGGGCGTACCTAAAAGGTGCAAATCGTGCACCTCAATAGAAATGCAGGCAGGTCCGTCGAAACCAAACAAAGGAATATAAAAAAAACAGCCAAAAAAACATCCTGACACTGAACGCTCTGGCAACTGGGCGATGAAACTGCGATATCTGGTGCTACAGTTCATCTATAGTTTTTGACAAGACTAACCAAGTCGGCCGTACCCGCGGTCATCGGAGTGGTCTCGTTCCCAGGGGGTTAGATACAACTTACAGTCGTACAAAAAGAAAGAAAACATGGCAGCTGTTTTTTTTTTTCAGCGTATATTTTTCGCGCGGTTGTCAGAATTTGATTTCGCCCTACGGCCCATTATGCTATCGGACAACTAACCACGTCTCCGTTGGGATTACCGACCCGTAGTCACGTGCAGGTTTCATCGCAACGCGGGCGGTCACGCGCCTGGTGATACAACGGTCCGCTTGGGTTCAGCATTGGCGGGCCAACATAGCGTAACATGGAACAAGTTTCTCGGGCTGGTTTAGGGCACGTATAACTGATACTGATCTCTTCTAAACGGTAGTAAATTACCTCGTACCGAATGAATCCCTTTGCGTAACTATTGAAACAGCAGACGGTGCGCAATGCACGTTATGATACACACGGATAGTTTCGTTGATTAAAGGGATTGTTTTGATAGCGGGCAGGTCCCGTATGGCCGTGAGGTACACCATGGTCGCAGCCCTCATATCTGCTACCCTATCTTTTTCTTTCGGTTGGAATGCTGCGTGGATGACAGCGCGACTCTCCCGCATGAAATACGATGCGTTTTGAAAGGCATGGCGGTCTCGTTTCAGCATGTAATAGACAGTAGATATCAATGGGATATGAATGATAAAAGTTTGCAGCAACTTTTGAAGGGGACTAAATTTTGAGTAGAGCTTGCCATGGGCTCCATTTATGTCCGATTACTACTGGTTTGTCTTCATTGCAAGTGCCTTTAGACAAGAGGCGCTACTTTCAACAGCTAGTGCCTGTTACGAAGCTTATCTTCGAAAAGCGTTTTTAGATTCCCCTACTTTATAAAACTGTAAAAAAGAAACAGAAAAAAATTTCTTTTGCGGTGACATTTTGTACTGAAAATTGGTGCACAACTTAAGAAAAGTAAAATTTGCAATTATGCCCAGTTGATATAACTGTCACGCGTGAGAAAAGTTAAAATCCACTACTGAATGTCGTGAAAAGAGAAGTGGTATATCGGATGGAAATCTGTATGGGTTTCAGTATTCACCTTACGTAAATAACTACGCCGCGATTTTTTTCTTCTTTTTTTCTGTTTCTTTCGTATTCATCGTCAAGGATTCATCAGAAGAATCTCGGGCGTGGCTCCTCTTTTTTTTTTTTTTATTATTTGCGATCACACGGAACGAAGAGAAGATATCGGAGAAAAACGGCGCCCAGCGAGCGAGGTCCCCCGATTGGATTATCGTAAGGAAGCAGGCTCGGTCGGGGCCCACGCAACAGGCGGAGAGGCCCAGAGCGAAACCGAGAACGAGGCGGGCGGGAGAGGGACACGCGAAGGGATTAAATTCCGACTTGGGATTGCACCGGGAAGGGTCAAGAAATGAAAGCGCTCAATAAATAAAACTCAGCGGAGGGTGAAAAAAAAAACAACAACAACAACAAAAAACGACAGCCAAGTGGAATGGCCGATAACAAAACGAGGGTCCGAAACAAATCAAAACAGGCGAAGAAAAAAAATAGGGGGCTATAGAAGGCAGCCAATTTCATCGGTCGTCCGTTGGAAGCGCACGCGGCTATAGGCTTTATTCGCAGAAACTACCATAAATAACAAACAAAACGACGGGCTTCGGTTATAGTTTGGGAGATATCGTATTTATTCTGCGAGCCCGGGAGTTCGAAAGACCGAAGGACGAAAACGTGTTTTTTTTTTTTTTTACTTCGCGACTTTCGAACGCCGTCGAATGTCCGGTCGCCCGTGGACGCTGCTACGGTTGATGGAATCATCTGTCCGATCATAGATGCTGCATCTCATAGGTCAAGTTTTTCTTTGCCCCCCGCGTTTCATTTTTTTTTTCTCGCTTCCTTTGGTCCTTTGAATGTATGGGGGAAGTAGGCTGTAAATACGTTTTATATCATCCTCGTGTCATCTATTTCTCTCCATCGGATTTTTTTCTTTTTTTTTTGCATCGCCCTTTAAATCTCGTCACGGGGTTATATCCTATGAATGTTTTTATTCGATCGCCACGGCACGTTCTCCGAGATCGACTTTTTCGAAGGATTTCTGGGGGTGTCCGATTGAGGGGCTATCTTCTTCAGCCGAGGGGGCCATCGTCGTGATATAATGGCCTTTCTCGCTCTTGTGTTTACCACGCGTTTGTTTGCACTCGTTTCCTTTTTCGTGACGCGCGAGCTGTCCGTTTTAATGCTGGGTTGTTTCGTGACCAGAAACAATAATAATAGAAACGTGGTCCGCGTGGCCCCAGAGAAATGTGGAAGCAGGAGCAAAATCGTCGCCAACAACTCGTCAAGGTTTTCGTGTCGGTTGAACCGAACGCGACGCGTCTGGCGTAGACGCCTGAGATTCCGCTGCCAGTTTCACGATGCGCAACACAGCGGCGGCTTCGATATTCAATTGTCTATATATTTGTCTAAGTAAAGCAGTAGAATTCATCGATCTGTCAAAAGCCTTTGACAAGGTATCTCACCCAAAGCTATTGTTTAAGCTAGAATCTATACTAGGAGCAGGAAAAATCCTCAGGTGGATTGACGACTACCTTTCAGATCGCTACCAATACGTAGCCCTTAATGCGCACTTATCATTCAAAGGCAAAGTTTCATCGGGAGTCCCACAGCGATCAGTACTGGCACCTTTTTTTTTTGTTCCTAATATACATAAATGACTTGGTCATAGATGTGAACGTAAAAAATTGCCTCTTTGCTGATGATTGCATTCTTTATTCGCAAATAAATAACCAAATGACCACATTAACCTAAATAATGCGCTTCAACACATCAAACATTGGTGCCATGACTGGCAGATGCAAATAAATTCGAATAAAACTGTATTTATGACCATAACCAATAAAAAAAAATACTCCTTTCCTTACCAGATAGGCAATAACCTCTTGGAACAAGTCGCTGAATACAAATACCTCCTCCTCAACATAAGTCAAAATTTGCGTTGGGACTCACACATTCACTCCACAACTAATAAAGCTCTAAACAAACTGAGTTTCCTTAAACGAGTCTTAAAATTTGCATCTCCTGCCACTAAATTACTAGCCTACAAAACTTTAATACGTCATATGCTCGAGTACGCCAACGTTGTCTGGTTCCCCCACACAGTCTCCGGCATCAATAAGATAGAAAGAGTTCAGAGAATGGCCGCGAAGTTTATTTGCAATAAATATAGTAGGCACGTCTCTCCCTCTGAGCTTTGCAGACAACTGGGTCTCCCCTCTTTAGAAAAAAGAGCAAAAATGGCTAGACTTAAATTTCTATACGAATTAGCCAACGATCATTCCAAACTACCAAAAGAAAATGATCTTATCCATACAAGCAAACGATTAACACGGTACAACCATGGCAAGCTTTACGAGGAAGACGTTGCTCATAATAACTGCTTTAAATTCTCTTTTTTTTCTCCGAAGCATTAACGAATGGAACCACCTGCCTCAAAATGTTGTTCATTCCTCTTCTATTGAAATCTTCCTCGATTACGTAGATGCCCACTTTTCATCATAAACTAATATTTTATGCTGTTTTTAAAAGTGCAATGTATCTATTGTATTGAAGTTGTTTACTAATTTTTCATTCTCGACTTCTATATTTGCTTTGAATATTTACCTGCAAATTGTGTGTTGAATATTTGTTTTCTGCTTGTAATATTTCAAACTGTACCACCCTACAACAACCCCGAATGGGGTTAGTAGTATTGGAAATAAATAATAAATAAAGTATAAAAAAAAACAAAAAACAGCGGCATTTAGCGAAGTCAAGAAGGAACACTGGAGATTCGAGGAGGATTAAAGAAATAATGAAGGTAACACGAGTAACCATATTAATTGTTCATTGCATGATTATTCGATTCACCGCACAGCAAGCTCGTTGCTCATTTCACTACAGCGCTCAACCAGCATTGCATTCAAGTAATGTTTTTATTTTCTGAATAAACACTTCATCTTTTGAACCTTATCTCTCTCTCTCTCTCTCTCTCTATATATATATATATATATATATTAATACACATTTCTTTTTCCCCTTTTCTATAAGCTTACTCCTTCTCTTTCTACAACTGTCTCATAGTGATGCTAAGGGGGTAATAAATTAAAAAAAAAATTCGACTGAAGAAGTTGCGTGCAGGACTTCCTAACTACGCGACATTACAATTTTGATGGCGTGTGTTCAATAAATAAAATGCAGGGCTTGAATAAAGTCTCTTTCTATTTTTTTTTTGACACGGTGGGTCGGCATTCAATCGTTGTTGGTAACGTGTGGCAACAAGAAAACATGACCCTAGTATAGAAGGAAACACACAAGCCTGGAGGCTTTGGAAGGAGCGGACGTTGTTAATTTTTGTCCCTATTATTGTTTTTTTTTTTGCCACAACTGTTTGGTGCAACTAATTAAATAAACCATAATTGAATTCGTTATTTATTTTTCTTCTTCCGGTACCATTTGTACATTAAGCACACGCTTGACAAATGGCAGGATTGCACACTGTAGGATAAGCATTTTGATATAGCGTTGGTTGCTGAGGATAGTTTCGCGATATACTATTGCTCAAATTTTCTTACTCCCGAACTACAAAAACAGCGGTGCTCGCTTTATTTTTTTATATATTTTTTTTCAATTTCGCCCCGTATTTTAGGCGGCATACATTTCTATAGTTTGTTGAAAGGTAAAAAACCAACAAAAACAACAACAGCATTAAGCTTTTTTTACAAAGCACTTTGATTGCCATGACTGGTGGTTTCCATTTTTCCACTCGCGTCTTCTCCAGCGCTTGCTCTGCAAAAGTCGAAAGGACGGAGAGCTTCGTAGGAGGAGCTCGTGCTGTTATTTCTTAAAGGGATACTGACAGGGTATTTATCCTCGCCGAGGTTTTTATTGGAACATGACCTAAAAGAGCCCAACTACCCAGAACACGATGTGCGGCTCGAAATTCGTTTTCTTTGCGCTCGAAAACAGCCGGTCGAGAATTGGTCGGTTTTAAACGAGCTCAGTTTTTTTTTTATGGTCACGTGGTGCTCAACCTTCCTGAAACACTGGCTTCTGGTACGGATCGCTTGCGCTACATTTGGACGGAGCTGGAACGTTTGGCGATGCGTCTGTTCGACGTCAGCGCGCTGTACGTCGAAATGCAGTTTTGGGGTGTCGTATACGGGACAAGGGGTGTAAGAATATACACTTATTTTTATGAAAGTGCAAGAAGTTTATGTACTACGTCATTCTCAACATGGCAACGTACCGCGGGCAGGACGACGCGATGGCGGCGCACGATGGAACAACGTTGCGACGGACGTGGGGCTGCTACTTCGGAACTGTCGTTCGTGGTACCGGCCACTCGATCTTCAAGCGCAGAACATCGAGCGGGAGGGATAGAAGTGCGCACGACAAACGATGCGCGCAACCTCGTCGTCGTCGTCGTCGCCGTCGCCGTCTGCTTCGCAGGTCGGAGAAGCGGAGAAAAACAGACAAAACGCGGTCGGGTGTTGCCACGTGACTTCCGGCAACCCTCTCCTCCTTTACATTTTTTCATCCTCCTCCTCCGTACACATCGCCCACATGGCGCGGCCATGAGCTTCCGTGCTCATGTTTCGGTTTCGGTATAGAGCAGTGTGACTTTTTGGCTTTATTAAAAACGTTTTCAACAACAAGAACTTCATTAAAAATATAGGTAGCGTGCGACACCTAAAGAAGGTGTGCCGATCCGGGTTTACGGCTGAGCGAACGCCATTTCATCGAAACACGTTTTAGAGAACGGGCACGTTTTATCGAAGTTCGGTTTAGAGAAATGCCGTTTATCGAAAAGGGAACCCCGCTTAAATCAAAGGCTCCTCTATTTCGCGCGTGTATCACCGAGGCGCATGTCGCACACTCCCTATACGTGACTCTGTAGAACATTATTGATCGGGTACTCTTCTGACACCATATTTATTCGCCTGAAAAAAAAATATAAAAAAATATTTTGGGGTGTGTCGGTGCAACACCACCTGAAATAATCAAGACCTCCATGGAACGCCATCACAGACGGATGGCGTCAACTCAGCTATTAGACCCGATGCCGTGCGTCCTAGCTTCGATCCGTTTATTGGACACGAGGCCTTGTCGAGCACTAACGCAGCACTCGTATCCAATCGGTGTCTTCTTTGTCATCTTGCGAGTACGTCAAAATTCTAGTACACAGGTTTTGGCTATTCTAGGTAGTGTCGCTCAGTGTCCCCTCAATCTGCAACAGACTATAGCATCGCAGCTCAACGATTCGCGTCGGTTCCCGCTAGATACATCGCGATTTTATCAACGCGACTCACTGAACTTACACTACCGTCTTGCACAAAAAGGGAAATCGGCTTCCCCCCCCCCCCCCCCCCCCCCCCCCCCCCCCCCCCCCCTGTCCGCATCGGGTCTGGCTAACAGCGTATCCACTGTCGTGAAGAAAGCCTGAGGCAAAAGAGGGCGATGGCGTTTCTTACGGTCCTGCGGCTGGTACCGCGAGGTACACGTCGCGAGACGGGGGAAGGTGAACAACGCAGGACGGGGAAACGTCAAGCGTGCCGGAGAGAGTTGGCGAGATCAGACGCAGCGGAGCGCGGGTCCCATTAGCGGAGATGGGCCCACGGAGACTCGGTTTTCCGTATACTTGCCACGCTGTAGCCATTCTCCGCGCTGTTCCCAACACAGGGTCCAATATAGGCGGCGCCTCCCGCTGCTTCTCGGCGTGGAATTGCGCTCTTTCGGGGCCGGCTAACAAGCGATCCCGGTGCTGGGCTTGGTATACGCTTTTTACTTTTCCGCTGCATTTTTAAACGGTCGTCTTCGTTCGGCGCCTCTGTTCTTCTGGCGCGCTCCAGCGAACGTGTTTCGCTTACATATTCTGGACGACATTAACTTCTTGTTGCTGTGTTTACAACGGCGCGTGAGTTACGCCTCGCAGGGACGCAGACGCATCGCTGAACTTGCACTGCGCGTCGAAAGTGTTTACACAGTGAGCTGTCGTGGTGGAGGAAGGACTGCTTGTGGACTTAGGTGCCTCCCAGACGAACTATAAACAAGAGCGCAGGCGAGCGTATGAAGGGTAGACCATGGCCTCCGAGATGCCTGGTACGTCGGGGAATCTCGGAAGCCATGGTTAGAGATGTGGAAGAGAACGAACAGAGGCAAAAAGGAGGGACACGACACATACTGCACTACAAGAAATAGAAAGAGAGCGTGCGTGTGCGTGTTTTCGTTCTTTACATACTTCTCAGGCCCTGTTGGCCTGAGACGTATGTAAAGTTCTAGCTATGCATCCAGATATCCAAATTCTACTACATTTTCCATTCCAATTTCCAGCATCTCCTTCATCGGTTTAGATAACGTGTCCTTCCCATAGCCTTTGCTATAATGTCTTACTGGGTAGTTCTAGATTGTAAGAACCATCGCGCGGCACATGTGCAATTTATCTCCTACCCAATTCAGTACCAATGTCAATATTTTTCGTTATTGGTTGCGACTACCATTGTCAACTCTGCTATTGGAAGAGGGCCCATCGAAAACACGAATGTTCCCGTCTTTTTCGCGTCTTGCGCAAAGCCACTCACTACAGCTACTTATTCACGGTCTGCCAGTTTACAGACCTTACATTGGTGGGACGACCACAGCGGTGGTACCACCGCAGAACTTAAAAAAAAAAAAAAAAAAAAAAAAAAAAAAACAGGAAGAAGTTTTAGTTGTGATTCGAACAACTGCAAGAACGACCGTAAAGCCTGGAAAAGAGCACCACCGGCACGATCGAAGGCGAGCAGTCGCTCGCGACCTCGCAGAAACCCATCCCTTTCGACAACCACGCGGAAGGAGCG
The DNA here is from genome assembly GCF_016920785.2 of Ixodes scapularis. Classification (NCBI taxonomy): domain Eukaryota; kingdom Metazoa; phylum Arthropoda; class Arachnida; order Ixodida; family Ixodidae; genus Ixodes; species Ixodes scapularis. The sequence continues at coordinate 11,053,965 of NW_024609884.1, forward strand.
AGAGAGACGCCATATAGAACGAGAGATCTACCCAAATTCACGGAGAACTAGCGCTAGCCTGCGCGAGCGCTCAGAGTCAACATTCAACCGACAACGCAATCTCGAACCAAAAGTTTCCGCGCCAACGCTTCGGGGGCCCTCGCAGGGGAGGCGGCTCTCGGCGCGAGCCAATTTAAAGGAAATTCCGAAAAGCATCAAGCTTAACTGCCGTTCCCGAACCCGTCCGTATCTCGCGGCTGTTGACTCTCCGAAATCGGGCGTCCCTCGCCTGTCCCTGCTTTCGCCCGTTTCCGAATGGAGGCAGAGAAAGGGGAGGACTTCCGAGCAATCGGGGGGACATGGACGCCGCAGACGGAGCCGCATTACCGCTCCGTTTGCCGGGGACAAACAGCGCGCTTGCGTCATCCAGCCATGACCCGTCCGCGCAGCGCCACTTAAGTGCAAGCCACGTGGGAGTTGTCTCTTGGGCCGCGTTGCCCCATCGCTCGGCTCGTCTGTATCTCGAACGCACTTTCCGGTGACGGCCGGTTCCGGTAATGGACGGACGAATTTGAGCGGTGGCATTTTGTGTGCCGTCGCTTCATTTCCCTGCTCGGTCGGGCTTTGCTGCAGGGAGAGCAGACTGGCCGAGCTGGTCCAGAAATTAACGTAGCTACGAAGCATTATAAATAATGGGAAGAACACAAACACAAGAACGCGTTCTTCCCATTATATATTCTTACCAGCACGCTCTCCATTCCAAGTGCTACGAAGCATTTTCACTCGGTGCCACTACGGCACACTAGTGTGCACTCTGAGACATATTGAATGTTTCCCTCCCCCCCCCCCCCCCCCCCACACACACACACACACACAAACCCTTTTCTTTTTTGTTAAACGGGAGAAAAATCTGGCTCCATTATTTTATTATAGTCAATGTAAGACAACGCAGGGAGGAATCATACTTTTCGTTTTCAATTTTTAGGCTATAGATGGCACGAGATACCGCCGCTCTAAAGGGTACAGCCGCTAGCATCCATCCATCCATCAATCTAGGGCGTGGATCGCCCCACAGCCAACGAGACTGCAGTATTAGTCAATAAGAACGCCGAAGAGCAAATCACGAAGCAAGCAGGGAGAACATAAGAAGCCACGCCCAGGGCTTTTTAACCTATCACTGACTCTTGTCGATTTTAGTGCCAATTCATTTTGCGGCATAGTTTTGAGATTTTAAGTCGTAAGAGGTTGTACGTTATCAAAGAATTGGCCGAATCTAGCTCTACATCTTTTTTTATAATGATGTCAACTTATAAATTTAGAAAGAAAAGTGTTGATGTCTGTGCACTTCGTGTGATGCGGAGTTTTGTAAGTTATTTACGATAAAACGACGGGACGCTTCGCATTGTATCGTTCAGTTCAGCGTTTCTTAGTTTAAAATTTACCTCGTTTAATCCTTAAACATACTCTAAACAACACAATCATCGGCTAGCCGGGGGAGATGAGCGTTATTTTAAAATGAATAATACGAACCGTATGGTTGCGCAGATGGATGACACATTGGACACTAGCACGAACCAGGGTATTAATTTCCTCTGTGGAACTAGAAAAAAAAAATATATATACAAAAACATTTTTTTTTAATTTTTTTTTTTCAGCAAGCTGGCCTGGAGGAGCACTGGGTCATCGCTCGGCTTTGCGCGAGGGTGCGGCAATTAGCGGCGAGATGTTTTAGTGGCGCCCTCCTATGGTTACCTTTCGTGACGTCATTACCTTGCGAACAACAAATTCGATGCTGTTTGTAAGGAGCATGATGGAAGCTTGAAATCATTGCGTTCTTAAAGCAACACTACCAACACCGTCGAAAGTGAAGTTCTTCCATGCCTCTTATTTCCATCGATGAGAAATCCTTTGCTGACGTCACAGTCAGCATTCGACCAATCACGGAAGGCCGACCACAGCGACGCTTTCGATCGCACACGTCGCCAATAGAGAGTTTTAGAAATGGGGGCGCTTTGAGTACCCCGAGCAGCTTGAGGCGTCACAATGCGCATCGTGCTCTGTGCGAAGCTCCAAGCTGCTCGTGGGACCCAAGGCATTGAGTTCCCCTATTCTGAAACTCCCTAATCTGCATATTCGGGTTCGCGTTCGTAATAAACGAGAGCGTTGTTTCAGACATTGTCACCAATCATTGGCAATCTCCAGGGTGCGATACAGGTGCTGAAATATTGCCAACTTCCGCGCGTGGGTTGGCAATGGCTTAGGGGCCGATTCATTCCGGCGGTCAACATCCCTGGGATGCGCCTGAACGTGTGCCTACTTCTTGGAGGTTTTGTGCAGAAGATAGCATGTGTAAAAAAGAAGAAAAAAAAAAAACTAAAAAGAAAACGAAAAGAACTTATGCCGATTTTCTATGTTAAGAATAAAACACACACACACAAACACAAATAGACATTTTAAAACGTAGTTATTAAAAAAAAAAAAAAAAAAAAAAAAAACTTTTTTACGTTTTTTTTAATGAAGTTAACTTTGTCTCAGGTTTCGAAAGAGCGAAGAGCCCAGTGGCGCCGAGAAATTTGATGTCGCTTCGACCTTTACGGTCGGGAAACTTGTCTTTTCACGCGGAATTATTGTTTTCGTCGTTTATTACAAGAACACTTAGCTGGGTGGCCCTTGAGTAGCCCTCTCCGTCGTACAGAAATGTTTACTAAGAAAACACGCAAACACGTACCTGATAGATTACATTACCGGAAAGAAAAATTCGAGACTTATATGTCGCATACTGAGTACCACGTGTTAAGACATTTCAAACTTCGCTGACCGCTTCAAAAAACTTCACGCCAAAGTAGTCTCGGTTTCAATATAGCGTCTCTCCTGTCTATAGTTCCTCTGCTGCAGCCCAAAATTAACGGGGATGTACTATTCAATCGGGAAGGCCCCAACACCCCCCCAAAGAAGGATCAATCCGGGCGGAAGCGGCCCCTCCCACGTGGAGAGAGGGAGCCAAGGGCGCGCTCTGCAGCCTCCGGCGAATTTGTTGCCAATTGAGTCGATATCCTCGAGCGTATCTTGGCGAACACGAGTGACACCAAGTCGCGCTCGGAGTGCGCCGAATCTCCACGGCAACAGGTCGTTACTATCGATTGGGACGCACGTCAACGGGGACCGACGCCGCTCGTCGGCCCTGATTAGAACGAGAGATTGCTTCTTGCCAAGCGGCTCCGGCGACCTGACTTATACCAATTCGCGGCACTCAGATCTGCTCAATTGATCCCTTGTCACCATCCTCCTCGCGGTACGTAATCGCGCACAAAAAGAAAGAAGGAAAGGAATGAACAAAGGCGAGCGCGGAGTGAAGGCCAGTGTTCGAAAACTTGTGGCTGGGGGGGCACGGAAGAATGTAAACGAGCGCACGTGTTTCCGACCTTGGTAGCACCGTTTCTCCGGTGCGTCGGTTTACCAAGTTATTCAATCACACCCTGGGTTAATCGCTGTCTTGGCTTAACCTTCTTTTTATCATTATTCTTATTCTTATAAACGCGATAGCGCTAATAAGAATGCGATGTCGGTGGCGTGACGCGAAAACCCAGGATTGGTCGATAGAATACAGCCACATGACCTCGTGCGGGAATTTCAAACAACCCACAACGTTCGCGTGGAACGTGACGTGAAGCGTGAAATAAAAGTGATAAAAAATAATGAAATGTAATGCGAATTAAAGGTCACCGCATATCTCAAATGATTTCACTTTATAATTCATTTGCCTTAAAGAAAAAAAAAGTCAAATTTGGGGGCTTTACGTGCCAAACCAACGACGGGCATCTGGCACGCCCCAGTGGAGGACTGAGAATTAATTTGGACCACCTGGGGATCATTTGACGTGCAACCGAAAGCTCGGTTACACGGCGCCTTCTCCGCAATAAGCCTCCGTCAGATTGCGGGCACCTCGGCCGGGATTCGAACCCGCCACATGGGGATCCGTATAGGCTTGCCTTAAAGAATAAAGTGAAGAAGTTTCGGCGGGATTCGAACCCACGACCCTTCGGTTGGGAGCCAGACACGCTACCGATTACAGACAACGCAAGGAACCTCTTCAGTTTTTTATTTCCCACTTTGACAAACTCGCAACACATTTCTAAAAGTAAAATCATCAGCGCAAAAGGCTATGCCCACATGAACTTTAAGATTCCTTCAGGTGCTCCAAAACATCCAGTAAGGACCTACTCAGGCGGGCACACCAATGTGGCATACACAGCTATTACACGGCGTACAATTTCTATAAAATACATTCTTACATGACGCGCATCCACTCCAGCATTGCGCACAACCATCCTGCAACGCCATATTGTATGTAGGCCCAGGATCATGACAAAATCAGCAGAACGTTTAGCGTGTTTTTCTACGGGAAGGAACCGAATTCTGTGAGCTGCTATCGGTAAGTATTTCATAGTTCGTTTGAGGACATCCCAAAAAAGGAAAGCGTCCCAGCAATCTCAAAATACATTCCCTATTGTCTCCTGTGCTTTGCATAGAAAACAGTGAACACCCCACGGAACAATATATTTTTCTCACGGAGCCAAGTTTTCACGAGAAGTGTACCCGTGTGTAGTTTAAAGAAAAGAAGTCTTTATAAAAGGTGGAATTTACATTTTTTTAAGACGTGATAAAACATCATGCCCTGGGCCTGCAAGAAACGCCGAGGAAAAACGGTTTCAATAATGACTTTCGTTAGACGCTTTCATTTGACACTTGACAGATACTGTAGAGAAAAACGCACAGACAGGAAATGAAACGCGTCAATCACTTCACGTAGATAGCTACCAATCTTGCCTCGCTTACGACAGCTCGAAGAAACAACAAACGAAGGGATCTATTCGGATAACCTGGTCTGGATTATGGCACGAATAAAAGGAGTGGTTTGGTCCTGGAGAACCATAAAACGTGAGACAACTTGTCTGACAAAGACACGCGGCAGTGACAGCCCAGCTTTGCTGATGCGATGAAACAGATTGTCGCGGCGAACTCTTTCCCATCCCGAACCCCAGGTAAAAACAGCAAAGACGCGATGCAGCTTCTGTACTACATTAACTCTGGCACACGCCAAAACTTGAAGCCCATACCAGCATTTAGCGATTAAAGAAAAACATTACAAACAGTACAAACAAACGTAGCTGGTGCGGCAGGTCCTCCAGAGTGAGCCCCGGCTACAACCGAAAAACGTCAGTGCTCGTCATTGATTCGCATCCCAGGAAACCCTGCACTCGGCACTTCTCGGCTGCGATCTCTGTCACCTTGCCATAAGGTGCAAGCGACTCCCTCACCTCGTCTTCCGGGATACGGTGGAGCAGCCAATGCAGCTTGATGCGTACCGCTCGGTCGCCCGGGTCGACGACGACGCAGCGCCGTTCCTTGACGACGAGGTCGGCCGACGCCAGAGTCTTCCGTTTACCTTCGGATGATTTGAGGGTCACGGCCCAGACGTGATTCATCTGGTACACCCACAAGGTGACAACCTCAGGGAACAGCGCCAGTCGATTCAGGGCATCACGGGGTACTGGCGGCCTCTCACATCGGCGTGCAGAAAAACGGTGTTGATCACCGCAGGTCCAGTAGGCAGAGCCGACAGAATAATCTGGTAATCTGTTGATTCATCGTCCTTCCTGATACCACTGTCCGAGAGGGCCGCTGAAGTTGCTCCAACGGAGCTTGTTATCCCACGTCCGTTCACGTCGGTGGCCGGAAAAGGAATTGCCACGCATGGCATGCTTGCACGGCTTGGGAACGAGCGGGAGTTTATATGTTTCGCTATCGCGTTCCACCCTTAAAGGCGAAGCTTAAGAGTCCTCCTGCAATGTTAATCTACCTTGTTCAGAATATACGAGGTACTTTTTTTTGTTGATACAACAAGACATAGACATTATCTGTTTTTGAATTTTGTCAGTTATTCAGTTTATAGAAAAAATGCAGTAATTCGTTATCGTAAATGTTAATCGCCTCGTTTCGGGCGAATATGAGTACATACTCATTAAGATGCTTTATAAAAGCGCATTTTTGTCACAATTTCTGGAGGGGGTTGCCTCGCTGCACGTTCAACCCAGAGGTAAGGAACTACGGTTAACGTCAGACGGACGAGATTATGAGTAACATTCTAAAGTTTGGCGTGTGGCTGTCCATGGTGGGCTCTAAACGGGGCTGGATTTTCTTCTCACGGTGAGATTTATTTACAACCCCGTGTTATATAGTTTTTTTGTTTTTACCATGACGTACTGCGTCGGCATTTCCTTTACAAAAATACATTAGAGCTGCTTTTACAAGCAGCTCTAATGGCGCATTCCCACTGGCGGTTCAGCTGCGTTTGCGAAGCGGTTGCGGATGCGGTTCGCGAGCGACCCCATTCAGACATACCGAAAGGCAGTTGGCGGTTGCGAGGCGGTTGGCGGTTTCTCAACGATCACGCGGGATCTTTTTTGAGACTTTCGTTTGGCAAGCCCGTTTTACAAAATCCAAAATCCACTTCAATCCCCGATCCAGAGCCAAAACTTTGCTATTTTGGAACTCTGAAGATTTTTCTTCGGGATGTTCGCACGCATCACGAGTTCAGGCAGCGAAAAAAGAGAAATGGACCCACAAAAACGTACCTGCGATTCCCTTGATTTTGCCCACAAGCAAAGCCCAGCTAGGCGCGCCTTGCTAACTCAGAAGAGGATGCCACCGAACCTTTCCTCGAAGTGGACCGTTCCCGCGTGAATAGCTGACCTTGTTTTAGGGATAAAGGGCCAGTTTTCAGCCCTCGTTGTTCGCTCTTGTCATTTCGGGAATTTTGAGCGGCACTGGTAGAGCGTGGTGCGGGCCGTGGCTTCGTTGGCGGCGGACTCTCCTATCGTCACTCGCACATCGATCGAGTCTACTGTTTGACATTAAGCTCAAATAAACGCCGTATGGATTACCTCTGCATCGTCTGGTACGTACACATTATTTATTGAGTAGGTTCCCTTTATTCCTTTTTGTAGTAGTAAACGCTACAGGTCGAGCATAAAGGCGGCGCTCGTCGTCTATGCGTTTTCCATTACCTGCTAAACCAATCACGCTCAGAAAAGAAGAAAAAACGCAAGATCACGGTCTATTGACTGTACGTGATTGGTTTCGTTGGTTAAAGCACGCTCACAAAAACGACGAGCGCTCTGACGATGCACTTTTCTGATGCTCGTTTGGTTCCATCGGAGAGCAGCTTCGGCAGCACTCGTACTGAGCGGAGTATAGCGTGCGATTAGTGCCCCAATGCGTATAACGTCCAAACGTAGGTATGGTTGAGTATGTTTGCGCAAGGCAGGAACTCAGAAAAAGAGGCGGAACCGCACTAAAAATATCGCGTATACTTATACGGTCGCACCTTTTAAGACCATTCAAGAGCTCATCCGGCACAGATGACGAGAAAGAGCACAAAATGGACACACAATCTTCTGGGATCAATTGCATAGTTTAGGGAGGAAAGGTACACAGGGTATCCTCATTGCGTAGTTAACTGACTGTACAACTGAAAAGAAAGCAAAAAAAAAAAGCAGTAACAAAAAACTAGTTTTGCGGATAGCTGACATATACATTATGGTAAATTAGGGCGCATATGAAAAAAGAATCAGATAATCATATTTATTTTAGCCGTCTTTCAATCATCAGTACTGATATACTTATGATACGGTCGATTTCAGTGAACTGGATCAAATTTATTCGCACCCACGCAAACAGTATCCGCAAAACGTCATTATGTTTCCCTTGTATCGCGAGCTTTCTGGTTTAGTAAGTGCTCGAATACTTTTATTTGTAGCTCGTTTTTCGTAGAGCGAGCCTAATGTATTTTCAGTAAATGAAAAACGTCATTTGTCATTCACGTCGATAAATGACAGCCCACGTCCGAACGGCTACATCCAAGCTTTATTGATCATTCTTTATTAATAAAAAAACCCGCATTGCTTGTAAAGCCATTATTGCGGGAAAAGCAAAGCATTATATATATATATATATATATATATATATATATATATATATATATATAAAAACAAAAAAAAAACATGTATTTTTGTGGTGTACCACGTCTTCCGGTAGTGAGTGAGTTACATTCCATGATGATCCGTGCAAAGAAAGAATGTTTAAGGATATTTGACCTGGAGAAATGTGGCTGAATCTTGCAACAATGGTCTAATCCAGAGGGATTGTAATGTGGTGAGTGCAGAAACGATACAGCATACATTCCTGTTTGATTAGGATAAATTGAATAAAGCAGTTTAAGCCGGAGAATTTTACGCCGTTCACTTAAAGGTATCCATCGAAGTTGCTTTTTTTATTTCGGTTGTGCTGAGGAAACGATGATACCTCCCTTGGACAACCCGAGCAGCAACAGATCGAAGGCGTCCAAGCGCACTGACACGAACCTGGTAAATCGGATCCTACCCAGACCACGCATACTTTAATATCGGTCTCACATATGCTTAGAGGCTTGCCTGTCCTGGCAACCACACTGTTTATCTACGCTGTCCATGTACCATCATCGGCAAAGATCGCACCTACATATTTAAATGTAGATTCAGTCCTAATAGTTTCGTTGTTGAGGTAGTGCTGATGAACTAGTTTCTGACGTTTTCGTGAGAAGCTTACGTGCACGCACTTCTTACCGTTCAGAAACCCTATTAGTTTTACACCTTGTTTGAACGCGTTAGAGGTCAAGCATGAGCTGTGTAGAATCCGTTTCACTTGACACTTCCGTGTATAAGACACAATCGTCTACAAACAATCGTATCTTTGAGTCAATTCCACGGTAAATATAAGTAACAGAAATAAGGAGGAGAAGTGGCCCCAACACAGAGCCCTGCGGCACACCAGATGAGACGACTAGAACATGTTCCATTCATCACCACCTGCTTCTGCCTTGAATTTAAGTAATACTTTATAAATTTTCTCACAGTAACATCATCATTTAAATCTGCAAGCTTCTGTAGTAATGTTGAATGAGGGACAGTATAAAATGCCTTTTTGAAGTCCAGGAACATACAGTCAATTTGGCATTTAGTGTCAAGTTCTGTTGCAATATCGTGATAAAATTGAATCAACTGTGTCGTACATGGAAACGTCTTTCGGAACCCATGCTGGTGTTCATTTAAGAATTCAATTTAATCAAGGTGCTTCATTAATGCTGAGTATAAGATGTGTTCTAGTGTATTACAACACACTGGGGTAAACGAAACGGGACTATAGTTTTAATTATTACTTTCTGAGCCACCCTTAAAAACTTGCACGACATTTGCTGCTTTCCAATCATCCGGTAGCTTCCAATTTTGAAGCGACTTAGTGTTAATTACGTAAATATACTTAGCTACTGCACTGGGACAATACTTCAACACCCTAAGCGAAATGCCAACAGGGCCTGTGGCCTTTGCTTCACCAATATTGTCGAGCAACTTCGTAATGCAACCCAACCACTGAAAAGCTCAATCTGCTCCATGTTTACGCACTGTTCACTGACAGCCTGCTGGGGGACATTTTCAACAGGAAGAAGCTTTGAAATAATTAAATACCGCAGCTCTATCATTAACACCAGTCACTAAGTTCCCTTCGTGCTGTATATTTAAAGGGGCCTAATCTTATCTTTACCACATCGTTTTATTTCTTCAAAGGTCTAAATTTGAACCTTGAAAAAACTTTTTTCGAAAATCTCCAAACTTTTTTATATTGTGACGTTAGGCCCTGAAGTTCACGAAAGCTTTCCATTGATTCATTTCTACACTACTGTGAAAATGCCATCTGTCGCTTATAAATCATATGAATAAAGTCACCTGTAATCGACGGCTTTATTTTCCTCAGCTTGCTGCTTAATATACTAGGAACATGAGCGTCAGTAAAAATGGTAATTTTTCTTTATAAGTTTACCAGACCTCATTAATACCTAGGTCATTTGCAATACATTAAAACGATAAAAATGGGTCTGGAACTCCCTGGAGATTTTCCTGTAAACCCCTTTCGAAAATAAATAAATAAATACAATTTTTCGATACTCATTAGTTTTAATTATTGAAGTAGATAAGGCCAGATTGGTAAGATCTACTTCGTTTTATTTTACGCCAGAACGCCAACGACGTCTACCGGACCATTTCATTTCCGGCGATCGTTAGGGCGCTGCCACATATTTTTATACGGATTTTACGGAACGGCGCTTGCTCTTTTTTTTTCTTGTTGTTGTGTTTTTTTTTTGCGGAATCTCGATAGCTTAAGCGAAGACACTCCATAATGACACGCCAGATTGGCTTGTATTGGGATTAGTGTTTTTGAATCGTCGAACAGAGGACCCTGAGAGTAATGTCGCACCAGAGGATATGGGAACAAAATATGAAATATTTATGGCTAAGACTTATTGTCTGGTGCAGTGTGAATCAAAGGTGAACTGTGCGCTTTTATTTTGTGATAAAAATGAGCTCAAAGTTCGAAATAGGGGTGTCCTAACTTCAGGGTACTTGGCATGTTGAAGATTTTATCTCGTAATTCGTTCGCATATCAATAAAGCAAGGTCTGACTGTAGTGACATTCTAAGCAAAGAAAACGGAGGTACACATGTAGAAAGAAGATATCGCCTACGAGTCAGTAATTCCCAGTTAAACTCATTTTAACTTTTCAATCGAAAGATCAATTATCTCAGGGAGTGAATATATTTGGATACCCAATTCCCTAATACCCTTAAAAGCCCCACGTAGGGATGCAAAATTTTCGGAACCTTTTAAGGCCGAAGAAAAAAAACAACAAATGAAATTCGGGAAAATTTCGAAACCTTTGAAAATTTGTCTCAGCGGGAATAAACCAGCAATATTTTGAAAGATACCGAATTACAACGGCAAAGAGCTTGGGCCAGTGTTTGCGTTGTACTGACATGTATTATGTTTTAATGTTGTGAGCTTTGTCAATTTAGCAGATGTTAGACTACTCATCTGGCAATAGCGACACACTCTTTATCATATTGGGCTTACTGTAACGGTTAACATGCAGCCACCGCTCGTCAGTTATGATGTTATATTACAGAAAAGTATGTACGTGGTAGTGCAGCTGCCGAGGCTCAGTTTCGTGTTATTCAGGGTGTTTGAGTTTCATTGGAAGACATTTTTTTTTTAAAGGGGGCAAGAGTTTGACGAGTGCCGGTCTTCGCCATGCAGTTATAAGGCTCGGCGGACATTAGATGAGAGAATAATCGTCATGATAAGTTGGCTAATTAACTAATATTTGTTAATTAACTTTCCAATTATTGGTTTTGGGAGTAATGTTGCAATTGCAGTATTGAGGACAATTAATAAATTACTCTTAGAGGCCAAGACCAAGTAATAACATTTGCGAAAATGCATTCGTTTTTAAGATATTCATTAATACATTTTCACTTTGTTTTACACCGATTTAAACATTGCGCGCAAAAAATGCGCCGCAAGCTCTGCCCTCAATGACGCTTGGAAGAGTGACGCAGTTGTTTCAGTCACGTCGTCACTATCCCTGCAGCATATCCTTGGTGGGTGCGCCGACGACAGAAGTGACGACGTGACTGAAACAACTGCGTCACTCTTCCAAGCGTCATTGTGGCGCCCATTAGGCACGCAATTTCTAAATCAGAATAAAACTCGTGAAAACAGATCAATTAATATTTAAGAAACTATTAAAGTTTCGGTCATTTTTTTAATTGGCCTGGCCTCTATTACCAATTGCCGTAAATACTGAAATTGCAACATGGCGTCTAAAAGTAATATTTGAAGATTAATTAACAAATTTTAGTTAATTAGGAAACTTATCATAACGATTGTTTCCTCATCTATTGTCCGCCGAGCTTAATATTAGAAAAATGATGAAGACGGCACTTGTCTAATTTTCACCCTCTATTTTAGAAACATCTGTTCAAATTAAAGGAAACGCTGCCCTATAGGTTTCGTTGACTAAAGGCGTGACAATGTATTAACTTGAAAATACGTGATGTAGGATGCGAAAAACCGACTTCTTCACATGGATGCACCCTCTATGCCTCTTAGGCAGCAATCCCCGCTCCTGCCCGTTTCGATCTGGATGAGCATCGTACCGGCTTGCGGTCGTGTATCACTACGGCGTGGTGCACATTAAAGACCCCAGGCTAGCGGTTGCACTACACTGGCTAAATTGCTCCTGTACTGCGAGTGACTCGTCGTAACTTTGAAATGGCTGACCAACTACACGGTGTATAAATATCCACACAACCCCACTTATTATTATTATTATTAAGTCTTAGGCAGCACTTAGCTATCTCTCCTCTGTGTAAAAGTTTTCCAAACTTCATTTTAATATATTTTTTAACATTTATCGCCATACACAAGCCATACCGATTAGCAAAACAATGCTAAATGGGGGTGATTCGTGCATGCTTTTAGAGAAATGCGAACAGTGTGTCGACGGATAGGAACAGCAGAGAACCACAAGCGCTTGTTTCCTCCCATTTTCTCCCTTGCATCGTTTCCACGCTGTTTCGTTTTTTTTTTTTTATGAACTGAGTAAAACCTAATATAGAATAGAGTGTTAACCTGCATTGCCGATTAAACTCAAATATATGATGTGTGCGATATAATTATGTTTCTTTTGCCTTGTGATTTATGCCAGCAGAAATTTGCTTAACATTATTGTTAATAATGGAAAAAAAACTCTTTTTTTCCTCCAATTTCTACCCCCCCAAAACAAACAAACAACCCTCTTATCATTAGCCCCAGGTTTACGAAGTCCAACATAATAGCTGATCTGGAGCCAACGAATGTTCCCAGAGTACCGTATTTCCTAGCGTTGGCTTGAGCTGGAGGATCGACCCAGTCGAGCGTTTTGATTGGATAATCTAGGCCACCATAAAGCAGCGAAAAAACAAGAAAACATAAACATTGAAACATACGTAACACGTTCACGTAGGAGCTCTGAGCCTGCATGCTGTTAAATAACGACCGGCTGAAAGGTGATAGGTTTGTTGATTCTCCCTAAGGCTAAAGTAGCCCGTACTCTTGCAATCGAAATGAGAACGCCGGACCGTCTGTACAAGCAGGCTGTGCCAGCCATAGGAGCCAGAACTGCTCATTACGATGTAATCGGAATGATTACAGGGCTGCCACTTTAGAGCCATCGAAGTCATTCGAAACCGGGGGCCGGTCAGGTTCTGGTTTCGGCACCCTGGAAGCATTCGGGGGGATCTAGGCTGATCCTGCGTGGGCTACACGTTTTCCCCGGCGATGGCAGACAAAAAATCTCCTGTGTTTGTAGCGATTGCCGCCGTATTTGAACAGTTCCTGCCGGGTGGATATTGCCGTTGCCCCGCCAGATCCAGACGCCGTGTTCATCTTGTTCCGGTGACAGAGTCGTCGGCGGTTTTACGAGAAGCGGCGGAAATACGCTAATTTTACGTCCCGGCCTCGGCTCATTTGGAAGCCCGGCGACATTAAAGCGCCGTTTCACGACCTGTCCAGGCCCGTTTACCGGCAGTTTTGTTTTGTCGCACGCCGTTTCGCGGCTTTACTTCCCGATTTGCCGTGGGTAGCGCCAAGCCATTTTGAAGCTAATGGAGGCATCCTAGTTTGAGACAACGTTTCTTTTCTGTCGTCGAGATGGCATGGCGCGTAAAAATTTGTTTCTCGAAGGGAAAAAAAAAAAAGGTATTCAGATCTGGTCATTACCACGAGATGTGGCTACAGTGGTGCATAATGTTTTTAGAACGACTATAGGCCTCCAGCACTAAAGTTTTATGATATCGCGCTGCAGCAATCTATAGCTAACATCCCGAGAGTGCAAAAAATAGCAAGATGGCCCTGACATTGCCTGATCTTTCCAAGGGAGAAGTTTTACGATACTGATATCACCGTGGGGTGCTGAATCTGTTACCACCCCAAACGTTAAAAAAGGGGCAAAAAAGGCTAGCTGATAAAATGAGCTCAACCTCAGCACTTGTTTTGTGAATGAGAGCGGACGCTCAGTCGTGTCTGGTTTCTCAGTTTTAGTATTCGGTTTTTGCGATGCCCATCACTGAAAGACAGCAGTAAAGAAATCCTCCGATCTGTTACAGGTCTCGGGAAAATACATATTCAAGTGGGACGCGCACAGACATAAAGTCCCAACATAAACACGCACAAGGTGAACCCGCGAAGAAATATATTTGTCTTTATTCTTTTGTTGTGGCCGTCTTGCTTGATTTGCACCTCTGGCATGTAGCGGGTTGTCCCTGCTTCGCTTGTTTCGGGTAGAGGATCAAGGTACTCCGTCTTTGTTCCAGGGACAGGCGCGACTGAACAGGATTGCTTGTTTTGCTTTTTTTTTACTTTTTTTTTTCATCGGGCTGCGTGACACCCGCGAGAAGAAGACTAAGGGCGAAGCGTGCGTAGGTGAGGGTTCAAACTTGCGTTTCCTAAATCAGTATTTTAAGTTCCAGGCGCCAAGTATGACTAATTTATTTTAGCAAAAAAGGAAGCGTTTGATAGGGTAGGTCAGCTACAAGCCTATAAATAACCACGAATTGAGAGGGGAGCTGAACGCTATAAAAAGCCTTTTATAAATATATAAAAAAAAATTGGAAGTGATGAAGAAGGACAATATAGGCTAGGAATGTATTAATCAGAAACTATTTTATGTGTACCTGACGGGTATAAAATTATTTTTACGATCTAATTATATTATACGTGAATGATTTTGTCTCCATGATCAAATGAATTTGTTTTTCCGTCATAGAAAGATAAGCCTAACAGCAGTCACGTAGTCAGGGGAAAAAGACAAAGAAGATCCCTAAAAAAAAGAAAGAGAAAGAAAGAAGTCATTCCTTTGCCGTATTAGCTTGGCAAAGGCAGTGGTAACAAAATGTGACGTGTTAGTGTGCGGAAACTGTTTACACTCGTGGAGACCGGATGGAGCGAAGCCGCCTCGTGTCGTACAATGTAAGCGCCTGAGCGCTCCGTGGAAGTCTTTACTTATGGGTGCCATCTTCTGCGGCCGCAGTGAAAATGCGACTTCCTCGGAACCTGTTGGAGAGTGAGACGCAGTGGACGAAGCATTAGTGATGCAAAACTATCAATAAATTGACAGTCGATACTATCCATAGCTTTTTGACAGTTGACTATCGATAGTACTATCGAGAGTTTTTGTTACTATCCATATTTAAATTTCTGGCGACTATCGATACTATCGAAAGTACTATCGATAGTTTTGCACCACTACTAAGCATGCGGAAAACAGAACAATCGGCCCTCGGCCCTGGCACCAGCTCGAGGCAAAAGAGAACCAAACACTCGGAACTACCTCAATCCGTTGCGGCAGAATTTTTTTTTTTTTAATGCTTTTCCTGTTGCTCGTTTTTGCGCTCTTTCTCTGGAGAAGACCGGAGCGCGTTCGATGTTTTACCCACCGGGGGTAACACGGATGCACTCGACAAAGGGGTTCGGCTAGCGTCAGCGTTCGGCTGGCAGCCGGCCTGTCGACTTTCGTTGCTGGCACTTAACCGGACATGGTTAGGTGCCAGCCATACAACACATTCTCTGTTCAAAGAAAGATTAAAACAAGACACAGTAGAACACTCGTCCGTTTCATACCGCATGAGCAAGGTGTCCTCCGGTCGCAGCCATGCCCTCTTGATTCGACTGAAGTGTCCATTCGGCCAGAGGTTTCAATTCGGCAGAGAGTGGAAAAAGGAGCTTCTGAAAGCAGAAGAGGTTGAAAACTTTAGTACGAAATAGTACGATCGAAGAGCGTTTCAATCAGGCTGACGATGATATCCACCCCCCCCCCCCCCCCCCCCCCACACACACACAGCGTCAGCAAGCGTCGTCAACGGAACCTCAAGGTGAATGGTGTTATCACTAAAAATGAAGATCCTTTTTTTAAGATATATATTAAGGCTATGGTGATAAACAAAATATAAATTGACCAGTCAAGTCACACATGCAGCTGACCGCGTTTCTTTTCCCACCTAATGAAGCATACACATTTGGTAAAGAGTTGCAGCAGTAAAAATAAAGTCCATATATTCGGTACAAATTATAATACTACAGGCGCTTTGCAGCAGCTGTGCATTGGAGCCGCCATAGCCGACCTTCAGTTTGTTTTCTCTTATTTTGATCACTTCGCTCCATCATTACCAAAGCAGGAGAGGTTATTGCTAGTTTTAGATTCGACTGTGTCCTTCTCCTCAGCATTGACCTTTGGGACGCTCGTCAACGCCCGCTTCAGTGGCTTGGTGTCTCCTAAGACTAGAGCCTCAAAATGAGCTACGCTTAGAGTAACGGCACTCTGTTCCAGATATTGTTGTGGGCGCCGCCATCTTGATGCTTGTTCAGAGCAGACGCCACTGCCGATTGTCATTATTCAAACGTGCGACTTCCTTAGCATTAGTTTCGGTGTTAGGAAGCTCATGCAATATAGCTTTGCTCTGTCGCGGACTGTTTAAACATTTCTGGAGGATGGAAAAGCGTTTCATGTGATTTCAGATAAAGCTTCAGATAACTGGAAACCATGATTTTAAGCCACAAGGTGGGCAAGTGTCGTTACTCTGGAGCGTAGCTTATGTACTGGAACTAGATAAGACAAGAGAAAGTCAGCAATGGCGGCTGTAATCTGGCGCGTATGCAAAGTGCCTATTTACCGCAGTGAAGTGAACTAGAGGAGCGGCAGCGAACTCAACCGAGTGCTCACGACTGCCGCAATTCGCGTCGACGGCACGAGAGGGTTCCACTAAAGCATGGGCTGGATGAAGGAAATGGCCAGGGCGGCTCGCATTGCCTTTTCTGCGCTAATGGCGTTGTCGTTGTCGTTGTCGTCGTCGACTCGGCATTGGACTTCATTCGAAATAACTGATGGAAAACACGGGGAGGGGGGGGGGGGGGGGTGATCTAATGGGAGTCAGTTCGCGCCGCCAAACGGCCAAGCCAAACATGCTCGCCGAAGACCCTCGGAACGTTCGGATCCCCCAGCCACTCCAGCCCATCATACCGCAGCGCCGCCGCGTATATAATGCGTGGCTCGCGTCGGCGCCTGATCTCACTACCCTTCTCTAGTTCACTCTAACCGCATTCGGGGGCAGCTGATAGCACGAAGGCGTCTCAGTATTTCGTGCCCCAGTAGACTTACGGTACTGCGTTTATTTGCTCTTCCGCGACGCACAGCGATCGGACCAGATTATTTTTCTTCGGGCAACCAATAATTTCAACACGTTTATGTTGATGATGCAACTAATGGAAAGGTGCAAGTGAGCTAGACAAGAATAGCGTTAATAATTCTTGAAGAAGGGGAACAAGCGGGACAAAAGAGAAACACAAATCTCCAGAGACAATTAGGTGACTAGTGCGCGACTGAAAAAATTCGCCTGGTCCTGGTATCGAACCGGGGATCTCTGCATTTCCAGTAGAGCAGAAAACAAAATGATGCGAAAAAAAAGAGAAGAAAACCGGAAGTGTGCTAGAGTTAACCGATAGTGATCGGTACACTACGTCTCACTTTAAAGGGAAACTGACAGGGTATTTATGGACGCCGAGATTTTTTATTCTAACATGACTTATGATAGCCCAACTACCCAGAATACAATTTGTGCGGCTCGAAATTCGTTTTATTTCCACCCGAAAACCGCCGGTTAAGAATTGGCCGGTTGGATACGCGCTCACTCTCTTTTCCATCATCACGTGCCGTTCAACTAAGCGTACCAAACATATTCAAGGTCGTTGATCATCTAAAGCGCACATTCAATAAAATAAATAGAAAAGAATTTGAAACCCATTTTTTTAGTGGCTTTCAAAAAGCTGCAATTACGTCGATTGAAAAAAAACAAAACAAAAAAAAAACGGTTTCCCAGATCACAGGTAGTACGCGTACTAGGTAATTCTCAACATGGCGACGCATCGCGGGCTGGACGACGCAATGGCGGCGTTGCGACGGACGTTGAACAACGTTGCGACGGACGTGGGCCAGCCCGCTGCTTCGGAACTGTGTTCGCTGTCGCGGCCAGTCGATCTTCAAGCGCAGAACAGCGAACAATCGCACGACAAGCGGTGCATGCAACGTCGTCGTCGTTGTCGTCTGCCTCACACGCCGGAGAAAAGCAAACAACAACGCCAACAATTCAAAAGTTAGGCTAACCGCTTACTAATAACCGACATTTTCGCTCACTCTCTCTCTCTCTCTCCCTCTCTCTAGCGAAAGAGAAAACTGTAGACAGCTATCGCCACGTGATTTCCGGCAACTCTCTCCTCCTCCACTTTCCCCCCTCCTTCTCAACGAGCGCCGTAACGGTGCATTTTTGGCGCTGCTTGGTTGGCTCAATTGAATCGTCGCGTCGGCTGCAGACGGACTTAAAAGTGAGACGAAGTATAGTGAGCTTGTTTACAAACAGCAGGAAATGCACAGAAAGAAACGCGATCATCAAACAAAGTAGAAAACAACAGTATTTCTTATTTTGTTTTGTCCTTTCTGCTTCCATAGCACTGTAGTGTATTGCTGCTTAAAAGAGCATGACAAGCACCCTTCACAAAGCCCTGCGCTCTTTCTACTTCAGAAGAGCGAACTACCAATCATGGTGAGCAGAGAGCTTTGTACAAGGGACGTTCCTGTTTTTATTAACCTAGCTTTCTATACATGTACCAACCAAGTAATATATTCTATTTTAAATTAGTCGTTCCAGAAGTCGATTTCTAGATAATCAATATTACAAAGCAACAACAACAACAACAACTAAGTATCGGGCGTAGCAACGCGGAGAAGTATAGTCTGGTCGCCAGGGACAGTTTGCGACATTTTGCATCGGTCGTGTTTCTTTTCCGCTCAGACGTGGACGCTTAACTTCCGAAGTCGAGAAGTAACCACTAGCCATAAAGAGGCGCCAAAGCGTGAAAGCGCTGTCACAACATGTAGCAACAAGGCAGGCTTCCCACGCAAGTGATGGCCTTTTTTTCTTTTTTTTTTTTTTTTGCACTTGGATCGCATCTGGAAGTCTTGTCTTCGTTTTGTGTACACACTTGGGCAAAGGATACACACGCTCGCACTCCTCTCAGCGAGCGCGGAGTTTGTAGCGCCAACCGGCGTTTCGTTGCTGGACTGTTTTCTGTTTCCTACGGTAGCGATCGACGCAGAAATTCCTCTTTGTCTTTCAATGAAGCACGGAAACGCGCGTCTTCGAGGCGACGATGAAAAGCACGTTCCGGGGTTTCTGTCCTACTTTCATTCAGCCCCCGACATCTCCGAGAGCGGAGACGACGCGATACGTTGCCGAGGCTTCTTTTTGTTTACGCAGCCTCGTCGCGGCTGCTGTTGTCGCGGCAGGCTATTGCGACACGTCGGGGATTCTCGTCGATACCGAGAGCTTCGGCGGTTGTTTTCCGAGGTTTTGAGACTTGAGTGTTTTAAAGCCTCGGCGGTGATTGGTCGAAAATGGAAGAGCGTCGCTCTAAATCCACCTCGTTTTATTTCTTGATACTTTTTTTCTTTTTTTTTTTGGGGGGGGGGGGGGGGGGGTGCAAAACCAATAACTCAAAAATAAAACGAAATAATATAAGAAAATAAAAGGTTGAAGAGAGAGGCGAGGGTAAGGGAAGAACTAGAAATGTGTAAAAGTTATTTCCGACTGTTTTTTTTTATGTCGTGGGCTACGACATACACCGTTTGTCTCGTTTAAGAAACGGATGCAGCAAGAAGGTATGTTGCTGTCCACAACATAAAAAAAGCAAAAAAAAAAAGGGACTTGAAACATTGCTCAATAAACACGAAGGCTGGACTCCATGGTGCAAACATGGTGCGAACAGGCCTCAAATTTCGCCCGGCGGCGCTGTCTGTGCTCGCCGTATCAAAATAGTCGCTGTTGCGTCACGTGCAAAGAGAACGTGCCGCCAGTCGACGTACCGCATGTTTGCTCGATGAAGTTCAGCCTTGATAATTTGTGGCCTCGATTGGAATGTATGTTTTGTACGTAGCCGGGAATTTTTACTCCCGTGAAAGCTTGTATCGGTGCAACCTGAATGATGCTTAAGTAGAACTGTATGCTAACAAGAATTCAAGTAAAACAAATAACGTTTTTTTTCCTGCGGCCTATTTACGAATGGTGAAGTCGGACACTTTAAAGCATCGGCTGTATCCTGTTGCAACCTCGACAGGTGTTCAAAGTTTCTAATTGACAATGGCGCCGAGTATATTGTTTCGGCAATCCGGACCGCCAAGACAAAGACGCACACACCGAAAGCTTACCCTGTCAGCAGTCACCGACCGCTCGCGCGTGTCCTTTCAATTTACCCTGGATTTTGCAACAAGAAGCGAAGACCCGCAGTGTCTTGATAGAATGTCTCTTCTTGTTCGGCAGACACAGTGTGCGGCGGAAAGCTTTTCAGCGATAGGTAGTGAACTGCCACTCCCGTAAGAGCCCATCTCAACCGCTTTTCCAGAACAAGTGAAAACAAATATTAAAAAACAAAAACAAAAAAGAACCCCTGTTTTTTTGTTTTTTTTTTTTGAAAGGGGGGGGGGGGTGTTTTTAAGGAAGGAGTCGTTTTTCTCGCGTAGAAAATAGAAAATGAACTGGCTCTGCGAGAGGACGAGTGATACATAGTTGAGGACGAAGGCAGGCTGATTACCAGTTCTTTGGCCCCGGCGTTTGATTACGTCACTCGACTTTGACCACGTCACTCGACTTTGATCACTTTGTCCACGTCACTCGACTCTATATCATCGTCTATCACGCGTCTGTTTGGTCTCGGCGAGCATTCCCTACGCGGCACCCGAATATTCCCATCTCTCGTTCTATCTGAATATTCTGACGTGTCATTCCTCACCACTGGCAAATCGTATTTTCGATTATGTTGAAGCTGAATTTAATGAATTGAAGGTTGGTAATGAATTGAATGCTTCTATAAGTGACTACGCATTTAAATAAAATTTCAGAGCGTTCCATTTGTGAGAATAAATTAAATTACTCAGGCATCAATGAGCGCCGCACGCCGCTCGCCTTTTCCGTATAAAATATTTGAAGTGAATAACCAAAATAAGGCGTCGACGAATTTGCGTGCAAGATGACATTTGTCTGAGGCTTTTGATTTAGAACAGTTCCTGCTGCAGACGCCAGCACGTGCGGCGCGTAGACCCCCATTCCCAGCATCCTCGTTGATTCCAGGGTAATTTAGCAATGGGCATATTCGGGGATCGTTCAAACATCAGGTTGTTTTCCTTCCGAATCGTTTATTGAATATATTCAAAAGCTATGCACGCGGGTTTTTCACTTCTCATTTGGAACAAGCTGGCTTGGCAATTAAAAAGGGAAGAGGAGTTAATATTTGCGTGCATATCGAGAGTTCAGCGAGCACTTTCCACAGTTCAGCACGCGCGTGCTTGTCGCTTTGCAAAGCGACCAAAACATACGCCTCGCGCGCAAACTAAACACGAGCTGAGGGTAAAGTAATTTAACGACTGTCAAGAGGTCTTGCTTTAATTTTTAAGGGTGTGAAACAGATCTCGTAAACACTGGCACTGTGCACGCGATAAACAGCACCATACACAGCTATGGCGGTCTCTGAATTGTCCCTATCGTTAGTTTTGAAGGTAAACTTTCGGCAGCCTTCCGCCTGGTTAGTAATACACATAAAAAGAACAATAGAAACTTTAACCGAAAGTTTAATAAACAGTAGCCCGACGTTTCGAGACCAGTTCCGTCCTTTGTTCACGGGTGAGGGACGGAAAGATTACGCGTCGCTTAAATAGACAGACGGATGTATGGGGCTTTGCTGATGTCACGAATCCTTCGTGACCAAGAAGAACATGGTCCTATCTTTAACACACGTATGTTTAATGTAAAGTTTATGATATCAATTAAGTGAATTGTCGTTCTGAAAGTGACAATAACTCATTGAAATTAAAGAGTAGTGAGTTTTGTTTTTTAACATTTACCTCTAATGCAAAGCAAACGCGCAGTGTTGACTTATCACCATCAAGTATAAACGACGCGCGGAAGCAGAATAGATGCGGGAAGAAAAAGCGAGCATATGTACTAAAGAAAGAACTACTACGTAACGTGAAGCATGTCTGTAACAATCTTGATATTGTGGTACGAGCCCAGTGGCTATGCACTTGCTTATGGCAGCCTGCGATTGTAGGACTCCCCCTTATGGTACCACCCAGTGGCGTAGCCACGGAAAGGGGGGGGGGGGGGAAAGCGGCTTATGGGGCTTCGCCCCCCCCCCCCCCCCCCCCTTCCAGGCACCCCAATCCATGAACATCCCAGCCACCTCAGCCCCCCTCCCCCCTCACACTCGCAAAAGTTACCCCCAACTGGTATCAACAGCACTGAATAGATAGTCAGCATTATCAGAACAAGCGAAAATCTCTTTATTTAGAACACCATCTAGGCAGTGTTACTGTAGCTTTACGTGCACTTGACAAAACACACACTTCAGAAAACACCTGTGTGAAGGCTGCGTTCAAATACAGTCCCCGTCGAATTTTCACGGCGTCAGCAA
Organism: Ixodes scapularis; assembly: GCF_016920785.2. Classification (NCBI taxonomy): domain Eukaryota; kingdom Metazoa; phylum Arthropoda; class Arachnida; order Ixodida; family Ixodidae; genus Ixodes; species Ixodes scapularis. Next base: position 11,076,425 of record NW_024609884.1, read on the forward strand.
ATTCCACACACTGCATTTTGAACCACACGCGTTAAATTTGCAAAACGCTGGAAAACTTACATTGCGTTTTACATTCTTCACCTTTGTCGTCCGATGGATCAGCAGTCAGTGCTATACAAACCTCAATGAGCTTTTCGTTTGTTTTCTTGTCGTCGGGGCGATTGCTGGCGGTCTTGGCAGCGACCCAATATTTTCTCAGACCGTTGCTGCTGCCCCCGTACTCGCGGAAGCGTTGGTCGCTTGGTGCCAAGGTGAGGTTTTGAATCTTGACGCACGACAACGCTGAATGAAGGTATCTTACCGTCTTCATAATCGCAGCAAGGCCGCCGCTACGAGCCACAAAAACACCACCCCTTTCAAGCTTCATAACACCGGCACAAATAGAAGCCAAGCCTTGCATCTCGCCGAGGGTTATATCGGCCAGCTCACCGTGCTCTTCGACCCGGTTCTGGCGACGAATGGGCTCATCCAACATCACAATAGCATTCCCGTCCGCGTTGATCAAGTTACCGATTGTGGACGTTAAACCCCAGCCGCGGTCGAACTGACGAGCATTGCGGCAATGTTCTTTCGAGTTTGGCGGCCATCCTCTTTCAAGTTTATTTCGCCAGGGCCCAGGGGTACGGTTGTCGAGTCACTAAATGAGCTGCGCTTAGAGTATCGGCACTCCGTTCCCCGACATTGTTATGGGTGCCGCCATTTTGGTTCTATACAGAGCAGATATGCAACTGCCGATCGTCATGATTCAAAAGTGCGACTTCTTCAGCATTAGATTCAGTATTAGGAAGGTCATGTAAGATTGCTTTGCTCTGTTGCGAACTATTTAAACATTTGTGGAGGGCGAAAAAGCGTTTCCTGTGATTTCAGATAAATCTTCCGATAACTGGCAACCATGATTTTAAGACACAATATGGCCAAGTGTCGTTACTCTGAAGCGTGGCTTATTTAGTGATACCTTAAACCAAAAAGTTATTACAATAAACGCTAGAGGCTCAGGTGGCGCAAGTGGGCTGTTGCATTTTGAAGCTGACAGCAACCAGTCTAAATTTGACTTCCGGCAATGCATTCCTATGGGAAAACGCAAATGCGTTTTCTCTTCGCGCTCGATCTTAAGACCAACTATTGCTTAGTTTTGTGACAGAATAAAAAGTTTGGAATGTTTTACAATCAGATGTACAAAAATATGTTTCAGTTAGAGCGTTTTTATGTAGAATTCAGGGCGTCGAACACTGCGATAAAATAGCCCAATACAAATACCGGGTGATTCAAGGAGACGGCAGGCTCTTTAAATCGACCGGAAAATTCGGTTTCTTAACCTATCGCGCTACGACTTTGTGCAGCGTTGCCCACAGATGGTGCATTTTTTTTTTGTAAAATTTGCAAAGAACGAACTTACCTGAGGAAAAAGTAAAGAAAGAAAAAGGCTTAGCTCCTATGGAAACGCAGCGACGCCACCGGTCTGCAAACAACACGGCGCCGTTTCGCACGGGAGACAAGAGATGGCGCAAGCGGTCGCGACGCCAACTGCCGCAAACGAACGAGCAGACGACGCCGAGACCCGGCGTTTTTAGCAGACAAGGAACTGCGGTTCCTTGTTGTTACCGCGCCTGGTTTTGTTTCTGCGACTGTCGCCGCCCGGGGAATGCGCTCCGCTTTTGAGTCGAAAAGATTGTCTGCTAAAGGCGCTGGCTCTCGGCGCCGTATGCTCGTTCGTTGGCGGCGTTCGTTGCGCCATCTCTTGTGTCCCGTGCGAAGCGGCGCCGTGTTGTTTGAAGACCGGTGGCGTCGCTGCGTTTCCATAGGAGCTAAGCCTTTTTCTTTCATTACTTTTTCCTCAGGTAAATTAGCTCTTTGCAAATTTTACAAAAAAAAAAAAAAAGCATAATCTGTGGGCAACGCTGCACAAAGTCGTAGCGCGATAGGTTAAGAAACCGAATTTTCCGGTCGATTTAAAGAGCCTGCCGTCTCCTTGAATCACCCGGTATATAATATGTATTGACGTTGCAGACTGCTATTATAGGGCACGTATTTACGCATATAGACAATGCCATGAAGCACACAGAGTGAATCAGGTTGACCAAAATACCAAAAGGACGCTAATATATGCCAAATCAAACAATCGAAACAGACGACAAGAACGAAGCATGGACTTATGGAACAAAGGACACGTACTTAATTAGTAACAAACTGTACATGAATAATCAAAGTAATTACAGCTTGAATAAACCCTCCGCAATTTTTAATTATTCTTTTTGCTTGAAGTGATAGCCTGTATTGACATATCATGTAGTACAACATAGACCTGGGCCTCAATTTTTGCTAACTTAAACATCGTTCAGTAATTAAAAAAAAATTAACTATAAATAAACTACACTTTTATAATTTGAATAAAGCTACATATTACCCGTTACAAGTAAAGAAACTACGCTGATTTCTATTATTACCTAGCGAAGAGAAAAATATCACGTACGTTTTCCCATAAGAATACGCAGGAGGACTGGAAAAGTAGACTGGTTGCTGCCTGCTTCAATTTGCAACCAGAAGTCCCGTAAACCCTAGCGACAGCTGAGCCTCTAGCGTTTATTGTAATAACTCTATGGTTTGAACAATGCAAATAATCCCATACATTCTTGTTCTTACGTTATTTTGTCGTCACAACCCGAACTCGAAAACCGACTGTTAGCGACAAACAGAGCCTTTCTAGTTTCACGAAAGTTTCCATGGCAAGGAGTGTCGAATCGTCACGCTCACTGCAGCCAATGGGAGAGCAAGGCACCTAGGTAGGGACAAGTAAAAACGTGGAAACCGTTTTTTTTTTTTTTTTTGCACAAGCTTTTGTGCAATTGAAAAAGTAAGACAAAAGGACTGCCCGAGATTACGCGTTCGCGCCCATTCCTTCAGCGACGGAAAAAAAGAGCATGGCTTATGGGGACTACCGTCATATTCACTGTAGTGAGAAAAGAGAGCAAAACACTATTAAAAGTTAAAACTGCTCGAACAAACTTTCCTGCATTATCCACGGCGTGTTCACAATCGGTACACTCTGCGGCGATCTCATGAACTGTCAATCAATGGGGACCTTTAGCAAACCGTTGCAGTGTTCCGCGTACCGCACTACCGGAGCCTTCGAAGCATGCTTTTAAGCGCGGCCCGCGGTCACAGTACCACCAAGGCGCGCGTTTAAGAGCATGCTTTAAAGGCTTTGGCAGTGCGACACGCGCAACTCGGTAACGGTTTGCTAAAAGTCTCATTATCACAGAGTCGCCGTCAACGCGCTATCCCTTCGGAGTCTCCTTCCCAGGCAAACAGGACATTTGATTTGCAGCTTTTGTTCACGGCGGCTTCACAAAGGATGATGGATGTTGCGGCATACTTTGACATAATGTTTTCTTCCCGTAATGCCATCCGTATCGTGCAGAAACAGGGAAACCAACGACACAAACGAGGCACTAACACCACAAAGTCGTTACCGCGGTTTTTGCCATGTTTGTCTTGAAAGACCGTAGCGAAAGAATTTTTGAAAACAAGTTGAGATATCTTGGCTAAATTCACTATACATCATGATCGTTGAAAAAAAAAAAAAATTCGTATTTTATAAAATGGTTATATTATTTTTCTCTGTTGCCTTTCATTTTCCGGGAGTTAGCATTTTCCCTGTTATTCTGACGTTCTAACGCCCGGAGTAAAGAAAGAAGAGAGCTAAAAGAACAGGAGGAAATGCGGGGATTTCTGCACCCCAACTGGGTGTCCACGTCATCGCGACGTAGGGGGATCGTCCGATTCTAGCTGGCCGAGTGCGTGAACCCAAACGTTGAGGCGGATCCTCAAACAAGAATATTTTTAGTTAGAGACTCCACTCCAAACTTCTCGTTACGTCCCGTTCTTGTTTGCGACCAGGATAGCACCCCTGTAGTGGCAATTAGAGCGCTGGCTCTTCCGATTCAAACTTTTAGCGCTTCTCAGAATTGACTTCAGAGGTTTAGAGCTTACCACTCGATGAAGAAGCTCTGGAAAGTACTTCCGGTTAGAATTTCAAGCCGCTGAATTGTCGCGGAAGCCGACGCTCCACAATAAAATTGAATAGTAAAGAGGTGACGAGTTTTTGCCTTCAATATTTCCATTTGATGTTTCTTAACCTGAACAACTCGCAAGCACTGTACGCCGTGTTCCCGCTAGATAAAACAACAACAGCAACAACAACAACAACAACATTAAGAACTTTTTTTTTTGTATACTATTCTTTTGGAAACGAGTCCCGACCACTAAAAAACATATTTTAGAAAAAAAATTTGATTGCTAAAAGGTTAACAGTGTAATAGTTTTGATCCCAAGAATATTACCTTTTAATTAAAAAAAAAACACTAAAAAAAGGTAATTGTTTGGCGGCGCCCTGCTCAAAATACCACACACACAGCAACACATACAAACGGAACGATGCATGCCGGAGCCTGTTGTCAAGACCATGTTGACCTCTGAGTCGCCTTATATTTCATTTCATTTCATTTCATTTATAGTTCTCTCAGGGCCCGAAGGCATTACAGAAAGGAGTGGGTTTTTTTTTTAAACGGAAACATATGAGTATAACGATACATAAGGCAAGACATAAAACAAAAGTTATTGAACATCAAAAACTTAGTAAGGGCAATTTTAAAATCAGTAGCATCAGTTATCGAGACTATGAGTGCAGGAAGGCGATTCCAATCTATTGAGGTCTGAGGGAGAAAGGAGGAATTGAAAGATGAGGTGTTACACTGGGGGACGCCCACTTTTAGATGCTGATTAGTTCGTACCGAAATGTAAGATGGTTCTAAGAATAATGTTTGACGAAGTGTTGGATTAGAGTGAAAAATCTTCTGAAAAAGACAAAGCCGGGATATTTTCCTGCGAAGAGAGAGGTTAGGCAAGTAAATGGATGCTTTCATAGATGTGACGCTGGATGTGCGATGATAGTTCGAGAGGATGAAACGAGCGGAACGATTTTGTATGGACTCAACAGCGGATGAAAGGGTGATACCGGGGTCCCAGATAGAGGCTGCATATTCCAGTTTAGTACGGACTAAAGTCTTATAGATTAGAAGCTTTAATGAAACAGGAGTAAGCGAAAGGTTTCTTTTGAGGAAACCTAGTAAGCGATTAGCGCTATTAGTGACATATTCGACATGTAAATTCCAGGAAAGGTCATTGGTTAGATGCACACCAAGATATTTATAGAAAGTAACAGAAAGTAGGGGGAGTTAATGATGTTGTAGGATGGACAAGTGTTATTAAGCCTGGACACTCTCATAGATCTACATTTAGATATGTTGAGTTCCATATGCCATTCTGAGCACCATTGTGTGACGTTGTTTATATCAGTTTGAAGAACAGAAATGTCAAAATCGTTAATAATTTCTTTATAAATGACACGGTCGTCAGCGTACAAGCTGATGGAAGAGGAAACATGCATAGGAAGATCGTTAATATAAATAAGAAATAGTAGTGGACCGAGCACAGAACCTTGAGGAACACCAGAGTTAACACTTGATAATGATGAGTTAGTTCCGTTGGCGCAAACAAATTGAAAACGATTTGTTAAAAACGATTCTATCCAATTGAGTATGTTGTTATCTATGTTTAAGTTACGAAGTTTATGGAGAAGGAGTACATGGGGTACTTTATCGAAGGCTTTGGAGAAGTCAAGGAATATGCAATCTGTCCTGGAACCCCGGTCGAGAACGACGTGAAGGTCATGGGTAAAAGTTAGGAGTTGTAATTCACATGAATAGAATTTTCGAAAACCATGCTGTGCTGGGTGAAAAAAATAGTTCGAGTCCAGAAAGTTAATAAGATTGGAATATATTACGTGCTCAAGCATTTTGCATGGGATGCTTGTTAAGGAGATAGGACGGAAATTCAAAGGATTATGTTTATCACCGCCTTTGTGGAGAGGAATCACCCTCCCCAATTTCCAGTCTCTAGGTAGTATCTGTTATTAAAGTGATTGGGTAAACAGTTTTGATAAGGTGATGCTTGAATACATTTTAGTATTTTTCAAAAACAGTATTAATATTATCGATGCCTGCTGAAGTTGATATTTTTAGGGTTTCAATAATATTCGCAATACCCTCGCAATCAACAATGACAGGATTCATTTGCAGATACTCACAAACTGGGAGAACCGGATGGTCAGAGGTAATAGGTAGTGAAAAGGATTTAGCAAACTCATCATTCAATACAGAAGGGCACAAATCACCTTGAACTTCAACTCCGTCATTATCCCTGAGCGTTACGTCCTGACTGTGACTGGGGCTAATAACTTTCCAAAATTGCCTGGGATTATTAATTAGCATGAATGGTAGTGTACTGTTGAAAAAAGTGGCTTTCGCCTCCTCCACTGCTTTTTTGTACTCCGCGGCAGCAAGATGATATAGTGCCCAGCGTTGATCATCGTTCGGCATTTTAGCAGAACGAAATAGCCTTTTCTTTTTATTTGACAACCTCTTGAAAGTCGTACTATACCATGGTGACCGGGGGGATAGAGATATGCTTCGAACGGGCACATGAGCACTCATAAGTGACGCAACCTTTCTTTTGAATAGATTCCAGTTATTTTCAACAAAGCGCTCCTCAAAGCCATGTGTATATTTATCTAGAAAGAGGCATAATTTGTTATTTATAGATTCAAAATCAGCCCTCGCATAATTATATATTTTCTTAATTTGCTTTGGGTTGGAACATTTAGTGATATATAACATGAAATGCAATAAAAAGTGGTCGCTAAGACCGGGCATATGACTTAGTGAGGAGATAAGATCGGGTGATGTTGTTAAAATGAGGTCTAACAAAGATGCGGTTGTTGCTGTAACACGTGTAGGTTGCGCAACAATCTGTGAAAAATTAAAATCTAGACACATGTTTACAAACTCATTGCACCCTGAGGAAAAGTGATTAACGGAAGTACGCACATCTGACCAATCTATGGAAGGATAGTTAAAATCACCAAACAGTATCAAGGGTGCACTTGGAAAACGAGCTATGACTGCACTGATCGCATCATGAATCTTTGGGACAAAAGTGGCACTTGCATTTGGGGGACGATAACACACCCGAAAATATATTTCTAGTTTCTTATATTTAGACCCACCCATACTATCTCAAGTTGAGAAGCAATGTTGATGTGAAATGTTTGTATGTTATCAGCTACCGCGATTAACACACCGCCACCGTTTCTTTCGTCCCTGTCATGACGGTACATATTAAAACGTTTCTGACAGCTTAATATCTCACTATTGCGTATTTTACTTGACAACCAGGTCCCGGTGAGAACAATAATGTCCGCGTTAGACGAGTCGACAATTGATGATAAATCCTGGCGTTTATGCATAACGCTTCTAATGTTAGTAAAAATAACAGCAATATTATTCACACAGATATCATTATTGGCTCTGTAACTCCTCTCCGATTGTTATGGCAAAACTGATGCAGGAGTGGAAATTCCGGGGTTACTACCAGATGAACTAACCATTAGAAGAGGTAATGCTTGGTTTGAAATTCCAGCTCCCTGTTCAGCTGAGGTTTGATAAGGCTCACGGAAGTTTAACTCGTTCACAGAGTCTGTGCTAAATGTATTTATGTAGCATTTATTTCCCATAACTAGCTTATCGAAACGCAGCTTGAAAGATAGGCCTTGAGGCTTTGCGAATTGGAGTAGTTTTCTTCGAGCAAGACGCACGGATGGTATAAAGTCTTCACTCACAGAAAGGTGTGTTCCCTTGAATTTGTGCGCGTTAGAAAGCACCAGCTCCTTATCTTTGTAGGAGAACAATTTTACTATGATTGGCCGATGTTTTTGCTGACTAAACCTTCCTAAACGGTGCGCTCTTTCGATGGATGCAAGTTCCAACCCTAATCTTTCGAGACGCACATCAATAACAGCCTTTTCAGATTGTGCCCATGTTTCTTTGTCCGTATCAGGAATACCAAAAGAGATAAGATTTGACCTACGGGCTCTGCTCTCTGCGTCATCGCAGCGCGCCCTGAGCTGAGATATCTCGTTAACGGCGGATGTTAGTTGCGGATCGGAAGTCGTACTTATTGTAACGCCGGACTCTTTTAACTTCGAAAGTTCGTTTTCCACCCGATTAACGCGTGTTATGAGGGCAATCACTGATTCCTCGGTCGCACTCTGCTTTAGTTTTAAATCTCGAACTTCCTGGAGGATATTGTTCTGACCTGTCTGTAGCGTCTGAACAATTTCAAGCACTTTATTAAGTTGTTCTTATTGGGGTTTGGTCATGAGCCCGGGGTTAGATTCAATGTCCCCGTCAAGGAGCAAAAGCAGACTGTAACTAACACTTTCAACATACGTAGAAACAGAAACACTGAAAATGCTGACATTTTATGTACAACGCAAAACAAGCCTTGGGGCCAGGCAGCAAGAATAAGCACAAATTGTTGCTTTTGATAGCAAGGTATTTGAAATCACTAACCTGTAAAGATATCACAAAAAACTTAGGCATCTTGGGTGGGCAGTTGCTGCCTGGCCCACTGGTGAAGTCGAAAGATGCAGCCGCTTTTCTTTCAAGTGGCGCTGAATCCATGGTGGTGGTTGAAGGCGAAAGACTGATTTCAATCAGCGCCGTCGGGATCATGTGATTTAGTCCGTTCCACGTGGAGCACTGAAGCGATGACGAGCTTGTAATCTCGAAAACAAATGTAGACGTCGCCGATGTAACGTTGCCGCCGATGATCATGTTGCCGTTCACTGCCATAGAGGACCACGTTGGTGCCAGGAACATTATCAGGAGCTGTAACGATATCACAAAAAACTTCGGCATCTTGGGTGGGCAGTTGCTGCCATGACTCACAGATAACGGGTAGCCGGTGACGGCCTCATTAATTATTACGATTACACGTATGTTGCTTTTTTTTCAATGATATTTCACAAATAAACATAGACTCTCATGGTTCAGAAATCTTAAACAAAACAAAAAAAAAAAAAAACAATGACAACAACATTAGTAGAGGAGATAGTTATTCGATGTGGTGCCTAAAATGATCTCCGTTCAAGCTGCTTAAAAAAATCACGTCGCCGCATTACATCCGAGCAATGTTTTCCACACCCTCTTCTTACCATTCAACGAACGAAGGGCTTTCAGTGCAGCAACATCTCACTTTACTGTTATAAAGGGCGTCTTACTCTAAGTAAAGGTAATGAGAGGGTGTAACCATAGGTGTGCAAATCTCTGGAGCACCCTTTATACCCTGGGCTAACTTGGCGCATTCTGAAACATGTTGTACATTTTATGTCTCCGGACTTTATTCGTAAGATAAGGTACACTGCTACTTTACGGGCACAGTTTTGTGGCTTTCGGCGTGGAGCAATAACAGCAGCGAAGAGTGGTGGGGCAAGTGTTTTATCTCTGTAATTGCTTCGACTTTTCACGCGTCCCTCGGAAACGGACGCTCCTCTAATGAGTTCTTTCCGTGTGTTTTTTCTTCTTCCCTCCATGTAGTTTTCCACTAGCTCGTCGATCGAAAAGGAATATGTAATGACCGAAAACAAACAAACAAACAAACAAACAAACAAACAAACAAACAAACAAACAAACAAACAATCAAACAAACAAAGGCTGGCTCTGAATCAGCTCTTTTGTTTCCCCTTTTTAATACTCTGACTGACAATCTATGTTCATCTGACAACAACTTCGTGCCAACAATGTAATAATCTTGTATTGTGATGAAGAATCCAATTGGCGCTTATGTGGCCGGATTTGTATCACAGTCGTATCGCATATTCATGCAGACCTAGCTCGATGAACGCGTCTTTTTGTGTGTAGCGACATTCGGGAATAACGAACAAAGCACAGAGGTAAAGGGTGTTGTTGTCGCAAGCTAGTGTATCCTTCAATTTGCATTCGCCCATTCGCAGCTTTTAGGATAAGGGCGTTTGTGTTGTTCAAAACCCATTATAAAAATAAAGCTCATGTTAAAAAATAAATAAAAATAACCGAAACGTTATGCCTTACTGCGTCGTGGTTGCGGCTGCTAGAAACGTAGCCTCGAAGTCGCTTGACGAATGATTACGGTGGCAAGGAAAGATCTTTTCCCTGGTAATCGGCGAAGCGTCGGTAGACATCCGCGTCGAGGAGTCTCGTTCTGCTCGAATAGCTTCATTCAAATAGCTCGGGTCGTTTCGACTGCGCCAAATGGGTCGCCTTAAATGCCGCGCCACAACATCGGCACTTCGCGGTGTGCTCTTTTCCTTTTTCCTTTATTTATTTTTTTTTCATTTTTACTTATCGCAAGAGATGTAACGTAAGTTTCCGTGCCTGGCGTGTCGAGTTGCCCATACGCGGTGCTCATATCTGCCGCGACTTCATGACCGAGTTCCGTCCAAAGACGACATCATTTCATGGTCCGTAAAATATTCTGACGTTTTCAAGAAAATCGCTTTTAGTGTCGTCATCGCGGTTGCTGCCGTCGGCGCCGTCGTCAAAAGCTGTTTCGTCGCTCAAATGGTTCCATTATAATTTAAAAGTTTATAGCGGAGAGTGGTTTCTTTCTTGTTATTATTATTATTATTAATATTTTTTTTTTTCAAAAAGCGGTCCTGTGGTGGAGGCGAGTGCTCCTTGCCGTTGAATTTTGCGTTCTGGCACGAAAGAATTTGAACGATGCTGGAATCTCGAATTTTGATAGCGGAGCTTTTAAACGTGTCCTAACTTTGCATTACTGTCGCTTTGAACGCACTTTTTTTTTTTCAACGAAAGCTTCCCCGAGTGCTTCATACTGCGCGGATCGTCAGAAGCAATTTTCAGCATTTAGGGTATCCAAGCACGCCACAAAGTATCCACTCTGTGCCTTCATTTGGGTTTTATTTTCTAGCCCGCTCACCGTTTCTTGGTATAACTTTAAAGGTTTTCCGACTTAATGCTGCGCTTTATGTGGGCTGCTTAAAACCTTTGAATAACGCAGCCTTGCTTTATGGAGCTGAGCTCAGTGTCTTCATTACTCTTGAACTGTTCTTGTTCAACAGACTGAGGATGTCATATTGGCTGCTCTATTAGAGTCCGCGATGAACTGCCGCAATGAGGTATTTGATCACACTTTAAAAAAACGTTTTGTTTTCAATAATGGATGGCAGTTTGTTTAGATTATGGCAAAACGTGACAATTTTAGCGGAGCGTTTGAATAGTGGCTGTGAGTATCTACTTTGTACTGAGGAGTATTTTAGCAGCCACTTGCCAATACGTTTTTGTTTCTCCTAAATTAAACTATATATTAAGAAAGGGTTCTTCACGACGTTTCAAATTCGTCTAAAGTAGCTACATAACGTTACGCGATTGATCCTTTCGTTCGTGCGGAGAAGGCTGCATTTTCTTATACGACTGTCCCATAAAAATGGCGGTTTGGGACAGCCACATTTGGAACGCGTTATCGTGAGACAGTAATCGAGTGACAAAAATGCAGATAAACATAATGCATATGCTAGAAAAAATAAAAGACAAAAAAAAAACAACAACATTACATAAGGACGTTTTTATTCATATTCGGTCTCGTGGCTTTGTCTCGGGAGTAGCAAGTTACAAATAAACTCGGTTATAACTTATAACCCGGTTTCTTCGCTCAATCTCGCGTAAAGAGAGTCTCAAAAGACGCTGACGCGAGCACGAGACCTCGCGAGAGCTTGCCCCGTTGCGGTGAGCGACGGAAACCACGTGATTAAATCACGTGCCCCGTGCGCCCGCCGCTTTGTTTCTGCGGCCTCTGAAGCTGGCATGGGAGAAAATTGCCAGGGCGGTGCAAACGTAAAGACAAGAAAAAAACAAAAAAAAAACAAAAGAAAGCTCGACGTTGAGAACAAAGGATGCGGGGTAGCGGCTCGGAAGATTCGGTGATTAGGTTGAGGCTTAGAACGGCGATCAATGCGCTGACGCCGGGAATCGACAAGGCGAAATCTTCTGCACGGTGAGAACTTGGCTGCGGCGCGCAACCGGGATCGCGATCCTTAGCGGGGGAAACTCTGCAGTGCTTGCCACATCGGATCCGAAGGCGAGGGGACGGGCGAACGGAGAACGCTTTTTCTACCGATTCCGAGCCTTTGCATTAGGAAATTTGTTTTATGGACAAATAGAAGTTGGAGTTATTTGAAACAACGGGAAAGACGATTTAAACCGAGGTCAATATATAAAGTTTCTTACACGAGGCTGAGATTGCTGAGAAGTTTGCTTGCGTAGGGATGAAAAAGCTCCTCCGTGTTGCTGGTATACGTAAACATTGAACATTCGAAGAAGTTTGTAAGATCGGTGCAATCCGTCTTTCGACGAGATATGAAGACAGTCGAGAAGAAGCGTCCACTGAAACAAACCAGGTGTGCTTTCGCTGATCGCTCAAAAAGCCATCAAAGCGCCGGAGACGTGTGAACGTAAATGTACTATTTATCGGCACATTATCGCAGATGACATGACATATAATTCAACAATCGAAACAAAACAAATTGGAAGGCTAAAGCGGTTGTCCAAGAGTAAAATGGAAGGAAGCTTCACGGAACCCTCAAAGCTGTAGACAGCGTTAAATTTGTTTTATAATTTTGTCAATTCGTTGTTGATACTGATGAGTGTTTGACAGGGTGCCTCTGATTTATAAATATTTCCGCGGGCGAATTAATAGCGGCAAAGCATAGCATATAAACATATGACTTGAAATTTTTGTCTTCAGTCCCCCTTTACGCGCAAATATAGAAGAAAAAAAAATTAGAAGGGGCCTGAATTGGACAGAATGTTGAGATAGTCCTCATTTCTCGCGCTCGTAAAGTTTCTTATTTACACGTCACAAGGTTTCAGAAAACCAAGTGCAATAAAAGATACGAGCAAAAATCTTCGATATGCATAAACTGAACCTCGAAATCAGATCCTCCTTGATTTGTTTTGTTTTACCTGCCGCACATAATTTTATTTTTTTCCACAACCTCCTGTCCTTTCGAAAATAATTAAAAAAATGTAAAAAGATATGCAGATGGGCATGTGTCTCCAGTCTCCCGTTTTCTAATGCACGAGACAAACGATTATCGTGGCTTAGGGTACGGTAAACTTGGTGTTCATTACTTTAATTCGGGTGCTCGGACAATATCTGTGTGCTCAAATTGCGGTTGGTAATTTATTGGCAGAGTTTCAAAACTTCCCGATACACGTTCGAACGCAAGTAGACAGTTTTGGCGCGGCAAGGAACCAATTTTTCAGCGTCATTCTTTGAGCGTGGGGCTGTTCCAGGATTGATTTCCGAGTTAATTCTGAGTCGCTAACAATGCAAAAAGAAAAGGAGCTTTAGAATGACGAATGAAGTGTTTCCAGCAAACCTCTTGCTTTCGTCTGAAGAAAGAAAAAAAGAAAAAGAAAAGAAGTGTTAACGAAAGAACGTTTTCCAAAGCACTTAGTCAAGCGGAGCACCATGCCAAGTTTCCTCCTTACTGCTCTTCTCAACTGCGGTGTCACCGCGATATTAACGACATAAGTCGGGGATGATTAAGAACTTGGAGGCAAAACCAGACACTAACTGGAGGGGCTCATATTCGGGAGACGTGAGGGAAGCGCACCGGAGAGACCGGCCACGGCATGATGTATATGCGCGCCAGAGGGCCCGGCACTTTCGCGAGCGGTGGCAACTCAAACTAGGTGTTGTTTCCTGACACTTGTTTCGAGCGGGGAAAAAGTAGGGCTTCGCAACTTTTATCTTGGCGTCGCCGGCGCGGGCACGCGCGAGTTCCGGTTGCGGTGTCAAGGTGTCCACTTCTAACAGCTACGTGATTGGTCGAGTGAATGATGTTTATTTATTTATTTATATTTTTCATGTTTTCTTCTTCTCGTTTATTTTCCTCCTCATTCTCCCCACTTTCTGTTGTACTTTCGTTTTCTTTTCCACAGCTTTTTGGGACGGCGGCAGGACGCAAGATTAATTTCGAACGGTAGGAGCGAAAAACAAAGGCGTGAGATTGATTGTAATGGAGAAAATGCCAAATGTTGCTGGAAATCGAGAAAAAAAATTCTACGTTGGTGAACGGACTTGTTTTATTCAATCCACAGTTTAAATAATTGTATTTATATTTCGTTTAACTGAACAATTGGCGAAACACACAAGTGCGTATGTGTATGTGTGTGTGCGCGCGCGCGTGTCGTAACTTCATTACAAGATTGCAAGATAGTATGCTCAGATGTATGTGCAGGCGATCTGGTGAATATTAACCATGTTGGAGTAACCTGAGACAGGGGTAGAACAAAAAACATCAAAACGTAGAAGAGACAGAAAATAGACAGGACGATGTCTCACTTTAAATTGTTTCATTTTCCTTACCTTACTCTCAGGTTATCTAACACAATGGACTTGTTGTTGGCTCCGCTGAATGACATCGAGGTCTTGTGGGTTTTTGAGAATGATTAAACGAGTGTTTTAAACCGGTTTTCGGGGGGCCTGCTTTCCTGAATTAATAATCATTATTTACCAAAATTAACACGTTTTGGAAGTTCACTGATTCCAAAATAGCAACCTTTTCTGGTCGCTTGTTTGTCTTCGTTTTTTTAACATTTATGATGGGATGAAATGCACTGGAGCAAAACGTTTCGAAGTTTTCCAGTTAAGTGAGATTTTTAAGTAGCTCAAGCTATAAACGACCGAGTAAAGGCCGCAACAGGTATAGTACAACAGCCTTTAATGTCTAAAACATGGCTATGAAGCTTCGTTTTTATGTAACGTAATTTGGTTTTCGATCTGAAGATTTGTTTTGTTGGGCACTTAACAAAATCATTATATTCATTATTATTAGTTGTTCACCAATTTGTCGGTGCCGTGCGTACACTAGCTGGTATATTGTATACGTTTCGTAGGGTAGTCTTGCATGAGATGATAGAATATACATGTTGGTATCGAAGAATACGGAGAATTGTTTTTTCTTGAGAATAGAATCTCTGTCGAGCCTCTGAGGAAGGCTGACTGCATGGGTAATCTTTCGGCTGCCGGTTCACAATTAGCAACCCTGGCTTGTAATTAGATCTTAGGCTAGGTGGCGCAAGCTACCCCCCGTTACAAAGGGTATAGCCGTTAGCATCCATCCATCCATCCATCTATCCTTAGCCAAGCGTGAACTTGCTACTGCACACGGCCGTTCAGCTGACCCCAAAACTACAGGGCTCAAACGCTGTTATGTCTCTTTGCAATGCTTTGTGTAGCTTGTTTTCCTACATTTTAGATTCTTGGCGCCCAAAAACCCTTAACAACAAGAGAAATAACTCCACCATAGAACTTTACCAACCCTCAGAACTATTTTGTTGTTTTATAGCTTTGTGTGTTTACTGTTTTTTATGAGCAAAAATTAGGAAGGTCTGGGACTTAACATTTTTTTATTTAAATTTGGATACAGAGTTAAAATAATAAAATAACTAAGTTGAAATGTAAAATTGAGATCTTTAAAGTGTCCGGAAAGGAACCGCTGTAAAATGCGAATTGTTTCATAAATCGCATTGAATAGCAACAAACACAGAGTGATGCGAACTATAAACGTCATAAAATAATACACAAGCAATTAAAATGACGAAGAAAAAATATCGTCTCAGTCACTTGCTGCAAACCAGCAGTTGTCACAAATGTCTGTACACTTTTAATTGAGAAGGCTATTCGTGGTAATGGTGATACATATGATCCCAAAACCTGAACCCTGTTTATGTGGTTTCGATGGACGAAGAGCGTGTAGGTGCGGGTCAAGATTAAATTAAAAATAGACATGTAGGACGAAGACAACACAACCACACATTTGATGCTTGTGTTGTCTTTGTCCTACATGTTTATTCTTTCTTTAATCTTGATGTTTATGTCATAGCGTTTAGGTGAAGCGATTATGTTAGGATGAAAAAGCAAAAATTGCAGACGTTTACGCTTCTGTGTAATGCGAAATGAGAGGGCAGCTCTCGAGGTATGCTGATTTTGTGATATATCGTGGTAGACAATGCGAGAGAGAAACACACACACACACACACACACACGTGCGCATGCGCGCGCGCACGCGCACGCACGCACGCAGACACAGAGGGCAGGTTAGGGAGGACGAGGAGGGAACGATGGGAGCCTCATAATGCAACGCGCGCTGTGTTTGTTTCAACGTGAAGTGTTTTTGGCTAGTTGCTCTGGATTGCGTGAAGCCGTGGCCTCTTACATCACATGTCGTCAGAGTTTCCCCTCCACATTTAGTTGGAAAATTGACGTCACGTGACCTCGACACCAATTCAGTTTCCCCGCTAAATTTAGCGAAAAAAAAATGATGTCCCTTGACTTAATGTTACGCGACTTATACACAAAGTCGGTTTCCCCGCGAACGTTAGCGAGAAAACTGACGTCACCTGACGTCAACACCAATTCAATTCCCCGCTGAATTTAGCGAGGAAACTGAATTGGTGTTGAGGACATGTGAAGTCAGTTTTGCCGCTAAATGTAGCGGGGAAACTGAATGCGCAGCTTTGCACTATGGGATATCACAGACCTACACACCATTTCAGTCTCTTCGCTAAATTTAGCGGGCAATTGAATGGGTGTATAGGTCTGTGACGTCCCATAATGCAACGCGCGGAGTCACACCGACTGCGACGGCTCCGCCGACGCCGCTATACAGGGAAACGATACCCTAAGAGCCGCGATCTAAAAAAAAAAAAAATCATATTAGCAACAGCAGCCGTTAAAGACAAAAAAAAAAAGATGTAAACACTGTAAGTGAGTTTATTCTGCAATACGAAGCGAGCGAATGCGCATCCAACGAAGATGGGAACTACTGAAAATGAGGAACTACAATAACACTTGCACAATAGTTATTAGAGGTGTTTGGCGGTTTGCCAAGACAAGATGTTTTGACATTTTTGTTCAGCTAATTACTTTAGCTTTCTTAAGTGCGCATACTCTCGTACTCATAAGACTCGCTGTCACCGTTGCTTGAGACATTTAGTTTTTTTTTTTTTTTTTTTAATTTTGTACATTAGGTCAACAAAAACGTACAGGGCGCGACTTGGTTACCATAAACAACCAATCGCCACTTTTTTTTCTTTTCTTAAAATCCTTAACTACAGGCTATCATTACATTTTCCTTCGTGTTCATGCTGTGTCGTGCAACGTACATCCGCGCTTAAACAATACTATTTAGCAGCCCTGCGTTAATGCACAGTACAGTCCCAGCGGCGTAGCTGCGACACATCACGGCGAAGTCGTTGAGCATCGGCGTCGCGTTCCCGCAGCGTGGGGCAACCTTCTTCGATCTATGAGTTCCCAAGCGCCACGGAAGAGCGGCGTTGGAAATCGGTTCTTCTCTGTCTCCCGCACGCGAGCTGCAGGTACGGGCGGGAAGCGTCCTTAGCGCCACCAGCGTCAACGTCTCCACGGGCAGCGAAGAAGGACAGTTTTTGAACGATGCTCATTTTGCGCCGACTATTGGGAAAAATTTATGTTTACCAAAAAAAAAGAAAGAAAAATATATATATATTTTTTTTTTATTGCAGGTAATGTGCATTTTACGTTCTACCGGTTTCGCCGCTTGTGTCCATTGTGCGGGCTGATGCAGTGTAGTGAGCGCCACCGAGCGCGCGAGTCACGAAACGGCGCCAGGCGTTTTATAGAAAGCGTGTTTCAAGTGACTTTGCCCTAGTAACGTTGCCGTGCGGTGTGTGAACAAAAACGTTAGAAAAAAAAATAGAGATCGAGCCATTTTGTTCCGAATGCTTTTTGAAATTTTTTCCCCCGCACGAGGTTTTGGCATTGACAGTGATGCAACGGCATTTTGTTATCGGCTATTTTTTTCTAGAGAACGCGTGCAGTAAGCATGGGGTACTGTAAAAGAACAAAAAAAACAAAAAAATAATCTTAAGTGTAAAGCACACTGTTAACACCACGGCGTAGCTTTGTGGTAACGCCTCCACCGCGCACCCAACAGACCCGGGTTCGATTCCACCGAGTGGCGGGCGATCTTTTTCGAGGATTTGGCAACACCGATGACGACAGACGCCCTACTATGCAAACTACAACATTCCCAACGGCAACAACGAAAACATCAACAACGGACGTCGTTTCCAGGGGAGGGAAGAGCTCAGAACAGACATCGATGTAAAAAACAAGCTGTAAAACATGCTTACGCGAAGCAACTCTGTTTATATTCCAAAACCGTATTTTATCCCGCTATGGTCCCGTACGTGTGCACTCGGAAATAGTAAAATATCTCCTGTAGGCCTTCAGTATTGCCCCATTTCGATTGCGCGAGTGTTTACAGATAGATAGTTCTGCCGCAATTTTTCTTTCCGCTCGAATTTTTTTGTTTTGATTTGGTCACGCGTTTCATTTCGCAGTACCCTATGATCGATTTGGGAGTGGTTCTACACTTGGTGTGCACCTTCGACGCGAAAGCCTACTAAGCGAGGCTTTGGTATTCGGTGTTAGAGCACGTTCGTTCGAAGCAGACTCACGAACGGGGAGAAGCGATTAAACATTTAAGGGCATTCCGTTCGCGCGCTCTCGAATTTAAAAGCCGGAATGGCCGTTTCAATTATTCATGTCCTTGTAGTGTCCGAAAGAGAGAAAGATAGAGGGAGAAAGAAAGAGAGAGAGAGAGAAAAAGCGGTAACGGTCGAATTTTCGCGGACAAATTAAAAGAGACGCAAGCTAAGGCGTGTCGATATATTTGATTGCTTCTTATAGTGCTACCCAAAAGGTGCATAGCATTGAAAATCGAATGCTTATTTCACGAACATTATAAAAAAGGTTTCGTATGCTCATGTGCGCTGCCAAGAAAGGATTGGCACGTAACGTACAAAAACGAATAGGAATGAAAATGCAACTCTACGCGTTCGACTTGCAAAAGATCATACATTTGTAACATAGGTTTGGACACGATGCTGCATGCATAAACAAATAGCAGATTGAGGCACCTTTTATTTTCTGAGACGATGCAGTGAGTTGCCCCACTATTCCAAGTTACAGTCGCTTTACAATTTCGTTCTTACTTGGTGGAAGGACCACCATTGGAATTGAGCATGACTGATAGGCTACAGACAAAAAGATTGCAGTGCTTCACAGCCTCTAGTAGCTTTTTGGCGTAGATACTTCTTTCTCTCTCTCTCTCCTTCTCACTCTCTCTTGCTCTGGTTCTCGTTATGTTTCCAAACTCAACCACACGGTTTTGTAACAGGCGTCTCAAATTTGCTGGTATAACTTGTGCAACTTTCCAAACCGCGTTTCAGTGATGATTAATTTTTTTAAATATAAAATAAAAAGGCACGACAATTCCGCCATACTAGTGTATACACATTTTATAACGAGCGTGATTACTTGCAACTCGTTATGTTTTTATAAGAATGTAAGGAAACCTTATTGTTTTTTTTTTTCTAAATTTGATGAGTAATTTTTTTACCTCTTCATCTAGTAGCGAGTGGCTGCATTTCTAGTCATTGACGCCATGACAAAGGCAGGGCCTGACTATTTGTATTTACACTTTCTTTATTTGGCGTTTCTGTCGTCTAATGCGGAAATCTCATTGACTGCGGAGAGATCAAAATATAGTCGAGATTCACTAGGCTCCGCATTTTTCAAGCTGACCGTGACGAGGAGTACTTTTTTTTTTCCTGAAGTAAACGTGCCAGACGCACTTTGTCTTTCTGCATGCTCGTGTCATGGATTCTTATCGATTAATTTGTGCTGAATGGCCAGGGGATAGATGGAAACTCAACAATCAATAATCCAGATGAAATGTGTTTTATGCATGTATTCAAGAATGATCCAATGGGTTTTGCAGCAGCACGAACTTGGAACTCAGAAGCAACTGAGTTTTATCAAATTAAAAGCGCCAACATAGACAGAGACAAAAAGGAAGGCGAACAGGACGAGGGATTTCTTCTGTGTTCCTGTCTTTGTTAGCACTTTTAATTTTTATAGGTCATGAATGAACTCGCCCGATTCTTCAAATTACTTAATTTTATGTTTTCTGTACCTGCCCCACTAAAGTGAGACCAATCTATAAGCTAGCATATACTTTAACTTCCAAAGTAAATAAACTAGTGATGTGTAACTACTGACACAATGTGACGCGTTTTCTTAAACTCAGTCATTAAAAACAGCCTTTTTTTATGAGTGGAAAAGGAGTAAGGGCTACAGTACGTACAGAAAAGGGCTCTTTGGATGTATCAAGAAGGCAGCCCTGTAAAGGGTGTTCTCTCACACCATGACATTCAATGAGGGAAAGCCAACTCAAATAGCGTCTGCGGACTTTTTGTTGCGCGGTGTGTTCTAGGTTAGGCTTTTCCTGCTTGCGGGTAATAGTGTAGAGAAGCACGCTTGGGAGGAGAACGTGTGTGAGATTGCGACGTCAGTTGTATTATTGCCGCAGTATCGAACCGGAACCGAGCCGAACCGAACCGAAAACCAGAACCTAACCGTTACCTTTTAGCCGAACCGGAACTGACCCGAACTAAAATGTTCGCCGCCATCTTGGAACTGAACTAGGATAGATATAGCGGTAACCGGTTCAAAACGGCTCACGGTAATTTTTTTTTATTAGAAAATGAGTGGTCTGAAAAGCAAAAATTGGCTGCTGTATTTCTATGTAGCGAACAAATTGTCATATCCCGAATCGCAATGTATGAGAAATTGTGGGTTTTCGTGGCGCTTTTATATTGGCATTACGATTAGTCATGTGTCGCTTGGTCACGTGATTTTATGGTGTCAAGACATGCTGTCAAATGTTGGCACGTAACATGCCCCCATGACGCAGTCGCGTGACTCACTGCGTAAAGTCGACTTAAATTTAGAACGTCACTAGATGTATTAGCGCTGTTCACACCTTGACGTCACATGCAATCACTACTTCTCACCGTGAGTCACGTGACAGCGTGGCGTACTCGACTGTCATAAGCCCGATTCGAGTGCTCGGGTTCTTGACAATCAGCATCGCTAAACATTCGGGTAATGGCTCGTGTTCAGCCAAAAAAGAAGATAATAGCCGAACTCTAACAATGTATAAACCTCAACCCATGTTGTATTCTTTGCCAACCCCAGCACATGACTATGATCAACCCTGGCGATATTCAATTAGCGTCAGATCACATTGCCGCTTGTACTAATAGCGAGTCCAGGAGGGGAAAGCTGTTTCTTTCCTTTATTTTTTCTGCGTCTTCCATTGAGCGGAGAGGAAAACGAATGGGTGTTTTTGCAAGTTGTCCACGTCAGGGATTAGCTGTCAGCCGTATTTACTGAAAGTAAAAAAAAAAAAAAATAGTTGCACGACCCATTTTACATGTACGCATCATTGAGGCACCCAAACATATTTTTGTTGTTGCTGAACTGTCTCAGAACGTTGTCCCTGAAAATAGAAAAAAAAATTGAAAGGACTAAATGTGGCTTATTAATCTGACGATAAATAGAACTACAATATGTACGGGAGGGATACCTGAAAAGAAAGATTCTAGTGGATTCAGAGGGACAGCCGAGCTTTGAAAGCCGCTCAAATTCCTGCACTTGGCTTAAACTTCATAGTTTTTAGGTGCAAAAAAAGAAAAAAAAAAAGCCAAAAAAGGAGCATTACTCTTAACAAATAACACAGATATAATTCTCGAATTGGTACCCCCAAACGGAAAAGAGAGGCTTTTAGAAATAATAAAAAAAAGTATTCTCTGGAGCAGCATCGTCAAATGAAAGGGGGGCGGGGGGGCGGTTAAAAACATACTGTGTTGTAAAGGTTCCTCTGCTTTGCATTTCCGGCACAGAGCAGACAGCGTGATCCGGCAAAACTATTTTGTTTGCAAAATCACTCCTGCCAGAAAGTGCGTTTTCGTGGTGCCAGGCGATCGCGCCGTTCATCATGACGCTGTACCAAGCAAGAATAATTTTTGTTTCTGAATACTTGAGCTGCACTAAGCGCGATCGTTCTGCAGTGTGCATTTTGCACCACCGGATTTGTTTTCCTTAGCAAAAAGAAATCTCAATGACCGCTAGCATAGATTTCTATGATGTCACATGCAAACCATGTTATACAGCTCAGTTTTCTGGAGAAATGTGATGCCCTTAACACAATACTCCGTTTCACTTTAAGTGTGAGCGTAACAGAAGTTACAAGAGCGAGCTCCGGGCTTTCAGCGTCCTTGCCAAGAACGCGCGCTCGCGCAGTGCAAGTGCTATTCAGGACCACATGCTGGCGCTTCTAGCAATGGCTGCGTCTGGACTGAAGTTGAAACGAATTATAGCAAAAGACGATGTTCAAATTGTAAAATGAAGTTGTGCAGTATCGCCATGATATGCGGCAGCCTAATAAAATGTTACAGCGCTCTTGACTGATAAAACACAGAATTGTAAAATGAGGCCGCAACACAAGTGCACGTCCAAATATAAATTTAGCCTCCCGAGACAGTATTCAGCGAAGTTTCGAGCTCGTGAAAACCGATGACAAAATGTTATTTAAATTAAAAATATGTTGTCTGTTTTTCGCGGTATTTATGTGTAATTAAGAATATCACTGCATATATCTCTATTAGGGAAATGTGGACCTTTACCAACCAAGTCCTGAACAGTTAGAAGCCCGACGTTTCAAAACCGATTCGATTTTTTCATCAGGGGCGACTATTTACACGTGGAGAGCAGCGGCTTTTTTACCATCTACGGTGGTGTCGTTTGCTTCACTCACTTTTTCACCCTTCAAGTGCGCTAGCCCGTTGACATACGCCGGTGGTAAAGTGCCTGTCTACATATTGAAACGCAGGGCTTCTAACTGTTTAGGAGTTTGTTGGTGAAGGTCCGTATTTTTTCTAATTTTTGACCCAACCAGGAGGAGTTCCGTCAAACATGTTTACGTTTAATACATGGATGTCTATATATTTCTCTTTTGCTGTAAGGCGTCGTATTGGGACTATTTATAAGAATGCCCTTTGTTCTCTCTCTTTATGTATATTTCGTGTATTTGCCTTCAGATCTATAATGTGAGCGCACAGCCCTTTTTGGAATACTCCGAGACTCGGTGTTTCACAGTGCCAAACTGTGGGAAAAAAACGCACGTTTCCGCAGACTCAACAGATGGTGTATTTTCGAGTATTGTCCTCCCGTGTTGTGTCTCAAGCGGTTATGTAAGCCTCATACAGTCAAATTTATTTATGACAATAAAAAATATTTTATTACTACCTGAAGACTTCACAACATAAATAAAGGGCCAAACACTCTAAAGATAGACACCCTAAGTAAAAGCACACCCAAATCATATAAAACGCGCTCTGCAAATCTTTTTTTTTTTTCGGCGTTTTTATCCTTGATAGGCACGTCGATAAGGAATTTGGAAGAACCTTAAATAATTTTTGTTATTTTGAAGCTAATTTAAATAACACATGTGTTCCTGATGCATAATTAACTTCTCAAACATATAGAAGTCTGTTATTGCCTCTTTTATGTGATGAACAACAATTTTTATGTTTCTATGGGTTGGACAGAAACAAAGTACACAGGGGTGCGTGGCAGAACTATGACGATTGCGCACGCAGACCGTCAAAAAGGAACCAGTTAAGTAGCTGCAATGTTGAGTAAAGTATAAATAGGGCTCCGTGTTTTCGGATAAATCCGAAAAACTCCGAAACACACCCGCCGGTAAAATTTTTGTCAATTCGGATTTATCCGATAAACTCCAAATTGTTATGTGCCCATGCGACCCCCCCCCCCCCTTTTTTTTTTCCACAACAAAAAAAATGTATTTCTTTTTTTTTTTTTTTTTACAATTTGAGCAGCGCAGAATCAATGGCCCTGGGAAAAAGACACCATAATTATCTTTCAAGCCTCGGAGCTTCCTGAAAAGGGGGTCTTACGGCTTGTCTCGTCAAGGTTGGTTCAGGGAAACAGGTCATCGTACCATTCGTGTCACGACAAAAGCCACTCTTTTGGTTTCCAGTTTGGGCCATGGGATTTGGGTTTCAAAGAAAGGAGAGGGTATGTTTTTGGGGGTAACAGTGAAAGCTATGGACCATAGAGATTGTATGAAATAGGGAAGAGGGGCCGTTGGAACTTTTCTATTACATCCTTAACCACTCCGCCTCGCGCGGCCGCGGGATAGATTGATGGGATGACTACGAGCTTCCTTGCGGCTACCTCCGGCAGTTCATTCATTTTAAGGTACTGACGTCTATCGAAGCCAGACTTGTGTGCGACTTTTGTCGTGGGACAAATTAGTATTGCCAATGACACCAACACCAAATTCAACTGAAGAAATCTTAATTGATACGAGCGCGTTTTATTTTTTATCTGGCATACATTTGCATCCGCTTATTATTTATTATTTTAATAAGAAACACTGCTACATTAATCTCCGAATTTCGGAAAATTTGGGATTTACAAAAAATAAACTCCGAAAAAGACCGAATTTTAGCTAAAAAATAAAATCCGAAAAACACCCTCCGAATTTCACGAAAAATAAACTCCGAAAACACGGAGCCCTAAATATAAGATACCACTTTGTTCTATTTAAAAAAAAAAGTAAGAGTGACGCTTATGTTTAAATTAAATTGACCGGCATCTTGTCAAGAACAAACCTCAAACGCTAAGCTATGTCGAAAATGTTCACTTCGGCACGCGCGTTTTAGGCCAGATTTTATCAGTACGAAGGTCACTCCTTTCTGCATGATTATTCGCCTGCATCACGGAGCTGGGTATAAACAATATTGGTCAGGAAAGCAAGCGTTGTTATTCCCTCTCATTGTTTGTATGTAAGGTACACTGAAAGGGTTTGTCCTAAAACTTTCCTGGCATTTTGAAAATAATATTGCTTTTAGCTCAGTTACGTCGTCATCATATATATTGTGAAACGTGTTTTGTAAACTAGATTTCAGGATATATATAGAGGGGACGGTGCCCATTTTATGATTTTATGCACTGCAATTTATTCCCAAGCTCAAGAGACCAACAAGATTCAACCTTTAGTACAGCGACGCAAAGTTGTACCAATTACGGCTAGTTTAGGCTTCCTACCATATTGATAAGCTTTCAGTTTAGGTAAAATATATGCGACAAAGGTGAAAAAATAGATGTTGAGTCGTATGTGCTAATCTAGTTTTTTTTGTTTTTTTTACTGTTTCATCGAAATGAAATGACGCGATTTATTTTTGGTACCTGAAAATAAAAGTGGATTCTACGAGTGATAAAGATGTATATAGTTAATCGTTTGACTGTTAAAATAGTGCCTATTGCCAAAAGAACGCGGAAAACATATTCTCAATTATAGCGGTTCGAACCGGTTGAAACCGGTTCGAACCGTTATTTTTGCTCCCCATAACTAAACCGAAATTGAACCGGAACTGAACCGAAAGTCATCAACCCGTGCCCGAACCGAACTGATAAAAAGTTCGGTTCAACACTTTGATTATTGGCCAAGGTGATATTTGCTTTGTTTGTTTGTTTGTTTAATGGCGTTCAGGGCAAAAAAGGGGGATAGCAGAGAGAGGTGCGGACCATCTTCACGGGGCGTGTCGCTATTTTAGGTCGCATAGACCTAACGTACCCAACTTGCTGCGCGTCCAGTTGCATTTTTTTGTTATCGTGTACCATTTGAGCGTGTTGGTGGCTTTTAGAACAATTAGAAAGAGCAGAAACATAAGGGATGGCACAGGCGGGACGATCTTTCATTCCCTCTGTGTCGTCTCCTATGTTTATCGTCTTCCTATTTTTTTTAGTAACTTGTTTGTTTTCTTGTTAATACATACTAATCTACCGACTTACTGATTGATTAATTCATTAAACTGACTAAGCCCTTAATTATTGAACGTGGTACGCTCCTTGCACATATTTCGTGTCCTTCGCCATAAGGGCGAAGGACACCAAATATTTCGCCATAATGGCGAAGGATTTAAAAAATGAAAGGTGAAATGGGAAGACGACCTTAAAAAAGGAAACACGATTCTTCAATAAGCGGTCAGGCTTCCTTAGCCTTCTTGGCAAAAACGCCATGGAGGTAAAACGTGATCTTGCAGGCGCGTGTCGATACATTGCTTCGTGGCACATAGGGTGTGCGGTGTTTATGAGTTACATGTCAATATCGGCACAACAAATTTAGGACCTGTAAGCTAGTTTTCCGAAGCCGTTCCTATCTAAAGCAAATATTTTAAATACATCATCACATATTTTTATACGTCTAAATACTTCCAATAAACGGCACATATAGGGATAGAAAAAAAAAAAAACCTTAGGAAACTTTTAATTGTCGTGGTAACCGAAAAAATAAATAAACAAGCTTTATTTAAACATTTCCAGAACGTATATCGTAATTCTAGGAGGTAGAATGCCATTGATTGCAAGCTATATAAAACTGGGGAGCTACTCGCTACTACCTCTTCTGAGACGAATGATTCTTTATATCGGTCATCAAATCGCGCACCACACTGGTTGCCAAATATAGAGCGCTAGAGCCACGAATGTCCCAGTCGCCAGTTGAACAACTTTCTAGACGCCGGAACTTGCCGCACGACAGGGCTCGATGATACTATGGTTTTTGGGCGTGTTCAGAGTATGTATATTTAGATAGTCTCGTCTTTATAAACGCTATGTGCACCAATGTTGCGTAACAACTCATTGTGAAAGCTTAAGTCATTTTTCGAGCCATAAAGATGGAAATAAAAATATCACGGTGATTGGAATCCCGTTAACTCCGTAAATATTTATATGCACAGGCACATGATGGTGGGCACACTGCGTGAGAAATTGAGCAGGGCGTTTAGCAGATTTTTACGCAACACGCTAACGCAATCCTCTGGAATATTTCTGGGTTATATTGAGGACGGCGACCGTGCTTCCAGAGTGCTTGCGTGGCACCTTTATTGCGCGAGGGAATGTGTCATTATCTTGTTTTTTTTCTTTTCGCCTAGATGCCTTCTTGCATACAGCATATCACATCAGGGTGTGCAATACTCTCCGCTATCACGTCAGCCAAAATGTGCATTCACAAAAATTATAGGAATATTGGTTCTTCACGAGATTGCACACCAATATCTTGAGAGCTAAGCGCATAAATTGACCCTTTAAGTGAGCATCCGTAGATACCCGGGAAGACCACGTTATTTCAATGGGTTGTGGAAGTTCTTGAAGGTATTTTCCCTCCTCTTTACGCTTTAAATGTTGTTCTTCTCGCTCCAATTCGCAACCTGGTTGCAATGGATAAAGAAAATTCCAAAGCAGCAGGACATCCACTCAAGTGTCGTCATTTACTTAGATACGAACCAAAACAACAAACAAACATACACTGATGCGATTGCGCGATGGAATGTCGCATGCGTGTTAGATTGCGCTTCTATGGCTCTTGTTTCTTTTTTATGTGTTTCAAGTAATAAAACCTTCAGTGGCGAGTCAGTGCTGGTCCTGCATTGCTTGTTTCTTCCCCTCCGTCGGTGTTTTTTTTTTTTTTTAAATTTTATTGCTGTTTAAGTCACATCATGTAGAACGTGGGTAATTGGATTCTTGGGTTGACGTAGAAATTTTTTGAACAAGGGTATTTATTCTGTGGGTTTTGCAGGTTAAGCAATGCAGGAGAACTTCCTCTCACAAAGCCCTCTTGTCACTTCCTTTTTTTTTGTTTTTGTAATCATTAGTGGGGGACCCGTGAAACTTGCACGTTTTCTTATTGCGAATTAAATTTCGCTTCGAAGTTCGCACAAAGAAGCCTCTTCTCTGCCTTCTCGGCTAGTGGAAGGGTGTGCTGGAAGTAGTGAGGGTGGTCCTTTGGGAAGCGAGCTTTTCCGGAACGTGTTAACTTGCAATCGACAATGCGTGAGATTAACATTTCGACGAAATGGCTGAATTTAGGCGGTTGCCATACCGTCGCAAAACCACCAAAGATTAATTAAAATTTTTTTTTAATTGCCTAAAACGATCATCTTGAATACCTTTGTGAATGCATTTTACATGCCGAGATTTTAATAAAACAAATTGGCGGGGCCTACAATTAAGGAAACAAAAAATACTGGCGGCGTCAAGGCGGACGTTTTCCCCCGCACGAACCCAACCAATCGATAATGGGCTGCTCCTTCCTCTCCCCTAAGTCATATGCAATGACGATCGACGCAGAACTTGGAATGCCTGACAGGTTTCACAAGCGTACATAGTCTTTGACGGCAGACTCCTTCGTACTAGTCGTTCGGTTTGGGTCTTACTTTGACTGTTTTTGCTCGACGAATACTCCGCTTCGAAAAAGTTCTTGGGTTTATCTTGACACACGCTACGTTGTATCACTTGGCACATTTAATAATTTTTTGTTTCGGTGTCGCGAGACCCATTAATGAGGCTGATCCACCGATCACCCGCTTACCGACCAAATAACATTATCGAGTAGAAACTTTAGCCCATCATGTTTCTCTAAAACGATGCCGGGGAGCTTGCTCTACGACATGACTTTTGCTATGCGCCTGGAGCGGTATCGCGTCTTCGGAAACGATTTGCAGAAGATTTTGTTTGGTTGTATATATGAACTGACAAAACCCTTTATCGCCTTCATGTTACTAACGAAAATCTCACGTAACAAATCGCATACCCCCCTCCCCCCCCCCCTCACACACAAAAAAAAAATCACTTAAACGACGCACACCAGGTAGATAAATCAAGATGTGACTACGGAGATAATCAGGCGAAGAACAAAAACAACAACAGCAATTATACTAACATGCAAAGCGGGGTTCGCGTAAACTTGTTTCGCACTTAGGCTGAGAATGGAGTCGTTAACGGAAATGGGGATCCCTATGGAGCGCTGCAGAAGAACGACCAGCATGTGCAAATGACGAACCTGTGTGAGGGTATTTGTACAAACCGGACATATATTTATCCCATAAAAGTTTCTTCGCCGAGTTAATTGGCGGAACCTTGGGTTGCAGCGGTGTCGCTCCTCACGAATGAGCTAGATTGAGGGAGCAACAAAGACACTTTTTAGACTTATTTCTCATTAAAACAATAAGTCAATTGCTTGAGATGTTTGGCACTCACTACACAATCATGTACCGACAACCTGCTTGAATATTTTTTTTTAAAAGAAGCCTTTCTTTTATCGAAGTATAGAAGATTTTTCCTTTGAGGTTTCTTTACTCTCAAGTTTACGGGTTCTCAACCACGTTATATGTTTGTAATAGCAATGAACGCTTAATTTGTACATTCAGTTACTAAGATCAGGGTATGCCCAGGTGCCTTGAGGTACTGTAACTCTCGGTCGTTAGTAATCGGCGAATCAGCAACGGCTCCCGATCCAACAGCATACGCCGCGTGCAAAGCAGGGTGAGCGGATGCTCCGACCGCGGAGGTACCACATTTATGTACTTTGAGGCAGCCCCTACGAACCAGGTATTAGTTGAATTCCAAGTTCTTCATCTGTCCTCTTGGTTTGAATGACCTTACTCTCGAAGCGAGGAGTTCGCAACAACGAGCTTGTTAAGACCGGCGGTCAGCGCCATTTCGCCCGAGCTCCTCGAAAACGCGGTGCCGCACACCGCCGCGGCAAATCTGGGCAGATTCACCGACGCGCCTCTTCTGTGAGGAGTTGTTGGTTTTTCGCTAACGCCATAAGCGCCCGGCCGCCTGCGCGTCGGCGGGTTCGCGACAAGGGCCTCCCCCCTCTAATCTAATTAAAAAGAGCCCAGCCGCGGTTCCCCCAGCACTGGCTGCCGCTCGTAATGCGAGAAAGTCGAGCGTCGCAACCGAGCAGAACTCGGCGAAACGCGCGCGCCGTGCTCGGTTCCCGTGTTTTCTGCGCTTCACAATGGCACTCGTCGAATGACGGCGCCGCGCTGCTACCGCGAGGCCCTTGTCTGGCGAAAAGCCTTTCGCAAGAGTCGGTGCCGGCGAAGCGGCTATGTCGAAGCTTTGTCGCAACTCCGGCGGCGCAATCGCTTCTGCGTGTTCGTGTGTGTATGTGTGCCTGGGCGCTTTGCGTGCGGCTGCGATGATATAGGAGAGCGTGATGCTCTGTTTACCCACGAAGGGGGTTAGAAGTGTCCTGCGCCAACCGCTACAGGGCGCTAAGCGATTTTCGCGAAGTTTCAAGAGTGGGGAAATTTGGTAGAGTAAACTTTAACGCGCACGCTAATACGAGGGTGATGTGGAAAGTTTGGTGCTGGATTTATTCTTTGTTTTTGTTGGGAAGGCTGGTAATTATAAAAGTGTCTGAAATAAAATTATTTTAGATATTGTCCCGGATGAAGGCGACGGGACGATGAATAATGAACTAAAAAGATACGTATAATACGGCGAACTTGTGCCAAAATAAATGAACAACCAAAAGAGCCAAATGAAGATAAGTGCAGAGCGTCACGGGCGTCGGAGTCGGCGGAAACGCAGAGTCAAGCGCTTGCGAAAGAGCGCGCCGTTGTCGGGAGAGTCCAAATGGGTCAGAAAAGCCGCGCTCAGCTCCTTATTTGCTACACCCGGTGTTTCGAATATTCAATCTAGAATGTTCGGCGAAGCTTGCCAGAGCTCGTGAGAAGACACGGGGAACTCTACTTCCTCCTCTTGCCAGATGTTCGATCAGTGCGCGTAGCTCAGGGTCGTCTCGCTGGAGTGCCGCCACATCCTCGACGTTGAGTGCGCCGAGGATACTCTCGTCGTCGTCGTCATGCCGGCGGGAGCTGACTCCACAGGATCCCTTGAAAGACAATCCGAGTCCCTGTGCTTGAGGCCGGACGTGTACACCCCGGACATGTCGACTTTTTGTAGTCGTAGGCTCCATCGCGAAAGGCATCCTGACGGATCCTTCAGATTTGCAAGCCAGCAGAGCGAAGGGTGTTCTGTGACCACTCTGAACGGACTTCCGTGCAAGAAGGGCAAAACTTGGTCATCGCCCAGACGACCGAACGGCATTCCATCTCCGTCGTGGAGTAATTGCTCTCTGCCTTGAAGAGCGTCCGACTTGCTTAGGTGATCAATCGTTTTGTACCTTCCTGTATTTGTACCAGGACCGCGCCAAGTCCCGTATTACTGGCGTCCGTGTGAACTTCCGTATCGGCATGCTGGTCGAAACGGCCGAGGATCGGAGGCGTCTGAAGCCTCTGTTTCAGCTGATCGAATGCGCGCTCTTCCTTTTCTGCCCAGTGAAACTTTACGGTGTTGTCTGTGTGGTGGGTGAGCGGCGAGAAATTTTCTCGAAATCTCAGAAGAGGCACCTGTAGTAGGCGCACAGTCCGAAAAATCTTCTCACGACCTTCTTGTACCAAGGCGGTAAAAATTCGGCCACTGTGAGTGTCTTGTCAGGGTCAGAACAAACATCTTCGTTGCTTACGACGTGGCCTAGGAACTTCCGTTCGCCGTAAGCGAACCGACATTTCGAACGCTTGAGCATCAGTCCCGCGGTTTTGATGGCTTGTAACACGGCGCGGAATCGTCGCAGGTGTTTGTCGAAGTTGCTTGAAAAAACCGCAACGTCGTCGAAGTAGACAAGACAGCTCTGTCATTTCAGACCTGCGAGCACACTGTCCATGACACGCTTGAAAGTGGCTGGTGGCGTACGGAGTCCGAATTCTTAAACTCGTGCAGTCCGTCGGGCGTGACGAAGGCCGTCTTGTTACGGTCCCGCTCGTCGACTTAGATCTGCCATGCAGTAGCTACTCTTCAGGTCCATCGATGAGACGTAACGAGTGTGGCGTAGTCGATCAAGCATATCGTCCATGCGTGGAAGCGGATAGACGTCTTCCTTCGTCACAGAATTCAGCATTCGATAATCCACGCAGAATCTTAGCTTTCCGTCCTTCTTTATCAGCACGACGGGGGAAGACCAGGGACTGTTTGAAGGTTGCAATATGTCCTCGAGCATTAATTGAACTTGTTCTCGGATGACCTCCTGTTCTTTCACGGAGACACGGTACGGCGACTAGTGGACAAGGAGGGCACCTTCACCTGTAACAATGCGATGCTCGGCAATCGTCGTTTGGCGCGCCCTTGATGACGTGGCGAAACATTCGCTGTACTCGGCGAGAAGATAAGTCAGCTGTCGTCGTTCTGGGGCTGGGAGGTTCGGGTCAATTTCAAGCTTCGAAGGCGGTGTCCTCTTGTACAGAAAATGAAGATGAGTCTTCTGAGATGGAGGCGATTGCGGCTGAATTTGGAACTTCCTCGACGTGGGTCACGGCTGTGCCCTTTGTCAGGCGCTCTGACTGTTTTCGGAAGTTCGTCACAAGAGTGATGGTGCGTCCGTTCTTGGGCTCCGTTACGCCCCTGGCAATGCCGATTCCTTGTCCCAGGAGCAGTTGAACGTTGCCTTCCAACAGAGCTTCACCGGACATAACTGTTGAAATCTCAACCGGCACAAAGGCACTCGATAGCGGCGGCCGGTTCATGTGGTCGGTAAGAACTCCTACCGCGGCTGACGTCGCATCGCGATTTTCCGACGTAGGGATAAGCTTCTGCTGCGTCATCCAGTTCCCTTAAAGGTCGATGACGGCTCCGTATTCACAGAGAAAGTCCATGCCTAGTATGAGGTCCTGCGAGCAGTCCTGAAGAACGCGAGCAAAGCAGTTTCCCAATGGTGTGATGAGATAACCGCCGACGGTTCAAATCTAGGGCCCATCACACGGCGTCATTACTTCCCGAAGGCAGCGGAAGAGCTTTCCACTGAAAACGGAATAGTCTGCTCCGGTGTCGACGAGTGCCTTCGCGTCGTGGCTGTCAATGGTAACGTCGAAGTTATTTGACACCGTCGCAGAAGCGTCGTTCGTCCTCGGCAATACCAACTGCTGGTATTGCCGAACTTAGTTTTTCCGGCGAGGCAGGGGAGACAGGCTTTCCCAGCGGAACCTACGAATTGGCAATGCAGGGTGTCACGATGAAGTCAAGCGAGCTCCTAGGGGCGAAGCGGGGGCAGGAGATGGTGGGCGGAGAAGATACTCGTGGATGCCTCGTGGGCGCTCACCGTACCGTGGGCGCGGGTCCTTCTGGTGTAGCCCGCGCAGCCCAAGTTGCCGGTAGGGACGTCGGGGATAAATGTGGTCGGCATCCCCGCAATGGTATAGCACAGCGGGCGTCGGGAAGCCGTTCTCCAGACATCCGTCTTCATTGGCGCCGACAGTTCTTGACAGACGTACTGGGGTCGTTCCACCTGGCGTCGAGCGTACTGGGTTACAGGCGTGTCGCGTCAAGAAGGCGCCGGGTACTGGCAAGCAATTGGTGGCGGTCGTGGCGTCATTGTGACGTAGGACAGCGGCAGCGGCATCCAGTGAACACGTCTAATCTGACAAAAACGCTTGTTACAGTTGCCTCCTTGGAAGCCCTGGAACCGTGGTGAACTACAGCGAGAGTCTGCGTCCTTAGCTCTTTTGCACCGTGGTCGTTGCCTTTCATCATCGTTTGCTGACCTCACTTCCAAGACTTCAAGAATCTACAGTGCCGCCTTATCACATCGCCTCGCAAGAGCGGCGGACACGGACAGCGCAGGTGGAGCACCTGCACTTCGGACCAGATAAGCAGGGAGCTTCTTGCCGGCGGTCATATGGCGGTGGCAGCGGTATCCAGTGAACAGGACTAATTTGACAAAAACGCCTCTTGCAGCTTGGTAGCCCACACGGTTTACCACCTTCAGCTAACATATATGTTGCTGCTGCCACTGCCACCGGCGTTGCTATTTCGTTAGAGTTTCGTACCCTTTTTTGTAATATCATGTTAAACATTTGCTTCACATGCCAGTCGCCTGTTCTCGAAGAGGAGGGGGAAGGTTTGGTAGAGTGTACCGAGTGTACACACACCTACAATTTTGGCAAATGTGCCGGAGTTACTAGAAAGTCTTTTTCTGGAAAACATTAAGCCGCAAAGAAGTTGTGGCGGTGTCCACAATGGTAGGAGCGGTCCATCCCGCGTTAGCGGCAGCGAGGATAGCCAGAATGAACCAGATATAAGACTTCTTCTTGTGTCTATGAATAAGAGGCTGGACAGTCTGCCCAGCCTAAACGAAAAAATGAACCGCATGGAACGATCCGTACAGCACATGTCAGATAGCTTGAATGTATTTGAAAAGCTAATGAAAAACCAAGTGACTGAAATTAAGGACCTAAAAAAGAAGGCGAAAGACCTGAATCAAAAGGATGAAACCAACAGAGCGGTGCAGGATCGGCTCCAGCAGGAGGAGAATGAGCTCGAGTTTCGAAGCAGACGGCTCAATTTGGAAATCCACGGGATTACTATGACGCAGGGTGAGAACCTGATTTTCATACTAAATGAGGTGGCCGACAAACTTGAGCTCCCTCATCTAGCGGAGTCCGACGTTGTATCTGCTCATAGGCAGCCAGCGAAACAAGGGCTCTTTCCTGCAATAATCATTCACTTTGTGAAGCAACAGACCAGGGATACGTGGCTGAGGGGCAAAAGCAAACTTAAGAACAGTGCCCAGCGGATTTTCCTCCAGGAAAACTTGACCTGCTACAATAAAGAGCTTTTTCGGATGGCGAAAAATCGCACTAAGGGAAAAAAAAAGGTATGCCTTTACATGGTACTCAAACGGAAAAGTACTAGCTGGGAAAGCTGAAGGAGTACGTCCTAATCACATTAAAAGCAACTAGGATTCAGACCAGATTAAATGAATTAATTGTAAGGACTTTTGAAGGGAACTTATAAATGAGCCAACACCATTATTATTGGCCGAGTAATGTAAATGGGCTTGTATCTCGTTTTCCACCCCTTTTACCTAAATATATTAATTTAGAACTAGGTCGCTAAATATAAATTTTTGTGTCTAGAAGAGTTAATTATTGAATGTTCGTTTAAATTTTTTGTTATCATGCTAACCGAGACTTGGAGCACAAGTTACTTATATGTTTTTAGACTACCAAACTATAGAACTTATTATTTAAACAGAACCAGTAGCCGAGGTGGCGGGATTGCTTTGCTACTTTACAACAATACTGAGTGCATGTTGCTTGATTGTTATAATACTATTACTCCTGATTATGAAATACTTTCCCTGCGTTCGGGTCAGACAGTGTTTTTTGTTTGCTATCAAGCACCAAACGGAAATGTTTTAAAATTTTGTGAATTTTACGATCAATTCCTTCCATTTGTGGTCGAAATTGAAATGCTCCTAATTGCAGGAGGGGATTTAAATATAGATATAGGTAACAATAGCCCGTCAGCCAGAAATTTTGACACGGTTATATTTTTAAATGGTCTCGTCAATGTGGTTAGGGTACCAACACGCCACAGCGGACTGTCAATCTACCCTTCGTTTGCTTTTTACAAACTATATGTAATCAAAGTCTGAAGCAGGAGCTATATCGTGTTGCATTAGTGACCACCTTCTTGTGTTCTTTGGCGTAAATAAAAGTGGGCCAGCAAAAAACAAATCTCATAAAATACTTTACCGATCAATTACAGAGACAACACTTATTGCTTTCTGGAATGCAGTCCTGCATACAAATTAGAGCTATATAGGCAATTTAGGAGAACCAAATGAGGCTTATAGCATCTTTTTGAGCAGTTTTAAACATACTAAACATACGACATTGTACTCACGACCCTGTAAAAGTGTGTAGGTAAACTAGAAAAATTTGTAAGCCGTGGATCACGCCAGAAATACGTAAAGAAATGAAAATAAGAGACAACCTGTAAAAGACATTTTTGAATACTCGTACAACCGATGATTGGACCATTTTTAAGCAGTATAAACAAAATAAGAAAGAAACTACAACCTGCGCGAACGAAACTGCAAGTCAATGGAATATAATTATCTGAAAAAGAAGTAGCTGACGCATTTAATGATTTCTTTACAAGTATGGCGGTGCTTCGCCGAGCCCTTGTGATTATGTAAATCTACAAAATAACAGATCAATGTTTTTGCATCCTGTTGCCGAGGAAGTGATAACTGTGATCAAAAACATATAAAAATAGTATGTGAAGCGCGTAGTTTTCATCATTGCACCGATTATTTCTAAGATATTTAATCTATGTCTAGTTACTGCTGTTTTTCCAGAAAAAATGCAAGTTACAAAAGTAACTGTTCTCTATAAAGAGAGAGATAAATAATCTGTTTAATTATTTATTTATTTTTTTATTTAGTATACCCTCAGGGCCAAAGGCATTAGAGAGGGGAGTGGTTACAATCAAGAAGAAATTAAACAAACATAGTACAGCAAAAATGGTAATACAAATAAACAAAAAATGGCATATAATCATACAATGTTAGCTAAGGCGTTCTTGAAGTGATGGGAGTCTTCGATAGTGGCTATTGAAGCAGGAAGGCGATTCCACTCGTCAGATGTGCGTGGCAGAAATGACTGAAAGAAAGCGTTAGTTCTGGCTGATGGAATTCCAACCTTATTAGCATGATCAAACCGAGATGAGATGTACTGAGGAGGTAAAATAAGTTCGTCGTGCAGATGTGAATGGTAAAACAATTTATGAAAGAGACTGAGACGAAAAGCTTTACGGCGAGATGCGAGAGATGGCAGGCTGAGGCTAGACTTCATTGAACTTATGCTCGCGGTTCGGTTATAGTTAGAAAGTATAAAACGAACAGAATTATTTTGGACCATTTCGAGTGAGTTTATTAGGTTTTCTTGGCTGGGATCCCAAACTGACGCGGCGTATTCCAATTTAGAGCGAATTAGTGTGGTGTAAAGCAGTAGTTTTAATGACGAAGATGCTCGGGCAAAGTTACGTCGAAGGTATCCCAACATCCGGTTAGCATTATTAATCACGTATGTGGTATGGGCGGTCCCAGTCAGATCATGTGAAATATGAATGCCAAGATACTTGTATGAGGATACAGGGTCAAGGGGTATGTTATTAAGGCAGTATTTTGGCAATTGGCAAGATTTTCTGGACACATGCATTAGTTTACACTTGTTAATATTTAATTCCATGCGCCATGCTTCGCACCAGACAGAGATAGCGTTAAGGTCAGATTGAAGGCAGATTATGTCATTATCGCAAGTTATTTCACGAAAAAGTACGCAGTCATCAGCAAACAAGTGAATGTGGGAGGAAACAGTTGACGCGAGATCATTAATGTAAATAAGAAAAAGAAGAGGACCAAGCACCGAGCCTTGCGGTACACCAGAGTGGACACTGCGCGGCTTGGATGTTAGATCGCTAGCTGAAACAAATTGTGAACGGTTAATAAGAAAGAATTCAAGCCACGTGAGAAGTTTGTGATCAAGGTTTAGTTGACGCAGTTTATAGAGCAGCAGCTTATGACAGACCTTATCGAATGCTTTGGAAAAATCTAAAAATATGCAATCTGCTGATGATGAGTGGTCGAGGATGATATTCATTTTATGCATGAAGGACACCAGTTGTGTTTCACAGGAGTAAGTTTTTCGAAAACCATGTTGCGCGAATGTAAAAAATGAATTCGATTCGAGATAGTTAGCAAGATTGGAAAACAGAATATGTTCAAGAATTTTACAGGGGATACTGGTGAGTGATATGGGTCGGTAGTTGAGTGCAGAGGTCTTGTTACCTGATTTGTGGAGTGGAATCACCTTCCCGACTTTCCATTCCGCGGGTAGAAAACCATTGTCGAGTGACTGCTGAAAGATCTTTGTTAGTATGATAGAGGAATAAACACTTGTGCTTTTTAAGAATTTTGGATTAACTAGATCGCAACCAGGGGCAGAAGAAGGCTTTAATGATCTAAGTAGGGGTTCTACCCCAGCTGGCTCAATCAATATGGGAAACATTACTGCGTAATCGTACGAATGAACGAAGGGTAGAGAGGGATCCGCAGATTCTGAAAAGTTGCGTATAAAACATTCATTAAGAGTGGACGCGCACAGGTTAGATGGGATTACATTATCAGTATCGTCGATGAGGATTATTTTATTATCATCTTTCGGATTTATAACGCGCCAGAACTTTTTAGTGTCGGTTGTTAGCATTAAAGGTAACGTTTGCTGTTGAAATTCTTCCTTGGCTTTTTTTACTGCTGAGACATATTCGTCGGCAGCCTGTTTGTAAGGTATCCAGCGGTCATCATTTGAAGATCGCTTGGCTGATTTAAAAATACGTTTTTTTTGTTTGACAAACGCTTGATGTGAAGATTGTACCATGGTGCGTTACGATTATGACGAACAGTATAAGTAGGGATGTATTTATTGGTTAGCTCGTTAACTTTCGCCAAATATAGATTCCAGTTAGCTTGTACGCTACGAAGATTGAAATCCTCCAAAAATATGTCAAGGAAAGCTGATAGTTCATTATTGATAGCTTCAAAATTAGCTTTTTTTATAGTTTCGAAAAGTTTTCGACTTTTTAGGAGCTAAAGGTCTCGACAGGTTAACGTGAAATGAAAGGAGGGCATGGTCGCTTAAACCAGGCAAATAAGTAATGTCCGAAATGAAATCAGATCTAGAGGACAATACGAGGTCAAGGGTGTTAGCTGCCGACTGGGTGATTCTCGTAGGCTGCTTGACAACTTGTGTAAATGAAAAAACAGAGCAAAAGTCTAAAAACTCCTTCGCTAGAGAGGAGACAGGGTGCATCAGGGGTGGTTCACTGTTCCATGTTATGTTCGGGATGTTAAAATCGCCAAGCAAAAATAAAGGCAACGTGGGAAAGCGCGATGAAACAATGTTTGTTGCGTCGTGAAGCTCATTCACAAATGTGGAGGAATAAGTGGGGGGACGATAACACGCACCAACAATTAATTTTTGATGAGTTAGCTCAATGAGAGCCCACACAATT
Organism: Ixodes scapularis; assembly: GCF_016920785.2. Taxonomy (NCBI): domain Eukaryota; kingdom Metazoa; phylum Arthropoda; class Arachnida; order Ixodida; family Ixodidae; genus Ixodes; species Ixodes scapularis. The sequence goes on from NW_024609884.1 coordinate 11,115,071, forward strand.
TCAAGGTTACTGGAAATATGAATGCATTGCGATGGGAAGTCTTTGGAAATGGCCAGAAGGACGCCACCGCCCTGACGAAAGGTGCGGTCGCAACGATAAATGGAAAAATTATTAGCGCTCGAAAAAATTTCACAATCCCGAACATACGAGTGCAGCCACGTCTCGGTTAAAACTATTACGTCAGCGTTGCAGGTGTCTATGGCAGAGGTTAAGGAATCGTGCTTGTTAACAATGCTGCGAACGTTAGAAAAAAGAAATGATACAGACGCTAAGTTTTGTCCACTGCCCCTCGCGTTTCCCTACGTGGTGGCACGTGCCTCGGTGCTTGGATGACGGTTCACTTGTGCCAGTAGTGGCGCATGCTCGATTACGCTATCACTCAGCAGATGGTAGACGTAATGCTTGTTGTTGATGATAACTTTGTTGTAACGCAGCTGGAAGGTGGGTGCGCCCGGTTGGTTTTTCGCAAACGCGATTAGCTTCTTACGCGCGTGTCGCGTGGCGGGCGAGAAGTCTTCACTGACCGTTACGTTTGTTGCTTTCAATTTTGTACGCGCGGAAAGTATATTCCCCTTTATTTTATAACTTGAAAATTTGACTATGATAGGACGGCATTTACTCGGCGAGTGGGTACCGAGACGATGAGCCCGTTCGATTACATTGTCAGGTAGGACGTCAAATAGGCCTGTTAAAACGCTTTTTATCTTCGCCTCGGACTGTTCCCATGACTCACGAGAATCAGGAATACCCCAAAAAAGCAGGTTGTCTCGCCGTGATTGGTCCTCCAGCTCATCGAGGCGTGATTGCAAAAGGTTCTGCTGAGTGGTCATGGTCTCCACTGAACCATGGAAACTGGACATATTTTGGCCAAAATCGTCAAAGGCGTTAGTTTTTTCTTCAACGGCATCTAGTCGTTTCTGAATGCAGCCAATTTTGGTTTCAATATTTTTTTGGCCAGCCTTAATTGACTTTACGTCCGCAACCAACTCAGCTTGACTCTTTGCAGATTGCACTGACCGCGCGTGAAGGTCTTTCAGAAGGTGAAAAAGAACAGCCATTTGTTCTGAGGACTCATCAGGCAACGAATCTAACTCAAGCAAAGCCTCAGAACGGGTGACGGGTCCCGGGTTCATCTCTACGTCCCCAGAGCACAGTAACAATAACATCATTGAGTAACATTCGCCAAGAGTTTCACACATGACCCGTGGGCACGGGAGCAGAAATAAAAAACGGTTGTCGTTTTTTTTAGCGAAGAGTGGAAAGCATTTACAAACCTGCGAAATGCAAAAGCAGGGCATGTGAGCCATGCTGTCGTTGTTGCTGCTTCCGTGCCCACTGAAGAAACGGTCGGTCTTCTGACAGTTTAAATTGGCTGCAGGAATTGATGTCGCTGTCGTTGATGCCGTCGCAGTGAAAAGGGGCTGATCCAGACGCGGCAAGTCCGAAAACGCACCGCTGACGGAGCACTGGTATCCACCACAATCTGGTGATTGCAGAAAAAGCGCCGGGTAGCTTGCTGACGCGTTCGTGCAGGGCGATGACCACAGCAAGAGGAGCGCCAGGAATGCCGGCGAAATGCAAAAGCAGGGCATGTGAGCCATGCTGTCGTTGTTGCTGCTTCCGTGCCCACTCATAGGCCAGTTTCTATTCTGCCTGTTTTTTCTTTTTCAAAAGTATTTGAAACAACTTTGCACTCAAGACTCTAAAACTTTATCGACAAATGTAACTTGTTAACCCCCTATCAATTTGGCTTTCGTAAAACAAATCCTCTGAACTGGCACTACTTGAACAAAAAGAATACACACTGACACAGTTAGAAAGCAAAGCCATGGTTGTTGATATCTTTGTGGATTATTCGAAAGGTTTCGATTTGGTAAATCATACTATTTTATTAAAAACAAACATTTGAATGCTACGGTATTCGTGGACAGATGTTGCTGCTTTTGAAGTCGTATTTATCTACTCGAAAGCAACTCGTTCGAATAAATAATGTGCTCTAAAGTTCAACCCGTCGTTTGTGGCGTGCCTCAGGGTAGTATGCTGGGGCCGCTACTCTTCAACATTTATCTTAATGACATCGTCAGCACGTCCTCGAGAAGGCTGACGATTCTCTCGCTGGTGTCTAGAACCCTTATCTGAAGCAGCTCCTTCACACGTTCTCGTCGCTGCTGGGTCGCAAATGTTCGGCGTAGCTCAACTTTGCCTACTTTCCAGGTGGTGATCGTCCCCTCGTGGTTTTCACATCAGGTACATGCCGTTTCCTCTAGGGAGAGTAGACGTTCTGCCGGCATTGCTCAGGCGTCCACCTATTGTGCCGGGCCACTCGGTCGTACTCTTTGATCCAGTCCTCGATGACTCTGTAGACGTCGCCGTGGAAGGAAGCAGGCGTCCGGGGTGCGACGGGACGATGAGTCCGCAAAGTTGCTCTCGTCTCCCTATCTACCACACCCAATATCTTCAATATTCGACCTAGAATGTTCGGGAGTGAGGTAATGCGAGACTGATTATAGACCAACACGCGGCTCCGACATCACGCCTCTGCGGTGGCGCTGCTGTCGCCACGGCGCATGCGCAGAAGCTTCATCTCACGCGAATATGGCTTCTGCGCCTGCGCAGTGCCCACACCTGGTGTGGGCAAATGCGGGCATGTTTGGAAACAGTGTGTCGGTCTATAGGCAAGGACATTCTGACCTTGCCAACTTGGGGTAAGAGTAAGCACAAGTCTTTTAGAATCTAGGTTATGGAGAGCGTTCCTTCTCGGTCATGCACGCGGCAATATTATCAAATATTCATTTATTATATATTTCCTTATCTATTAGACTCGTTGATAGATCTTTGCAATATGTTTATAGCCGAAGCAAGAAAATCCTTTCATGGTCCATCCTGATATATTCTTGCTGATGGGTCATAGCCTGCAGTTGTGAGGAATCCATATGAACTGTGTCTAGATTTTTGTTTCGTGCGCTTAAAGACGATTTCTGAGATACTGATCCTCCACGGACAAGGCGCAGTGTTCAATCGAAGGTTAGGTTGCCGACTTTTCAATCGAATCTCCGACCTCCAGGAGTATAGATTTCAGCTTTAGCCCAATTAAACTGAAAATATCTCTTTTTTTTTTCTTTTCTTTTCTAGGCGACCGCACACTTTACGGGCCAGCGAATTCAACCAATGGATCAAGTTCGAATCTCGGGGTCTGCTGTGTGAAAGATAAGCTCTCTTCTCCAATCCCGGTTGTTAGAGCCTCCGGGTATCGCCCGTTTCAAGAGCGGATTGTTTTGGTGCCGGCCCCGAAAGCCCGAACTTCAATTTGCCCGGTCTCTTCTACTGAGTCAACAAAATTACCGACTCACGGCTGACGGCGAACATGAACGAACTAAGGGGTTAAACCGTTCGCGGTCTTGAAGTTTTCCCTTGGAAAATTGCTGACTGAGACCCTGAGGAAATCGAGTTTTATTTATTTTGTCTAACCGAATTTTTACTTCTGGGCATATTGCTTTTTGCAATGCACTGATAATTGTCATTGTAATCATAACCACCATTGTTATCATAATCATCACCGCCAACGCCACCAATGCCATCATAATTGTTGCCGATTTGTTTGTAGCACTGACGAACGTTTATGTTGTACTAGTTAATTTTTTTATTTCAAATATATGCCGTTTTATAACGTCTTCCAAGAGAAGGTAGCAGTACAAGTAAGTAAATCAATAAACAAATAAATAAAATGGTTATAAATATTATAGTGATTATTAATATTACTACTATTGCTATATATTTTTTTCAGTGAATCTGCAAGTTTCGGACAATTAGTGTCTTGAGTAGACTGAGCCGATTAAGTGGCAATGTCCTATTCAATACGGGCCTCAGGCCACGTCAAGCTGCCTCTGGCAACATTCTGGCTAGGTGTTCCGTTGGGCCATAAATAAAAGTATTGATTGATAGACTGATTAAAATAAATATTTCTTTTACTACCCCGATAAACTGTCGATGGGACGCGTCATTTCGGAGCTTTCCTACAAAGCTCACGCAGATGACGAAAAACGTTTTATATACAGCTTGGGACTCAAGTTTGGGTCTAAGGCGCTAAGAAGCTTTGTTCGAACGGCTTTAGGTCGCCTCTTTTTGTGCATCAACACATAGCGAGCGAGACAAAGCTGTTCAAGGCTTTTTGGTGGGTTTAAAAAAAAAAAAAAAACAAGACACTGTGACTATGCCTACGAAGTCTCGAGTTTTTGTTTTCTCTTATGGTGCATGTTTGAACTCATCATCAGGTGGCGCACCTGATGATGAGTTCAAACATGGACCATATAAAAAAAAATTAAGATTCAAACAAAAGTGATAAGCCTAAACCATTTGGTGGATCTACCATTTGTCGTGTGATTTCCACGGCAATTATTTTCGTGCTTAACTATTGTGTTTGTTGCGTGAAAGCAAAAAAAAACAACAAAAAAAACAAAAAAAACCGTCGGTTTGGGGAAGTGATTTACAGAAACAGTGAGATGTTTTATACAAAAACAAATTGCGCTCTGTATTCTACTACTGTAAATCTAAACGTGCGAGGTATTACGATTGGCGCCACTCTGTGTATCGCCATTGCAGTCAAAGTAGGCAAACAAATATTATCTGAGGAACCTAGAACTTGTCAGGCGTGTTTTTTTTTTTACTTCTTGTATCCTCTCTCGGCCGCCTGGGACTTCTCTCCTATACCTCCTTTACGCTGCAACAGCATAACCATGCTTTGCAGAAGCGTGCTCAGAGAATACCTAACCGAAACTAAAACCAGCAGACGAGCGGGAAGTTTTCCAGCTCGGGTTTGAATTCGTGATGAGGTCCATGGCCACAGTCGCGAATTCGTTATCAGTTCACCGAGATTGAAGCAGCTGTCTGCGATTTAGTATTAAAATGCGAAACTTGAAAAACGAAGAAAAAAAAAAAGCTGCTACGTTTAAAAAAAATCACTGTGAACTTTAATTTACCTTTTTGGTTGCTGTTTGCCTGAAACGGTTTGTTTTGTTTCGTCTCGGCTTTGACTGGTAACGTAATTAGAATTTCAAAAAGAAACCAGCAGCAACAATGTACACTGCATAAATTGGGTTTCTCGTCTCGAACCGGTTGTCATCCCTTAAAAACCTTAAAAAAAGGTAGTCTTTAGAAATGTAAATGCACAAAACAAGATGAAAATAAAATCGACGAAGGCAGACACGAAACTACAGGGCGAATGAATAAGTTAGAGCTGTGAATTTGTTACAGGAGCCAGTAATAGTTAGGTAGCGCTGTAAACGAATTTGCACTTTTTTTTGTTTTCAAGTATATAAAAAAGCGCTGATTTTTACTCTAAGCCACAGTGCATCCGTGGATCCATTTTGGCGCCGTACTGGAAAGAAAAGGTGGGCAATGTTCGTTTATGCTTTGTCGAGCACGAAGTACTCGCTTACTGTTGGCTAACGTTAAATGCGTATCTTAACAATAAAACATTGTAAACCTAAAAACAGAGTGTATATATATATATATATATATATATTTATTTGAAAAAAAAATGTGACCAGCTTGGCAATTCAAATCGGGGTTAGTGCGCGACAAGCAAATGGTGATCGAGCCAGCAGTTATGAACAGACTGAATACAAATACACTTGTCAGCCTTGTCAGTAATTTAAACAGAGGTCTTGTTTCTCGTAGCATACCGTAAAACAAAATGAAAAGGACACTGAAATAAAATATTTTTTTTATGTGTCTGGATATGGTATGTGGCAAGATAAACACATCCCAAGATAAATAAGCATAAAAAAAAACATGCTTCAGAATCGCTTCTATACTTTGTTTAACACGAAATGCGAGCGTAATAGAAAGTACAAGAGCGAACTGCGGGTGCGCGATCCCCCACACGTTCGATTTGAATGAGCATCGCACACGCGTCCGGTCCTGTATTTGTTTGTGTACTTTACATGCAATAAATATTATTATTATTATTATTACTGCGTGATGCGCGTTAAATACCCCAGGCTAGCAGTCGTACTGCACTCACTAAATGTCTCATCTGCTGTTGGGGAAAGTGTTGCCATACTTTGGCAGGCTAAACTCACCCTGTTGTAACGTCTAACCTTTATTTCGCGTTGCTTTACACCTTAAAGGGACAATGAACCAATCTAGTGTTCGAATGTTACTTACTGCATTTCGCGTAGTGGGGCACAAAAAAGCTGGTGCATAATGAAAAAAAAAAAACAAAAAAAAAAACAGTCGAACGAACATTTCTAAAACCCAAGACGAAGGCTACAGAAAGGGGACAAACACAAGACGTGTTTGTCCCCCCTTTGAAGCCTCCGTCTTGGGTTGTAGAAATGTTTAACTTTAACCAGCTCGCCTGTCTTATTACGTTACCTACAGTAGCATGATCTCAGCTTTAAAAGATTTCGAATAATAGGGGTGTTTTTTTCTTCTCTCCTTCGTCAAAGCTTCTTGGCGATTTGCAAATAGTGACGGGCGGATCACGCTCGCTAGCAATAAATCTGTCAGCGAACACCCGGCTTCTTTTCGTGGCCAATTTGTGCCGTGACAAAAATTGCCAAACTCTTGCAATGCCAACCCTTGTTCTTGACGGTAATCATAATTGGCAGCCTGAACCGGCGAAGGAATAACCTTTACGCTACAGCACACATAATAACTCGTTTCGCTAGTAATTTGAGAACTCCGGTTTTATTTCTTTTTGCTGTAAAAAGTTTGCTGGCTGAAACGAAACCATATTCTTGTTCTCGGTTCCGTACATTTAAAGTGAGGGTTTATAGAGGGCTCTATTTACTAGAAGTTAAGAAATTGTTTCAAGGTTCCTTTTAAGGGTACGCTTAAGGTGATTTTATTATTAAGAGAGGTTTTTGACGCTGCGGGCAACTAACACGTCACTAAACGCCGCTTCTTAGTGTCCCCGCTAAAAACGCTTGATGAAACCGAGGCTTAGTTTCTGCTTTCTTTTCTCGTCCAACGAGTCCACAAAATAAAAAAAGTGATGTATACAGAGTGAACACTTGGTTTCGGTAATTGTTAGCAGTCGCTGAGCGCGCTTGACTCGGTGAGCTATAGAGGATTTCTGTGAAAGCAGCGTATTAGATGTCGACATCGTTGACTCACAAAAGGAGATGAGATGGTCAACAAAGTCGTGCTCGGGAAGGGGTTCAAGCTCCTGTTCGGCGTCCCGACCTCGGCGGAACGGGGGATGCTTCCTATATACAACGCTGGACTCTGGGATGCTGACGACGAGGGCGCCCCTAAAATTCCCACCAACTCCTCCGTCGCCAACTCAGAGCGACTCGTTGACCAACTCCCCCACGCCGCCCCTACGTCGCTACAGGAAGTGATAACGAGGTAGGCCCGTTATTAATGAGCTTGACCTGCTACTGCGAGTCCAGTCATTTCTTTCGTGTGCGTGTTTATATGTTTAAGCACTGAACGATCTTGAGGTCATGACTAAATCTGACCATGCTGAATTGTATTAAAATTGCACATCTTAGCTACTTCCATGGCATAGCAACTACCTGTCATTTGTACATATTCAATGCGTAGTCACAAGAGAGCGCGAAGCGCACCAGGCGTTCGTAGTATAAGCTCCTTGCGTTTGAAACACACAAGTAGCCCGTATTAGTTTATATTGGTTCTTCGCGTCAAAATAAATATTATTATTAATATCATTTGAACCGTACGACTTGTCATTTTATTGCGAGTTGTCTTCTACGTGTTTCGTGGCCACTTCGCCGTGGGCTTCTCGCAGAGAGAAAGCGAAGGCATGACATCCTTCCTCGGAAGAGAACCCATGGAGCTTATTATTGGATTCCGGCGAACATAGGTGCTGCTCCGAGTCTTCTAGCGGAAAATGTAGGAAAAGCGCGGCAGGTTGTACCTCACACAAAATCACTGTCTCCAGCCGTCTCAGGGCGTCGCCATCTGTACCTGTCTTGGGTAAGTTACTTTTAAAAAAAGTAATTAGTTACAGTTACAAATACTTAGTCGAAGATGTGTTTAAATTACAGTCAGTTACTGAAAATAAATGTAACGCGTTACAGTTACAGTTACTCCGTCCTAGAAACTTAGTTACTTCCAAGATACTTTCGTTTCTTTTTAATTTAACTGTGAAGACATTGATGACAATTCATACAATGACTACGATTTATGTTTATTTAGAACTCTCAGACAACTCTCATTTTACTTTTTGCGATATATATTATTTCCGTCGCACGACTTTATTGAGTCAAAGCGTTTGTTGCTTTGATACAAGATGGGCTGTAGAATACATCATTTAGTTGATGTAACGCGGAAGAAACTGATCTTTGAAGATCAATTAACTTTCCCATTTTGATGCTGAATACATCTTTGCTAAAGAGGCGCTCAACGGGTGCGCTGGACGGCAGTGCAGTATTCAGGCGTAAAAACAACTTTCCTAATAGTGGGAAAGTCATTGAGGCTGGAGAGGGCTGTCGAGGTTTCAACCTTCCATCGTTCAGTCTCCATATCTAGAGGTAGCGTCCAGAAATTAAAAATTGAAACTCACCCCGAGGTGCTTGGGAAGGTTAGAGGAAGAGGATATCCCGTATGCGTATACTTTTTTTTCACCGTTTGCAGAGAGCAGTGAAGTTATCGCCCCTACATTAGACAAGGTCAAAGTGCAGTTCATAGCCGGGCCACGGTAACACCTGCCGTTCGTCACTCATGACAGCCTCTCGTTTGAGCGAAAACAGTTAATTACCATCCCACTATTTTCCTTCTTTCTTGTGGCCCTTATTCCCCTTTTCAGCTGACAGGAGAGGGAGATACCCATGGAACAGACGGATCCATTACAATAAGAGGAAGGGGAGCAGAAGGCTGAACCATTTCGAACTGAATGAAGTGGAAAAAAAAAACCGTTAATATTAAACGAAGAAACGATTGAACAAAAACAACACAAAGTCTTATCGGAATGCGTTCCGCTTTTCTTTTTCATTTCTTTTATGCATTGCAGAACAGAAGACTCGACCGTTGAATTACGGGCTCACGGCACCTGGAAAAGGACAACTTGACCAGTCGCAACTTCGTCTGTGGCCCCGGCCAGACAGTGTCTACCGGCGGCGACTCGGTTTCGCAAAGAAAGCTATCGATTTGTTACCGTCGTTTTCATTAAACAGCGTAACTCTATTCACCCCCTCGAAACTCGCCGTCTAATCTCACTACTTTGTCTACTTCATCGGTTGCATTTTAATCTCAGCCAATCAGGCTCATTACTTTTACTTACTTTTAGAACCGCTGAATAGAATATCTCATCGTCAAAATAACAGCCAAAAGCTTCAAACACAATTTTGGTTCCCCAGCCGCATTTAATAACGCACTCAGCATTTCCCAAGGCAATCAAGAACTGGAACGGTCTTCCCGAAGCCATTGTCAACATATCTGATCCAAAACTGTTTCGTAATGCCCCTTCCAATCACTTTTTTCTGCCATGATCGCCCACTGCATCCCGAATTTTGCTGTTTTGTTGTTCTGACGTCTTTTATACCCAGTCATTTTTGCGCGCAAGTGCATATTGTTATTTTCATTGTAATGGACTTGTAATCATTTATTTGAAATCATGACTTTTTGAGTTCTTATCGCGCATGCTAGCATAACAACTTCATTTTCCCATGCGTTTTCCTAAATCTACATTTGTTCACTTTGCATTTGCTTTTCTCCCCCTTTTATAAGCTAATTGTTTCTTCGATGTGTTTTATTTTTTTTTGTGACTTTATTTTTTGTACTTGCATTTCTTTCTTTCTCCGTTCTGTTTGATGCTTACCCTGAATGTACCCCCCCCCCCCCCCCCCCACGCCTTTCATGTGATGTCCTTAATTGGGCTTTTGAGGAATCATGAATAAATGAAGAAATAAAGGAATGGTCACGTGACGACTTATGGATATGCTCACGTGAACCCACGAATTATGGTCGCGCGGCCATGTGATCACCATTTACGACGGGTAATTATGTGGACGGAACCTCTCAGACAGTGGTCACGTGACCCGACGGATAACAATCACGTGGCTATGTGACCACCATTTTCCCGCTGTTTCCAGCATGTGACGAGGTTGGCGGGATCCCTTGGGCAATGGTCAGGTGATCGCCTATGACCGAAGGTCACTTGCAGCACGGATAATAGGCACTTGACCATGCGACCACAATTTGCCCGCTATTTTCACAACGGTCCAATCTGACAGTCCAGTGTGACGGTCCAGCGTGACGGTGCACTCTGACAGGCCAGCGTAACGGTCTAATCTGACAGTCCAGCATAACAGTCCAGCGTGACGGGCCAATCTGTCGTGACGGTGGTAAAATTTTTGAAAACTGGCGTATAAATCAGTGTGTCGAACCGAAAAAAATAGGGGTTCGGTTACGGTTTAGATTGAGGTAAATTTATTTTGTTCCGGTTCAGTTCCGGTTCGATTAATTCGATCCGCGAACCGGTTAGCGAACCGGTTCGGGGCGCTGAACCGGTTCGCGAACCGGTTCGGAAATTATAGATGACAAATTGCAACATCAAAATAACAAAATCAAAATAACATAAAAAAATTGCAACATCACGTTCTAGAAACGTGTTATGAAATGAGCACACAGCAGCATTTAGGATTTACGAGATTGTAGAAAAATAAAATCCCGTGACGTGACTTTTTTTTTTTTTTGCACAGCCTTCCAATTCTCTTTCTTCCGTGCAGGCCGCGACCAGCGCAATACTGGTTCCTATATCAAGATTCATGGATGCAGCGTTTGTCAAGATTCATGAATGCAGCGTTTATATTCCTCAGACTGAGTGGAGAAGAAAAATATGTAAGCGAGGTGTGTGTCAGTTGACGGCACTTAAAGAACATATGGCATTGATAGCACATTCATTGTCAGCAGCGCGTGACCGAACCGTTTTGACATGAGCCGGTAACCGTTATTTTTTTTCCGGTTCAGTTCCGGTTCGGTTTCATCGCGATAACAATATAACGGTTCGGGTTCGGGTTCAGTTCCGGAAAAAATACCGGTTCGGTTCCGGTTTTCGGTTCGGTTCGGTTCCGGTTCGACACCCTGGTATAAAGATATTCTGTGTTAAAAGACATACGGTCGAAAAATCGCGATCAGAAAAATGGGGCCACCTAAAATTGTTGTTGTCGCAAACGCTCGTTATTTGTAACGCAGAACTTGTTTTTTTTTTTTTTTGCTGAAAATGTCTTTTCAACATTGAAAAGGGGAAGGAAAGAGAAAAGGAAAAAAAAAAGCAAAACAAAAGTGCGATGTCAGCTGGGCTTGAGCCCACACAACAAACAGAGTGGGGTTTATCAATCGAATTTCATGGGAAAAGCGTTAAATTTGGTTGTCACGTTGTTATGGAAGGGTTCTATTTGCTTATGTAAAAGAAAATAGCAGACGCCATCGGCGTGGAATCGAACCTAGGACCCTACAATCCTTAGTCCAATGCTCTACCAACAAAGCTATGAAGACTTTTTTTTTCTTTTTTCTTCTTCTCTTTATTACAATAACAAGCAACGATTCACGTCAAGACCAGTTAAAAATGCACCGGCTTTTGCTGTGCATATTAAAAAGCCCGCATTTCGAGCAGCGCTTTACACAAGCCCAGCCACTCCGGCTTAGGCTCGCATGTGGCAAAACGATCATCATTTGTGATTGTTTTGCCCGAAACAATCATCATTTGTCACTTTCAAGGAACGTATGCCAGATGGGCTAATGCAGAGCTCTTTCTTCAAAATACGTTAAAAAACGTTAAAAAAATTGCGTCCCAGCAGAATATAAAAACGTGCTCGATGGTCTCAGGTTGTTTACACAACCGACACTCCACTGGCCATGGGACATCTACACCTTTTTCCTTAAGCCAAGTTTTCGTAGGTAAAATATTGCAGTGCAATTGAAAGAAACAAGTATTTTTTCTTTGTTGAAACGGTTGAAACGCACATACGTTTCACCCGTTTCAGTGCATCACGACCCTCGCTGCAAGCAACACTTCTGTACAGAGGCACTGGAAATATACTTAACAACAAGTCACGTTCTAGCGTTTCCTTGCATACCACCAGCATGTAGTCCAACGAGAAGCGCGAAGTAAAAAAAAAATGCAGGCCATCGACAACCTCTTTCTGGAACCCGTAAAGTCGTGATAGCTCGCCGCCACAAGGAACGGTGGCAAATGAGGGGACAATTTTGTTTGAATGAACGCGCGTATGAAGGGGTGCTCGTGATCGGGTAGAAAAAAGAGCCGTGACACCAACTGTCACACAAACAAATGTGATAACCCTAGTCCCCCGTTACTCACACGATGAAAGAGATTGTGACGCCGCATAGGCAACCAAAACTATTACCAGATAAAGGTTGCAAACACACGATGAAACTTTTGCACATTCATACGAGCACAATGAATGGCTTGCAACAAGTACCATAATTTGGCAATAAGAAAAACATTACAGACAGTCGCACGGAGTGAAAATGGACATGTCACGCCTCTTCCAGCGAGAAGCGCGCCTGTCAAGGTCGGTGACGACACCCGACCAGTGGCGCTTGTTTTCGCGATAACAATTGAGTGGCACGCCAAGGTATTGGCACGGTATACTCTGAAGGCGTTGTGGCCCACGCCCTATGCCAAAAACCACGGCACTTAGACCAGTTGATGACCGCGACTGTGGCCTCACAAAAATAATTAACTAAACTAACTGCAGCGCTGACGCTCTGCTCATTCCGACAAAAAACCGCAACGTCGTCTGCGTAGCTCATAACTTTCACTTGAACACCGCCCAAACTAAAGCCCGACACTGTTCGCTGTTGAACACACTAAAACAGGAAAGCTCTTAGTATAACATTGAAAAATGCAGTTGGGTACATCGTAGGGAACCCAGTGGAGCTTGACCTTCACTTCCATGTTGGCCGGGTCAAACACGAGGCACCGCCTACCTTTGACTTGCAGCTCTTTTTCTTCCTCCAAACGTTGCTTCGCTGGTAGTGAGCGCAGTCAGAGCATCCATACGTGGTTCAACTGATGGGCGTCTGCCTACGCCAGGTCTTGAAGGACTGTCAATCTTTACAGTTTCTGTTTAAAGTCTGGAATACGATAGGGCCGGTTGCGTTTACGTCGTAGTGCATAAATAATGCATTAGTCGCAATGTATCCAGTAGGGTAGGCAGGGGAGGAAGAACAGTCTTATAATCAGTTGACTTATCAGTAGCAGTGGTACCGCTCCGATGGAGCTCGTCATCGCACGTCCGTACTCGGAGGAGGCCGGGAGTGGCTATTGGGTGATCGCGTTTAAAAGCTTCAACGATTATTCTTTGTGGGACCCGACGCCCGAGAGCACACGCTCAGAGAGCCAATACGAAGAAAGAACAGGAAACGACAAATGATGGCCACATGGTCACATAACGATGATCCATGAGGAGACGTGACTATTGTCTTTCAGTGGTCACGTGACCATTTCCCATTGGTTGTCACGCGACCATTGGCCTCGTCACATGCTGAAAATAGCGGGTCAATGGTGGTCACATGGTCACGTGACCATTATCCCTGGAATCATATGGCCGTCGTCTATGATGGTCGCGTGATCATGGTTCAAGGGTTCCGTCTACTGAGTGACCAGGCTGAAAATAGAAGACCAATGGTGGTCAGATGGTAGATAGGTTTAGGTGACCATTCATTATTCATTATCCGTGACCACGCACAGCATGCGTTTGAGTGAGTTCCACACATTTTGCGCTTTTAAGTTTTGTCAGCAAGACCAAGCTGGCCAAACGTTTTTGTTTTGTTTTGCCAATCGATTTTAAGCCGTGTACTCGCCCATACTAGCTGTTGGGATCGGTCATCCTAGGTTATGTAAACCTTCTTGCGCCACTACCACGGAGAGAGAAAATGTCAAGGACACCAACTTCAGAATCTACATAACCGTACCGTATCTTACAAACTTACCGGGAAACAATGCTGCGCGGCTACTTGGTTATTTTTTTCTCAATATTTATACCGTCTAAGATGCAAGATGTGTGAACGTACGCAGCCTAATACCTTTCGCGCGAAGTACCCGTCTTCCTAAATTATGGCAAGAGAGTTGCTTAATGTACAAAACAAACACTGGCCAGGACAACATGGTTACCATAAATCATGTTGTAGGTAACAGCCGTTCGAACTTAACAAATGTGTGCAGCCTTTTCGTCGCGTCGAGAATATTTCTAGTCATACACGCCCGAAATAATTGTTTTTTTGTTTGCAGTATGTGGTTGTAACCAAGTTAAAACTTTACGTATGCAGACAAATTCAAAGCAAAATAAACACAATGCCAGCGTTTCTGGCCCCATATAATGGTTGCTTATATTTAAAATCCAGGACACAAAGTTTGATTATAAGCGTCTAATTATCAGATCAGTCATATTATAATATCCACCTTCGTAGTCGATAGAGAGTTGTTTATTAGACCGTTTTCGTGCACCTGCTCCAAAGAGAGGGGAGGGGGAAATCGCCTCAGTGCATGTGCGACGTCACTCTGAGGTCGAGCGTAGTTAGCGGATTGAGCGTCCGCTCCGCTTTGGAAGGCGCAGAGGGAACGCTCAACTTTTACATTGGCTGCTCTAACTAGACCCGTGTTGACGTTTCGTGAAAGAATCACACTTAAAAAAAAAGTATGTACGTACTACACGATACACGAGTAATTCATACGGCGTTTATTTGACCTCTTTGTCAAATGAAATGGCTTGTCAAATCGCCCAGATGGAGCATAACATCACGACAAGCGACTGCGTCTGCCTCTAAACCACGAACACGGTGACCACGACCAACTTGCACACCAAACACATTTCTCGCAACACGGCAAAAGTCGACCGACCCCTCGAGGAAGGGACAAAACCGGTGACTGGTCCGCTAATCCTAAAATGAAGGTCGTCGGGCTATTCTTCCGCGAAAAGTCCACTTCGTGAAAACGGTGACACGGGCCATTTTATTCAGGAGGGCGCGAGCCTATCCTTTCTTTTGGCGATACAAGCAAGCTGGGCGGAATGTTCGCTTGCTTCGCGTGTTTCCGTTTTCGTCTTTCACTGGGAGGCCGAATAAAAGTGCAAACAGCACAAACAAAACCGTCCCTTGTTTTCGATCAAAGATAGCACGATAAATGGCCATAAATGAGCATACATTTTATTCTGGCAATCGCGTTTCGGTTTGTTTTAGCCGGTGCAATAAAACAAGTTTCATTTTGAAATAATGCAAATCGTGGAAAAAATATCGCGATCAATAGAAACTTCCCGAGGTGACGTTTCGCCGAAATTTAAGCCACACTTTCGTAAACTTGAGAAAAATTTATGTCTGACGAACTCTGAAATTGGTCGTTACAGGCGCTGCGAACGCTAATTTGTCGTACCCTCACGCTACGCTCCGAGTGGGAGCCAGACGGTCTACTAAAACGCGGTTCAGAAGTTTCGCACCAGACACCGGCGGAGCGGATCCTTAGAGCGGAGCGGAAAGCGAAAACGGCCTACTAAAACTCGTCAATATGCTGTTACAAAGGCATCGTACGGATCCTTTTTTTCGATTAGCCTATCTGAAGGTAGATTGGCCGCCGGCTGTGGTGCATGGCGGAGTGCTAACTTTACAGGGGCAAATATTGGGGTGAATACGGAAAGTCCAGATGAATAAAACGTAATGATCGAAATAACTATATTTTAACGTAGATACGTGCTATGAGTAGAACACTATTACCATTATCGGGAATAATACGACCCTTCATTATGGTGGGTTTACTTTTAATATTTTGTAAAAATAACCCATAGAACCGAATGGAAAAAAAATTCGGCCCTAGGAATAAAAAGTATGTGTTCCTGAGGATCAAATTGGTATTAAGTAATATTGTATTTGTATTATCTTTAACTATCCCGTGGGATATAAGGATTAATCCCGTTCGGGTGAAATAATCATTTTACAGCGTTTTGTGAAGCACAGCCAAGAGAGGGCGCAAGAGGATCATGTCCCGGAATGCTGGGGATGCGTATCTTTGCAGACACTTTTAGAGCGCAGCTCTTAGGCGCGGTGATAGAGGAGAATAACACAAAGAGCGAAGACTGGACGACACTTTTCCGGCTTGACCGGCGTCGCCGTCGGCGTAGGCGTAACCGCGCGATGCATTATGGGAAACGTCCCATAATGCAACGCGCATTATGCAACGCACGGGTTGCTCGTGACCCGCGTGTTGCATCATGGGACGTTTCTCATAATGATATCACGCGTGACGTCACGGTCGCTCGTGTAAGGACACGACGAAGGTATGCCTCCTCCTCCGTACCCTCCCCTAATCCTCCTCAAGAGCTGTGCTCCGATTCGGCATTACAGAGAATTGAAAACGTCTAATTTTTTTAGTCACTTTTTCAAAAAAAGGCATTTCAGTTATCGTATGCTGTTACTTTAAAAGTATTTATCGAGTTACAGTTAAAAGTTACCAAAAAAGTAAGGAGTTACAGTATCGAGATGCTTGTATCGCGATACTATACCCACGACTGACCGGTACATGATCATTACCGGTGCTGTTTAAGTAATTTGTGCGGCACGCGAGCGTCAGTTTGGATTCACAATTACTCATCATTGCCTGGGGTACGCCTGACGCGTCTTTCAACGGTCAAATAGAACTTCTAAATCGTCTTCGGTATTCCTAAAAAAAGACAATTTAGCGGAGCCTAGGAAAACATTTCATGGTCCCTGTAAGTTTAAACACCCCTGCAATGGTCGCACGAACTTGTGAATACGCAGAGCTTGCATCGAAAAATATTTCAAAAAAATATACACAGAGGTATCTGTTGCACAGTTCCAGTGCGTCTCTCATTTTTCAGACCTCCCATGATTTTGGGGTGGCTCTAGAACTCGCGGAATCGATCTATGCATTCCACGTTTAGAGATTCGTGATTTTTTTTTTCTCGCCTTCAACCCATCGGCATCCCTGTCGATAACAACCTCCGACCTCCGGTGTTTTCTTTACTTTTTTTTTTTGTCAGGTCAAGAGAAATGCCTGACACTCCTTGCTTTAGCGTTTGTGTGGATTTGAACGTTGTGTTTATAAAAACTGTGCGGGGGGGGGGCCTATCTCGTTTTTGTGCGGAAGATCGGTTTGCCTTCGGATGCGTTCCTTTGGTTCACGCTTTTATGGCTACGTTTTGCTCCTTGTGGTGTCGATTTCCTCGCAAGATTTTGAAGATGCTCCCAGGCGACATTATTTGTTTTTTATCTAGCTGAAAAAAAAAAAAAAAAAACCCTCCGGGGAAGTATATTGAAGGACAAAATAAAAATAAATAAATAAAAATATTTTGAGTGAAAATTCCAGAAATGCAAACCCAGCATCCTATATCTGAACTCGAATTAGAGAACACGTTTGAGTAATATTGTCTGAAAACCTCTTCTTCTATTCCTTCGGCCTGGTCAGTTACTCCCCCCCCCCCCTCATATGTTTTTGTTTCTACTGGTCTGCTTAAAACATTCGAGGGTTGGCAACTATCTATTTTTTCTCGTCTTGCGAGAGTTTTTCAGACTTATTTTGTTTCCTCCAGCTCCCTGGCTCCTCCTTCGTGTTAAAAATGAAAATGTAAAAAAAAAGGGCTTTCTAGAACGCGAAATCTAAGAAAAAAACATTATCCAGCAAGGAAACAAAGAAAAGAAAACTACCAGAAATGGCGGAATACTGACTTACCCTAAGGCCGGGTCTCAATGCGTATACATCATACAAACGACGGTCTGCAAGCACGGGTCACCGCAATATCCGTGGTTCGAATGCCGCGTGCCAAGTATTCTCCTTGAACTCGTTGCCATGCGGCATTCGAAGCACGGATCTCGCGGTAAGTCTCGTTCAAATCTGTTTCCAGACTGTCTCTTGTATGGTGTATAAGCAGTGTCACCCCGGCATTACACTTCGCAACTTGTTTGTGGTACTTCTGTCTGAAAGTTTAGGTTCGATTCATATGTATGTCTCCTCCTAATGCGGAGACAAGCGTATTTATGTTTGCCCCCCCCCCCCCCCCCTATCTCCCTCCCCCCGCCACTTTTGAGAAAACTTCCTCCGTGAAGCGGGTGTTTACGACGACTTATATAAATTTAGGAGATGTTTGGGTGGCTGAGCAAATATTATTAAGAATGTCCCAGGCGTACAGGCCCGCACGCATCGGACCTCTTTGAGAAACCCGCACGTTTAATTAGTGCACCCGACGGTTCGCTTCCCCGGAGACAAATGACGAATGCCTCGAAGTCAACGTCGGCCGAGCTGCAGCGCCAGCGCTCGACTCGTAAATAATTTTTGGCGTACCGAAGAATTCTTTCCAACTGAAGCGCCGCTTTCCAGAAACATTTCGAGCGGAACGCACGGCCGGACGCGAGTTATATAAGAAAAATGTTGACGAGACCTTTTCTTTGTTGACCGACTTTTGTTCGCGACTCGGAATGGCCCCCTTCTAGTCGGCAGCCGTCTGGGTTTGTCGTCATTCGGCGTTCTCTCGGTTGTAATTACATTCTGGCAACAAGTCGACACCGGACATAAAAAAATAAATAAATAAATAAATAAACAAGCAAATAAACAAAACCCCAGTTTGTTACGCTTCGTTTGTCCGGAGATAGTTGAAACTTTTTTTCCATTACTTTTTTTTTTTATTTGCTTTTCTAAAAAAATTAAAAAAATGGGCGGCTTCAAGGAGCATTCCCGAAACAATTCCTTGTTTCGGGGATGGTTTTGTGTTGGTTGCTTGTCTGCCGCCCTTGTTTGCCACGGCGTGACTCGTCGCCAAGAGTTTGGTAAACAATGCGGAATAAATAAACCAGACAACGCATAAAAAGGTCGACAAAACTAAATTCTTTCTGGCGTGTAGCGTGTTATTGATTCTTAATCTAGGCGAACGACGATAGGCTTGTTGGTAGGGTTGACTACGATGCCACCTGATTTTTCAGGACTCGGCAACGAGTACATTTCGGACGAACTATGCAACTCAACATTTGACACCCGACTTCTTATATAAAAAAGCACAAAAAGCCCCAACTCATTATTTTAAAGGCTACAAAACTTCGTCCCACAGGTTGATAAACTACACGATAAAGTGTCTTCTATCATGTCTCCAATCGTAAATACCTCAACATCTTTGTTTTAATTTTGTCTTATGGCTAAACCCGCACGTTTCACTTATTGCTATGTATGGTTTGCTTTTAATTGTGATAAAAGAAGCAAACATTGTGTCGTGTCTTGGACAAGTAAAGCGAGATCTTACGTGCGAGGTTTTAACTTTCACGCCTCCTCTCAGGTGTTCTACTTTTAGGCTCTTTACGAGTAAATCTAAACGATCATTGGAAGCAAAACAAAGAAGTTGGCGGGGTCGATTTCGTGTTTGAAGAAGTTTTACAATGGGGGCCATCAAGGAATGTTTGCGCAATATATACGCCAAAGTATTGTCTTGTTAGTGCGAGTGTTGTGACGACGACACGTTCTGCAGCCAACCACGTGTGAGGCAACGATGTTTTTTTGTTGTTTTTTTTTGCTTTTCGTTTTGCGGTGGAATAGGATGGTTGCGAAGTCGATGTCGACATTCGTATTCAACGGGGAGGGAGGTTTCTGCGCGTGTCGCGCCTTTCACGCGAGCGCGGCGCATTGAGGGATCGCCGTTTCTGGAAATGAACGAGCGCACTTTGAAGACTCTTCCGAAGCATCTGATATAAAAAAAAATAATAAAAAAAGAACAATGCTGCTTCTCCAGAGCGAAGTGAATGGGCCCGGATCGACATTGCGGTATATAGCGCCGTAAAACCTACTGGCGAAGTGCTTTCCGCAAAATGCGTCTTTCGCGTCGCGAGCGCCCTCTAATGTTGATTAAAGCAATATCGGGTCGTCGCGTTGCGCAAACCGACGCTGCCTGCCCCTTTTCTGTTTCATCATTGGCCCGAAGTGACCAAGCCCTCGGTCGACGGTAGAGCTGCGACAGCAGCCGACCGCATTGAACAAAGATGACGCTTGAGATTGCCGACGACGAAGCGAGCTCCAACGCTCCCGACCCGAGATCGGAACCCGGCCCCGAACGAGGGCCGTGTCGGGCGGGGGCTTTCGGGGGCCCAGTTTATGAAGCCGACGTCGGTCTGCCGTCTGGAGCTGTTTGGGGTTCGAGCGCTCTCACTTGGCCTCCCCCGCTCTCCGACGCTCAATCAAAAAGTCCGTCGCGTCGCTAGTTGTTTCCGCGCAGGTTCCCGCGAGCCGCGGCGCGCTCCTGGCAGGAATTGGCCATTAACGCTCCGTGTGGCTCGCACAAAGCGACAGCCCTCGTAGCGGGGCGAGGCGTCGTTCTGCTGCAATTAATGGCTGCTCGGCGGTCGCGGGCACTTTTAATTGAAGGGGCTCGTCTGTCAAGCTCGCCCTGCGGCCTTCCTCCCAGGTTCGGGAGCCCACTCTGTCGTTCGTTCTGGGCCTCCGAATTGCCTCCCAGCGACAGTGTTCGCTCTACGACCCCGCAGAAATGTCTAGGGTCGAAGCGAATGCCATTGCGTACGCACGAGTCTGTGTGCGCGTGCGTGCGTAAACGAAACGCGCGTGGCTCCTGCCTAAAGACTTTAATGGCAAGCATTCCGGAACGACGACGAGGAGAGCGGCATAGTCTCAACGCAAGACGACAATCGTCGGCGTCGTGCTCGCTGGAGCCCGTTGCGCGGCTACATTGTGTGTGAACGACCTCTCTCTACTGGGTTGATAAAATAGAGCTGTCGTATTGCGTATAGGAGCAAATGCAAGCACTGTGCGTTTACGTTAGCGTTGAGTGCTCCATACTACGGATGCGCCGTACGTACGCAACGCAGCGAGCTATGCGTACGTATGTACGCTCGAGTTCTGCGTGTGTTCGCAGCTGCTCTGTGCGTTCCTGGCTCGTTGCTCTCGTCGCCGCGGAACAGGGCGAGGCGCGGATTCGCTTATCAAATACCGGCCTTGGATCGCTTAGAGCAGTTTTCGTGGGGACATCTAGATGGCGCTACAACTCCTTGAGTAAACGTTTGCGTTCCGCGGAACTAAAAATGTTCGTTTGACTTCTCCGCAGCGTTCCGCTGAGTCCTTGCGTGCGTCGGACGCAGCGCTAACGCAAGGGTTTTATGCTATTCTAACGCTCTCCAACGCACAGATGTTTCTACGAATGGACCAATCCAATTGAACCGAACCACGCTGATCCATTATATCTAGATTCTTATACTTTGATGCACGCACCTACTTCATTTTTTTTTTCTTAGCTCCGTAGATGCTCATTATGCTTGGCGAACTCATTGTAGGGTATAAGGCTTTTTTAAAGTATAGTAGCAAGCGTACCGAGAACCGTGTTAGGAGCCATAGGAATCCCGTCACGTTAGTAATAATATTTTCGACTGAACCTTTGACTGGCAATTCCAACGTAACCATGGAATAAACATATTTGACACACGTCATTTCCGAACACATTTACCAGTAAGGTGTACCAAAGCTATAATATATAGTATTTTTATTACTTTTATATTTACTTGAGTTTCGTATGTTGCTCTTTAAAGTTGCGTGAACACAATTTCTGTTTCGCGTAATATTCACTTCCAATATAGTTGAATTTTGTTTGGTAAACGTTGTGTGCATGGAATATTTGTTTTGTTTTGCCTTGTATAATTTTGTTACAAGTTGAATATATACGATTTTCATTATTTGATTATTCAGCGTATATTTCCCTTTGTATCTAGTCTGCTTTTGTGTTCTACAATGGATGCCGCGCTGACAAATTTGAGACGGGACCCAGACCGCGTCAACCTGCCTCTGGCAGATTTTTGTCTAGGTGCTCTGTTGGCTTCGAGGCCATAAATAAAATTATTGATCCAACGAAAGCGCGGGGATTGATATCACGTGACCCCTGGAAACGACATAATTGATTACTTGTGATTTTTCGCAATCACTAAAACCTGGATCAGCTTTGGCACAGCGATTTGGTGGCGCAAGCTATGGCCTACAGCATAACCGTTTTAATTACGGCAAGCTCATAACCTTAACACGCAGGAGATTTCGCAACCGACTGAAAAAAAAAAAACAAAAAAAAAAAAACGTGAACTTGAAATAAAGGTATTATTCCTTCGCAATAACATTGTCGACCGCGGCGGAGTTAGGAATGTGCAGTGATAATTAGAGATTGAATGGTCAAAATCATCCACCAATTAACTTTGAAAATTTTGCTTTATCTAGAACATTTTAGTTAAATATTTGTTGCCCATCGCCAAAATATACTACAGCTGTTGTTAAAATTCAGATAACTAAATCATGCTTCGTGCTCTTCTCAGGCAAACTTAAGCAACGAGACGACTGAAATACCGACACCAGTACGCAAAACAGCAACCAAAGAGGCTTCCGTCGCTTTTTTATTTTTTTTTGCGTGTTGCCCGGAAATGCCGTCAGCTTTCTCAGCGGCCGCGGGCAATGTTACGCCGCGGCCAACCTGGAGAGGGGAGAAGGAAGCCTCCTCCTCTCTTCAGCATTCCGTCTGCTTCCTCCTTTCAACCAGAAAACTTTTCTTAACCTGTCACTGTTATTCGAGGGTCACGTAGTCGAAGAAAAAGCGCGCCACACACTATATGGGACGGTGCGCTACTTTCTGAATTGTATTCACAATACGGCGAATATTTCAAAAGAAAGTTAATTAGTGCTCTTTGTAATTAGAGTAAGAATTATCACTTTTCATTTCTACACTAACGTTCTCGACGTTCAACAACGTTATCCCGAAGATATCATTTCTTTATGTCAAATGTCCTTAAAAAGAAGTATATCTTAGCCGTTCGTAAAACACCCGGTAATCTACGCAGTTCTTTATAGACGGCTACAAACCTATGTCTATAAAAGTGGGAAGTCCACAAAACATATATTCGACGTTATTATAGCAGAATAAAATTCGGTTCAAAGAAGGCAGTTTCATATAAATACGTTGAAAACGTATGCACTTAAAAAGGCAGGCAATTTTAGTTAGGGGCGCATCCATTTCAATCACTTCTGAAGAACACACAAAAGAAAGTAGGGGTTTATGTTTGGGTCAAACACCTCTTTTCCTGAGAAACAGACAACCAGCGTAATGCGCGATATTTAATTACACCACGGAACATATAATTCGGTTAAAATATTGCATTTGGGTCAGCATAACTTATAGAGAATATCCCCCACCCTTCCCTCGGTTCCCGAAAAATTCCGCGGGGTGGAGACAGCTTTCCCGCGTGGGTGGCCAATCAGCGAGCCCACCCATTTCGCTCCCAGCACACGTAGACGTCATAATTGTCAGATTCCCCGCTTACCAGCAGCAGGGAAAATTGCGCGGAATATACAAAGGGAAAGCCAGATGTTATTATGGGCCGATAAGCGCCTACGTTTACGGGGCGGCCCAAAATCTATTTAAGTTTTTACTTTTATACTTTTCTCTTTCACTCGCGGGTGGTGGGGCGGCTGAAACAACCCTCAAGAAACGCAGCTTTTCTTCTTTTTTTTTTTTTTTGCCGGTGGCTGGGATGAAGCCGTCTTTTTGTACGAGAGAACCGCCATTATTGTTTACAGTCGGGTATGACCGAGTAATAACCATATTTCTGCGGGAGACGTGAGAAAATTTGAGTATGAGGCGGCTTGCTTGGTTACCTTTCCTTGCGCGCTGCTTGCCTTTCTTTTATTCTCACCCTTTTCGCAGCCAGGAAAGGTATTAGCCACAGTTTTGGCTTCGTTTTTTCACAGAATTTGCGCTTTGTGCCCGTCTTGCGAACGAGGGCTACTCTAAAGGAGGTCGCATTATTCTTCCGTGCCTGGATCCCGCAATCTTTTTCGGTGTGCTAGTCACGTACAGAGACGAAAGAAACATAAGAGAACGGTAATCGAACTGTGAGGGCTATATGGTTGAGACACGGGACTCAGTTGGTGGGCGAAGTGGTGCTCCAGACTCCTTTTTTCTTCTCTGACACGCTCCCCAAATATTTTTTTACAATTTCTCGCCAGGCGATTTAAAATAGTGTCAGAAGATTACCTAATCAATAGGGAGCTTTAGTAGACCGTGTTTCCCCCTCCGCTACGAAGAAACCGCCACTACGCCTGCGCGCCGATGGCCTTGGCTGTGGAGTTCCGGGTAGCGGAGGGGCTTAGCGGAGCGGGAAAGACGGTCTACTAAAACTCGCTAATATATATTTTTTAATAAAGTAAAACGCAAAAACAAGAACAAAACGGCTCGAGACTGAAACTGGACTGGGGAGGAAGAAGAGATGTAGAGGAGGGGAGAGCTGCCGGAAATCAGGTAACTAAACGCGCGATCGAGTTTTTTTCCCTTCGTTTTCCCGGCCGTGCGAAGCAGACGAATAATGTGGACGTCGCACGACAAACGTAAAAGTCAGTCACTTCGTGCTTGACGTTTGCGCGTTTTTTAAGCTTTCACCAATTGGTGTTCGTAAAACGAGCGATGTCTTCAGCCAGGAGAAGGGGTGACGATTTGGCGACGTCTTCGTGCGAATCAGCTTGGTGGTCGGGCGTGTCGTACACGGAATAAATCCTAATTGTTTTGATCGGTAAACGACTTCTCTTTCGAGGCTAGACAGATTCGCCGGTACCGCGAACAAGAGTTCTGATGCAGAGGTCCCACGCCCGTCGTACGCCGCCATCGCTTCGTTCGCTTCGTTCAGCCGTCCAGCACGCGACTCCATGGGCTAGACGAAGGGGTAGGGGGGGGGGGGGGGGGGGAGGGGAGAGTGATTATTAAATTTATTGCATTAATGTTAGGGGAGGGAAAGGAAAAGAGAGCTGGCGAAAAATTGGGCCCGGAGCGGGGATCAAACCCGCAACCTTCGCTTATCCGGGGCGGCGCCTTCCCCGATTAGTCCATCCCGGCCACTGCATGGTTTCGATGGACTAAATTCGCTGAACTGGGTAGACGACGGCCCTTACTGATTTAAGGCCCATGCCAGTGCGGAGTTGCGGCTGTGACGTATCACGTAATTTCAGCTCGCAAATAGGTAAGGGTGCTGCGAGTATATAAGTTATTTCTTTAATGTGCAGTGCTTACTGTCAAAATTTTTGTTTGTTCGCAAAAACTGAACTTCCTCCGTGCTTTTTCGGTGCAAGTGGTTGCCACGAAATCACACAGGCCAAAGGCGGTTCCTCTGTGATGCTCAAGACCTGAAGGACACGGATCCACGGCTCCTTTCTCCTCGCACAGTGGCCCTGAGCGAAGAGAAAGGAGCCTTCGATCTGTGTCCGTCAGGTTACACTTTAGCGATGAGTGAACACGACACAATTATCCGCCTAGTTTAGAAAATAAAACAATAAGAATTTACTACTTACCCCCATCAGCATCCTCGCGATCCGCAAAATGACTTGCCTGTGCCGAGTGACCTGTTTCATCCGTCGATATAAAACCGTACTCCGACAAGAAAAACAAACACACACAAACAAGAACAACAAAAAACAACGTTATTGGGCAGATTCCCCATCACAACTAGGCGGTGGTCATTTGAAACAATACCCCTAGTTTTTCTGTCCTTTCTTACCCTTCGTCCTTTCCTTTCAAAATGCCAGTAGGGATCTCGCTCTATCGGTATCGTGTTTCCTGAATATCCCTTTCAGATGATGCCGACGCCGTTAGGCATAAAGTTTCGAGTTTAAAGTGAGGAGAGCTGACACCGATAGAACGGACGTCACTAGTCCGCTATGCAGTGGCGGAACGTGCGGTTATCACACCCACAGCCTCCTCTATACTCACAAAGCCTGACAGATCGATGACGGAGTCATAGAGTGCCCGGTCGCAGATTTGGAGCGCGAGGATCTGGTAGCACAGAGCGTTTCTCGGGGAGCCTGTAGTCAGCGCTCAGCTTTTTCTGCAGCGAGGACCCGAAACATGGTTTTCAAACCAGACGAGAAACGAAGCGGTAGCCCGAGGGACGCGAAGAGCACGAGCGGACATTCCATCGCTCGGGACAAGTTTGTTTCGGCGTCTCGCCGCAGCGGGGCGCCCGTTACATGCCTCTCGCCTGCCGCTCTGCCTTTTCACTTTTGGTGGTGGCCGTGTCTTGTGGTTTTGTCAGCTTAGGGGAAGCTATGTCATACCATATCCGCTGTTTGCGTTTCAGCCGAAAAGAAGGACCTCTGGAGACGGCCACGGCAAACCGCGGCGCGTCTTCAGCGGCAAACAGTGACTGTATACTCAAATCAATTGCGAGTCAAGAATGCGCATGCGTAAAACCCTCTGCGAAAATCACACTCCCGACCAGCCATTGCTTTGCGTACGCGCAAAGTTTCTCGTGTCTGCTCTTGTGTCAGGTCGTGTTGTGCGATGAAGAGACGCTAAGAAACAATGCCAAATTGCGACGCGGGAGGTCGACTTCAATATTTTTTCTCGCTTTAGAAAGCAAAAAAAAAAAAAAAATAACTTAAAAAATTGAAAGACAATAAACTCTTCTTTTAAAGTCGTTATTTTTCGTATTTTTACTTAGAACACGTCAGGGTAGAATTAACGGCTTAGGCAGAAAAACTGACTTTTTCTAACTAGAATTATTTTTTTTGTTAACTATTTTGCTGTACAGCTTCAAATATATTTTTATTTATAATACATTTACAGGGCTTACAATAGAGAAAAAAAACTTAATTGCCTGTCGCAAAGTGATAATTAAAACAATATTTGAGAACAGTGCACATTTGTTTAGATTTTGTTGAATTAAAAAAAAATAGTTTAACAATATGTGAGAAATAAAACAGCGCAAAGGACGAGGAACCAGATGAAGAAAGACACAGCGCTGACTCAGAACTAAATTTCATTAATCCAAATAGCGCTATAGATGTCAGCGCAGTCCAGAACAAAAACAAAAATAAAACAAGGAAGAGAGGATTAGCATAGAAAAAAACATACCTTTAAACAGCGCTAAAAAAACCTTAAAAACGATGAAACCCACAACGCATTCAAGACATGGCACAAGCAAAGCAATATCTCTTCTCTTGAGAATGCATTTGAAGGAAAGCTGCCACAGGCATCACCTAATTTTGCTATTCCTAAAGCCTCAAGAATTTCACGTGTCAGCTGGTCACGGTGACGTTTTATAACCTAACATCTTTTAAACTCGGGCACGCAATGATAGTCGCGGCAATGAATGTAAGGGTGACCAGATATCACCGAGGACACATTGTAAGCGCGTTCTCGTAGCCTGCCATTAAGACTGCGGCCCGTTTGGCCCACATTACCTTTACCGCATGACAAAGGGGGTACTATATGGCCACCCCTTCAGCACAAGTGACAAAATGATTACGATGTTTCGTCTTGTAAGTGCTAGCTGGCATCCATAACTTAGGGATTGGCGGCTCTGCGCAACCTGAACAGTTTGGCAGAAGCGGAGGACAACACATCCACCTCGTATCTGCCAGCAATAGACGTTTTTTGTTTACCTTTGTTCTCAGTCACGTGGGTTCCGTATCTAGTATGCCGGACGAAAAAATAATAAAACATTGCAAGCTGGAATATGCAAGAACAAGAATGCATGACAATCACGCATTTTTCGTGAACACCTTCCAGCGGCACGGAGAGATCAAAACGGTATTTTGATGTGTGCGAGAAGTGACGACATTCAAGATGGCCGCGCCCTTCTGGAAAATGTGTGTCCTTTTGAGGTTGTGGGCCAAACCGTGAATATACGGAATGACAACACATTTTGTTTTCCGTGCTTTTTTTTGTAGTAACTTCGCACGTCATGTGCCCAATATTTATTTCTTTGAGCAGAGACTCAGACAATGCTATCAGCACGTGGCAAGGGAAACCAGCGACTGTGAGGCGTTGGGTTTGCTTCTCGAGGCTGGGTTGAATTTTGTGGAAAGAAGACTTCCGCAGAGCATGCCTATAGGAGGTCCTTGCAATCGCCCGCTTTAAAATGTTTGAGTGTGCTGACTCAAAAGGCAACAGAGTGTTGCCAGCGCGTGTTGGACGCATAGATAGTATTAAATCTAAAAAACAAATCTGACGCAGCTAGCTTTAGGCAGTTTATGAGTTAGAACAAGAGGCGAAAGGGAGTTGCCAGAAATTCCTAAAACTACAGTCATCGACGCATGAAAATACAGAGAATCAGTTTTGACGAGGACCAAAAAGTCGTCTACATAACCGACGACCTTTGCGACATTGGTCACCTCCAGGTGTTCTAGGAAAAAGGTATCAAAGCTCGCTAAAAACAAGTCACTAAGCACGAGAGCACTACACGATCCATTGCAAACCTCCTGCTGTTGTAAAGAGAGCCGACCTTAAGTACAAGTCAAGGAGCTCCAAAAAGCCTTCAACTGAAAGGCCCACAGAATTCTGAAAATCTGCAGCAC
Organism: Ixodes scapularis; assembly: GCF_016920785.2. Lineage (NCBI taxonomy): Eukaryota > Metazoa > Arthropoda > Arachnida > Ixodida > Ixodidae > Ixodes > Ixodes scapularis. The sequence goes on from NW_024609884.1 coordinate 11,143,374, forward strand.
CAAACTGTCAATGCAGTCACTAATGCAAACAAGCAGTTCACTGTGACGCAATGAGTAATATAAATCCTTAATGTCAAACAAAACGACCATATCACCGGTGTGCTGGTTGTCTTTAACTAAAGAAATTATTTCGTCTGAGCACCTCACAAGGAAAGGATCGTCAACGTTTAACATATTAAGGATTCTTTGTAGGAACAACGCAACAGCATTCTGCCAAGTGCCAGCGTCCGAGAAAATAACATGTAAAAAGCTGTCTACCTTGTGTGTCTTGGCTGTGAAGAATAGTTCTAAGCTAAGCTGTTTTTCTGTGTCAATTCCTTTAACAAGCGGTTCAAGCTTTAGCCTCTTACAAAGTTTTTTTTTTTTTAGCCTCGGATTTTTTTTAGAGGAATGTTGTTTTTAGGTAGGAACACAGACTATATATCTTCATGTGCCTTGCATTTTTAATGGCTCCGGTAAGGTTCTCGTGAAGCAAATAGTGTCGTTTTTGACAGATAATTGTTTGTCTCTGTTCGCATTGGTTATGAAAGGGGGTTCGTTGTTCTTCCAGTTGACGTCTTTAAATTCAAGGCACATGATGCAATATTGTCTGCGTTCCTACCTAATACCAAAAATTATATAAATAAAAACCAAAAACAAAAAATTGAGCACAAAAAAAAAACTTTGTAAGAGGCTAAACTTTGAGCGGCTTGTTAAAGAAATTGACGCAGGAAAGTAGCTTAGCTTAGAACTTTTCTTCACATCTAAGACGCACAACGTAGACTGCCCCTTACGTGTTATTGTCTCGGAGGCTTCCACTTGGCAGAAGCCCGTTGCGTTGTTCCCGCAAAGATGTCTTAATCTGTTAAACGATGACGATCCATTTCTTGTGAGGGGCTCAGACGAAATCATTTATTTTCATAAAGACAACCAGCACACTGGTTATATGGCCTGTTCGTTTGACATTAGAGGGATACTGAACCGAAATTTGGATTTCGCAAAGTAAGGCTGCAGAAGTGTTGAACCGGACGCTACGAACTCCAAAACATCACTCGTACATCGATATCTCGAACGGATGGCCGTACTTTTGGAAAAGAAGGGCGCGGTCAAGCGAGTTCTTTGACGTAACTATCCTCCGGGAGAATTTGAGGATGAGGAGAAGCGGCCTCGCTTCTCTCCTCGCTTCGGTTCACCAGCTTGACGGGACGTAGCGAGGAGGAGAAAGAATGGGAATCGTGACGTGTCTTGTCTCGTCGGCCTCGTTGGCCGGGTTCAATCCCGCACTTCCTTCCCGAAAAATACGGCGATCCGTTAAGGCCCGTTCACACTCTTACGACCGAGTACGACTGAGAGAGACGAGATCTCTTAAAACTTCTTAAATGTTTTTAGAATGAGGGAACACACTGGCATTGTGGCGCCATCTATGCGGTGACCCTGGAACTGCATTTCGCAAGAGCGAAGCTTTTGCGGGATTTCCGAGGTCAAATGTGCGTAATACCCATAGAAAGGCTCGTTTATAACATTGACAAAAGTTTTTTGAGCCAAGAAAGAAAGGATAATGCGCGAGAAATAAAACAAATATGCCGGACCGCCGAGTTTACACGGGTTCCCAATAGATGGCGCCAGTGTGTTCTCTGGTTTAAGAAGTTTTAAGGAACCCAGGTTTAAGAGGTCGCAAGAGTGTGAACGGGCCTTTAGATATATCGCCGTATGAGTGATATTTCTGGGTTTTGCAGCTTCCCGCCTATCCGACCGGCCTTGTTTAGTGAGCTCGAAATTTCGGTTCAGCATTCCTTTAAGGATTTATATTACTAGTTACCTCACAATGAACTGCTTGTCTGTATTAGTGACTGCATTGGCAGGTTTGGTGTTGTGGCTTTTCAGAATGCTGCGGGTCTTTAAGTTGAAGGCTTTTTGGAGGTCCGGCTTGTCGACTTTTGCGACTTGGGAGGGCAATATATATTCGCCACGGCAAGGGGTTTACATTGAAGCACGTATTGCTCCCGTGCTTAGTGACTTGTTTTTGACCAGCCTCGATCCTATTACTCTAGAAAGCCTGGAAGTAGCCAAGGTCGCAGAGGTCTTCTATTATGTGGACGATTTTTAGGTCCTGTTCAAAACTGATGCCTTGTCTTTTCATGCGTCGATGACTGAAGCTTTAGAAATTTTTAGAAACTGCCTTTCGCCACTTGTTCTAAGCCACGAACTGCCTAAAACTGGTTGCATCCGATTTTTAGATCAGATGTTATCTGTGTGTCCAAGCCATTTATGTTGAGCTTAGAAACCACGCGCCGGCAAGCCTGTGTTGTCTTTTAAATCAGCACACTCAAATATTGTAAAGCGGGCGATTGGAAGGACCCCTTATACACATGCTCTGCGGAAGTCTTGCTTCCGCAAATTTCAAGCAAGCTTCGACAAGCTAACCCAGCGCCTCACAGTCGCTGATTTCCCTTCACACGTGTTGATAGCGGTGTCCGAGTCCCTGCTCAAAGAAATAAAGATTGGGCCCATGACGGGCGGAAATACTAAAAAGACGAAAAAAAAAAAGCACGGGAGAAAAAAGAAAGTTTGTTGTCATTTCGTATGTTCATGGCTTGGCTCACAACCTAAAAACCAAAAATAATAACAGGCAGATATGATGTGAACGTGTTATTCTCCGCTCCTGACAAACTGTCAAGGTTTTGCAGAGCCGTCAATTCCTAAGTTAGGGATGTTAGCACCTGCAAGACGAAGCATCATGATAATTTCTTCACTTGTGCTGAAAGGGTGGTTAATTCACTCCCTTTGTCATGCGGCAAACGTTATGTAGGCCAAACGGGCCGCAGTCTTACAGGCAGGCTAAGAGAACACGCTTACAACGTGCTCTCGGTGATATCTGGTCCCCTTTGCATTCATTGCCGTGACTGTCGTTGCGTGCCCGAGTTTAAAAGATGCGAGGTTATAAAACGCCACCGTGACCGACTGAGACGTGAAATTTTTGAGGCCTTAGAAATAGCAAGATTAAGTGATGCCTTTGTCAGTCGTGCTTCAATCACTCTCTCAAGAAGAGATTGCTTTCCTTGTCCCGTGACTTCCGCGTATTGTGCGCTTTATAGTGTTTAAAGGGACACTGCCCCCCCCCCCCCCCCCCACCCCAAATGTTTGTTCTATCTTTTGCCAGGCGATTCATTATAGAATTTATGGTATGGTACCCAATTAATATTTTGCGACAGCGTCGTGTATATTTTTAATATAGTCAAAAAACGTAGCTGCTCCAGATTGGAACCGAAACTGGACGCGGGTGGAAGAAGTAATATGGAGGAGGAGAGAGTTGGCGGAAGTCACGTGGCTGTGCAACTATTTTGTTCTTCAACGTGTTTGAAGCTCTTTAGTAGCTACACAAGATGAGTATCATATTTCTTTTCTATCTTTAATATTCAGTGTGTGCCTTCGATGACCGACGACTATGATCATAATAGGTAGTCCTGTCTAAACCATAGAAAACGGCACATGACCGCGGAGAAGAGAGTGAGCGCGACAAAAACCGGTCAGTTCTCGATTGGTGGTTTTCGGGCGGAAAGAAAACGAATTTCGAGTCACATATTGTGTTCCGGATTGTTGGGCTCTCATGTGTCATGTACAAATAAAAACCTTGGCGAGTATAAATACCCTGTCAGTGTCCCTTTAAAGGGACACTGACTTTCCACGATCCAGCAGCCGCCGGTGTGCGCGAGCATACGCAACGGAATTGACGTCATCATATTCCGTGAATGGATGAATGGGCGTGAATGGGCGTGAATGGAGGATATGATGACGTCAGTTTCGTTGCTTGTGCTCGCGCACACCCGCGGCTAATGGCTCGTGGAAAGATCGTGCGCCATTTAATATAGATACTGATCGAAATGTTTGGTTCAGCATCCTATTAAGGCTTTTACGACCTGTTTGGAAGGTATATGTTTTTTTATGAGCTGATCCTCTCTTCCTTCATTTTTTTTTTGTTCTTTTCTGCGCTTACATATAAAGCGCTATTTGGATCAATATATTCAGTTGTGAGTCAGCGCTGTGTCTGTGCCTTTCTTCATCTGGTCCCGCGTCCCTTGCGCTGTTTGAATTCTCAAATTTGTCATACCAACTAGCCCAAGTTTCAACTTTTAACAATAAAAATTGCATAATTATCACAAAGTAGCAAGCTAAAGCCGTTCGAATGTCATACAATAGATCTAGAGGCGTTTCAAAATAACCCTGATTTTCACTCAATCATTGATAATGCCTAGTTTTACATCAATTTTAAAAGGTAAAACCACGCTTACGCAGTGAAATGTTTTTCGGGGAAAATATTTTAGAAAAAGTTTGAGATCTTTAGGGTAAAAAACCATGAAATGTCTTAAAAATCAGAAATGGTCGACCGCAATGTCTGAGTCGTTTGACATAAAATCACCCGAAAGCGAAGACTTTGTCATGCTTGGCCCTCCTAAATAAAAAAAAAAAAAAGTTTTTTTTTTTAATAGTTCTACTACCCTTTTTATTCAATTGAACTCTTCCCGCATGACTAGCTAACCTTATTTTGGGGATCACCTTTTTTCCCGTCCCCTCGTAGTTGTGTTGAAGACAGCTGTAGTGTCCGAAAAATGCGTTTTTTTTTTTTTTTTTTGTGCAAGCTGCCTGTGTGGTTTGGACGGTGTTGTAAGCAGTTTCTCGCCGGAAGGGGATGCTCGTTCTCGTCGATTGAATATGCTGGTCTCTTTTACACTGAGGTACTTTCATTTTAATTTCTTGAGTAGACTGTTTTCTCGTAGTGGGATGAAGGTAGAGCCGTAGACCCGGGCCTAAATAGAGCAGCCATCTTAAACAGCTACGCGATCACGCTAAGGGCGAAAACGACAGTCCGCTCTGCGACCGGAGAAGCAGAGATACGCTTCCTCGGGTAACTACGCTCAAACTCCACAAAACGTCCTGCAAACAACATGTGTCCGCGGTGCCGAGAGCTTTGAGGATGTCAAGTCACTGATCTGACACTAGGGAGTCATCGCATCGAACACAAAGACGACGTTGCGCTTCGAGCGAATTCATTCAAAATATGAAATAAAATAGCACATTTAGAGATTAATCTCGAGTCATGTAATGTGAACAGAATGGTTATTTTACTCGTTTTACGACATTTATTCATCTCCCGACGGAGTTGTACTTCCCACGGACTCGACGGAAAACTGCCGAGCTTCCTCCTGCTAACCTTTCGGGGTTACCACAGTCCGAGACGCAACAATGCCCACACCTTTGGCGTATGTTAATCATGCAGATTGGGTGAGTTGGTAAGACATAAATTTGGATTTTTAGTAACTGCCTACCTGTGCGCTGGTTCGTAATTTGGCGTATGCTCTTCTGCGGCAGCTGATAGAAATGCGAGAAATAAAATACCAAAAACTCTCGAATCAGCACCTACAAAGTGATGCGTGAACAGCCCCACAATCAAGCAGGCTGGCGATGGGGCCGTCCCAGTGTTGCAAATATTTTGAGCTAGATGGCGCGACGTGTCACACCAAACTTGATTGCCCGCAGCCCCTGGGCAGTGAGCAGGAGGCGCCTCGGTGGGCTGCTAGACAGCGCGGCTGGTGCCTAAAAAGGGAAACTGTGAGCAGGCCATGCGACTCAATGAACGAACACGGGCGCTCCGTCGGAGTTCGGCAGGGCCCACGGGCATTCGAGCTCGAGGTAGGTTCGAACGATATTGCGGCCGCGTGCCGTATTAGAGCTGTGAAAAGTAGACATCATATGGCACCACCTCTCATTGCCCGGCCGGTATAACCTTGAAGCGCATCACCTATGATGTTTAGTTTTTGAAGCTGTTTCTGGGTAGCCACAGCATGATCCGTCTTCTTTATCAGTTATAATTGTTAAAATTTTATACAATGGATAACGATGTCTTCCTTCTTCTCGGAGTTACCGAAGTCTTACTAGATCGCCCGCGCCCTTATTCTTTTCGCACTCTCTCACTTTTGCTATAATAGTTTTTAGTAATTCAGATGTGAGAAGACGTAGTAATTGGTCAAATGTATTGATGGTGAGCAAAAACAAATAAATATCCGGCGAGTGGGAACCTCAATACCTCGTAACACTATGAGTAGCAACTGCACAATGTAATACACACAAGTTTTTAGAGCGCAGCTCTTAGGGGCCCGTTTCCAGCCTGAGCGGCGTCGGCGTCGGCGTCGGCGTCGGCGTCGGCGTCGGCGTAACCAGGGGGGGGGGGTCACCCCCCCCCCGAGGTCACGTGACCCCCCCCCCCTCTCCCGAGGTCACGTGACCCCCCTCCCCCGAGATCACGTGACCCCCCCGGGGTCACGTGACTACCCGCAGGTGACGTGACCCCCCTCAGTTCCCTTCCCTACTCCTCCTCAAGAGCTGCGCTCCAATTCGGCGTTACAGGGATTTGTAAACGGCTTTCATTTTTTGCCTCGCAAAGAAATGACCTTCAATTTACTGAAAACTCGTACGTCTCCGACTTCTATGCCTTTATTTCTGCAGAATTTTTTAATTGTAAAGAAAATTATTATTGCAAAGCTATCAATAATCATTTTCAAAAAAATAAAGCAGAATAAATTGCTTACTTCAACGTGTAATATAAAATCCCAAGAAACTAATATTTAAGATGCTGTCACTGCGCAAGAGAGCGAAGTTCGCAATATATATATGTTTTCAATTTCCCGGGAAGAAGCCCGACAAATCCTCCCCCCCCCCCCCCCTCTCAAAAAGACGCATTACCAAGATACAAATGCGATTTCGTCTAGCAAATAATTATTCAAAATTCAAAATACAACATTTTTTAGTGCAACTAGTAATGAGAAGTGAAGTTCTAGATACAGGAGCAGCGGAATAAATATACCAGTACGGTTAATTTCGTTTTGTCAACTTGTCGGGTGTGATCGCAAACATTACTCTATGCATATCACTCCGCCCTAGTGTTAAGGTATCTATTATATAAATTACTATCATTTTGATTGTGATATTGCTGGAGGCTGAAGCAGTACTCACATGCGAGGTCCCATCATACTCCCTTGTGTCTCGCATGTCTAAGTTGAAGGGTACAGAGACAGTAAGTGTCTCGAAGACAAAAAAAAAAAAAAAAAAAAAAAAACAGACAAAAGATTTGTTTAAGCAAAAAAAAAAAAGGACCACGAGGTTTGTTTGATTGATGCTGGTTCGCAAGACATTTGTTCTTCTCCTCAGAGGTCACGAGCATACGCTTCTGGGGAGTTGTGCTTCAACAGGCTCGTTCAAGACTTCACCATTTAGTAGGTTGTCATTCGGTACTTGATGGGACAGCTACATTTTGTTCATTATTTTCTTGACGTTGCGTCCATCGTCGCGCTCGCCAGCTTCGTTAACCTCCTTAGGTCGCTTCTCTCTTGAAGCTTCAAACTTTGGTGTCATCCGCGCTCTTCTCTTCGCCCCAGTTTTTCTCTACTGCATCTAAAGATACCTAATGAGCGTTTGCGTGCCCTGACCCTTATCGTCTCGCTGACCCCGCATACTTGTTACCGAGTCCTGCAGCGTCCGCCGGGCGCCTCCTTGACCGCGTTTCCCCACGAGCCCAACGCCGCTGGCGAGCTTTCGCCGAGACGTACCGTTTTAGCACATCCTCGTTCAAGTTCTCTTTCGAATCGACAGAGTCTCGCGAAGGCTATTATGTCGTTACGCTTGGCGCTCTATCGGCGCTGCTCGCTGGTTAGCCATGGCCTCTTTGCGTGCGGGGCGCCGTTGCTCGCCTATTATTGGATTAGGCCTAGCTAGCTTCGTTTCCCCGCGTTTTGTTGTTTTGGCTTCTGTGCGGCGCGAGGTCCCTTCCCGCGCGCCCTGCTACCTCGACGACGGGACCGTTGTCCAATTAAGCCTAATGGGAGGACTTTCGTTCCGTTGGTGGCCGTAACGAGACCCACTGGCGCTGCAGTCTGTTTCTTCCCTCGGTTTTTTTGTTTTTTGTTTTTAGGGCTGTCTGTTTTGTGTCATTTCGCTTTCTGTGATTCGTCCGTTCCTAACAGGTTTTCGTCAACTCTTTGGCGTTTTTGTTTTAAACATTTTTTAGGAGGTTTTTATGGTGGAAATAGCGAGGGTTATGCCGGGCTTTATTTGTTGGAGCGGTCTATTTTCTCGGTTTCGAAACTAAAACATGCAAGAGGATAGTAGATTATCCCCCATCTTCGTGGCGTAGTCTACACATTTGGTACCCTTGCGAAATTCGCATTCTAAACATATGCATACCTGAAATTAGGAAAACAAACGTAGTTTCACAAAAAAAAAAAATTGTCTATATCTTTTTTTTTTAGTTCTAGTTTGAAATGGTGAAATCTTAAAAATATAGAGCAAAAATGGCGGCCTTGCATTTCCTATGCCCTATACCGGATGTTCGTCGTCTGCACACTGTTTTGAGAGCTTGCTCTCAGGTGGGCATTGTTCATATATTTCATTCAAAGTGTCAATTATTGCGATTATCTTGCTCATCACCAGCCTCAGTTATCAGTTCCTATTATTTTTGCATTCAGCAAACCATCGGGGAGCGAGTTCACAAACAACAGTGCAGACGACAGACAGGCTGATAAAGGATATCGAAAATAAACGGCCCCCAATTTTGCATTATTTTTTATTATTTCACTACCTACAAGTTGAACTCTAAAAATAGCCATAAAACTCCTTGCGAAACTCCGTTCGTGTGTCAGTGGTCCATCGTGTTCGAGTTCGTAGCAATCGTTGTTTTCCACGTGCCGCCGCTGCTACCAGCTGGCTAGAGTACGCGTTCATCCTTAATGTATTAGCCCATCACATTTGTGTCCACAATCATTTCATAATTTGGTACTTATATATATTCAATTTGTTATAATACATTAAACAATATATATTTATATATCTGAGATTTTTATTGTGAGTTCGTGGGTCCGAGGCTACTCCGTGAAGCTGTAAAGGGAGCTTGGCGAGCTCCGTTTAACATAGGACCTCCCTTAGCGAAAGGGACGTTTATGCGCCGTGTGATCACGATCTCCAGCTCCCTTTACTACAGGTACGTGTGCTAAGGGACTTTTACGCTGCCGTGTGATTTGGGTATTATACCCCATTCACACGGTGAACATGAAGGTACCTTTAACATAGGTCCCTTTGCTATCGGCGAATCAGCCCGCGCTCTTGGGTCGCGAGCACACGCTACGCGCGGAAGATCGTTAATTGATTGGCCGCAAAGAATAAAGGTCCCTTAGCTAAAGGTACCTTTACGGTCGTGTGAATGGGGTATTAGAGTTTATTTTGTGTGGTCCTCGATTGCCAACAGTCGGGCGCAGGAGTGCTAGTGGACATCGATTCTTTTTTTTAGTGCCCGAGACTGCGGTACAAAAAGTAAAACTTCTATCAGCTGTTACCGCCCCCCCCCCCCCTAACTAACCATGACCGTTCGGCCTCTTGTAACTCACACGTTAGTATTTCCTCTTTTGCAAGTCTTTGGTTTCTCTCTCTCTAGAAAAAAAGACACAGAAAGAGGGACGTTTCAAACTGAGCTACTTTCTTTTCTTCCACGAATCCTCATACACCCAGAAATCTAAGGCCGACTACAGCCATCACTGAACTTCCACAAATAGACCTACAGTTACAACAAAAGAACAGGTTACCAGACAGAGACCAGCGTCCGCGATGTTGAATTTTTGCCGCTGTGGCGGACGCTTCGTCCTGTCAGTTTCTTAGCGGGATTCTTTTTCATGTAGCACTCCATTGTGAAATGAGCGACAGTGAGTACTTCTGCAGCGACTCCAACGTCATCAAGGCACGCACCGGCTGAGGCCGCCACGCGCCGCCGATATTGGGTTTCAATCTCGAGACACGCTATCGATTTCCTTGCCCCTTTCGAATTGGGAAACTCAAGTATGCCTGTACGCATACACATGCCATTGTAATCAAAGCACCAAAACGGCGTTTGATTTTTTAGCTTATTTTTTTTTTAAATAGCGTGTAATGATTTCATCTGCTAATCCCAGGTTGTCCCCCTCCCCTCCCCCCTCAAAAAAAAGGAAAAGAAGATATCAACAACTGCAAACCTCAATTTTTGGGGTTTAGGTCGCAAAGCAGCTGAAGCTGAGGCACTCACGAACGAAGAACTGACGATAAATTATAATTATGAAGTAATTTGGGGCTTTAAAGGCCGGTTCCCACATGCAGTGGGTTCTGCATGTGGGTTACCACAAACAGTTCAAAATATTTTGAAGTCCTCAGCCCAGCATGCGGACTTCTAAGCCCAGGAGGCGCATGTTCGTCGCTTCACAAAGCGAGCAAGTCACGCGCCATACGCACGAACACTGAAAATGGAACCGGCTACGAGTCATTTTTTTTAAATGGTCTGTCGTCACCTGCTTACCGTGTGTCGTGAGCACGTGGTCATGAGCAAGTTCTGACGATGCGATACACATCTGGTGAACGATCCCGTCAACACGCGCTTAGCGCAAAGTCAGCGCTTTGCTTCCTGATTCGATCGGCACGGCTCATGTGGTAAAAAGCACAACTACGCTGTGTTTTACACTTACTCGGAGTAAAACTACGGACGTGAGACCGAAGCCATGAAAGCCACGAATACAGCGCTCGCGCAAGGGCATACAGAGCTCGTTCTCTGTATGCCCTTGTCCGTGCTCTGTGTCGCTAGTGTTCTTGCTTTGTCTATAGGAAGTATTCACTGGCGGCCATAGCTGTGTGCGCGACTGCTGAGCGCGTGTTGATGGCGAGCTTCCACAGTTCTTTTGTAACGTGCATTCTGCACCCTCAAGATTGCCAGTCTTAGCAGCCTATTAATGTGGCCTCGTTCAGAGCATGCGCTCTAGACAGCACCCACAAATATGGCACCCAGTGAATACTCCTTATACCCGGATTGCTGACAGAGAGAATCACCACTAGCCTCATAGAGAACCATGGATAAACAAGAGCATTAAATTCAATCTGTGTCTCGAGGCGATAGCGCTTCGCTGTATGCGTGGACAGGCCATTAATTAGGTGTGTGTCGTCCCCTTTTTTGATACTCGCTCTAAAATATCCACGATGTTGGAAGTTCCTCGACACAAGTTAAGAATGCGCCAGAAGCTCCTCCCACACCCTCCTTACCGCCAACTACTGTTCCTCCGCGCTGCGCAAAATGTCCGGTATACCGAGGCCCACGTCGCGCTTGACGTCACCGAACATGTAATGGCTACTCTCTTCCCTGGTTGGCCCGCCAAGGGATTCTATGTCGTGACTGGTACAAGATGGTGTTTATCTGGCGCAATCTTAACCTGTATCCGAATATAGCTTGCTCCGTTATCACACAGCCAAAACGTAATTTGTTTTAAACAACAACAACAAATGTTAACAGAAAGTGCCAAATTTTTTGTTTGAAAACCTCGGGAGTGTACTCCTTTTACTTTCAGTTCGAAATTGATAGTTTTACTTTGATTCACTATGCTATATACTTGCTCGCTTGAGAAACCGGTTATCGTGCCCCCAAGCAGTGTCTGACATCTGTCAGGTTCAGGCGTCGGACGTTGAAATCTAAACAAATCTCATGGTGAAGGTAGGGAAGGTAGGTATAGGGTGGGGAAGGGCAATAACGCCGTTCGGACACAAAAAAAGGAGTGCTTAAGTGAGGGCTCCGAACGCCCCACTTTTCCTCCATGGAACGCCATCACAGAACGCCATCACAGTCGGATGGCGCCAACTCAGCAATTTGGCTCCGAGCCCGATGCCGAGCGTCATTCGACGCCCTGATTGGAAACGAAGCCCAGCCGAGCACTGACGCAGAACTCGTATCCAATCGGTGTCTTCGCTCGATCTCACTCCGATGACGTCAAAATTCTAGTGCACAGGCTTTGATTATTCTAGCTGGTGTTGGCCACTGATCTCTATTTTAGTACTGTAGTAGGCTGGATCGCGGATCGAGGATTGTCTTGCTGGGGTCGAACAGCACCACCGGTAGCCATCGCGTGACAGTGCACCGGACCCGTTGCTCTCGGGCAGGGGGCGCGAGCGCGTCCGCGGGACGCGACCACGTTATGCTGGCGGGACCATCCAGGCGGCTCTGTAACATTCGATTTTGCACATGCCACGTTCGAATGCAAGCATCTGTCAGCATCTTCAGACGCGCGATAACAAGACGTCTAAATACATATATACATATATGAAAAAAAAAAATAAAAAGAATTATGCAGCTTGCGGGCCTCAGTGTCCTATTGAGCATTCCTGTCAGCTTTATTTATTTATTGCTTTCTTTCATAGCTTCCGTGAGCCGGTATGTTTAACTTTACCTTATAGCAAAGCCGAAGCTACCTGCCAAAGCATGTTCCCCTGAACGAGGCTCGCACTGCACGAGCGCGCGTGCTTGGCAGGGACACTGAAAGCTCGAAGCTCGCTCTTGTAACCTCTGCTACCTCTGCTACGCTGGAACTTAGAATGGAACGAGTAGAAAAAAAAACTGCAGTGGGGAAGCGTAATGACGCACATTCGAAACGCGAGCCAAATATTCTATTTTGCTCGCCTGGAGCGCTGCTCAAAACTTGAGCTACGGGCCTTTGGGAGAAACGGGGATAACTGCAATTTCTTACCTTAGTAGGTTCTTCTTGACAAGGAAACTTTTATAGCGTGTATTTTTCGGGAATGACCGTTAATATTCTGCGCGCGAATATCAAAAGCGTTTGAATACCAATCTTTTTAAAACAAATATTTTGTGGTTGAGGGTCGAGGGTAGCGACTTTTTTGGGCGCAAACTGTGATGCGGTTCAATGAGACGAGGGTTGCCGAGAGTCAATTTGGAGTCGTTCGTGATCCCGAAGGCACCAAAGCTTAGCGGACGATAAGTTTGAGGGCTTTTACTGGGGACATTCGCATCGTTTCAAGCGCTTGGACAGAGTATACTTCTGATGCAAGCCTTTGCTTTGAACTGCAGTGAGGGCCTTTGGGACGAACTAATACCCTTGTTACACGAGCACACTTAACTGCAGTTACGCTAAACCACAATTAGCGCACAATACTTGCCGACAACATTCTGCGGCGATGCAGTCAGAGCTATGGGCGAACGTGCGCTTGAGCATCTTGAGCACCCATCAAAGCAGTGCACGCGCTCTCTTCACTTCTTTTGAAATAGCTGTCCGAGGGTATAGTGCGGCATCTGTGCTGCCACGTAACCGCAGTTAAAGCTGAGTTAACCGCGGTTAAGTGTGCCCGTGTAACAGCGGTATTAAACTCGGAGCGTGTCATTCATCTGTTGAACGTGCCATTGATCTAGCAACTGAAGGAAGCGACGCCTGCGCAGTTGGTGGTGCTCCAAGGTGCTCCGGCACATTTCATTTATATTTAAATCGGCGTTCGAACGCTTGACGAATACCGATTCCATCTCCAAACACCCGACATAATGCTCGCAACACATTATAAAATACTCGCCTTCGAGCACCACGTACAAGGTTCAATATTCCTACTTTTGTGTGGTTCTCCCATAGACTTGCGTGTATTGCCTGGTGTCAAGCAATAGCTGCCGGTGGTGCCATCGACGGGCTTCCGATCCCCGTTCTAGCCTACTACAATATAGATCAGTGGTGTTGGCCGAGCGTTCGAACTATGCGCAGCCGCATACGTTGCGAACTCTTCCACGCACGCGGCACGTGACCCAAGCTCCCTTGTTTTCACTAAAGCGAGCTAATTGTTGCGTGTATGCTTATACAGCCGGAAGTTAGTCTGCCTCAGTGAGCGTCTGGTGTCTCAGCTGTAGATGAGCAATTTAGCCAGTGCAGTACAACCGCTAGCCTGGGGTCTTTGACGTGCACCAGGCAGTAGTAATACACGACCGCACGCCGCTACGATGCTCATCCAGATCGAAACGGGCAGGGGTGGGGATTGAACCCAGGATCCCTGGGTTCTGCAGCGCGAGCTTTCGCTCCACGTGCTCCGAGCTGGTGTGCGCTAGAGTCACTAAATAAACCTACGCTTTCAGAGTATCGAAACTCTCAAACCACGCGTCTGAAGCACGTCAGGGGCCGCCATCTTGGGTCCGCGCGCAGATGGAGGAGTGACTGTAGCTGAGCCAAACCGAGCTGTAGCCGTCGACTGCTATAGCTGCCGCGGTGGCAACTGTGGCAGCGAATCAAAGTCGTGTTGTTCATATCTCGACGTAACACGGAAAACGCGCGTGCTGAGCGACGGACTTCAGCGTGCGCGCGCAGTAAACACCAAGCAGCAGCAGGCAGAGGATCGCTGGACCCAAGATGGTGGCGTTGAAAAAACGCTATAATGAGGATAGCGACTCACGTGACTGCCGCTGTCCAATGATGCCGCAGCGAACCAGAATATTGTTGAATAGAGCTACTGTATTGTCGGCAAAATGCCAAAGAAAAGGAATGCGGTACTCTGAAAGCGTAGCTTATTTAGTGGCTCTAGTGTGCGCTAGCCCACTCGGCCAGCGAGCCCCCCCACTAAAGCCCCTTGATAAAAGTGCTTTTTACAACCACCGCCAACCAGTGTTGTGGAAACGCGCGAGACACGTGTCACCAGCGGGTGCTCCGCTGCCATTTGCTTCAAAGGGCCGCTCATTTCAGTGCTCGTGCGTACAGGTCAGTAAACTTGCCTCCAATGGTTTGTTTTATAGCTATTAGGCAGGAGATTGAACTATAGACAATTGCAAGCATGGCGCCACAAGTGGTGCCCCATGCGTGCAAGCGCGTGCAACGCGCGGGTGAACGTATAGCTTTGGCAAGCTCGTAATCGCACGGGCGTGCCTGCTCGAGCAGAGACATGGCGGCGGCCAGTCGCCCAGCTTGCAATCGACGATTGCAAGCTGGGCGACTGGCCGCCGCCATGTCTCTGCTCGAGCAGGCACGCCCGTGCGATTACGAGCTTGCCAAAGATACGTTCACCCCCGCGTTGCACGCGCTTGCACGCATGGGGCACCACTTGTGGCGCCATGCTTGCAATTGCCTATAGGAGGCGCTTTATCGAGCTTAATTGTTGTCCCCACAGCTCGATGTTTACCAGCACAGCTTAACAAAGAAATTGAACCTCGCCTAGCACGTTCTGGGCGTGAGCTCTTCGCTCTGACCAGTGCTTTAGTCGCACGAGGAGCGGCCTTCGTATCGTCATCTTCGATATCTCTGATCAAAAACAAACAAGAAAACACTGTTCGTTGTTTTCACAGCTGAAGCGTATCGCTAGAGGCGTGACTGTTCTATTACCTCCCCAATAACTCCGTACACTAGAGCACTACACGGGCCGGAATTTCTAGGCCCGACCCGACCCGGCTCGGTAGAGGCGGGGCCCGGGCCCGGCCCGAGCCCGACAGAATATTTAATTCTTAGGCCCGGCCCGACCCGGCCAGCAAGAGAGACTGTCCGGACCCGGCCCGAGCCCGGCCCGAGCCCGGCCCGAGCCCGGCAGAATTTTAGCCAGAAGCCCGGCCCGAGCCCGACAAAATTTTTGAAGATATAAGCCTGAGCCCTGCCCGAGCCCGAGAAATCATATACATGAGCCCGAAAAAGTTTGCAGGCTTCAACCTAAAAAACCTGTCTAAGGATAAAGCGAGCACATTTGGTTTCGTTTCTTTCAAACTTAGACCGATTTTTTTTTTCTGCTCGATAAATATCCTGACTCTTTTTCGAGAAGATAGGCTAAATATGTACTGCATAAGTGACCTTGAGAAAAACAAAAGAGGGGAATATTTTATTTATGCACTTCTTGAAGAGATATTGGACTTTTCGCTGTTGAATTCGTTTCACAGAAAACTTTCCTCTCTACATGTTTTTGTGAGGAAACAATCACAAACACGCTAGTGCATCTTCAAAAGGCTGTATAGGCAAAAAATGATCTATGATAGTTAGCTTATCTTTGGTGGCATAGTAAGGCCCCCTGCACGAGCTCTCGTGCTTGTGGCATTGGCTAAAGTCTCAGTTTAAAGGACCACTGACAACCCCAAGATCGGTATATATTTTAATGTCTCAAGTGCTTCAAAACTGTGTAGTAAAACACACCCAAAATAAAAAAATTATCCCGAAAAAAAAATTGGCGCGCGAAATAGCTCGTTTAAGTTTATGCCCAATTTGAGGTCCTCCAGGCTTCTTTTTTTGGTGACGTAATTGGCGAAAGAGTATTCGAAAAACTTTAAGAGGTGTCGCAAGTTGCATGTCTGCAATGATTATTACGGTAATTCATAAAATGCGTTTTTTTTTTTTTACGACGACTGTAAAGGCATTACAATACTGACTTTGAAAAATAAAAATCAGAGGCCGGGAGTGTTAACGACGAAACATCGGCTGCCCCTAGCTTTTTCTTCATACTTTCAACATGGCGGAACCCGGTGGCTGTGCTGAGGGCGTTCAGAGGGGGGCGCACGACGTGGAAGTCGAGGCCGCCTCGGACAAGTTGCTTTTTCCGGTGCCGGATAACCTCTCGGATAACCTCTAACACAACACCTTTGCGACATCGCCCCTAACGTCGCTCACCAAGGGCTGCTATCAAGGTTACTATACTTCGTTTCAGCTTACGTCTGAGCGCGGCCGATGTTATGAGCCGAAGGGCCAATCAAACAGCGTAAAAAGCGCAACGTCATGGGGTGCTCTCTGCACTTGACTAGCCGGCGGAGGAGCAGCGCACAGAAAGACGGCGAATACCGGCTGGTCCTATCAACTACAGAGAGCACGCCATGACGTTGTGCCTCTTTCGCTGTTTGACTGGCCCTTCGGCTCTTAACATCGGCCGCGCTCGGAACTAAGCTTAAACGAAGTATAGAACCACTCAGTTGGGGAACTGCCGTAGAAACTGCTCTCAAAGTGTGGCACCGATCCGTACTCGAGAAGAGAGCTAAGGGTGATCACAACGCCGCCATTTCCCCCGCAGCGGACACTCGAGGAACTGCACGTAACTTCTATTTTGACTCTAATCGGCCCATTCTTGGCGCAGAAACAGATACGGGGGGTTTCAGGGATGCCACTCCCGTCTGCCAAGCGAACGTGCCGCGAATTTCTACCGAAGTTAAGATGCGCCTAGGTCGGGACGCGCTACCTTAAAACCCCGCTGAGGCATGGTTGTATAAAAATAATATTAATTGTGCCGCAAAACCTTGCAAACTTAAGATTATAGAAAACATCACGCGCCCGTCATTTTGTACTGAACTCCAATAAAGGTTTCTAAAAAGAGTTTTTCCGTTGGTTTTTACGCAAAAACATGCGTGATGTTCATTGGAACGATCTACTAAAACTCTCTATTAACCTAGCTAAGGCTATTTTACACTGGCGACGAAGTAGTGAACGAACGACCACGCGTCTTCGGACGTCTTCACGATACCAGCTACACATAGTAAACTGAAAGAATTCGACAACACCGGGTGGTCATCGTGGGCGGAACAAGTGAATTTCTGCTTTGAAGTGAATGGGGTAACTGTCGTTACAAAGAAGAGGGCACTTCTCCACACCTTGTGCGGCGCCAAGACCTATGAAGCGGTGCGAGCATTGGTGGCACCTAAGAAGCCTGGCGAAGTGGCTTACGACGACATAATGACCATGCTGCACACCCATTTCGACCCGCAACCGTCCGAGCTCTTCAGCAGAAGCAAGTTTCAGCGGAGAGACCAGGAGACAGGCGAGTCCATCAGTGATTATGTTGCGGCACTAAGGAAGCTCGCCGTCGATTGCAACTTTGAAGTTCTGACAACCGCACCTGCGCCAGCAACAGTCAGCACCAGTGCGTGCGGCAGTGAGCCTGTCACCGCATCGCCTACAACAAAGCTACCACTGGAGGTGATGCTCCGGGATAGGTTCGTATGCGGGATTGCGGACGAACACCTTCAGCAAAAACTATTTGCAGAGTCGGACCTAACATTCCAGAAGGCGTGTGATTTCGCATTGAGAGCAGAAAGTGCTGAAAGACAACAAAAAAACGTCAAAGCTCGAAAGACCACCATTAACGCCGTAACCAAGGGTCGAAGATCAACAGGACGTGAAAGACGGAACCTACAAGGCAAGCAAGAGAAACAGGACTTCTTATCAAGGGAACAACGATGCCATCGATGTCACGAACAACACGTTACAGCTACATGCAGATTCCGCACGGCACGTTGAAAGTTTTGCCGAAGGACCGGACACATTAAAAGGGCGTGTTACCAGAAGACTGAAATACATCAACGGCGGCGATCAACACACGCGGTTAGTCATGATGAGTCGGCACCTTCGAGTGATGACGAGGATACCCAAGACTTATACGAGCTGAACAGCATAAGTTACACCACGTCGGCTAAGAAGTATATGGTCTCACTCAAAGTCGAAGGACGACCCATAGAGTTCGAGGTGGACACTGGAGCTGCGTGTTCCATCATCAGTGAGGACACCTACAGAAAAACCTGGCCAAAGAATGCTCCTTCCCTGAACGAGGGACATATCACGCTCCGACCATGGGCAGGAAAAACACTACAAGTTCTCGGGTCAGCAGAAGTCCGCGTCCGACACAGATCAAAAGACTACCTGGTCCCGCTAATCGTGGCCTCAGGTTCGGGCTGCAATCTGCTTGGGAGAAACTGGTTCCCGGCACTCAATATCAGAGTCAGCAGGATATACCAGCTTGACCAGGGCACGACCCTTCATGACGTGTTGCTGACACACGAGGGAGTTTTTGATCCAGATATATATGGGCACAAGGACCACGCGGTACACCACCACCACATGCGACGTCGGTGCCCGACGTCGCATGTGGTGGCGGTGCTAAGATGTACAGTGTGCTCAACTGTTAAAAATGACGCGGGAGCGGTGGCCGAAACTGATATGAGAGCTGTCTAGCGATTAAATCAAAGATGCGGCAGAGAATGAGGCGGCTCTTCTTGCGATCGTCGCCACTCTCCGACACAATTATCGCATGACCTCCTCGTTTCTTTCTTTATCACTCGCGCTTTAAATTTTTACTTTTTTTTGCCGCTTGTTTTTGTTTAGTCACACCTACGCATTGACCGTGCGGGGCTAGCATATCTCGGTGATCTTGCACTTTCTCTGATAAAGGCCGCCTTCTTTAAACAACAAAAAAAGTTACACTAAATCAGAGCGACATTTTTTTTTTTTTTTTTTTTTATCGGCGAGTCACGCATTTGTGATTGTTTCGGAGTTGGGAGTATAACACCAGAAAACAACAAGGCATAAGCTGCCAGAGTGAGCCGGTAGATGACGCACGCAGTCTCTCCGGCCACCGCTCCCGCGTTATGTTTCAGATCAAATCAAATCAAATCATTTATTTGCATCTGCAAGTACAGATGCCGGAGCCACGGACAAAAAACAGTTGAGTACTTTGACAGTCGAGTCCACTCTACGCTTGTTTCGCCGGTGTGTGGATAACAAAATCTCGGTTTTCAAGAAATGTATTTATAAAGCAACCTTTTACCGATAATTTGAATTGGCTCACCAAAAAATAGAGGTCCGAGGAGAAACTGCTTATTTCACAGACCAAAATGGCGACCACACGGTTGGCGCTACTTTCCCAGGATCCGGTGACCTTAGGCGAAACAAGCGCACATCTTCGCACTGCCACCACATGCGGTGTAGGTGGCATTGAAAAATCATTTTCCTGCCTCGAAACAAGCAGCAAGAATAATGTAATTGCAAGATTTCTGTGAAGCTAAGCATGATTGATAATTTGACTGCATACACAGTGCCAAGGACGCTTACATTGGCGAGGAACGCCATGAGCCGCTGTTGAGTCGGTATAGCTCTGTTTTTGCTTTCATTTTTGGTTGCTGAGAACGCAACCGGCGTAAATGCGCTACACAGCCTTCAGGCTTCAGATTTACTCGTCACAGCCTACGCAGACCTAGCATTGTTTACTTCAAGATTGAACAGACTACGCCAAACAAATCCACCCCATGTAAAACCGCCTTCTCACATGACCAGTGAGTACTAAGATGGTCACCAAGTTCTGCGAACCCGCGTTTCCCTCCTACGGATTAAAGTACATCGCTCGGTAATATCACATAGGATTAATCTGATCTCTTACGTCAAGTCTTCAAATATGCCGCTCAGTATACATATTAGGGAGTTTTAGCGTAGCGTATTGCCTTGGGCGACATTGCTGCAGGGAGCTCGCGCTGTGATTTACAAGCACGTTTTCAAGCGCGCGTCTCGAGCGCTACCATGCCCGCGGTTAAAGCCGCTTCATGTTTTAAAAGTAGAGCAAAGTAAGTAGATGCACGAGGCACGTGTAACACGCAGCCCTTGGGAAGATCTTGACGGCACAGCGCAGCATTGAGCTAGAGTTCAGACGCCATGTTCTTCCCCGAAGTGGCGCGCGGCACGTGTCTCGAGCATCTCCACAACAATGAATGGCGCCACTTTTCTCGGGATAGAGGGGCTTTACCCGCAGTAGCCTACGATAGCCAGTGGTGCCATTCAGATAAAACTTTCTATTATTAGGGACTTTTAGCAAACCGTTACCGTGGGCGCGACTGCGGATGCGCGGCTCGTACCGGCGTCACGTGCCTGAAACGCTGTACCGTGGTCGCCTTACCGCGATACTGCGGCCCTGTGTTCAACATGGCGGCGTCCCCGCTCCGCGCTCTCAAAAAAGCCCGTTCGTCTATTTTCCCCGCACAACACTCGAAGAGCCGATCAAAACGCAAAACGTCACGCTTGCATTGCTTACTGTCACAACCCGGGCTGCGTTTATTGGTCTAAACATATGTTTCGGCATCGTCATTCGCTGCGCTGCCTCCGTAAGTTACGGTGATTGGCCCTCCGAGTGTTGTGCGGGAAAGAAGACGCACGGGATTTTTTTTAGAGTGCGCGCCACTGCAAGCGTCGACGAATTTATATCGCCAACTCGCTCTAATAAAGAAAAAAAGAAGAAAAAAGGTTGACAGGAATTTATTCTCCTCACTCTCTAGAGAAGTATACCGTGCAAATTCAAATCGCTCTAAGAAAAGCCTTCTACTAGCTCATGAATTAATGCAGTCTGAATATATATATATATATATACTTTTTTAATTTCCTAATTATGGTCCTTTTTTAGAGTGTCTCGCCTTGTAACCGAAAGACGTTTGCGCCCGCTTTTTAAGACGCTCACCTATAATTGGTTTCCCGTCTCTATTGGCACTAATCTTGTTATCCGGTAGCGACTCCATTAAGTCTTTCGCGTCAGAGGCACCAGATAAAAAAAAAATAACAAACGGGATAATAAAAAAAAAATCACGCCCGGATCTTTATCCTTTAACTGGCTGCAATCGATTTGCACACTTTTAGGGATTATGTATCATGTATCACATAATGCTCAAATTCCGTCAGAATGTGATGCTATAGCTGTGGGGATAGAACGCGAAAGTTTGATAACATGACATTACCTGAATCAAAACATAATTTAGAAAAACAAAACTTTTCCATGAAAAAACTTTTATGATGTTATTTTCTATGGAAAAAAAATCCCCCCTGGCTACGTGCCTGCACCACATTGAGTTTTCTTTTTAATTTTTTATTCTTCTACTCTTTTTATTCGTGACAATATGCGACAGAAAACTATATATATATATATATATATATATATATATATAGAGAGAGAGAGAGAGAGATTTCTGTAGCATATTGTCAAGAATGAAAAGAGTAGAAGAATATAAAATTAAAAAGAAAACATAGTGTGGCGCCCTTGTGCCTAGAAAGTTGAAGAGAAAGGTACACACCACGCATCTTGCGTCGACGACGGAAGGGTGATCAACCCGAAGCAGCGCGTCAGCGCTGCTTTCATACAGGCGGTACGTTTAGGAATCATTTTTAACCAGACCACACGATTAGAGCCGAGAATGGGATACAGCTTTCCAAAAATGCAAACGTTGAACGAGAAAAAGAAAAGAGCAGAGCCAATATCATTTAGAATAATCGAGGCCTCCGAACGCCCCAATTTTTCCTCCATGGAACGCCATCACAGAACGCCATCACAGTCGGATGGCGCCAACTCAGCACTTTGGCTCCGAGCCCGATGCCGAGCGTCATTCGACGCCCTGATTGGAAACGAAGCCCAGCCGAGCGCTGACGCAGCACTCGTATCCAATCGGTGTCTTCGCTCGATCTCACTCCGATGACGTCAAAATTCGAGTGCACAGGCTTTGATCATTCTAGCTGGTGTTGGCCACTGATCTCTATATTAGTACTGTAGTAGGCTGGATCGCGGATCGAGGATTGTCTTGCTGGGGTCGAACAGCACCACCGGCAGCCATCGCGTGACAGTGAACCACACCCGTTGCTCTCGGGCAGGGGGCGCGAGCGCGTCCCCTGCCCGAGAGTTTGATGGACGCGACCATGTTATGCTGGCGGGACCATCCAGTCGGCTCTGTAACATTCAATTTTGCACATGCCACGTTCGAATGCAAGCGTCTGTCAGCATCTTCAGACGCGCGATAACAAAACGTCTTAAAACATATACATATATATATGAAAAAAAAAAAAAACGAATTATGCAGGTTGCCGCCTCAGTGTCCTATGAAGCATTCCTGTCAGCTTTATTTATTTATTGCTTTCTTTCATAGCTTCCGTGAGCCTGTATGTTTAACTTTACCTTATTGGCGACGTGAGCGACCGAAAGCGTCGCTATGGTCGGCCCATCAGAAATGGCCGAATTCTGACTATGACGTCAGCAAAGGGTGTCTCATCGACGGAAATAAGAGGAATGGAAGAACTCCAATTTGGACGGTGTGTTCAGTGTTGGTTTGAAAGTGCTATGATTTCAAGCTTCCACTAGTGCCACTAAATAAGCTACGCTTCAGAGTAACGACACTTGGCCATATTGTGGCTTAAAATCATGGTTGCCAGTTATCTGAAGCTTTATCTGAAATCACAGGAAATGCTTTTCCGCCCTCCACAAATGTTTAAAACGTTCGCGACAGAGCAAAGCAATACTACATTACCTTCCTAACACCGAATCTAATGCTGAGGAAGTCGCACTTTTGAATCATGACGATCGGCTGTTGCGTCTGTTCTGCATACGAGCCGAAATGGCGGCGCCCACAACAATGTCGGGGAACGGAGTGCCGATACTCTAAGCGCAGCTTATTTAGTGGCTCTAGCTTCCACCATGCTCTTCACAAATACCTTCAAACTTGTTGTTCACAAGGTAATGACGTCACGAAAGGTAACCAAACGAGGGCGCCACCAAAACATCTCGCCGCCAATAGCAAAGCCGAAGCTACCTGCCAAAGCATGTTCCCCTGAACGAGGCTCGCACTGCACGAGAGCGCGTGCTTGGCAGGGCCACTGAAAGCTCGGAGCTTGCTCTTGTAAGGGTGCCTTCATGTGCGCTTTGCTTAGGGTGGAGACATCTGGCCATTTTGTTTCCACTTTTACATTTATTTTTTGTTCAGAAGCGCGTGAAAGAGCGTGTCCCTGCACGCGTCTGTGGCGCTGACTGTGCTTTGGCGACATTTTGTTTTCGTCGATTTCTTTGTAATTTCCCCGTGAGCGCGTGCTGTCGGCATCGGGTACTACAAAGTGTGGCATCACTCTAAACAGAAGGTCATTGAGGCACCCTAGCTCTTGTAACCTCTGCTACCTCTGCTACGCTGGAACTTAAGGCCACGGTCCCACTGAATGTGGCAGTTTGGGTACTTTTTGGCAGGTCATTACTCATCTCCTTTTAAATACTGTTTTGTGGGATTGATGTCATTCGAAAGGCAATGCAATCCTCTTTCATTTGATATTATGTGTGTGTTGGTTTTTACTGTTCATGCGCATTTGTAGCGTTGCGAATATGACGGCGCGGACCCTCACTTGCTCCCCTAGTTCATGTTTTATGAACAATCCATTAAAGATAACACGGTTCCAATATAGCAGTTTTGTTAAGATGATGTCGGAGCAGAATGTAACGATACACTTTTTTGGTATTTGCATTACTTTTTTTTTTTTTCATCCCTCCAAATATTGCCCTAAAATTGACATTTTTTAGCACAAATATGTTTTTAATGACAAGCGCTAGGACAATGAAATTAGCTACAGATGTAGTGCTTATAATTGGTAATATGCAGAAAAAAATTTAATGTTGTGTAAACTTTTTTTGTTTAGATATTTTATATCAAACGTAGCACTTTTTTGTGCTTCGAGTCATGGTACTTCAAATGCCACTGAGGAAATAATTAAACTATGATAAAATCTTTTATAACATTTAGAGCTACAATGGTTGGCCAAGAGGTGGACGATGGCTTTTTTTCATTTTCAAAGTCATAACGCTCCTGGAGCCCTTCAAACTTACCCGTTTTTGACGTATATCTTTTTTTACTTCAAACAGATTTATTGGCATCTAATAATATTTATTGTTTTGAATAGATAAACATTGCGATGTATTAAATTTTCACAATGATCTTGCTTTGGTTTTTTAATAGGTGTAGAGCTTAGCTAATTTTAAAACAATTAAAAACTGTTTGGGTGTTTTGTTGCGCTACCTGGCGGATGGCAGACAAACTGCTGATTTCTAATATTCAAAAAATTTCCAAGGGCGGCGTTGGCGTCTGTATCATCATCAATCACCGTGTCTTTTTGCCTCCACATTTAAAAAAATATATTGGAAGATTTACTATCGATAAATGAATGGTTTAAGTACTGGGTCAGGTTAATAAATCTAAGACAAATAATTACACAAGCGTAGCGTGATATAATGTGTTCATTATTCGATATGATTGAAATCAATAAGCAATAAAGACGAAGAGGAAAAGAATACACCCGAGTTCATGCCTATACTTCGTTTCAGCTTCGGTCCAGACGCAGCCAAAGCTACAAGCGCAAGCACCGGGCTTTCAGCATCCCTGCCAAGCACGCGCGCTCGTGCAGTGCAACCACTGTTCTGGATCACATGCTCGCGCTTGTAGAATCGGCTGCGTCTGGACCGAAGCTGAAACTAAGTATAGAGTCACTAAATGAGCTTAAATTATCGGCACTCCGTTCCCCAGAATTGTTTTGGCCTCCGCCATTTTGGGTCTTGTTCAGAGCAAACGCAACTGCCGATCGTCATGATCCAAAAGAACGACTTCATTAGATGCGGTGCTAGGAAGCTGATGCAATATTGCAATGCTCTGTCGCGGGTTGTTTAAACATTAGTGAGGGACGGAAAAGCGTTTCCTGTGATTTTAGATAAAGCTTCAGATAACTGGCAACCACGGTTTCAAGCCACAATATGTCCAAGTCTTTACTCTGAACCGTAGCTAGTTTACTGGCACAAGCGGGAACAATGAGGAAGAGGCAGGTGTCAAAAGGTAGTGGCTTCTGGAATCCACGGGGCTTACGTCATGGCCCCTCCAGGTATTACAAGCCTCTTGAACAAGAGCATGAATAGTGTCATTAAATAAGCTACGCTTCAGAGTAGCAAGACTTGGCCATATTGTGGCTTAACATCATGGTTGCCAGTTATTTGAAGCTTTATCTGAAATCTCAAGAAACGCTTTTCCGTCCTCCACTTAAACAGTTTGCGACAAAGGAAAGCAACATTACATGAGCTTCCTAACACCGAGTCTTATGCTGAGGATGTCGCACTTTTGGATCATGACGATCGGCAGTTGCGCCTGCTCTGCACAAGCACAAAAATGGCGGCGTTCACAGCACTGTCGGGGAAGAGAGTGCCGATACTCTAAGCGCAGCTCATTTATTGGCTCTAGTTCCCGCGAAACTCCTTTTCCCTGACTGAAACTGAAAGTAAATATGAATAATACACCATTCTTATAGCTTATTTAGTTATAACCAACTACACATAATGAGAGGAGGAAGCTGCCGGGTAGTAGAAACGCGGGTTTTATGTGCGACCATTCTAACCGTCTCAAAAGAGAGAACGCGCGAGCTTTCGCTGGTTTAAAAAGGGCATCCAAAGAAAAGAGGCGGCACGCTGTGTTCTTATTTATTATGCGTCTAATTGCAAATTGTTGTGTGTATGTTTATACAGCCGGAAGTTAGTCTGCCTTAGTGGGCGTCTGGTGTCTCAGCTGTAGATGGGCAATTTAGCCAGTGCGGTACAACCGCAAACCTGGGGTTTTTAACGTGCACCACGCTGTACGGATACACGACCGCACGCCGGTACGATGCTCTTCCAGATCGAAACGGGCAGGGCAGGGTGGGTTCTGGAGCGCGAGCTTTCGCTCCAAGTGCTCCGAGCTGGTGTGCGCTAGACCATGCACTCGGCCACCGAGTGCATGGTCTAACCCCCCGCCCTTGTGCGTCTAATTTATATACAGGTATAATAATTTGAAGATCGACGATGGACGTCGATCGTCTCGAGATAATGTAACGTAATAACATTATAAAAATAATAAATTTGTTGAAGGACTGAACGACTCAATTTTTCAATTCTTGGATTGTAATATGGCGGTAGCCTATTACACTGTTGTACTTACTGTTGATGAAGAGCAATATGAGGTGAGGAGGTAATTATCAAATGATGAGGCTCTATAACCGCTCATTCACACTGGAAGCTGATCCGCGTTCGCAAAGCGGCTGCGAAAGCGGTTGTATAAAGATCCAGTACAATTGCACGCGCACTTGATGTCATCGAGTGCGCGTGCAATTGCACTGGACCTTTATACAACCGCGTTCGCAACCGCTTTGCGAACGCGGATCCGCTTCCAGTGTGAATGAGCGGTAAGGACGACGACATTAGTGGGTGTCGAACCACAACGTACAGTGCCAGACTCGTTTCAAGTATCGTGTACCCAAAGACTTTCTTCACCCGCAACAGAATATGGTAGAATCAATCGGGATGCTGCTTTACAACTGTACGTGGAACAGGAAAACTGCGCTATGCAAAGTGCGGCTTATTCGTTAATATGAGGGACGGATTTCTAGCAGCATTCCCTGATTGACTAAATGGCCTCGTTGACGTAAAGTGTCACCGTTCCAAAAGATTCTTGAAGTATACTTAAACCGCAAAGGAGTATGAGGCGAAAAATAAGAAAAAGGAGCCTGGTGTGAAAGGTCCAAATCACCACCATAGCTCCTACTATCAAATACAAGGGCAGTTACACAATACACAAAGAGAGTTTTTTTATTTAGTTATATTTACACTCAAGGGCGTTGATATCCAACGTATTCAGAGGGATGACACCTTCTGGTCAACCCACACAAGAGCCTTTTCTACTCAAGTTTTACATGGAAGGCCCGACTTTCGCTGAAATTCCTCACGTAGACGAGTTGTCCGACCGAATTAACTGCCATTACTCCCAATCTGGGAATCTCTCAATCTTCGTTTGTAGGCCATAGTATCATGAGATCGAGGGGTGTGGCTCTTCGTCCGCCGAATATTTCTTCGGCGGGTGTTTTTGCCGTGTAATATGAGACCGTCGCGTACTCCTGGAACAAGAACCTGGCGATTTTTCACTGAACTGCTTCTTCCGTAAGCATCAAAAGGGCTTTTTTTCGTTTCGCAAACCATCTGTTCTGCTTGCCCGTTAGTTTCAGGATGTATGGTGCACTTGTGATGCCTGATGCCGTTTTTTTTTCTTCTTTTTTTTCAAAAACTTGTTTATTTTATTCGAAGCAAGATTTGGCGCGTTATCCGAGAAAAGTATTTTTGGTAGGGCAAAAGTAGGTAAAAGAGACCGTAGAACGTCAATGACGTGTTTGGACGTCGTGGCAGGCATCGTGTAAACTTCCAGCCACTTAGAGTACGCATCGACCATGACTCCGCAGATGCGGATACGTTTCGCCACCCACCGACTGAATAGTGGATCGTTTTCAGTTACCGCTCATGATGGCGTTGGACTGAAGGAAGACTTCGAGTCTTTCCAGTAAGTTTCTGAAAACTATAATGTAACAACCTTAACAACATCTTCCGGACCCCGTGAAACACAATATTTCGTGACCTTATTTTAGTCGTCATTAAAATGGTCAGGTAAGTACCGTAAATCGCGAAGCAGTTTACTTGACGTCCGCTCCAACTGGTGTCTTGAAAGATTGAGTCTACTGAGCGTGCATTCCTGCAGAAGAAATTTTCATTGATAGAATATTGACACGTCAATCAACATTTGATTCCTTCTTGTTAGGATTTATTGCGAAAGCCCGTTACAACCGCCGAACCGCATCTCCCTATATCAGAGAACAACTTATACCCAGCCTGACATTATCGCATACATCCGTTTGCTGGGCCACGCTACTTGAGCTAGCTAAGCACAGCTGGCAGCGGCGCGAGCAAGGCCATGAGGGGAACGTGATGGTGCTCGAGCCATCCCACTGTGAACCAATGTTTCGGCCACCCCACGGGTGCGTGTCGCCATCTATTGGTTGAACTAACGCCTTGTTCAAGATGGCTGCCGTGGGACCGCAGCCATAAAATGGAACGAGTAGAAAAAAAAAAAAAAACTGCAGTGGGGAAGCGTAATGACGCACGTTTGAAACGCGAGCCAAATATTCTATTTTGCTCGCCTGTAGCGCTGCTCAAAACTTGAGAGCTACGGGCCTATGGGAGAAACGGGAAAAACTGCAATTTCTTACCTTAGTAGGTTCTTCTCGATAAGGAAACTTTTATCGCGTGTTTTTTCGGGAATGACTGTTAATATTCTGCGCGCGAATATCAAAAGCGTTTGAATACCAATATTTTAAAACAAATATTTTGTGGTTGAGGGTCGAGGGTAGCGGCTTTTTTGGGCGCAAACTGTGATGCGGTTCAATGAGACGAGGGTTGCCGAGAGTCAATTTGGAGTCGCTCGTGATCTCGAAGGCATCAAAGCTTAGCGGACGATAAGTTTGAGGGCCTTTTCTTGAGACATTCGCATCGTTTCAAGTGCTTGGACAGAGTACTTCTGATGCAAGCCTTTGCTTTGAACTGCAGTGAGGGCCTTTGGGACGAACTAAAACTCGAAGCGTGTCATTCATTTGTTGAACGTGCCATTGATCTAGCAACTGAAGGAAGCGACGCCTGCGCAGTTGGTGGTGCTCCAAGGTGCTCCGGCACATTTCATTTATATTTAAATCGGCGTTCGAACGCTTGACGAATACCGATTCCATCTCCAAACACCCGACATAATACTCGCAACACATTATAAAATACTCGCCTTCGAGCACCACGTACAAGGTTCAATATTCCTACTTTTGTGTGTTTCTCCCATGAGACTTGCGTGTATTGCCTGGTGTCAAGCAATAGCTGCCGGTGGTGCCATCGACGGGCTTCCGATCCCCGATCTAGTTTACTACAATAGAGATCAGTGGTGTTGGCCAAGCGTTCGAACTATGCGCAGCCACATACGTTGCGAACTCTTCTACGCACGTGGCACGTGACCCAAGCTCCCTTGTTTTCACTAAAGCAAGCAAATGGTTGTGTCTATGCTTATACAGCCAGAAGTTAGTCTGCCTCAGTGAGCGTCTGGTGTCTCAGCTGTAGATAAGCAATTTAGCCAGTGCAGTACAACCGCTAACCTGGGGTCTTTAACGTGCGTCACGCAGTAGTGATACACGACCGCACGCCGGTACGATGTTCATCCAGATCGAAACGGGCAGGGGTGGGGCTCGAACCAAGGATCCCTGGGTTCTGCAGCGCGAGCTTTCTCTCCACGTGCTCCGAGCTGGTGTGCGCTAGAGTCACTAAATAAAGCTACGCTTTCAGAGTATCGAAACTCTCAAACTACGCGTCTGAAGCACGTCAGGGGCCGCCATCTTGGGTCCGCGCGCAGGTGGAGGAGTGACTGTAGCTGAGTCAAGCCGAGCTGTATCCGTCGACTGCTACAGTTGCCGCGGTGGCAACTCTGGCAGCGAATCAAAGTCGTGTTGTTCGTATCTCGACGTAACACGGAAAACGCGCGTGCTGAGCGACGGACTTCAGCGTGCGCGCGCAGTAAACACCAAACAGCAGCAGGCAGAGGATCGCTGGACCGAAGATGGTGACGTTGAAAAAACGCGATGATGAGGATAGCGACTCACGTGACTGCCGCTGTCCAATGATGCTGCAGCGAACCAGAATATTGTTGAATAGAGCGACTGTATTGTCGACAAAATGCCAAAGAAAAGAAATGCGGTACTCTGAAAGCGTAGCTTATTTAGTGGCTCTAGTGTGCGCTAGCCCACTCGGCCAGCGATCCCCCCCACTAAAGCCCCTTGATAAAAGTGCTTTTTACAACCACCGCCAACCGGTGTTGTGGAAATGCGCGAGACACGTGTCACCAGCGGGTGCTCCGCTGCCATTTGCTTCCAAGGGCCGCTCATTTCAGTGCTCGTGCGTACAGGTCAGCAAACTTGCCATCAATGGTTTGTTTTATAGCTATTAGGCAGGAGATTGAACTATAGGAGGCGCTTTATCGAGCTTAATTGTTGTCCCCACAGCTCGATGTTTACCAGCACAGCTTAACAAAGAAAGTGAACATCGCCTAGCACGTTCTGGGCGTGTGCTCTTCGCTCTGACCAGTGCTTTAGTCGCACGAGGAGCGGCCTTCGTATCGTCATCTTCGATATCTCTGATCAAAAACAAACAAGAAAACACTGTTTGTTGTTCCCAGAGCTGAAGCGTACCGCTAGAGGCGTGACTGTTCGATTACCTCCCCAATAACTCCGTACACTAGAGCACTGAACGGGCCGGAATTTCTAGGCCCGACCCGACCCGGCTCGGTAGAGGCGCGGCCCGGGCCCGGCCCGAACCCGACAGGATATTTAATTCTTAGGCCCGGCTCGACCCGGCCAGCAAGAGAGACTGTCCAAACCCGGCCCGAGCCCGGCCCGAGCCCGGCAGAATTTTTAGCCAGAAGCCCGAGCCCGGCCCGAGCCCGACAAATTATATACATGAGCCCGAAAAGGTTTGCAGGCTTCAACCTAAAAGAACTGTCTAAGGATAAAGCGAGCACATTTGGTTTCGTTTCTTTTAAACTTGGACCGAATTTTTTTTTTTTCCTGCTCGATAAATATCCTCACTCTTTTTCGAGAAGATAGGCTAAATATGTACTGCATAAGTGACTTTGAGAAAAACAAGAGGGGAATATTTTATTTATGCATTTATTGAAGAGATATTGGACTTTTCGCTGTTGAATTCGTTTCACAGAGAACTTTCCTCTCTACATGTTTTTGTGAGGAAACAATCACAATCACGCTAGTGCATCTTCAAAAGGCTGTATAGGCATAAAATGATCTATGATAGTTAGCTTATCTTTGGTGGCATAGTAAGGCCCCCTGCACGAGCTCTCGTGCTTGTGGCATTGGCTAAAGTCTCAGTTTAAAGGACCACTGACAACCCCAAGATCGGTATATATTTTAATGTCTCAAGTGCTTCAAAACTGTGTAGTAAAACACACCCAAAATAAAAAAAATTATCCCGAAAAAAAAAATTGGCGCGCGAAATAGCTCGTTTAAGTTTATGCCCAATTTGAGGTCCTCCACGCTTCTTTTTTTGGTGACGTGATTGGCGAAAGAGTATTCGAAAAACTTTAAGAGGTGTCGCAAGTTGCATGTCTGCAATGATTATTACGGTAATTCAAAAATGCGTTTTTTTTACGACGACTGTAAAGGCATTACAATACTGACTTTGAAAAATAAAAATCAGAGGCCGGGAGTGTTAACGACGAAACATCGGCTGCCCCTAGCTTTTTCTTCATACTTTCAACATGGCGGAACCCGGTGGCTGTGCTGAGGGCGTTCAGAGGGGGGCGCACGACGTGGAAGTCGAGGCCGCCTCGGACAAGTTGCTTTTTCCAGTGCGGGATAACCTCTCGGATAACCTCTAACGCAACACCTTTGCGACATTGCCCCTAACGTCGCTCACCAAGGGCTGCTGTCAAGGTTACTATACTTCGTTTCAGCTTACGTCCGAGCGCGGCCGATGTTATGAGCCGAAGGGCCAATCAAACAGCGTAAAAAGCGCAACGTCATGGGGTGCTCTCTGCACTTTTACTAGCCGGCGGAGGAGCAGCGTAGAGAAAGACGGCGAATACCGGCTGGTCCTATCAACTACAGAGAGCACGCCATGACGTTGTGCCTCTTTCGCTGTTTGATTGGCCCTTTGGCTCATCACATCGGCCGCGCTCGGAACTAAGCTTAAACGAAGTATAGAACCACTCAGTTGAGGAACTGCCGTAGAAACTGCTCTTAAAGTGTGGCACCGATCCGTACTCGAGAACAGAGCTAAGGGTGATCACAACGCCGCCATTTCTCCCGCAGCGGACACTCGAGGAACTGCACGTAACTTCTATTTTGACTCTAATCGGCCCATTTTTGGCGCCGAAACAGATACGGGGGGTTTCAGGGATGCCACTCCCGTCTCCCAAGCGAACGTGCCGCGAATTTCTACCGAAGTTAAGATGCGCCTAGGTCGGGACGCGCTACCTTAAAACCCCGCTGAGGCATGGTTGTATAAAAATAATATTAATTGTGCCGCAAAACCTTGCAAACTTAAGATTATAGAAAACATCACGCGCCCGTCATTTTGTACTGAACTCCAATAAAAGTTTCTACAAAGAGTTTTTCCGTTGGTTTTTACGCAAAAACATGCTTCTAAAAGCTAAAGGTGACCACAGTAAAGACGAATGATAAAGAGTGGCGCTGTTGTATTTAGCTTAAAGTTCCTGTATAGCTACCTACGGTAGCAGAGTTGCGCATTCAGCCTCGGCGCGTGGCCGTAGTGCCGGCTTTTCCGCACGAGCTGGATGCTTTGCTCCTCACGTGACTAAATTTGGCGAATACCGGCGCCGCGCGCGCCGCCGCTCATGGAAGACAGGAGAGGAGGAAAAGGAGGCGGAAAGCAGGGAAACATACGCCGGGGCAGGAGAAACGTCGGCGGAGCGACCGTAAAGGTGGCTTTCTTGCACGCCAACGGATGCTTTGCTCCTCACGTGATGGATCTCGGCGAATAGCGGCGTGGCGGCCCGGGGAAAACAAATGCGGAACTCTGACTCCCGTAGGGAGCCTATACAGGAACTCTAATTTAGCTCGGTCTCGGTGGATGCCAGCGTCCCAGGTTTCAACGGTGAGTTTCCTAACTTAAGGGCTGTTTATACTCCAACGTTGAACGCAGCGTAGCGCAGAACGCGCGCCTTTTATTCGCCGAGAACCAGGAACTCAATATTTGCGACCAATCAGTATCTGCGCGCGGTGCGCTACGCCGCGCCCGTCGACGTTACGTTGGAGTATAAACGTACCTTAAGGGTTCTCGTAACTTTGGCTGCTATGCAGGTCGGTTTCTTCCTTACCTTTTTAAAAAAATCGTCTTATGGTCGGTTCACACACTTGCGTTTGAGTGCGTTTGACTGCGTTGCGTCGAGCACCGAAAACGAGTCACCGGCACATCTGTGCTTCGTATGAAGCATGGAATGAAATTCATGGAATAATCTTGCCACGCGATATAAGCAGCAGGGAAGTCCTGGTTTCTCGCAGCCGCAACGCAATGAAACGCAGTCAAACGCAACTGTCTGAACCAGGCTTTAGACCGACTGCTGAAACGAGGCATTGAAAAGTGACGCGTCGTCTGCACGCGAAGAAAGGTTCGCGAAAGACTCTCGCGGTTGGCTGGGTGGCACGTGGGCGTGCCCACGAACGATGAGAGGGAAAAAGAAAAAGGTAAACGACAGTTCCCGTTTGAACTCATCCAAACATTGAAGGAGTGCACTGTTCTACTAACTACGTCATAGATTCGGGAAGGCGTTTCAAATCAAAGTTTCAGAAAATATTTTTTTCCCTCAGCAAAAACGGAGTTTCTAAGCTCGCTATATTTAGGGGGATCCCTGGGAATAATTTTCAGTCGTTTCCAATAAGAAGCATATCGGTGTTGGGGTTGTTGGGGGGATCGGTGGCCGAGTGGGCTGAAGCGCACACCCAGCTCGACGCGCGTGGAGCGAAAGCTCGCGCTGCCGAACCCAGGGATCCTGGGTTCGAGCCCCACCCCTGCCCGTTTCGATCTGGATGAGCATCGTACCGGCGTGCGGTCGTGTATCACTACTGCGTGGTGCACGTTAAAGACCCCAGGCTAGCGGTTGTACCGCACTGGCTAAATTGCTCATCTACAGTGTAAACCAGTGTCGCCCCTACTGGCAGACCAACCTTACGCTGTATAAATCACTCAAAACGTCCAATTTGTTGGGGTTGTTTGAAGGCAGCAAATGATCGCGGCTCGACTGCACGAACGATCGTGTGGCGGGATCGCCAGCTAAAACTACCACCCTTCACACTAGTAGCTCTTTGCAGCAGCCCAAACTAAAGAGGGGTATAGTATAGAAGCAGTCGATGCCCATCTGAGAACAAAATGTTTTCAGGAGGGCGTGGGTTCCGTTAGGTTGTCTCACAGTCTGATTGTTTTTTTTCGTTCAAATCAAAATTTGGCTGGACTGTTTAGAGCGCGAGCTTGGTCTGCATTTGAGATACGGCGATACCGGTACATTCCATACATGAGAAATGTGTACAATACGACAGCTAATTTGGATTCTCATGTGCATCACGCAGTAATGAAATGCGCATCTCTAGGATGCTCCTCCAGGTTGAAACGAGCAGTGACAGGAATCTGATCCAGGATCCCTGGATTCTGAAGCGCAAGTTTTCGCTCCACCTAAAGTCGCTGGACCCTGGGAAAGTAGCGCCATTGTCTTCACTGCCTGGTTGCCGGTCACAAACAAATACTAGCATACAGACGACAATACCTCTCAAGGTGATTGGCTCATCGGTTTCAGTTGCCATGGCCAATCGCCATTTCGGTTCATTCAACTCTTCGAAGCTTCGGAAGGGTCGTTGTGAACCAGTCGCGCCAGATCGCTATGGAGCATGATCGCAGTGAAAGCGTTCCTCACCAACATAAGCCACTTTGGCACTGCGCATGCAAGCAGTTTATCAAACATGCTTATTGTGATGTATCTACCGGGCACACAGCCGGCGAGCAAGTCTGCGAGCGCTGCGCACGAGCGCGTGCTTTTGTCTCGAGAGCTGGCGGCGCTCTCGTGATCAAAAAAAAAAAAAAAAAGGCCCGACCGTTTCGGATGCTTTGAAAGGCTCTTTCGTCATTAACCTAGCTAAGGCTATTTTACACTGGCGACGAAGTAGTGAACGAACGACCACGCGTCTTCGGACGTCTTCACGATACCAGCTACACATAGTAAACTGGAAGAATTCGACGGCACCGGGTGGTCATCGTGGGCGGAACGAGTGAACTTCTGCTTTCAAGTGAACGGGGTAACTGTCGTTACAAAGAAGAGGGCACTTCTCCTCACCTTGTGCGGCGCCAAGACCTATGAAACGGTGCGAGCATTGGTGGCACCTAAGAAGCCTGGCGAAGTGGCTTTCGACGACATAATGACCATGCTGCACACCCATTTCGACCCGCAACCGTCCGAGCTCTTCAGCAGAAGCAAGTTTCAGCGGAGAGACCAGAAGACAGGCGAGTCCATCAGTGATTATGTTGCGGCACTAAGGAAGCTCGCCGTCGATTGCAACTTTGAAGTTCCGACAACCGCACCTGCGCCAGCAACAGTCAGCACCAGTGCGAGCGGCGGTGAGCCTGTCACCGCATCGTCCACAACAAAGCTACCACTGGAGGTGATGCTCCGGGATAGGTTCGTATGCGGGATTGCGGACGAACACCTTCAGCAAACACTATTTGCAGAGTCGGACCTAACATTCCAGAAGGCGTGTGATTTCGCATTGAGAGCAGAAAGTGCTGAAAGACAACAAAAAAACGTCAAAGCTCGAAAGACCACCATTAACGCCATAACCAAGGGTCGAAGATCAACAGGACGTGAAAGACGGAACCTACAAGGCAAGCAAGAAAAACAGGACTCCTTATCAAGGGAACAACGATGCCATCGATGTCACGAACAACACGTTACAGCTACATGCAGATTCCGCACGGCACGTTGAAAGTTTTGCCGAAGGACCGGACACATTAAAAGGACGTGTTACCAGAACACTGAAATACATCAACGGCGGCGATCAACACACGCGGTTAGTCATGATGAGTCGGCACCTTCGAGTGATGACGAGGATACCCAAGACTTATACGAGCTGAACAGCATAAGTTACACCACGTCGGCTAAGAAGTATATGGTCTCACTCAAAGTCGAAGGACGACCCATAGAGTTCGAGGTGGACACTGGAGCTGCGTGTTCCATCATCAGTGAGGACACCTACAGAAAAACCTGGCCAAAGAATGCTCCTTCCCTGAACGAGGGACATATCACGCTCCTACCATGGGCAGGAAAACAACTACAAGTTCTGGGGTCAGCAGAAGTCCGCGTCCGACACAGATCAAAAGACTACCTGCTCCCGCTAATCGTGGCCTCAGGTTCGGGCTGCAATCTGCTTGGGAGAAACTGGTTCCCGGCACTCAATATCAGAGTCAGCAAAATATACCAGCTTGACCAGGGCACGACCCTTGATGACGTGTTGCTGACACACGAGGGAGTTTTTGATCCAGAGATATATGGGCACAAGGACCACGCGGTACACCACCACCACATGCGACGTCGGTGCCCGACGTCGCATGTGGTGGCGGTGCGAAGATGTAGAGTGTGCTCAACTGTTAAAAATAACGCGGGAGCGGTGGCCGAAACTGATATGAGAGCTGTCTAGCGATTAAATCAAAGATTCGGCAGAGAATGAGGCGGCTCTTCTTGCGATTGTCGCCACTCTCCGACACAATTATCGCATGAGCTCCTCGTTTCTTTCTTTATCACCCGCGCTTTAAATTTTTACTTTTTTTGCCGCTTGTTTTTGTTTAGTCACACCTACGCATTGACCGTGCGGGGCTAGCATATCTCGGTGATCTTGCACTTTCTCTGATAAAGGCCGCCTTCTTTAAACAACAAAAAAAGTTAAACTAAATCAGAGCGACATTTTTTGTTTTTTTTTATCGGCGAGTCACGCATTTGTGATTGTTTCAGAGCTGGGAGTGTAACTCCAGAAAACAACAAGGCATAAGCTGCCAGAGTGAGCCGGTAGATGACGCACGCAGTCTCTCCGGCCACCGCTCCCACGTTATGTTTCAAATGAAATCAAATCAAATCATTTATTTGCATCTGCAAGTACAGATGCCGGAGCCACGGACAAAAAACAGTTGAGTACTTTGACAGTCGAGTACACTCTACGCTTGTTTCGCCGGTGTGTGGATAACAAAATCTCGGTTTTCAAGAAATGTATTTATAAAGCAACCTTTTACCGGGAATTTGAATTAGCTCACCAAAAAAAATTGAGGTCCGAGGAGAAACTGCTCATTTCATGGACCAAAATGGCGACCACACGGTTGGCGCTACTTTCCCAGGATCCGGTGACCTTAGGCGAAACAAGCGCACATCTTCGCACTGCACCACATGCGGTGTAGGTGGCATTGAAAAATCATTTTCCTGCCTCGAAACAAGCAGCAAGAATAATGTAATTGCAAGATTTCTGTGAAGCTAAGCATGATTGATAATTTGACTGCATACACAGTGCCAAGGACGCTTACATTGGCGAGGAACGCCATGAGCCGCTGTTGAGTCGGTATACCTCTGTTTTTGCTTTCATTTTTGGTTGCTGAGAACGCAACCGGCGTAAATACGCTACACAGCCTTCAGGCTTCAGATTTACTCGTCACAGCCTACGCAGACCTAGCATTGTCTACTTCAATATTGAACAGACTACGCCAAACAAATCCACCCCATGTAAAACCGCCTTCTCACATGACCAGTGAGTACTAAGATGGTCACCAAGTTCTGCGAACCCGCGTTTCCCTCCTACGGATTAAAGTACATCGCTCGGTAATATCGCATAGTATTAATCTGATCTCTTACGTCAAGTCTTCAAATATTCCGCTCAGTATACATATTAGGGAGTTTTAGCGTAGCGTATTGCCTTGGGCGACATTGCTGCAGGGAGCTCGCGCTGTGATTTACAAGCACGTTTTCAAGCGCGCGTCTCGAGCGCTACCATGCCCGCGGTTAAAGCCGCTTCATGTTTTAAAAGTAGAGGAAAGTTAGTAGATGCACGAGGCACGTGTAACACGCAGCCCTTGGGAAGATCTTGACGGCACAGCGCAGCATTGAGCTAGAGTTCAGACGCCATGTTCTTCCCCGAAGTGGCGCGCGGCACGTGTCTCGAGCATCTCCACAACAATGAATGGCGCCACTTTTCTCGGGATAGAGGGGCTTTACCCGCGGTAGCCTACGATAGCCAGTGGTGCCATTCAGGTGAAACTTTCTATTATTAGGGACTTTTGGCAAACCGTTACCGTGGGCGCGACTGCGGATGCGCGGCTCGTACCGGCCTCACGTGCCTGAAACGCTGTACCGTGGTCGCCTTACCGCGATACTGCGGCCCTGTGTTCAACGTGGCGGCGTCCCCGCTCCGCGCTCTCAAAAAAGCCCGTTCGTCTATTTTCCCCGCACAACACTCGAAGAGCCGATCAAAACGCAAAACGTCACGCTTGCATTGCTTACTGTCACAACCCGGGCTGCGTTTATTGGTCTAAACATATGTTTCGGCATCGTCATTCGCTGCGCTGCCTCCGTAAGTTACGGTGATTGGCCCTCCGAGTGTTGTGCGGGAAAGAAGACGCACGGGATTTTTTTTAGAGTGCGCGCCACTGCAAGCGTCGACGAATTTATATCGCCAACTCGCTCTAATAAAAAAAAAAAAAAAGAAGAAAAAAGGTTGACAGGAATTTATTCTCCTCACTCTCTAGAGAAATATACCGTGCAAATTCAAATCGCTCTAAGAAAAGCCTTCTACTAGCTCATGAATTAATGCAGTCTGAATATATATATACTTTTTTAATTTCCTAATTATGGTCCTTTTTTAGTGTCTCGCCTTGTAACCGAAAGACGTTTGCGCCCGCTTTTTAAGACGCTCACCTATAATTGGTTTCCCGTCTCTATTGGCACTAATCTTGTTATCCGGTAGCGACTTCATTAAGTCTTTCGCGTCAGAGGCACCAGATAACAAAAAAAATAACAAACGGGATAATAAAAAAAAAAAATCACGCCCCGGATCTTTATCCTTTAACTGGCTGCAATCGATTTGCACGCTTTTAAGGATTACGAATCTCGGCAACAAGCTTCAATGGCGGCTTCCCATTCAACTCGATTTTTTTTTTCTCCACGAATATCCGAATTGGGGAGAGCGTCTGCTGGTGTCCTTTGTATAGTTCGGTCGCCTGCACCCGGATGAGGAAGAAAAGCCCGAGGCACCCGCCTCCACTATGCAAATCTGAGTTGTTGTTTTGTTTTGTTTGTATTAGTGCTATAAGGTTGCATTGGTTTTAAACAATATAAAGTAAACACGCGAAATTGAAAGAGGACCTGGTCGAAATTACTTGAAACTACAAGTGTTTGGCTGTCGCCTCCGTTGGCGAGAAACGGGCAAAGCGAACGAGAACTCTATAAAATTAACCATAAACGCACACTCATAACACGTCTCCCGGCCATTATTTACATATGAGAATAACGATAATAATAAAATATGCGAGCAAAAGACGAGTATATGTGGTTAAACTTGAATGTTAGACAAGCGCGTGATTGTGGATCGGGTGTACCTTATGTCCTCGTCTTTTGAGCGACGTGTTAACAATGAATTGTACCGCCTCGCCCAACTGTCCCTCCTCTCTGCGATTATTCGTAAGCCCATAAAATAGGCCAATAAAATGGATTAGGAAAAACACTGTCACCTTCTAATAATGCAAAATATTCGCTCGCACGCCTTGGCGCACGCCTCGTGCGCGTTTTGTATAATAATAACGAAGATACCAATCTGACAGATAATTATGATAAAGGTAAGCGAATTGCAACTGCAAATATAGCTAAGATTTCAAGAAACGCATTTTTTTCTTCTTTTTCGGGGTGAAGGAAATAATTTGTGAGGAGATGGCACGCAACATTGTTATCGATGAGCTCGGGAACCACGCTCCTCATCTTTTAGAGAGCCGGCGGAACTAAACAAGTAATATTACAGAGTAGAGAAAACAAGCTATGCGCGACAAAGATAAGCGTACAGGAAACAACAACAACAACAAAAAAAGTTATTTCCAAATTTGCAGACTCGTCTGCGGTTTCCCTTGATATATTCTTCTAGTAATCAACGTAAGAACAGACGGCACTAAATAAATGCTTTCGGACATGCAAAGAAACCCATTCTCGTCTACCTTTGTAAAGGTTCTGAAAAAGAAAAACGAAAACGAAAAAAATTCCCCATCCCCTTCCGCCAAGGAAAAAAAAAAAAAGGAAAAGAAAACAAGAACCTACATTTTAAGACGAGGAAAAAGAATAATGAAATAAGTGTTAGAGCGCAAACGAGTTTGCTTACATTAAACATGTGAGACTTTGGAGTCTGTGTGTCGTAACCTGGAGTCTCGGTGTTTTCGAATCATGAAAGAATAACTATGGAATTGAGAAAACTATATGATGAGAAGAAACGCAATGTAGTTCGGCGGTTGCTTTCGTTGCCGCATAAAACAGGAAAACGACGTCGTCTACCGTTTGAGCACACGGTGCACTTGAGCTGAAGAGAGGTTAGGCGCTCAAAAGTCTATACGACACCAAATCAGCCTTTGAGAGCTATAGCGACTACTTTAGCAAAACAAAGAGCGTAGACCGGGGACTTCACGCAGAACGCACCCAAGAGACAAATAATAAAAAAAAAAAAAAAAACCTGGGAAACTAACTACTTGTGAAAAGCTTCTCCGTTTTATTTGTTGGTTAAAACCTCAACAACCTGAGCCGTCATCAACACGCCACCACCGGGCGCTACATTCAGCACTGGCAAAATCGAATCATTTCGAGACGAATCAAAAAAAAGAAAAAAAGGACGAGAACATATATAATGGTCTTTCAAAACGTTCATCCGCCGCCGGCGCGTTCGCTTTCTGTACACTTTTTCTTCAGATGCAGCGCGTTTACTCTGTGGAAGCAAAAGGAAAGAAAGAAAGAAAACAACTGTAAACGCCGACGCCTGCTGATGCGCGAACGGTGCGGCGGCAGCACGCCCCAACAGAGACGTGTCCTTCGGCGACAGCCCAAAACAGGCGCTACGTGCAACAGCTACCCCAAGATCGGAACTGGTCCAAAAAATAAATGAAAACAAATACAAGCCATCAAGAAACACGGAAGCGCGGCATCGGCGTGTCGTTTGCAGGATGACCGTTGCAAAGGTTTCACGGACGCCCGAACGCATTTGCTCATGGGTGCGCGCGCGTGGCCGTCCTGCTTGTTCTGTGAACTGGATTATCGGCCGGCACCAGGACCAGGAGTCTCCCCCCTCCCTCCTCTCGTCTCTCTCTCTCTCTTTCTCTCTCTTTCGCTTGCCCTTTCTCTCTCGTTCATTTTAACTCTTTGCCATCTGCGCGCCTTCCTTCGTGCCGCCATTTTTTTTTTTTCGCTGCACGTTTTGCTCACTTTGCAGCGACACTCCACTGCGTCGCTCCATCCCGACACTTTTCGTTTTTGGATAGTTCGCTTCTGTCTCTCGGGTTTTCAGATTTAGCACTAACTTTAGTTTCCCAAACACATCGCTAAACGTGGCAAAAAAAAAAAAAAAAAAAAAAAGACACGACAGAGAGAAAATAAGATGGGGGCGACATTCTGAAGTTCTGACAGCTCGAAACCGCCACATAGTTGGGTATGCAGAGGACAATCAAGCGTGAAACACGTGAAACCGCCGCTTGAAGATCGCGATGCAATCACTCAATTGGAGCCGAGTGTTTCACCCCTTTCCCTTTACGTGGAGGCGTGCGGATACAGAAATGTATACAGGTTTTTTTTTTTTTTTTTTTAATTTGTTTTTACATGTAGCAGATTTGTTAAGCAAAGGTGGGTCACCCTTTCGTGGGTGCTGTTTTTCACAGTGTATTTAACGGGCTCAGCGGACGTTGGACGGGATAGCATTCATCACGATCCGTCGGGTAATTAACTAGAATTGCCTTACGAACTTTTTAAGAATTGGTTTTATGAGTCATGTTCCAATTGCAGTGGTCTTTGGGTCTAATTTATACAATTTGCGAAAAGGCAGTCTGATATACTTAGCGATACGTTTTTGAACGTTTGTCGGCAATTCAAAAAGTGCGCGGTCAGGAAGCGCGCCTTATTGGGGACTTTTAGCAAGCCGTTACGTTGTTCGGCGTACCGCGCACTACCGGAGCCTTTGAAGCATGCTTTTAAGCGCGCGGCCAGCGGTCACGGAATCACACGGGTGCGGGCTTTAGAACACGCTTCAATGGCTCCGGTATAGTCCGTTGCAACTCAACACTCTAAAAAAAGCCCGTGAGTCTGCTTTACCGCATAACACTCGAAAAGCCAATCACCGCAACTTACGGAGGCAGCTCAGCGAATGACAATGCCGAAACATATGTTTAGACCAAAAAACGCAGTCTCAGTTGTCACTTTAAGCAACGCAGTGTGACGTTTTGCATTTTCGAAAATTGAATAAATTCATCTAGACATTATTAGTCATTGGCTTCAAAACTGGAACTGGAACATGACTCATAAAACCAATACTTAAAAAAGTTCATTCGGCAATTTTAGTTAATTAGCCGATAGATAGTGATGAATATTGTTCCGTCTAACGTCCTCCGAGCCCACTAAATACATAATGAAGACAGCACCCACGTAACGAATCCTCCCCCCCCCCCCCCCTTAAAAAAAATGTTACAAACAAACAAAATAACATCTTGCATAATGAAATTCGGTTTTAATCACCACTGTAGATTTTATCCCTTGCAATTATGTTGCTCTCAGTGGCGTAACCAGAATATGTTTTGCAGGGGGTGTTTTTCTTTGCTCAACCCGTTTAAAATGAAAAAAAGGAGAGACGTAAAGTACTTTTACACATACAATTTTAGTTACTATAGTTCTGTTTCTTAGAACAAAAAAAAAAAATCCAATTTTTTTTTTATCATAGCTCGAATTTTTAAAGGGGGAAAATTGAATGGTGAACAACGAAAACACGCAATCATAAGATGTAATAATGGGCTTTGAATAAAAAAGGTCCAGGCAGGCGCACAAAATCTTCCGGTGCTTACACTTTTCTGCGGAACACACGGATATCCAATGACTAAAAAACTGCGAAGAGTGCCAGAGAATAGCGAAGTTTAGAATACGATTAAACATAAAAACTGCAAGGCGCACTGGGGCAATGAGCAAGTGAAGTGTCACGCTCATTGTTCCTGCGCGGATCACATTTTTCAAAAATAATCGTGCTATGGTCATGTCTTCTTTTGTGTGTGTTTTTCCCCATTTTTCGATGTCGTTTTACGAGAAAGGGGCAGAGAAAAGTACCAGTTTCTATCATTTTGTGGGGTATAAACATTTAGTGGAAGCCGCCGTCGGTCGATAGAAAGAAGCGAGAGGACACTTTCGGGGCAGACTTGGATGTTCCGGTGAATGTTCAGGAGCGCAAACCCCAGCAAGCGCTCCTGGGACGTTGAAGCTCTCAGGTGTGCGGCTTGAGTCTTCGCAGTCTCGTCAACGAACGTCCCGTTTTAGCGGTGCTATCGGGCGTGCTAACCAGGATTTGTAGCAGGCAGTTTACATTAGGATACAAGGCCTCCGAGCAAAAACAAGTATTCTGTACCGCTGAGACGCGCTAAGCGGTGCGATCCTTCCACATCTGTGTCCAAACCAGAACTTCCCCAGGCAGTTTAACGAAACGAATGCTCCGCGCAGGCTGGAGATTTGATCGAATTCGAGGCTTGCGACATCGAGACCGACGTCGTTGGTTACAACGACGTCGGCCTCTATGTCGTGGAAAACGCAAGTTCGGAGCCGGACTTGCGTTTTTCACGCAGTCCACGGACAGTGTCGTCATCTTCGTTTAGCTTTGGAACGTCGTGGGCCCGGCCTCTCGCCGCAGTGGGCTGTCGAACAGAAA
Organism: Ixodes scapularis; assembly: GCF_016920785.2. Lineage (NCBI taxonomy): Eukaryota > Metazoa > Arthropoda > Arachnida > Ixodida > Ixodidae > Ixodes > Ixodes scapularis. Next base: position 11,187,068 of record NW_024609884.1, read on the forward strand.
GAGAAACACATGTTTTTTTATTGCATTGACAAAACAACACACGCACGCTTGCACGCACGCACGCACGAACTGGCAACAGAAAAAGGAAAGGGGAAAAGAGAAAACGTTGAAATTTCGGGGGGTGTTTCGACCCTCAAACACCTTTCTCTCCCCCTTGCTACGCCACTGGAACTTGATCTACTTGCATGTTTTAAGACAGTAAAATTAGTTTTCAACGTTTCGAAGCACTGACGTTGTGTGCGAAGGCGATACGAAGATGTACGGCCTCGCACGCGGCGTCGGTGCTTGGGGGCATTGAAAAATAATTTTACTCTCTTGAAACACGCAAGAAGAGCAACACAATTGTAGGAGATCTGGGGAAATAAGCACGAGTGATCAGTTTATTGCATGCGCAGTGCCAAAGACGCTCAGATTGGCCGAGGAACGCTTTCAGTTCGATGATGCTCCATAGCGATCTTGGTGCGACCCTTTCGAAGCTTCGAAATTTTGAAAATATCCAAAATGGCGATCACCATGGCAACCGACAGCGATGATCCAATCACCTTGTGAGGTTTTGTCATCTGTATGGTGGTAATCGTTTGTGTCCGGCTAGCAGGTGGGAAGGAAATGGCGCTACATTCCCAGATCCAGTGACTTTACAGTCCGCTGCAACTCATGAAGGTTGGGCGAGGGTAAGACGGCCGGGGAGGAGGAAGCAGACAGAACGCTAAAGAGAGGATTTCCCCTCTCTTCTCCAGCGTTCCGTGTGCTTCGCTCACCCCGGCCCGTCTTACCCTTGCCCTACCTTGTTGAGTTGTAACGGACTATAGTTTGCGCTGCCCTGCGCGCCTCTCGGAGACGAGAGCTGGGAGTAGTCTGTTTCGTCTCGCCGCTGTTGTAGCTTGAGAACGAAGTTTTGTTTACGATACGAGCGCGGGCCACATCTCCGATGCCTAGCTACGATGCCCGGCGAAAGATCCTTAGGCTCACGATGTTGTGCTGCTGCCTGCTCGAACTACCTGTTGACCAGCCCGGGAGTGGTCTTTCACAAGTTTCCACAGTCCACACGAGAGTGCGCACCTGAATGTATGGACGGACATCTCATGCCGGTGGAACTCCGGGAAGCCGTTGTCGCCAAATCGTATGGACAATAGTCTGTTCTGATTGTTTATGCTCATGACACTAATTTGCTGTTACCAGCTGAATAGAAAAACATGCGTGAAAATATTAGTTGCGCTGTGAAACCAAATGAATGTGCACTACAGCATACTTATCACGGCATTCATAATTTTCGCTGACTATTTTTCTATTGACAATAAACGTGTAGCCTGCCGTACAGCTTCACAAAGCTACGCAATTCAGGCTACTAAAGGACGGGGCACATGCACGGTGAAACGACCACCGCGCCGGTCGCACTACGCGCCGGGTGTTTCCCAGTGTATATTTGTTTCGCGCCTGTTGAAACAAGGCACGAAGACTGGGTTATTTTCGAGAAAATCTATGTGAACTTGGAGGTTTATGTGCCAGACCTACGAAGGGCATGTGGCACGCCCCAGTGGAGGCCTGATGATTAATTTGGACCACCTGGGGATCTTGTGACGTGTAATCGAGATCTCGGGTATACATGGTGCCTTCGCGACAATAAGCCCGCGTCAAATTTAGGGCACCTCCGTCGAGATTCCAACCCGCAAACTGGTGATGCGCAGGTTGAGCTATATTCCGGGACATTTTGTGGCATTTCAAAAATAACAACAACAGGTGTGCGGTACACAACTTTCATCGGCGCTGAAAACCAGCGAGCGCACGGTCGCGCACATCCGGTTTCGTTGCCAAAAAAGTTCTCCCCGTGTTACGCGCTTAAATAACGACTTTCTTCGCGTGGTGTCCAAATAATATGAATGGTCCCTTCCTGCCGATAGCTTTGCTATCGACAAACTCTCGGTGACACATTATTGTGGCGTGTAGGGAGAACGTTTATTTGGCACGTCACCTCACACAGCAGAGCTTCGTGGGCTGAGCGATGGTTGCTTTAACTAAGCTCTATTGCATCAACGTTTTCGTTAGGATAAGCGAATGCACTAGGCTATTGACTTTGCTACAGTCCATTTGTTTCTTCGGAAATTAACAGTGGCACGCTGGTGAATATAGATGTGTTGCTTAGTACTCCTAAGCTTCTACAAATGCTTCCGAAATATGCGTTTGAGAAAACTTACTTTTTTTGGAAAGGAGCACAAGCTGGGACCGCAGTGGTCAGGTGTCGTTGAATGTCGTAGCAAACTACATCGGTGAAAAGTGTGGACAGTAGGGGTGTGCGAATACTCGAATATACGAATTCGAATCGAATAGAAAGTTCCCGAATAATTCGATTCGCGAATCGAATTCCTAGTATTCGGTTACTCGAATATTCGATATATTCGGCCAAAGACGCGCGGTGGGCGCGGAGCAAACAAAAAAGCAGTTTTTTCTCCCGATGTAAGCGCCGTGATGTTAGACAGACCATGCGAGAAACACCTCTTGGTCCGACCATTCCACAAAAATCTAACGCACAGGTTAGAAAACAGAAAAGTAACGAACGCCACAAACTTTATAGCACGAAGATTTACTCACGATCTACCCTTGAATCACAACTGAAACATCCCGCTTGCGCCGCTTCCAGAGCCGGAATTCCGCGCCAAGCCTAATTCTTTTCACGAGTAAAACTCCTCGTTTCAAATTGAAGCGCCGATGTAAAACACACTTGCCGCACTCGCAGAAATCGGCTACTGCACCACTGCACGATCACAGAAAGAAAACCAACGTTACCACGCCGGCGAAACTAACCGAGTTTTCGTCGTCGTTCTTTTGGAACCGCAAATTCTGATTCCGAATCAGAACGACAACTTGGTTGGTTTCGCCGACGTGGTAACGTTGGTTTTCTCTCTGTGATCGTGCAGTGGTGCAGTAGCCGATTTCTGCGAGTGCGGCAAGTATGTTTTACATCGGCGCTTCAATTTGAAACGAGGGGCTTTACTCGTGAAAAGAATTAGGCTTGGCGATGAAGAAACGGAACGGAAAAATAGTGTGCCTAGATTTGAGAGGATTTCCAACAGCTCGATAGCCGTGTTTTAATTACGAACTGCGAGAAGGTGCCGAAAAGGCGAAAGTGGCGAAAGCGCCGGTCGGGTTCGGGCAGGCAGGGCAGGCGTCGTCGCTCTTCTGTTTGTTCGCCTTCTTTCCACGCGACAACACAACACATGCGCATTCACGATCAATCTGCGATGGAGCCGTCTCTGTGGTTTCAGTTTCGGTTGCTCCCTCTTTTAAATCAAGGCTCTCTAAAACAGGATAGATAAACGGAAAAATGGATGCGTAGTGGCAGTTGGACGGTGACTTGCGCCACCTAACCACGTTTTTTTTCTCACTTTAGATTATATTGTTTAAGCCAGTTTATCTCGTTGCTGTTTACTCAGATTTAACACCTGTCTATTTATTTATGTGCAATCAAATCCCAGGTGCCATTTTTTCCTTAAAATGGAGACCAACTATCGCAAAATGCCCCTTTTCTGAGATATACAATATTTAAAAAAAAAGTTGCGGTGTTAGGTTGTGTTTTTAAAGAGAAAAAAGGCACGCGTGGCTGTAACTTTTTTTTTGTGACGTTTAGGGTAGATAGATTATGTTTGCACCATAAAATTGGATCTTTAGTGCCCACCGTTCAACAGCAACTGCTTTTTTTTTTTTCACCGGAACTTTTTTACATTTTGGCTTTTTGTTTTGTACAAGACGTATATTCTGCACCAGGCGCATACTCTGCACATATAATAATCGCATTCGCAGCACACTTTGAAAAATTCCTACGAAAAAGATCACTATTTGATATTCGATTCGATATTCGGGTTTTTTTTCTTGATTCGATTCGGTATTCGATTCGAAAGCTACTATTCGGTATTCGCACACCCCTAGTGGACAGACGATACTTGCGCTTTGCTCTACGTTCGCTCGCCGTCGCATAGAGAATCACGTGACCTTTCGGACCACGTGGTTCGACGTGATGTGGACGTGACTTTGACGACAGAAGACCAATGTTGCCTGTCGCAACCAAAGTTTCGGTTTCGGTATCTGCTGATACTTAAACTTAGATTACACAAATAATATCCCACATTTCGCGAATCCGAAGACGTGGGGCTGTTTAGTTGTGGTTTGGAAAATGGAACCACATGTAAGGCCTAAAATTCTTGGAATTGAGGGGAGTTGCCCTCTAGGGGGTGTAAAGCTTTGTAATCCAGTATAAACTTGACCCAACGAGTGCATAGTGCATTTACTCAAGTATTCAGCGGAACGCGTAGTATTGTGCATGGAAGGTTTCTTTTATTATTTTTTTTTTAACCCAACTCGTTGCTGAACTTTTACAAACAAACCGCAATTCCGCCGCAAGCACATTGTGGTCTGATTTTGTTCTGTTAGCACCTGTACTTGACGTAGTCCTGCGCGCGTGCTTCTGACAGGGAGCAAGCAGGAGTTCAGTAGAGCTCCTGCGCTGCTTGCAATTCAAGGTACGAATCGAATTAAGAGAAATAGTCGTATTCAAGTAAGTTGAAGAGCCTAGGTTAGCAGTCCTATAGTACACAGACGGAATTACCCACCGTTCGCTAATTATTTTCAGTTGAAACAGCAACCATGCTCAGCAGCCTCACCTTAAAACGCATCGCGGCGAAGGCTCGAAGCCCGAACTCATAGCCTTCTGAGCTGGGGTTTCAGCTCGAGAGTGCCACCCGCGTGCTATGCAAAGACAAAAGAAGGGAATATTTTAAGGACCAGTCAACGCTGGTCACGGCAATTCACGCGGCAATTCACGCTGTCTTTTCGAACGTTTCAAACGGTCTCCGGGCTGTCAGATTTGGATGCGCATTGCTGATGACATGGCGTGGCTCCGTCACCTCCAGCGTGCCCGATATACTCGCTAACTAGGCCGGCGTTCTTGCATGGGAGCGGGAGGCACGCCCTTGTCGCCATTTCGGGTATATACTAACGCGATTACACGGATAAAGGTACGATCAAAGCATAACGCCATTACCTTCCAGAGAACGATGGCATAATCCACGGCGCGTTTCCTCCACATTTCGATAATAGCTATATCGAATTACGCATCCCGAAAAAGAAAGGGGGGGGGGGGGGGGGGGGGGGGGCAAAAAAAAAAAAAGTGAGGGGACAGGGAGTAAAACGAGGGACGCGAAAAAGCGAAGTGACCGTAGCGCATAATTTAATTATAAAGCGAAAATCCGCTTCTTCCGACATCTTGGCCGTGACACGTGAGGGGAGAGGGGGCGGGGAAGCGAACCGCTCGGCTTCACCCTGGAGACCCCCGTCCTGGGGACAGCGGGCTTCTGGTGGTCGTGGCGTCAAGCGCTCGTGGGGCTCGCCCCTGCTCTCTCCTCCTCGGCTCGCCGAGCGTACGGCGTCGCGACGCCTCCGGGGATTGTGCCGTCGCGTCGTTGCAAATTAAACTCGGCAGCTCTGTAATTGCGCCTCGGGGACCGTACTCTCCCGGACAAATATCACTCCCCCCTCCTGGTTTGGAAAGTCTGATCGCGTTCACTCGCCGAGCTGGCTGTCCCGGGCATTCGTCGCTTTCTTTCCCAACTTCGTGGCGTTTGGTGCACGCGTTTCTTCTTCTTCTTCTTTCCTTTTTTTTTTTCTTCTTCTCCTTAGTTGTTTTGTTTTGGGCAGCGGGAACAGCAAACAAAAAGGGGGCGTTTCCGAAACCGACCGGAGAGTATACATTAAGTAAGTTTGTGTTTCCGCGTCCTGAGGATTCGCGCCATATCTTTTGCTTCTTTTTGTTTTCGTGTACGAATTTGTTTAGTAGCGACGCGCATTCTAACCTGAGTACACAGACGCTGATAAACTGGTTGAGAAGCAAATGACCGAAAGTTTGTAAATCAAAGTTTCTGTAAATTTCAGGAACCCGCTTTTCCTTGCCAAGGCGCACATCGACGATCTCGTTTCATCGAGCCGAACGGTATATTAATCCTGCAGCACTAAAGGATTGTAGACACAGCACCATCCATCAATAGGGCCATTACTAAATATTGTCCATATAAAATAGGTGTGGTAGACAGCCCAATCTGTGCAACATACAACGAAGAAGGAACACCTCAACGTCTGCTTCTTAATTATAGTGATCATGAAGTGAAGCGAGTTGAAGTTTCCAACAAGGTCATAACGTTTTGCATCACAGCACCGAAAATGTACATTATAATAACATTGTTATATCAATGACGCTCTGCTCGGCCAGAGCCAAGCAAGCGCATATCCCTATCTCTCTATCTCTGTGTGACTGCGCGTGCGTGCGTGCTCACAATTGTTTGTTTGTTTACTCTGCTATTGCCTCCCATTGATTTCATACATTTCGTTCTCCTTTATCCCCCCTCTACTCTCTGTCGTACTTCATTTCCTTTCTGCACGCCATTGCAAGGCCATCTCTCCCACCTTTACGACGCCCCCTCCCTCCCCCTTGTACAAAGAAAAAATATGTTACAGGAGCGGAGATAAGATGTAGGTTGTGATTCACTCTGTTTTTTTCTCCTGGAAGGGGGACGACTTAGGTACGACTAGGCATGTCGAAATTACTAGTTTTTATTTTTTTACCTCATGTCAAACATAAACCGCCGAGATTTTCTTCATTTCTCAGTCGGTGTAAACTATAGCCTCGCAAATCTAGTGAGTTGTATTGAGCACTAAGTTATGACTTTGTCTTTATTCGCAAGAAGCTTTGTCATGAACTATAATAATGCCCTTTTCAGAACTTGACACCGGGTAGGAGTAATTTATGTCCCCCCAAGTGTAGAAGAACAAAACAATAAAAGCAGACGATGCACTTCGAGTTTTGTACAATCTGTACAAACATTGCGACAGAGAATCAACAACAACAAAAAAGAAAGCAGTTGACATGACATGTAGATAGAGGGCCAGAGAGTAATTGCCGGAGAGCATTAAAGTGCCTCTCAAAAATGTACTTGTTGCCAAGATTCAGCTTCGGAGCATCAAACGTTTTAACAGCGTCGCCGAACGTGGCGTATCGTCAACTCGCCAAGCGCCTCGCGTGCCTTCCGCAGTCCGAGTGTAGGCGGGCGGGAGGAGCAAAACAACCGACAAGAGGTTCGCTTTTAAGCGGCCTAGCTCCTATCCCCAGGAGACGGTGCGAGGCATTTGCAGCGCTCACGTTGCCTCGGCGTGTTTCTAAGGGGGGGAGGCTAAAACCTGAAAAAGGCGTGTAGCGAAACGAAAGGCCCCGCAAACGACCTGGATGGGTCGCGGAGCGCCCTTTTAAGGTTCGTAAAGGCCGCAATGAGCAAGGATGAAGCCGTAAAACCCAGTTTGCGATCCTGCATCGTAAAACCGTCCTCGGCTTTGTCGAGTGAACAAACCTGAGAAAAAAAGAAAAAAAAAAGGAGCCGAAGAAAATGAAAACCCACAATGGAGAGCAGAGAGACAGACACATTTGTACGGGGAAGTCGCAATATGGAAATGCGCTACGTCGGGACTGTTGCGACCATAGCGTTGCTATAATGTACGCTAGAGGTTCAACTGGCGCTGGTGTCTCTGGGACTTCCGGATTCAAACTGAAGCGCACAGCAACCAGTCCACTTTTTGCGGTGCTCCTGTGCATTCCTATGGGAAAAAGCGCGTGTATTTTGCCTCTTCGCCGGAGAATAGCATGAATCACCCTTGTTACTTTGTTACTCGGGTCGTAGGGAATGGTATAGGTAACTTCATTAACATTATAAAAGCCAAATTGCTTTAGTTACAGTATTTTTCCAACCAGTGAGCGATGTTTAACTTCCACGTGTTCCGGGCCCAAGCCTATGTTCCGAAGCAGGCGTGTAAAGACAAGCGAAAAGAACAAGAATAACAAAGAAATCGACATACGATTTTCTTTTTATCAAGGATAAGAGTCGAAAAGAACGTAGGGCTTTTTCAAAGAGCGCCAACATCCCGATGACGCTAATATTGATAATCTGCGAGATTTATATGCCACTGAAGTGACCTCCATTTACGAGCGCTTAAAACGTGTAAAACAGTAAAAGTACGCGCACCATAAAAGGTGTTTCTTCTTTTATTATTGCGCTGAATTTATCGGGCGATAAGCCTTTCTGGCTTTGCCCCATTTTAAAAGTTTTCGAGCAAGCAGTTATGAGTACTGAACGCTAGAAGAAACTTACTTTTGCACCCACGCATGAGAAGCAGGGTCAATAAAACATATATTATTTATTGCAGATCGCACAAAGTACTTCATATTTCCTCTTATAATTAGGTACAGGGAGAAAATGTGCTTAAATTTTCCCATAGAAATACAATCAATTTCAGACTCATTGCCGTCTGCTTCACTTTGAAACCGCACACTAGTGCCAGTGTGACCTCTAGCGTACATTATAATAACTCTATGGTTGCGAACTTCCGCTTCCATTCATGAGGTAATCAGAATGCGAAGGAAATATTTAAGCAGGGACGTCTTCATTTCGACAGTCGGTTCTACCTGGGGCCAAGCGAGTGTTCTCTCGGATCATATAGTGTTTTGAGAGAAGCGCTATTGAGTGCCGTTCAAAGAGATTATAACTGAGGTTCTATTGTACGATCTGAGTCTATGATAGGTTACCGAAGGGGCACATACACTGCGAAATCGGCCTAATAGTTGCTGGCTGTCGTTAGAAAATTCCGTGACTCTTGATTCCGTGGTAGTTTTGTACCTGTTATAAAAAAAAAAAAGAGCAACTGATTACCTTATTTATTTATTCAGCAGAGGGGTTACAGTGGGAGTGGATTTTTAAGAATACTCAGAAAAACACACAACAGTATGGAGAACTAAAATAGCTGCTTATTGAAGTAATACAGGTTAATCACGACATTTGGAGAATGTCGTGATTAACCTGTATTGGAGAATGCTTGTCAACCGATTTGTGCCAAGGAATCATCATTCCAATCTTCCAATCATCGGGGTAAGGCCTAGCTCCAGAGACTGCTCAAAAAGTTTAGTGAATATAATAACACTGTATATTTTAGTATTTTTCAAAAATTTAAAATTAATGTTGTTCATACCAGAAGAGGACAACATTTTAAGATTATCAATCACATTGGCTATGCCTACATTGTCAATACTAATTGGATCCATAGGAAAATATAGAGGGGTAGAAAAATCTGGAATACTAGAACACTGAAAGGAAGAGAACATCAAAACAAACATCATTAAGGACACTGGCACAATCACGACTAGGAATATCCTCACCATCAGTATTTCTAAAACTCATACCATACTTGTCATTCTTATTTACAGAGTTCCACAATTGCTTACGATTATTAATTAGCGCACTGGGCAAGGTAACGTTAAAAACACTTATCTGGCCTTCTTAATGGATGCCATATAAGTGCTAGCTGAGGACGAGTAGGCGTCTCAACGCTGCTGTAAGTTCAAAATTTTCGCAAATCGAAAGAGACATTTTATGTTTGTTAGACAATAGTTTAAAGGATTGATTAAATCATGGAGACTGGCGATTAAAAGTAAATGGTCTAAGCGGTATGAAAATGCTCTACCACAGTCAACTTTGCATTTAAATAAATTCCAATTTTATTCAGGAGAGCGATCCGAACAATTTTGTAATTAGACATTTAATAAAAGGCACAGCTCACGATTAATTGCTTTGGAGTCTGCTCTGTCATATTCTATAATGCATTTCGTGTCATTAATCGCACGAGATACTTAAAAATTTAGGTTGAAACGATTCAAGGAATGGTCCCTCGAGCCACGCAGGCAGGATATGGAAGAAACAAGGCCAGGCACACTAGTCGGATAAGATCTAATATGTTTAATGTTGATGAAGTGATTCTTATCAGTTGAGTAACAAGTTGCACAAATTGAAATCATTACACATTTGTAAAAACATCGTAACATTCATTTGAAAAAGATTCGCAAAAGGTCGCTCGCTCGACCACACTATGTTGGGGTAATTAAAGTCACACAGAAAATTACTGGGAAATCAGGGAAACGAACTGGGGACCATATTCTCCAAAAGCTGGGAGACGTCATAATTAAAATAGAAATACTGACTTGACAAAACGTAAAACAAAAAAATCAGTTTAATTAAGCGTTTTGCCTCCCATGCCGAACGCATCTTCAGTAAGTACAGCAGCAATGTAAGGGTCTATCTTGACTTAATAATCTTTTTTAGGTTATGTCAAGTCGGTGTCCTTATTTTATTTATGAAGCCGTATTACTAGTATAGTGGCTGGAAGGGGAAGTGTGATGGGGCGGGAGCGAAGGGCTGCACATAGTTGCGATGAAAGCGACTGGCCTTCAAACTACAGCGCCCCTCGCGACGGCAAAGATTTTGACCGCAACACACGCGCCGCTCGCAGCGCGCGCGTTGAAAGGTCACATATTTTGACTCATGTTTCTGCAACTACATAAAATCCGCACGTTTTGCCCGTTAAATGGATCGTGCGCCTGAATTCCGCGATGAAAATTCAGTGAAGAAAATTTTGGGGACCGCGTGCTGCCAGCACGAGAGTCAGCTGTCCCAAACATTTTGAGAGAGCCTACATTACAGAGAGTTTCCAACTTCTCGATCGGGGTCGTCTGGTCGTCTGCGAGCGTCTCAGCCTTTCCTCCTGCTTTCCTCCTCGCCACGCGAGAACGCGGCGCATGCGCACTTGCGACCAATCTTCGCCGGTGGCGTTAGCTATTCAATTGCAAACGCCACCCATGGCTTGAGAGGGACCCTCTCTACAATCTTAGCTCTCTAAAACTTTTCATCGCGCCTCGCGCCCCTCTTTATCATTGCCCGTCACATTTGCTCTTCTAGCTATCATATTAATAGCGTCATAGATATCTTGCACAAAGTTGGAACTACTAGATGGGGTACGATAACAGGCTCCCAAAATCAACCCTGAGTACTCAAGCGAAGATGAACAAACATAATTTCCAAATTGTTGCTTATATCGACGAGTGATGGTTCAAAGCAAGTCTGACGCAGCAATCAAGACACCCCCACCGCACGTTTGCCCTCTGCCATGTCGGTACAGATTGAAACGCTTACTACAACTGAAAAATTCACAGTTATCAACCTTCGCAGAAAGTCACGTTTCCGTCAAAGCGATTATGGCAGCATCAGAGGAATTGACAACAGAGTACAAATTGTCCCTTTTGAGAAGAATGCTACATATATTAATATACAGAGAACAAACTTGTTATGGGGATGATGACAGGCCACTATCCCTCACGCGTCGTCATGCGGAGCATTCGATGCCAACTCGGCTGCGCTGTTATTTGTTGGTTACTGATAATCCTGAGTACCAGGCGAGTCACCTAGCTCACAGACACTCTCGATATGGAGGTCTGGCGAGTGTGGACGGCAGATACTCTCATATCGATATTCGTGAGTTTACCCTGAATCGACTCTTTATTTTATTTTGATCTCATTCACGGATTTGATTAGGTTCGATTGTTCTTTATCTATTTTTACTGTACGAGTATTCACACCTTGTAACAAAGTGAACATTTAGTTAAATTGTTTTCGTTGTCCATCTGTCATGATGAAACCAGGCTCTTGAGACCCCTGAGACAGCTTTGGTCCAGGGTTTAGCTCAACATCCCCAGACAGTAGTTTAAGTTGACCGACTACGTCAACGCGCTGCTCAAGCAAAGACAACAAAATCTCTGGGCACGGACACAATATGAAGCATAGATTATATGATTTCTTTGCGAACAAAGGGGTAGAATAATAACTAACCTGCTGAAGCAAGCGGACGCTGTAAGCGAGCCGCATCGTATTGCTGTTCCCGTGCCCAATCGAAGAGCCGCACAGACGCCAACCGTAGATATTAAGGCATGACGTTGATGATTGCGTCGATGCTGTTTCCTCGCTTGGGAAAGAAAGGTTCTGGCACAAACTGACCAGAAGAAGACACAATAGTTCCATGATAGTAGTATAGTATCGTAGCTGTACCGGTGCGTTGTTGAGGAGTGGCTCTGGGAATGTGGAGTGTCAGAACTGGCTCCGTAGAACTGGAAGCATGCCGTGGCCTGCCTAATTAAGCGGACGGTGTTAGCGAGCCGCATCGTACACGTATACACTTAGAAATCAGTCCTGTATTTTAAAAGTAAGAATTTGACACGTTTTCTTACGCATCCCCTGTGAATGACATCGGTTATCTATATGACGTATAGTATATGTATTTGAATCGTTCACTTCCAGACACACAATAATGCGGAAAGGGTTATTCATTAATAGGTGTAACCACCCAAAGAAAACAATGTACGTACAACAATGGTAAGTTTTTTAACTAAATGTAATTTCCGGGTTTGGCGAATATTAGGCGGACATAGGCCCATAAATAAATTTTATTTGCAATGTTTGATCTTTTCATCCAGGTACGGTAATCTTAACAAACGTTCGCGTTCTATCCCTACCGATAGCGTCACATTCACGCCGAATTCCAGTTTTCTGCAATGCGTAGTTTCTTTAGGCGGACTTTAAAACCGGGTTTCATTTTCTTTTTCTCGGAATCCGTGGTTCACCAGAGGAGCTGGCTCATTCGATTCAACAGGAAATCGCAGCTCCGTCGCCACCCTATTCGTCCACTCTACGAGGTTGGTTTCAAGTTTCAACTAGTTCATAACTGGGGTCAGAGCAAAAAAAATTCAACGAACTACCCTTATTGTTAACTTTTACTCGTGGTATTCGCTTTTGGCAGCAACCATACGAGTATCAGGGTATAAGCGCGGCCAAGAGCGTAATGACGTTGGGATATTTGCAACTGACGAAATAAGAGGAGAGGCAACGACCAGGTGTCGGATCTTCACAGCACCATCGGTCCCAGAGAATACAAGTTACCCGTATACGAAAGCCTATATAGGTTATACAGAGTAATAACAAAAAAAGAAAGAAGAAAAAGGCGCCTGGTGTTTTTGTTATTTTGCCGTCGCATCACGCCAGACATCGGCGTGCATGCATCCCATTGGCCGCTTTCAATCCTCGGACCCGAGCTGCCTCTCGGGTAGAACGGAGCGCCATACATCAACGCTTCCTGTCCCTGCTAAGACCCGAGGGGATTAATTTTGCCGCTATTGTTTCGTTGTGCATTGCGGTAGCACGCGAGCATCCGCGGACAGATGATGGATCGGTGCCGTGGTCGTGTTTCCCCGAGACGCGGTGCGACTTCGTCAGCAGCCTTTCTCCGTGAAGCGTTGCGTCCGTGGTTCGTGGGAACTACGTGGGCCTCGTAACCGTCCTTAGTGTGATTGCTTCGCCGCAGTTGATATGCGACGGGCAATATGATCGAAGAGGGAGGCCCGATAATGACTTTGGGCAAACACGGACAGCGACGGTCCAATTGGCTTGTTTCTGTCAACCTCCTACACCGCGGCTCGGGTACGAAAAGGGCGCATTACGTCGGGCCGGAGAATTCGGGTCAGAGTGTCGAACCAAAATTTTTATCTGCTCGGTTCGGGTTCGGGTTCGGGTTCACGGTTTTCGTTTCAGTTCGGGTTGAGTTCCGGTTAGTTCCGGGGAGCAAAAATAACGATTCGAACCTGTTAAAACCGGTTTGAACCGCCAAATTGAGAATATATCTTTCGCGTTGTTTTGGCAAAATACACTATTTTCGCCTTCAAAGGAGTAACTAAATGTGTTTTTTTTTTTTTTATCGCTCGTACAATTCGTTTCTATTTTCAGACACCAAAAATAGGCAATTACGTTACTCAAGTTCGACGCCACAGTAAAAAAAAATCTAGATTAATATAAAAACTTCGTGTTTACAGGACTCAACATCCATTTGTTTACATCAGTCTCATATATTTTACCTGAATCGAAAGGTTATCACGAAGCCTGGTAGGTCGCCTAAGATATTCGTGATTGGTACAACTTTGCTTCGCAGTATTAAAAGCTGAATTGTAGTTGCGGGTTTGAGCAAGGGAGTTAATCGCAGCGAATAAAATCACGGAATGGGTTTATCGTCGCCATATATTTTATGAAATATAGTTAACGAAATACGTTTTCGCATTTACAGGGTGCGGGCGTAAGAGCCAACACATTTGGAACGCCTTGCAGAATTCGAATTCCAAAACGTACATACCTGAAATTGGGCCCGCGAACGTAGTTCCGCAAAAAAGTTTCATGTCAATTGTTTTGGAGTTCAATTCTAAGGCAGTGAAGTATTAAAAATAAAGCAAAATCAGAGGCCGTGTATTTCCTATGTCCTATACCAGCCTGTTTGTCGTCTGCACACTTGTTTATGCGCTCGCTCCCGGGTAGCTTGCTGAACGCAAGAAGAACTGTAAAAACTAATGGCAGAGGCTGGTGATGAGCAAGATAATCGCAAGAATCAATACGTTTAACGACATATATGAACAATGACCACCTGGGAGCAAGCTCACAAACCAGTGTGAAGACGACGAACATCGGGTATAAAACATAGGAAATGTACGGCCTCCGTTTTTACTCTATTTTTAATATTTAGCATATTTGATTTGAGCTCTGGAGAGAACATAGTAATAAACTTCTTGCGAAACTACGTTTGCGTACCAAATTTCAGGTATGTACGTTTTGAATTCGAATTTTGCTGGGCGTGCCAAATGTGTTGGTCCTTACGGCCGCACCTTGTAGATATGATAATCGCGACTGAGCTAAAAGCAATAATATTTTCAAAATGTCACGAACGTTTTAGGGCAAGTGCTTTTAGTTTACCTCTTATAGAAACACCTGAGCGGCAATCACAACTCTTCTTTTCCTAACCAACATTGTATAAGCTCAGCACCGTGATGCCGGGTAAGAATCATGCAGAAAGGAGTGATCAGAATCGTTCACTCTAATTTGTACACACCTTCGTACTCAGGTCGAATTCGGCCTAAAATTTCGCGTACCCAAGTCAATATTATACAGGATAAACTGGCATAGCCTTGCTTTTGAGCTTTGTTCTTGACAAGATGCCGGTTAATTAATTTTCCAAAGAAGCATCACCCTTGCTAATTGTTGATTTTTTGATAAATCGAGAAAAATAGTATTTCACGCTCTACTCGACGTGGCAGCTTCATTGGTCACTTTCTGACGGTCTGCGTCCGTAACTCGTGCGTAATCGACATAGTTCCGCCACGCGTGCCGGTGTAAAATAATAAAACCGGAGACAGGGAACAAGAAGGACACACACAACACCGCCTCAGTGTCCTTGTTCCGTTTTCTCCGGCATTATTATGTTGCTTAATATTGACCAGCTCGCCTGTGCCCTAATGCCCGTGTCCCACTGGAGCGACAGACAGAAAGAAAAGACAGCGACAAGCCTTAAACCCATGCAGCATGCTCTTGATGGTACCTTTGGCAGGCGTTTAGTCGTTCGGTGCTCGTGAAGTTAAGCACGAGCGATTGCAAGCCTGCCAAAGCCACCCCCGCGTGCACGATGCTCGTGTTTGAGCATAGCCTCCTTTATTCTACAAAGCCTCTCAAATCGCGAAAGACTCTGGTTTGAGGCTTGTCGTTGTCTTTTGTTTCTGTATGTCGCTCTAGTGGGACACGGGCATAACTGTTCTCCTTGTGTACTTTGTTTTTTCCAGCCCACAAACATAGAAAATTGCTGCTTATCACGTAAAAGAGGCAATGACAGATTTTTATATGTTTGAGAAGTTATATATGCGTTAGGAAAACATGGTTATGTAAGGCTCTCCCAAATCGCTTTGAGCCTATCGAGGATTGAAACGTCGGAAAAGATTTGCAGAGATCTTTCAGATAACTTGTGGGTTCATTTACTTATGATGTATATCGTTATGGTGATCGGCCCTTCATTTATGTTGTCAAACCTTCAGTCAGTAATTAAATATATTTTTATATCCATCAATACATTTGACTGTATGAAGTTCACATAACTGTTTGAGACCGATGAGGGAGTACGATACTCGAAAATACGCCAGCTTATGAGTCTGCGGAAACGTGATTTTTTCTTCGCAGTTTCGCAGCCTGAAACACCGGGTCGCGAGATATTCCAAAAAGGACTTTGTGCTCACATGATAGATCTGAAGTCATATACACGAAATGGGCAGAAAAAATAAAATAATAAATGGTATTCTTCAGAAGAATCCGATGTACGATGCCTTACTGCAAAAAATAAATTTATAGATACATCATCATATTCTCAATTACACAAACAGCGTGAATGACCGACGAAGGTTTTTTAAAATCATAACAAAAATCACATTTGGACCTCAGCTTGCAGGCACTCTAAACTTTGCGAAATACCGCCTCTGGAGGCTACTCTTGTATTCGGTGTAACGTCCACTTGTTTTTGGCTCTCACTTTACAGCTCTGTACTTTACCGGTCATGCGCTCTAACATTTTATTAGGCTGCCAAATATCATCGAGAGAGTGCTATATCTACAGAACAACTTTACAATTTGGACATCTACTTTTGCTAGTGTTGCGATCATCGCATTTCACCAGGAAACTAAACTGTTTAAATTGCTTTGCACGTGACGTCACCATACTCTATGCTGGTGGTAATTGAGGTTTGTTTTTGCTGAGAAAATAAAATCAGGTGGTGCAAAGTCCACACTGCAGAAGGTTCGCGCTCAGTGCAAGCCATGCATTTAAGAGACACAAAATATTCTTGCTTGGTGCAGCGTTCTAAGGAACGGCGCGAGCGTCTGGCACCACGAAAACGCGCCTTCTGGCAAAAGTATTTTTGCAAAGAAAGTAGTTTTCGGGGCCACCCTTTTTGGTCAGTGCCGAAAATCCGGGGCAGAGGAACCTTCACAACACAGTATGTTTTTAAAACTAACCTCCCCCCTTTTCCCCTCTTTTTATTTTTATTTTTTCATTGCTCCTCCAGAGAATACTTCTATTTTATTCCCGGGGGATTCTCTCCTCTGTTTGGGGGTGTTGATTCGACAATTATATTGCCGCGAGCGTATAGTTGACCAAGCACGCAGCGCGCGCGTGGCCTAACGGTTATCGCGCTTGCCTTCCACGCAAAAAGGTCAAGGTTCAATTCCTGGCCGTGGGTACACATTGTGTTGACTTTGTAATGTGTTAGTCTGGTAAATTCGAGAACCGTGTTGCTAATTCGAGCTCCGAATGTTCTGCACGCCGAACCTTCTACGCCGATCATTCCAGAAGCCCACGCGTGTACATACGGGGCTAGGCGTGGCGAGCCGCATCAGTCTCGCCCCAGCGTTCAATCCTGCTGTTACGCCGACTTCAACGCCCGCGACGCTCTGTTGTTATCTTCTGCTTCCTTTTTGGTTTTGGGCACAACTTCGCCCGTTAAAACGTTTCAGTTTCCTCAGTCATTCTTTGTTTCGTCACCTCATCATTCGTGACAATATTTGTGTCACTTGCTAAGGGTAATCCTCCATTGCTTTAATTTTGCACCAGAAAAACTGCAAAGTTTAAACAAAATACGGAGGTGTTGGTAACTTTAGGGGAGACCTTGAGAACGACACTCCTGTGAAACTTGGAGCGGCTGGCAACGTTCTGCTGTCCGTCTGCGGCCACTCGGATTTTTATTTTCAGGAATTCCTCCCGTACACAGTTGTAGTTCCATGCAACGTCAGATTAATAAGTTACAATTAATCATTTCAATGCTTCTATTCTAGGGGCCAACTATCTGAGGCAGTTCAGAAACAACAAAAACATGTTTAATTGCCTCAAGATGTGTACGTGTAAAATGGGTCGTGCAACAATTTTTGTACTCTCTGTAAATACTGGTAAGAACTAAATCTTGACGTTGATAACTTGCGAAAACACCCATTTGTTTTTCTCTCCGCGCCATGGCAGACACTTAAAAATAAAGGCAAAAAACAGCTTTCCCCTCCTCAACTCGCTATTAGAATAAGCGGCCACGTGAACTGAGGGTAATTATACGTTTTCTTTTTTTCTTAAGCTTAACAATTTTGTTTAAAAAAAGTCGTGAAAGCTACACCTATGCGGTTTGTGCAGGCGAGTTATACGGCCAAGGGGACGTAGTATAGTGGGCTAGTCGTAACGATCAGTGGGTGAATTAAGTAAACTTTGTTAATTTACTTTTAATTATTAAAAATAGACATTTGGTTTCAATTAGAACCTTGCTGAGCGTCATCTAAAACCACTAAATCAGTCAATTTTAGAAAGACTGAGCGCATGAAAAGCGCAGTAGTGCGGTAAAGTTATCACTGGTGCAGCAGGAGCAATGCTAGCGGCGCGATAACGCGCAAGCGCGATTTTTCCGTCTTTTATCTTAGCCCCAGCCTTGTACCTGCTGCACGTGTGGTAAATCTGCGCTTGTCACGCGCTTAAAGTCTCTCTAAAAACTACTGATTTAGTGGTTTCCGATGACGCTCAGCAAGTTTCTAGTGGGAACGATATGTCTATTTTCACTAGTTAAAAAGTTAATTAACAAATTGCAATTAATTAGCCGACTGATCGTTATGATTGGCCCTCTAGACTATGTCTCCCTGGCCGTATAACTCACCTGCACAAACCGTATAAATGTAGCTTTCACGACTTTTTTTTAAACAAATCTGAAGCTTAAAAAAATACACTTAGTATACTGGCAATGTTCATCATAGTCATGTGCTGGGATTGGCAAAACATAGAGCACGGGTTGAGCTTCAGACATTGTTAGAGTTCGGCTATTCTCATCTTTAATTGTGCGCAAGCCATTACCCGGATGTTTTGCGATGTTGATTGTCATGAACCCGTGCACTCGACTCGGGCTCATGACAGTCGAGTACGTCAGAGTGCAACATGACTTGCGGTGCGAAGTCGTGATGTCATGTGACGTCACGGTGTCAACAACGTGAATAAATCTAGTGACGGTCTAAATTTAAATCGACTTGACGCAGTTGACTACGTCACATGATATCACGGGGCTACGTGACGTGACATTACTTGACAGCATGCCTTGGCACCAGTCACGTGACCACGTGGCACATGAAGAATCATAGTGACAATACAAAAGCACAACGAGAAAGTTTCTCATACATTGCAATTCTGTATATGACAATTTGATCAATACATAGAAATACAGCTGGCCATGTTTTATTCCATAAGATTCATTTTGTGATACAAAAAAATATACCATGAGCCGTTTTGAGCCGGTTACCGTTATATTTTTCAGGTTCAGTTCCGATTCAGTTTCAAAATGGTGACGAAGATTTCGGTTCGGTTCCGTTCCGGTTCGGCTAAAAATAACGGTTCGGTTCCGGTTTTCGGTTCGGTTCGGTACTTCGACACTCTGAAATTTCGGGTTGCGCCGTTCTGACGGAATGGGTTTTCAGAAATGGAAATTCGCTTCGCGCGTGGATTATTTTAGTATCTATAACCCGCCGGGCGATGAAGTTTGGTTTGACAGGTGGCGCCATTTTATGGGGAATTTTCGCAACTGTGAGACGTCCCGCGGCCGCCACTATCGGACCCGATCTCGAGCTCGAATGTCCGAGCGCCTTTCCGAACTGTGACGGTGCGCTCGTCTCCAATCGCTCGGTGGCTAGGCCTTCCCAAAGTTGCTCTTTTTGGCCACCAGTCGCGTGGACAAGCAGTCGACCGAGGCGCCACCTATCCACCGACCTGCGGGAGCGTGACGAGCCCCGGGCATCTGATTACCACTCCGCAACCAATGAGATGTCGACATTAGCCGATAAGAACGCCCAAGAACCAATCACCAATCACAAGGCAAGAAGCCTGAACAAAATGAGCTACGCCGCCTTTCTTAAGCTGTCCGTGCCTTATAGACAAACTCAACACTCTGACGTCACGGCACTGCGGTGGCGCTGCTATCGGCACTGCGCATGCGCAGATGCTTCACCTCGGGCGGGTGTCTGCACACGCGCAGTGCCCCCATCCGGTGTGGGCAAACGCGGGATTGATTGTAAACAGTATGTTGATCGATACTTTATTGGATCGTGCTCAGCTGCTCCCACGCCGAGAGTGTCCTAAATTTTCTAAATGATCGAATCGGGTGAACGCGTATCTTCTTCTTTATATATATTTTTTTTTAATTTTAATTATTACAGCTCGCACCATTACCGAGACGAGGCGTTCCAAGTACGTACAGGTTTGTGTTTTCTAAACAGACGGGAACGTTTGTTGGAAACAGTCCTATGATACCGAGCGTTCCTGGGTCCTCTGTCTTGCCAAAACAATTTAGAATAAAGGAAAGACAGAACGCATGTTTTTTTAATAATTTTTTTAGCATTTACGAATGGTTTAGAAAGACACAAAAAATATATTTACATTTGCTTGTACGGTGCATCCGGTCATGCGAATAGAATGATTACTTTTTTTTTTCTCTACCTGTGTAATTTCACGCACTACAACAGTGGTTCTCAAATAGGGGTCCGGGGACCCTTTGGGTATCCCAGAAGGCCTTTCTAGAGTCCATGAAGCCCTCAACCCTAAATCAAAATAGCAATAAAATATTTTTTTTTTTTACACTGCTGTTGGTTGTTTCACAGATAAATATACCGATTCATACGTGGGGACCGAGGGAGCAGCGTTGATTACGATGCATTCCAGAGCTGCGAAGTTGATTTGCAGGGATTGATTTTTCTTCATTATTCATTTCGCCATCGTAATCGTCCAATACCACAACATCCCCTTATGTCTTCAGCCATTCAGGAAGGGTTCTTCCTGAAGCATCCGTGGTGGAGAACCACTACACTATAACTCCAAAAATGTGTCACCCTCCTCCCTACCCCCCCCCCCCCCCCCCCCCCCTCCCTGCGGCCGGGAAGAAGATTTCACGCCGTCGCAGTTGTTGTTGTTTTGTGGTCTCTACGCCGTGTTCCCGACCCTCTTTCGTTTAAGAAATGTAGGGCGTTCCGAGTCCGGTGCATCTCATTATCGCTCCACAGCCAATCAGAGTGCGAAATAAACCGACAAGATTGCCGATGAACCAATCACGAAGCGGAATGCGCGAACAGCGTAAGCCACGCCCTCCGTCTCTTGAAGTTGCAGCATTTGAGGCACTCGCGCATAGACGATCAATCCTCCCCTCACGGCCTTGCGACGTAAGGTAGGTCCGCTTCCGCGAATTCCCCCCACTAGCTCCCGTCCGATCACGGAATTACCTTTGTCCTGTGTTGCAAATTATGTTTACCCCCCCCCCCCCCCCCCCCCCCCCCACGTAACGTCCCTAGTGTGCAAGGAAGATGCAACGAAACAACGCGAAGAGGCCAGGTTATATTCATCGATATATCTTCGGAACATACGGGAGTCTTGTGGTTAGGTCGCTGCAGGTGTCGGGCAGAAAACAGCGAAAATAGCTATCAGGAATACAAGAGCGAGCATTTTGTCCCTTTCACCGTAAGAATTGCGGCGAGAGGTGCGCGAATGCCGGATCGAATCGAAGAGTGCAGGGCCATCCCTAACTTCAACGCTGCAAAAAAAAAAAAAAAAAAAAGAAACGGTTTAGAGGTGAATTTTAGAGTATTTTTTACCTGAATATCACGTTCGTTCTCGCCGAAGATGTAACTAAATGCGAGAAAACACGAAAAACCTCCGACCAGTCGTTACGTCATACGCAGACCTTTCGTCCGCCAAGCGCGTGTCTCTCTGGTGGACAGCGCGTGCAATGGCATACTTGCTAGGTATAGGGGCTGTTCACTGGACGCCATATTTGAGGGCGATGTTTAGAGCGCATGCTCAGAACGAGCTTAAGGCTTATTCACACGATGCATCTTTTCAACGCGCCACAGTTTAGCGAAACCGAGATTTCGCGAAATCGGCCTGTTCACACTTGGAGTTTGACGCGCGAAACCTGTGACGGTATTGACTCACGAGAATTTCGCCAAATCTGGTCATCCGCACCTGGAATACCGAGCGTTTCGCATCAAAATGATATGAAGTACGCACAGTCTGAAGAGATGGTCTGTTTTATTAATACCACTCTATGAACTTCGTCAGATTCGGCTCACTGGGTTTACTAGTCCTGCCAAACCCGGGAAAGACCGCGAACGTCAAAGAACAGGCAGATGATCTCGAAGCATTTCGGACATTTTTGAACCGCTAATAAAGAAAGTTATTTCTAGTCATCAGGTGTATATCCGGTGCTTGCACTCGTCGCGACTATTGATGAATCTCCACCAATCCACCAACCCGTACTGTTGGCGCCGTTCACACACTTGCAACCGAGTAGGACCAAGACACGTCGCCCTTACGCACCGCTTCTCTGCTTGTCGCTCGCCATGTTTGTTTATTTTCTTTCGGCTTTGGCTCGGAGACGCAATCGGCCGAAAATCAGACTCCTCCAAAAGCTCGGTCCACCTCGAAGGTCAGACGTCATAGCGAAGTCGAGCGGCCATTGGCAGCGTCCGCGTTTCTCCTTCGGGTGATTGACAGGCCTCGGTGAGGTTTCAGCGAAAAATTGCTCCAAAAGCGAGGAAGACGCGCCACTTTTTTCGAAGGCGCGCCCTTTTTTCGGTCTCGTTCAGACGGGGAATCTGTTTACCGAAACCTAGTTTCGCGACACAAGATTCGCCAACAAGATGCATCGTGTGAATAGACCTTTACATTAATAGGCTGCTAATACCGGCAATCTTGATGGTGCGGGATGCACGTTACAAAAAAACTGTGGAAGCTCGCCGTCGGCACGCGCTCAGCAGTCACGCACACAGCTATGGCCGCCAGTGAATACTCCCTATATTCCCCCGCACTAACACAAGTCGTGACGTCTTTTTATGACCTTTTTCTGAAAATAGCAAGAGTTCGCGTGCAAAGCTTTGCATAGGCGCTGAAGGTGTGCGAGAGGGGAGATTCCGAAAACTGTGGATATGACGTCAGGCTCCGGGAAGGAGCGTGACGTCATATCCGGTACTTTGAAAATGATTTGCTGCATCCTCCGTGCACCAAGTTAAAAAGATCCCGAACGCTCATTCTCCGCCCAAAGGTAGAGCTAGAGGTCACAACCAGATGCCAAAGTTTCAGCCTGATCCGATACCTTATTCAAAAGTTATAAGTGATTTTCTGAAAATTTCAATGGGAAAATGGAGCCCATTTTTGTAATTATAATGCAATTAAATGCAAATGTGCAAGCGAGCTGGACAAGATTGATGAAAATAATCCCTGGAGAAGGGGAACAAAATAATCCCTTCTCCAGGGATTATTTTCATCAACCATTATTGCCCGTTTTCGGTTTCTGGTTCCATAGAGCCCCATGTGTTTGAAAACTCCGTCGGCCGCCATTTTCCCATTGAAATTTTCAGAAAATCACTTATAACTTTTGATTAAAATATCGGATCGGGCTGAAACTTTGGCATCTGGTTGTGACCTCTAGCTCTACCTTTGGGCGGAGAATGAGCGTTCGGCGATGCCTAGTTTATTTTTGCGGTAAAAAAGACCGTGTAAATTTTCTTTTGTGACACCCTGTATATATATATATATATATATATATATATATATATATATATATATATAACTGAGAAGAAAAAACCCTTAGTGAAAACAGCAACAACGGACGATATATTCTTCGACGTTTCGGCCGGAGTCCGGCCTTCGACGTCTTCCTGACGAAGGCCGGACTCCGGCCGAAACGTCGAAGATTAAATCGTCCGTTGTTGCTGTTTTTCACTAAGGGTTTTTTCTTCTCAGTTATATACCCACACCTTCGGCCTCCCGCCCCTATGCCCGTTGTATATATATATATATAATCTTAATATTCGTGATCCTGGAGGCCAAATGAAGACGATTGAAGTGTTTTTTTTTTGTTTTTTTTTTCAGTGATTCACTTTAAGAAAGCCGGTTGTCGTGACTTTCCCTTCCACTGTGAAGGTTATGAATGACGTAGTGTTATTGGATTCGAGCCGGCATTCACACACTTCTAGACTTTCCACTCGCAATTAAGGCGTATACATATATATATATATAAAAAAGAGAAAGTGAGAGAAAAAAAGGAAGAGTGTTATGTGAGCCAACCGTCCATGAACTTGCTGGACAGTGCATGAGGCAGCCTTTTTGGATCATAAGGTCGAGAGCTTTTGTTTTGTATTCTCGTGGAAGATCGGAAGTATGCCGATTATATGAGAGCAGAAGTATTGTGTTCTGTGTCTTTCCGTCTTGCTAATAAACGTTCAGTTGATAGTTAGGACTTGGTCCTGTCAGTTCCTGTTCTTCGTCCGTTGTTTTTTCGCGTTGTTTTTTGCGGTATGTCGCCACTGGAATGTCGAATTTGCCGAGTCAGTCTTAACCCGGCCGCTCGGCGGAAGCACGTCCCGCGCTGCGGAATCGCCATTAGCGCATGTCCCGCAGCCCCGACATCCATCCACCCCTTTCCTGGAAGATCCCTTTTAATCGCCGCACGGAGCCGCCACGTGCAGCGCGCTCAGATCTAAAACTCTGAGAAAAATCACCTGGAATTGCCAATTAGTGACCCCCCCCCCCCCCCCACACACACACACACACGCACGCACGCACAAACGGCCGAAAGGTTAGCAGTCAAGCTGTCCTACACCGAGAACGACGCCGGGGCGCCCGGCTCCCGAGGCTGCTCCGTACGCGTCGGTGTAAAGCCAGCGACGGTGATCCGGGCCCTCGGCGGCAGGCAGGCAGGAGTAGCTCACGGCAACTCGGCCATTAACGCTGCCCGGTGGCTCTCGGAGCGCGTGCGAGGCGTCGTTACGCCGCGATTAATGGCGGCCCGGCGGTCGCGGGCGCTTTTAATTGGAGAGCCTCGTCTATCAAGGCTACCACCGCGCTCGCCTCGTCGTCGGTGTGTGCCTCCACGGAGTTTGAAAGCGGCTCGTTCCGCCAGAGGCATTTGCTTGGCAACGTCGCGCGGCAATTCTGGGGAGGGAGGGGTCGGGCACTTGTCCCATTTGCTTTCGGTTCTTCTGGGTCGTCCTCCTGCGCTTCTTTTCCTTTTTTCTTTGTGTGTGCGTGTGGGGGAGGGTCCTTTGAAGATAAACTTCCGCGCGTATCTTGTGTTTCTTCCGAGCAACAATCTTGGCCCTCCTCTCCTTCCTTTTCTCGTTTCCGCGTTAATCCCCAGGGCGCGACGTAGCGCCGGCTTGTAATTTTTCAGGGCACCGTAAGCACCCATCCTGAGCCTTCTTCTCGAGGAGCAAGGCGAGCGGAGGCGGGAAAGCTTCACATCAACGTGCCTTTTTTTTTTTTTTTGAACTTGGCGATGTTTTATTTAACGAAATGACACAAGAAAAAAAAAAAAAAAAAAAAAAAGAACGTTTGAAAAAAAACTTAAGTATAAAGTTTTTCTATAAATATAAAATTTAATATCTGCGTGAGGGAACAAAGGTGCAAAGTCACGACACACACGCAGTTAGAAACGAGCTGCTTCGGAGAAACACGACGGTGGACCCACGTTACCGTTCTCCATCAATCGCTTGGCGAACTCTCGTACAAAATCCTGTCGTAACCAGTCCTTCCTGGGAATGAAGCCTGCTAGTCCTCGGAGGCGCTTGACGCGAGTTGAATGCAGCGATCAGAGGCACAAATATGGCCCCAATTCGGTTTCTAACGTAAGCTAAATTTATCTATCCGTAACCCACGTTGCTTCGGTTACCTCTCCGCTCAAATTCTTCTATATATGACGCGCGATTCCATTTTTTTAGCCAAGGACGGTGTGCCGAAGCGAAGAGCCGAACGAAAGCAAATATTCTTGGCTATTTTTCCTCGCTCCTCGCAAGACGTAACATTCGTTAGCGACTTAGAAAACGGAAATTGCGAGTGTGGCCAGGGGACAAGTCGTTCTGCGCAGATGGCGCGCCTAATGGAGGCGGGACGAACAGACGCCGGTCGTGGAACGGAAATCGGCTCCGATTTCCGGTTGTGCCTACCCTCCCTCGCCCCTCCCCCGTCCATGCAGACTCTCTCACCTTGTCCCGAGGCAAACTGCCGGGGAAAACGGAAAACATGGCAGCCCGCCTCCATCACTTCTGCTCCAGTTCAGGGAAGTCTCGGGCCTGGCGGTTATTTGGTCGGCAACGGCACTGGCGGTTCATCGATTATTCACGCCGCGTTCGTGGTCTTACGGGTGATTCAGTCGGAGTGATCTAACCCTACGGGAACCGGTGTTTTCTCCTGTTGGAGCGGGCTACTAAATATTTTGGGTTTATGCGAAGGGTCTAGGAGGGAAGGGCCTGCTGCGCGTAGGAGTAGACTTGTAGACACACTCATCCGTTTTCGCGTTGCGTTCGCTCCACATTACTTTTTTTTTTTTTTTCTTTTTTACAGCGGTAGCCATTAGTGTTTCTTCCCAGCAAAATGTGCTTATATACGAACGCGAAACCCCACTCTACAGCAGAGGCACTGCTCTCCCCCTCTCCTGTCGTTCCTCACACATACACCTTTTTCGCTTACTCTCGTCCGCAGCCACCGGGTAGGCATATCCGCTATAAGCGACCAAAAAAACATTTTTTTTTAAACCTGCAAATAATAAAATACAAAAAAAAAAAAAAAAAAAAAAAAAAAAAAATTAAAGACGTTTAAAATTTCCTTTAATGCCGATTGGCCCATTGAGAGCTCAGCTCTTGAGGAGGAGGAGGGGATGGTACTGAGGGGAGGGTATGCCCCTCCTCTCCATCTGTACCCTCTTCTCCTCTCCTCCTCCCGTGCTCCTCCTCCTGCTCCTCTCTTGAGGAATTTCGGTTTTGCGATATGCCGTGCTAAACAATCTGATATCTATATATATATGTATGTATTTTGGTGCTCTCACTCCCCGCTTGTCCGGAGAAAGAAAATGTACTTCTCACACGTGGAAGCTCCACTCTAAGTTCTGCCGGTGCCAGGAAACAGGACAGCAGGATCGAGGCGGGAGAACGAGACAGCGTTAGAGTCAACACTTTAACGAAGCACCTGATACTCTCGATGTCATCCTACTTGCTGTCGGCTCTGTGGAAGAATGCTCGGCGTTTTTGATTTCCTCAGCATTAGTCTTGAGCGTGCTCCCCCGAGATGGCACAGCCGAACAGCCAGTGGACGTCCCTCGGGGCCAATGGGAGGTTTTCCGGCATGACAGGTATGAAGTTCTTCTTTGTCTTGCACGAAATTTGTGGTGCGTGCCGTAGGCGAGAGATACAGAGCTCCCACGAGCAAGCCGTTGTTGTTTACCTTGGTGGCACATAATTGACCAACTTTGTCTGACGTGCCACAGAGATGGATGAGGGACACTTAAATAACGAGTACACCAAGTTTTCATACGTGCCTCTGTGATTTATGAATGACGATATCACTTGCCTGCAGAACGGAAGCTGGCATCTCCCCTCCTTCTCCCACCTCTCAGGAGAGATGAGGAGGGGAGGAGCAGGAGGGAGGAAGAGGAGGAGGAGGAGGAGGAGGAGATGCAACGCGCAAGTCACTCATGACCCGCGCGTTGCATCATGGGACGTTTCTCGTAATGGAAAGCGCGAGGCCCTTGTGACGTCATTATGGGAAATGTCCCATAATGCAACGCGCGGGACCCTCGTGACCCTCGTGACGTCATTATGGGAAACGTCCCATAATGCGACGCGCGGATCACGAGTGAGACCCGCGCGTTGTTTTACGGGACGTTTCCCATAATGCAACGCGCGGTTGCGCCGACGGCGACGGCGACGGCGACGCCGCTCCATCCGGAAACGGGCGCTTAAAGGGGCACTCAAGTGGATTTTGTGGAAGCTACTTTTTGGTGCGATGGCGTTAAGGAAGTGTCAGTGAAGAGTATCTTCAGTTTTAGAAGGCAGAACCGCCAATTAATCACGCAGGAATAAAATGCGTGCGGACTCTTTTCTGTTCCTGCGCCGACTAATGAAATTATCGTATGTTTGAAAATTTTGGCGGCCTTTGTAAAGTTTCGCTAAAGACACAATTTTTAGTTCATTTAGATATGTAGTGCATGATAATTTCACAAGGCGTAAAATAGTTCTAGTTTGGAATACGCAATACTGCAATTATCGTTTCACAAACAAGGGACTACGTTTTCTCCTTGCCTTCCTCCGCGGGGGGTGAATTTCCCCTACCCTCGGGATGCGCGCAAGCGCACGTATCATGAACTCTTTCTCTCCGGGTTTTCGGGAAATGCGTTTGTCCCTCCAGGCCCGTTCATCCGCGTAAAAGTGCTATCCTTGACTGTGAAATTTCGTCGTGTGTCGCTATGATAACCCAGCACGTACTAGAAGGGAAGATCCACCTACTCGTGCGGCGATGTCGTGGTGGCACTCTGAAGACAGCAGAAACGGCCGTGCCGTTGTGTTTGTTTACTTCGACTACAGTGGTGCTTTCTAAGCATCTGTGTCCTCGAACATCGCCCGGATTTCTTATTGGCGCATTTCATGCGTGTGCTGAAGTTCAAGGTATTACTGGCGCGTACCGTATAAAGGATGCGAATTTTCACGCGTTTTCATCACCGGAGAAAAGTGATTAGTGTTATCAATCCTGAACGCTCGCAACGTCTGTCTGATCACGAAATCATATTTCTACTTAGCTGTATTGCTGCTAAGATTACATCGTCTTTTATGATCGAAGAAAAGGCGTGTGGCGAGATTTGTACTATTGCCAAAGTCGTGTATTAAAGTCGTGATCGTCCAACTTCCAAGACGGCGTACTGCATCTTTTTCTTTTCTTTTTTTCATCCACTGTACCCTGCAAGCCTATCATGAAAAAAAAAAAAAAGAATAAAGCTTTAGGCTATAGAAGACTGTCTGGCTATATTCTGTTACGGCATTGAGTGACAGTGCATCCCCTTTTTAGAGGCGCCGCTGAAACAGCTCACGGCGGCGTAGAAGCAGTCGCCGTGCTGACGACTCGCTGCACGCTTGTTGCAGTGGTTGCAGGTGTGTGTACGCGCGGCGCAGAGCGGTTGGTCGCTCCGGTTGCAACGGACGCAGTCGTAGGTAACGCGCTCGTTGCACATGTCTGAACCAGCCTTCCCCCGTCCTTCCGAGGCGAAAGTCAACGCGGCGACATCGTTTGACATCACGTGCCAGAGGTTACGCTGCGATGCCAAACGTTGGTTTGGTTACGACTTGCCCCAACCGCAAATCGAAGAACGCCCGAAAAGGTCTGCGTTTCGTCGTCCTCGGAACCCGAACACGACTCCGAAGCACTGCTATCGTCCACATCGCACGTCGGAGTGGTGTCATAGGGAATCATCCCCAGGTCGGCTGTCCGCCGAAGAATTTCAACCTCTAACGGCGTCAGGTCCTTGAGCGTAGAGAACACCGCCATGATCGAAGCTCGAATGACAAAAAAGTTCGGCCGGTGCGGCTACCTCGGGATCGCTGCGCGATGGAACGTCGTCCGATGCCATTGGCCCAAGATCGTTTTGATATGCGAGCGGTAACCAATGAGAGTGGTTTCGTTTTCGGATGAATCCGAGGTTTGGCGGCCTTCAATTACATTTTTATTAAAGACATAATCCCCGTAGGACTATATTTTTTGGTTTTTGGGGATACTTAGGGCGTCTAGATTCAGTTGTCATCATGAAAACACGAGCTCAAAAACCACTTGAGTGCCCCTTTAAGAGCTGCGCTCTAAAAATAAAGGCGAGACAAAACGAGAATAGGTGATAGTTAAGGCGCGTTTATACTCCAACGTAACGTCGACGGGCGGGCGCTCCCGAGCGCGTTGGCCGACGCCGGTTGCGAAGGGTGTGTTCACACTCCGTCGGCGTAGCTCACGACGGATTCGAGCATGCTCTATTCCTGGCGTTGACGAGCGCAGTACGACGATGATGACCATTCCAGGAGCCTTCGCGCGAGTGCCTCATTCGGAAATCCTGTTGTCGGGGTCGTCGGGGCTGGTCGGGGTGTGCGAGATGCTCATTTCTGGGATCTGAACCTGTCGTTGTTGTCATGTGTCGTGGGCTGTTTCGTGTTCCCGTGTTTGTGTGCGTATTTAACGTTCGTGCGTTCGAGTGGGGGAGTGTGTGCGTGGACGTAGACCGCTCTTAGGATGCGCTACCCTCGATTCTCGTTAGGCCTATCGACCTAACAAGCCGGTGTTGGTGGGCGGCGGTGATGGGGGGCCCGCAAAAGCTGTCAGCTCGACGACGCGCTAAAAGTAGGGTTAATTGAATTAAAGATGACCTAATGTTTGTGTAACATATATGATCATGTGCTAGTCGCACTCACCGGCAGCCGTTCCCGATCGAAAAAGCGCCATCAAATGTAAGGAAACGGCGGATCCAGTGAAACCTCTGAACTATTTAGCGGGCCAGAAATTTTCAACTAGGGTGTCTCATCTTGCAAACGATAGCGGAACGCGATGAAAATTGGACTGAATCGTGTATTCTTTGTGTAGGCTCTGTAAAGTGCGCTACAATTTCGAACATGTACATTGCGTAATTTAGGCATTGTCCGCTCACTTCGGTGTCCATTCCTTGAGTCAGCGTGAAAGTCTACTATGATGAAAACACACCATCTATCTCTCGGAAAGAGGTCTCTGTGAAATATCGAGTGCATCGAATTCATCGAAGCATTCCGCAGCGACTCCGGCGAACCTACGAAGCAGCTAGGTTCGACGGACGTAATATCGGGCGTCTTCTTTTTTTTTTTTTTTTTCCTTTCTTTTGTTAACATTTGTTCTACCTTTCGGAAAAAAATAGATGCTGGTTTGCACTCGTTATCAGCATCATCTGTTTGTCTTCGAACTGCTAACCACTACCCCAAATGGTTGTTTTGAAGCTTGACAACACGACGAGGACGAACCACATTGACCGATTGCACCTAGGCTAGGTGGTGGAAGCTACCGCCCGTAGAGACGATGCGGTTGCCACGGAGACGCGCATGCGCAAAGTGGTGCAGTTCGTCGGGGCGCGCTGGACCGCGCTAGTCTACGCTGGACTGTAAACACCATCGTTCGGGCGCTTCTCGGCGCGGCGCTACGTGGCGCAGTGGTC
Source organism: Ixodes scapularis (assembly GCF_016920785.2). NCBI lineage: Eukaryota > Metazoa > Arthropoda > Arachnida > Ixodida > Ixodidae > Ixodes > Ixodes scapularis. The sequence continues at coordinate 11,217,869 of NW_024609884.1, forward strand.
GACGAACGTTGGTCTGTGCCGGCGCGCGTTGCGTTCGTCGACGTTGGACTATAAACAGCCCTTTCCGCTTATATCTTAAGTGTATTCTATTGGCGTGGCAACGGAAAAACAAGGTTTTCACCCATACTGGAAGTGGCGATATTATACGATGGCGGCGCCCTTGTGAAGTAGGTCTATACACGCACTCTGCGGCAAAGCTGTTTCTGCCCCCCACCCCTTCGCCCCTCCCTTTCCCCCCTGTAGGCCGCCGCTGTTCCGAAAGCCCACGTGATCACGGATAGGGCGCTCTCTGCCACCCCATCGTTCCTATACTACATCCCTGTACACTCCGGCGACGCCCTCTCTTCTTCGCCTACCCGACCCAATCCTCCAGCAGCTGCCGTTGTGAAATACCCACCTGGTTCGCACTGTGGCGACACGCTCCCTCGCCTCCCCACTGCCGCCGCCCAGGTTCCGTTCTACCGATTGCAAATATCGTACAGCACACGGATGGAAGCTAAATCTCCTTCGACATGCCTTTCCATATTGCAGGAGCCACCGCTGTCAATCGCAACATACTTTTTTGTGGTCGTAATAATTATTAGCGCGAAAGAGAAAGGACGAGGTGGGAGAGGACAACACAAGCGCTATTTTCAACTGACATTTTAATGAAAAGATAAATGAAGAAAAGGACGAAGATACATTTAAAATGAAACAGGGTTCCGTTGAGAAGAATTAGAACGTCAGTTGAAAACTGACGTTTTTTTATTTTTTATAGTTTTATAGTTGTAAGTTAAAAGTAGCGCTTGTTTTGTCCTGTCCTCCCTTGTCCTTTGTCTATCGCGCTAATATTTTTTTATGGTGTTCAACCAACTATAGCCACCAACTTATTTTGTGTGGTCGTTTGCAATTCGTTTTCCTCGTGCTTCTAACGTGACTACTACAACGGAAGAGGAACATTTTGGAATCTTTCTCCTTTCATCTTTTCTCTTTACCTCTCTGCAGTTGGCACATTCGCCGTATACTTCCCCGAAGTATACGGCGAATGTATACTTCCCCGGCTTGTCTCATAATTTTGTTTAATTTCACATCTCTTAGCGCCCCCCCCCCCCCCCCCCCCGGTGTGTCTTGTTTTTCTTTAACGTTGTTTTTTTTTGAATCGCCAGCTACTTTTTAGCTGGAGATATTTATTTACTTGCTTCTCCTTGAGGCTTTTTTCTCAAAGAGCCAAAGAAACCAACAAGCGACACAGCAGGGAAGAAAAAAATACTCCATTCACACGGCTATCATGAATGTATGCCTTCATCATATAAAGGTCCCTTTGCAATCAGCAAGTCGACCCACGCTCTTCGATCGCAAGCGCATGCAACGCGCGGAGGATGGCGAAATGATTAGCCACGGTCCAGAATTGGGTATTCACACGAAGGAAAAATCCGCCACTCAAAGTTCTAACAACAACAACAACCTCCGCGGATCGCGCATCACGAGAAACATACGTCATCCCTTTTTGACGCCTCGAGGCGCCGTCTTCCTCCGAGGCGGAGGCTTCGTTCTGCCAGCACGAAAGCTCCGCGGATGGGCGGCGGAGTAGTTAGCATTTAGCTGCTTTCAGCGATACTCCTTTGCCTCGTCTGCAGCCACGAGGGCCACCGCGTTCTTTTCGCGCTTTCGAAATCACCTGCGCCATTACTGTTGTAGTAGCGCGGTGGTGGAATGGCATAGGTGAATGACGACGCTGATTGGCACACGCAAGCCATTAGTTCAATGAAGGCGCCATGGGGCACCCGAAGGAGTCTTCGATACTCCACGGAGTCATTTTCTAGCAGCTCTTCGTACAACTGGTTCTGCCCCCCTCCATACCAAGTTCTTCCTTCTCCATTCCAACCTTTCACCCAGAGCCTTCTTTTAGTAGGCACAATGCCGTCGTCGTCCGTTTCTAGCAGCGCTGCTGCCAGAACGGCATACCGCCGCTTCATCTGCGCCTCCATTTTCCTACTCCCAACTACGGCGCGCGCGCTCTCTTCAGCGTGTTCCCAGCGTTGTTGTTGAGAGTACAACCGCTAAATTCAGCTGGTAACACTGACATACCTCATGGGTCCTTGCCGTCCGTATGAATGCTAGATCCGAGGACGGAGTTTCCCGGGTTGCTGACGTCACGACATCCGTTCGCGGAGTTTTCCTTCGTGTGGATACCCCTTAAAGGGTTATTCACACGTGGGATGCTTTTCGGAGAGGGATGTGTGTTACGTCAGTGACCGGCGAAACCAGCGGGACACCCTCCCCGACTCCAGCATTCACACGAACGGCGGGAAGCCGAGAGGGATGTCAGTGTTATCAGACGTATTTAGCGGTTGTACTCTTGACAACAGTGCTCGGTGCGCGCTGACGAGAGAAAAAATGGAGGCGCTCATGAAACAGCGATACGCGATTAGGGCAGCAGCGCTGTTAGATGCAGAAGACGACGAACTGCTTCCTGTTAAAAGGAAGATGTTTCTTGAATCAGTCGATGCAACACCAAGGACGTGGTATCAAAAACCAGTTGTACGAGGACGTGGTTGAGGACGGCATTGATGAATATCGAAGAGTCCTTCAGGTGCCTCGGACAACAAGTGCAACTGCGCAGGTCACAATAGGTTAGGCGACCCCGATGCCACCACCGGCATCTCGCTGAACAAAATCTGTATTGCCAGACACGTGAACGAAATATAGTCAATTTGTTCGTGCAGCCCGAGCAAAAGCTCCCCCATTCCCATGGGATGTCTGCGTGAGCGCGGCTCCGCACAAAGGCGTCGCGTTTTTACCTCGTGGTGCGCATCCCGGGGAGCAAAGGGAGGAATGTCTCCCTCGAGTGAATACCCCTTAAAGGTCCCTTAGCTAAAGGCTCCTTTATGATCGCATGATCTCGGGGAGCAAAGCGAGGAATTTCTCCCTCGAGTGAGTACCCCTTAAAAGTCCCTTAGCTAAAGGTGTGTTTATGATCGTATGAATGGAGGTATAACTTGCCATAACTTTACTGAGTTTTACCAGATCAGTTTATGATCTTCAACGGTGCTACTTTCGACGTTGTGCGTAGGGACGTTCAAAATCAAAGTGGAACAAAGGATGGACAGTTTGAGTAATGACTAAGTGTTAATACGAGTAAAAAGGCGCGGAGGTTATTGCTCACACTGCTCAGGGCAGATATTCACTCAGTTCGTTTCTAACGAGCAGCCACTGATTGCTTTCCTGAGTCACTCCACGACGATAAACAGCAGGGTATGCGAACACTCGTGGACACTATCCTCGACGTCAAGTATTGTGTACTACCTTGTCATGGCTAGCGTTGCTTCTTCAGCGCTCCAACGTTGTCAAAGCTAGTTGCGCGAGCGCATGGCTTAAGACGCATTGAAAGGTGAGTCAGTTGGTATCAAGTTATCACGCATGCATGGCTTGCATTCACCTCACATCAGTTGCCGGTGTGGCGGCCCTGCTGCTTTGCGCACACATTTCTCACTACCAAACTTGTGTTTCTCGGTCAAAACAAGCAGGAAGGACAACCAACATCGTGTTATGGCGTTACGTATGAGCCATCTATCAAAGCCGCGTAAAAAACAAGGACAAAATAAAAACACGCACGAAGGACAAGCGCTTACTCAAAGCATAGGTGTGGACACCGCGCTCGCCGCAGCTGTTAAGTAAAGTCCTCTCTTCGCCTTGGTTGCAGTTGGTGCCACCGGATGGCATCTCGATGCGCGGCTCATGGCAGACTGTTGCGGGCCCGGTTTCCCATGCTTCTCTATGGGAACCATGCATATGTTTCCCATAGAGACGAAGATTTCTCTCTGTCGCTCCTCACGTCGCTTCTAGACTTCTAGACTGCATCATGAACCAACTAGGCCAACAACAAGTTTTAATTCACGTCGCTTGGTCTTCGGATTTCTCGAAAACGTCGCTCATAGGCTTGGTCGCTTTCTCCCGTCACTTTCGTGCGGTTTGCCTTGTCTCGCGACTGGCCGAGTGACAGCGAAGCGGGTCGCGGTCGCTTGTCTCGTCGCTCGCCAAATCGCTTGCATGCGGCTTATTCTTAACAGTTTTGCGAACGCGTTGAAGCGGAGGGACCTCTGGCGCGGTATTCCAGCTAGCGTCCGTCGAGGTCAGAGACGGAAGCTCCGAGTTAAGCAACTACATCCGAGCGGAGAGAGCGCCCGCCCGGGTGCCATGGGAACGAGACACTTTTTTGTTTTGCTTGTTTCTTTTTTCTCGGTTGCGCCGTCTGGACGACGGAGACCGTCGGCGGAGGCGACCCGGGCGCGCGCCAAAGAAGACATTATCTGGTCGAACGCGTCGCAGCGCTCGCCGTGCTGTTTGTCCTCACCTATCTAAAGCCTGGTTTAGACAGTTGCGTTTGACTGCGTTTGACTGCGTTGCGGCTGCGAGAAACCAGGACATCCCTGCTGCTAATATCGCGTGCCAAGATGAGTCCTTGGATTGGATTCCACGCTTCATACGAAGCACAGATGTGCCGGTGACTGACTGTCGGTTCTCGACACAACGCAGTCAAACGCAGACAACCGCAAGTATCTGAACCGGCCTTTACACCGTGCTCAAAATCGATCAATCGCTTACGAAGTGTGAACGGTTCCAACCCAAGCTTCCTACCTTCGACACTGCTTCGGTATATCGTGCACCTGCTGTTTTTTTCACTCTGTCGGTGACTATACAGATCCAAACTGAGGGATGGGAGAAGATTCGAACAGTGAGCAGAGACAAAGGAAGCTAGCTTTGCGCTTACCCACTAATCAGTCTAACTGACTTGAAGGCGACCTGAAGGTCCCTTAGCTGGAGAGACATTTACGATCGTGTGAATGCGATATTAGACGTTTTAGTGTACACCATCGAAACGGTTTGCTAAACAACGCTAGCTTGGGAGTTTGCTACAAATCTAGTGCTGTTTCTGCGATATGCTTACTGTCTACCGCAGGTTTCGTTCTTCATCGCTGCTTCAAGACCACCGTCTCTCTCATTCTGTTTTAAGCTGTATTGTAACAATCATTGTGTGCGTCTTTCCCGAAATTTTTAAATATAGCGGCCACAAAGAGTACGCCTTGCATCTTCGCCATGGCTGGCGTCAATCCGTAAACCCATCATTACTCGAAATTAAAAGTCAGGAATCGTTGGTGGTCGTGCTGTGGGCATAGACTGAAACTTATCAATAGACCGATCTCACTAAGCGTTCCACGCATGCGTGACGCCACCATAACTGTAGTTCATAGAATGCAGACGCCAGTTCACGAGACAGTTCATGCCGCCTCGTGCTCTGCTCGTGCAGACATCCAGCGGGGTTGTCGCACGTGCAGAAAGACTACAGCTCCCACAATGCCTGGCGGCAGCGGCGGCGTCCTCGAACTAGCTGGTGAGATCGGTCTATTGTGATTTCTTCTTTGGTGTAAACTCAAGCAGGTCAAGCCTTGCCTGATATTGGCAAATTCGCTGGTAAAACAATTAAGGCTATTGTTCGTTTTTGGGTGGCCGTCGCAAAATGCAAGCTATACGTCGGTAGTTCAGCCCCATGTTGCAACACCAGAAACTTCGTCCAAATTGCGAGCTAAAAACACACTTTTTGTTTAAGACTCTTCAAGATATTGGGCGCTAGAGAAAATCAGCCATTCGCGTTAAGTCCTTATTTCGAACTCTTTTTGTTCATGTTCCGCTTATTGAAACACAGCGAAAAAGCCCAAAGTACGTGCTTGATCTCGCCATCCCACCGTCTCCCTCTGCACGACAGAATCCGTCTGCTATAGTCAGCGTCAGCATGGCAAGAAAACGTTTTTTCTTTTTTCTTTTTTTTTCTTTTTTTTTTTTTTTAGAGAGGAACGCGCGAACGCAGGCGTACAAAGCCAGCGATCATTTAGTCACTGAATACGTTTCCCGAGTACCGAGACTCCCAAGCTCCACGCCGTGGCGCTCAAATTCATCCGTATTTGTGTCGCCATTTTGGATCCTTGCATAGCACGTTGTAAAATAACTGTACGCCTACCGCGTCGCTGGCGCTGTCGAAAGGTATTTCAGGTGAGTGGGTGACGCTGTGGATAGCTGCTTTAAATCATTTTGCGACATCATTTAAAATGCAGTCTAGCTGCACTCGTGTAATCATTACTCCGTGGTTCGCGTTGAAGCCCCCCAGGTTAGTAGTCATACCTCACTTGTAAAATATCTCATTTTGAGATGAGGCACCTCTCACTGGTTAAATGTCCAGAAATGCCAATAGCTCAGTCGACAAAGGTTGCCTGTGCCATGTTCCCATTGCAGTGGCGAAATTTATCCTTTAGAAATTAACCGCTTATTTCTGTCATCACATTAATCTGCTGGCATATATTTGAGCATTATGATGTCGCATAAATGCAGAAGCATTTCATCGATTTATTTACAACTGCATACAAGATGTTTAGGACTGGACAGGAACAGGATTGATTGAAACTTAGTATCAATCCCTTGTGATAGCTTGACAATTACTTCGCTGGCCAGATGAAGCTTGCAGCCCAGTTCAGCAATGATTTCCCCAAGGCGATTCTCAAGGCAGTTGGTCGTTAACGCTATCTCTCTAAACGGTTCATGCAGTCAAACTGAACGACGAGAATGGCTTGATACGCAATCAACGACTCTCTAAACAGCAAACACCAAGGAGCTTTGTGTCATTTTCATTCTACCTGAGCAGCAAGATGCATGTCAATCACTCAGGGCATCAAGTGACAGGCTTGAGACCGTGCTGTCAAGGCTTCATTCATGATTTTGTACCACAAGAAAGGAAAACAGCAATGTAATAAAAAAATAATACAAAATGACAATTGTCTCAGTGCCCATTCACACCCGCTCGTCACTCGATGGGCAAATTTCGCTATACAAACCTGAGTTTCAAGAATGCACCAGAGTATTTATTACATTTTAGGTTCATTATGATGATGTAATGAAGGTAGTATGACCCTTAAAGTTTCCTCTGAGAGCGCTAGAAAATTTAACAAAATCCAGAAATATGACCATTTTGACTGTTTGAGCGCATTTTGAAGCTACTGTGGAATTAAATTGACTTAGATCATGAAAGTAACTACACCAATGGTAGTACGCACTAGAGGTGTCTTCTACCCTAATTTTAATACCCTGAGGGGAAGACTAAATGTCTTGATATTTCCGTATTTGTGTAATTCAATTTGACAAGGCAGTTTTCGCTTTATATTAAATGGGTTCAACGAGATGGCGACACCAGCACCAAATGGCTAGAGTAATTGGATAGGCTCTAATTGCAGAGCCAGGGTATCGCGTTCCTTTTCCTTTCGCTGACAAGTCCGTATTGACGGAGAAGCGGTTGCGTGCTCCGAGCTGGATCCGAGCTGGATCCGAACTTCGTGCGTGAAAGTGACCGTGCAGGCGCCGAGTTTCGGGCGGTTCATGTTACTCGCTTTCCGTTAGCGAAACATACATCCTACACTAAAACAGAACGAATTGGAAGGTTCCTTGACCATTCAACATTCTGTGTGGTCACTGGATACAGCATAATCGCGTTGTTTTATAACGCGAGCGATGTTTGAAAACGTGTTTTCAAAGTCTGCGAACAAGACACGGAGGACGATTGCGAAAGCTCGCGCATCCGGGGCTCTTGCAGAAGCGACTCTCGCTTCCCGCAGTGTGGCCTTGGATCAAACATGGCCGCCCTGGAGGCACCGTTGCGGTACTCTGCTCCGCAAGGCGGAGCATATACAGTTACTCTACAAATGGCCAAAGCCAGAGACTTTGTTGTTGTTGCTGCTGTTTTCACGAGCTTTCACGTACGGCGACTCGTGGCATGCACGGGTCATTTGCTTCACACCGCCGACATTAGTTTTGTCGCAGAGTGGTCTGCGAAAGATTTCTGACCGCTGCACCACACAGAAAATGGGGCTAATGAGAGGTGACGCATGTATCACGTAGTGATGCTATGGAAACGTGATGTGTCTCGCCACCACGTGACGAGCTTTCACTTTCAATTTTAGAAAGGCCGCGGCCGGTGAGCCGGCTATATGCAGCCAATCTAGCGGTAAAGCTACCTTCATACTGGCGTTTGAATCGCAACCGCGCAGCCGATCCGCTCGTTTTCACCATCAACTTCGCGTGAATTTGTATTACATTTTTTAGCAACAGCGTTCGTTACAACTTGCGGATACGGTTTAGTCCCCAGTGTGAATGCGGCGTAAGAACGTGCCACGTACCCTCGCGTCCCGCGAGTCCCTAGGTCACACCATAGGTCACACCGAAGACTCACGCGCCCTCAGTAAAGTCCCTTGATGCGTTTGTTTATCTTGCAAGCGGCATAAAATCACCAAATACGCAAATGCACGAGCCCGTGCCTCGAGCGACGCTTGGAAGCAAATGGCGGCGCACCACTAAAATGAGCGGCTATGGAGCGGCCCCCGAAAGGAAACTGCGGTGCGGCTTTCGCTCGTGGTCTCGTAGAACGTGTCTCTCGCGTTCACCAACAGTGGTTGTCGATACTTGTAAGAAATGTCAAGCGTGAAATTTATTCAGGGACTTCAGCTCACAGAGCTCATTTGGCTTCCCTGGCTCCTATCGGTCGCTTCACTGGCCCATCTTATGTTTGAAAAAAAAAAAAAAATAATACGAGTTGTTGTATCTCAAGTGAGAGCTCAGGCACTATAATACATTTAAGTATATATCTGTGTAGAAATGCTATGTTTCTCACATTCGGTATATGCGTGAACCAAAGCGGGCGTTGATGATCCCGTGCGCTTAGAGTATAGACACTCCGTTCCCCGACATTGTTGTGGGCTCCGCCATTTTGCGGCTTGTGCAGAGCAGACGCAACTGCCGATCGTCATGATTCAAAAGTGAAACTTCCTCAGTGTTAGATATGGTATTAGGACGCTCATGTAATATTGCTTTGCTCTGTCTTGAACTGTTTAAACATTTTTGGTGGACGGAAAAGCGTTTCTTGTCATTTCAGATAAAGCTTCAGATAACTGGCAAGCACGATTTTAAGCCACAATACGCCGAAGTGTCGTTACTTTGAAGTGTAGCTTATTTAGTGGTACTAGACACCACAATGGCAGCTGGTGTGACGTCAGTGCAGGCCATAGAAGCATAGAGAAATAGAACCACTGCCAACCACTGCGCTCGTGCCTTTGGTTTAGATTGCATTTAGGGTGAAATAGAGCCTTGGGTACATAGACGCTTTAGACTCACGCCAGATCACAGTCGCCATTGCTGATTTTCTCTCGTCTTACCGAGATACCGAGCCACTGCAACGGGCGTTAACGAGCCTCCACAAAGGCCAATGCTGGGAAGGAGGACATAGTAGAATCTGAAGTGAAAATAACCTTACCTGCTATGGTTATGGTAAAGTGAAATACTGGGAATAGGAGTAAACATGAACGGAAGGTAGGTGTTATGTCGGCGGGCATGCACAGTTGCTGAGTGCAAAAATTTGTGTAATCAGCAGACACAAAAAAAGGGGCCACTGAATAGCCGAGATGTATCATGCGGACGCTACATAAGCCATCAGAGTCAATCCAACACTGAGGGGACGTGACTGTCCGGGTTTGCCTAGTGCCACTAAATAAGCTACGCTTCAGAGTAACGAAACTTGGCCATATTGTGTCATAAAATCATGGTTGCCAGTTATTTGAATATCTGAAATCAGGAAACGATTTTCCGCCCTCCACAAATGTTTAAACAGTTCGCGACAGAGCAAAGCAATATTACATGTCCTTCCTAACACCGAATGTAATGCTGAGGAAGTCGCACTTTTCAATTATGACGATCGGCAGTTCTGTCTGCTCGGCACAAGCACCAAAATGGCGGCGCCCACAAGAATGTCGGGGAACGGAGCGCCGATACTCTAAGCGCAGCTCATTTAGTGGCTCTAGGTTTGCCTTGCGATTCTCAGACCTCTAGTTCACGTGGTGCTAGATTGGTTGTCATATTCACTCTGGAATAGCTCGCGGAATCGGCAGCGGTCATGTTCTACTTAAGGGGACCATAAAATGACCTTTTTACTTTTGCTAAATAACTTTTACATTAAACCTCCAATGTTCACTGAACGTCGAATAGGCATTCGTGTTCGTTTCGGTTTATTACTTTTACTTTCTAGACAAACAATTATTCAAATATCGAGTTTTTCTTCCTCTCATACTCACCGCAAAACAAGCCCGGCGTAATTTTGACGGGCGTGACGTACTCTGTCACCGTGCAGTAGGGGAATGGGAGCGTTAGCGGCGAGTTGGCCGTGTGCCGATAGGTTTTACCACAGGTTTTTTTTGCGCGTATACGGCGCCGATGCCACCGTATATATGTTCTAAATCGGCGCCTATTATCACTGCGATAGCCATGGACACATCGCAGCTGAGCGAAATTCATTTAGATATGTTGCGCTATAGCGACAGCATGGGACTGGTCCCATACGCCGGCACAAAGCGCAGCAAGTCGGTCGTCAGCACGACAGTCGCTTCTCCGCCAACGTCAGCCGTTTCCGCGGTATCTTTAAAAAGAAGGGAACGCGCTGTCACTCACCGGCGTAGCAGAAAATGCACAAAGTTTTCTATGAGCTCAAGTTTTATTAACTTTTATTTTGTCAGGAAAGGCTCACAAAGCAGAGTGGATGAAAAAAGAAAAAAAAAAAAGATGCATTACGCCGCCTTGGACGATCACGACTTTAAAACACGACTTTGCCGATAGTACAAATCTCGCCACACGCCTTTTTTACGATTATAAAAGACAATGTAATCTTAGCAGAGATATAGCAACGTAGAAATATGATTTCGGGATCACATAGACGTTGCGATCGTTCAAGGAATACTAAGGCCAATCACTTTTCTCGGGTGACAAAAACGAGTCAAAATTCGAATCCTTCATAGACGGCTTTAAATACAGTACGCACCAGTTATATCTTAAACTTGAGATGACGCATGGAATGCGCAAAATAAGAAATCCTGGTGGTGTTCGAGGAGACAAATGCTAAGAAAGCACCACTGTAGTCGGAGTAAACAAAGACGACGGCACGAGCGTTTCTGCTGTCTTGAGGGTGCCGCCACCAACGTTACTGGCCGCCACAACATCACCGCACGAGAAGATGGATCTTCCCTTCTAGGACGTGTCGGGTTTTTATCGCGACACGCGACGAAGAATTCAGTCAAGATAGATGGCGCATAGTTGCAAGCATTATAAAATTCGGTAATTTTCGTCACATCGCTAATTATTCAACAAAATTTGGATCTATTCTTTAACAAAACTTTTAAGAAACATTCGCCGGCTATTTATTGTTTATGATCGCGGTGCTGGGGAGGTAGGTTCTTATCCAATAGGCGACGTGGATTCGGCTGACGTGCCGTTGCACCGCGGATGCATCGCAGTGAAAAGGCAAAGAGCTTTCGAAGGAAAAGAGGCGTAAAAGAGTCCGCTTTTCTTTTAAAAGTTCTATAGATAAATTTTATTCTTGCTCTCTATTTTTGTTTTGGTTTTCTTTCACACCTTGTACGACGTGCGGTAGATGAAATTTGATTTCAAAATCGTTTCATGGTCCCTTTAAAGTGCAAGGCGCGCGGCAGCGCTAGCAAGGCATTGCACGTTGCCATGGCATCCCTGCGTCCTACATGCATCGTCTCGTCTCATCGGTTGCGTGCAGAAAAGGCAAGGACAGGCGCAGGTACACGGCTCTCAGATTTTTTTTCCTTTCGCGAGTGCTCGTGAAAGGAAGGCGAATCTGAAAGCCACGCGCTCGCACCTGTGCTTTTTTTGTCTCTGCTGCATGGAACTCAGGAGATGGAGTATAGACCTTTGCAAAAATAGCTCTTGCCGCCGCCATCTTGCGACTCGGGCGAACGCTATCAGCTAGAAAATTCTCCCACCCACCAGAGCTGTGGAAACCCAGTTAGTGCGACTCCCCATCTGTATGCTGTCGTAAGGTTTTACCAATATTGTTTTACCAATAATGTCGTAATGTTTAACCAATAAGTATAAACTTAAAACTTTATTACGCACTATTTGAGTCCAATTTAAAATACTGTCATCTTGTATTGGCTACAACAACTAAGACAAACCTTCCAAATCTACTATTATTGCAAAAAAAAAAGTTTTACGTTATATTGCGTGTATCACATATACAAACCATACAGAACCATTATTTTCTAGATATCGAATACTTCCTGTAGAATGTGTATACAATTATCGTTTACTCTGTACCCCTCATTTCTCATCACCAACATTCATAGATTTTGTATATATTATTTATGAACTTGAGAAACATGAAAGTAACATAAACACACGTCGTGTAGACGCTTGGCTCTTTCTTCGGTACCGCACAAATTACAACCTGCAGTAATTGCATTACAAAGTACCGTACGTGTTATATAAATGTTTCACGAACAACATTAACATCTACACAATTGGCAAAAAAGACCTACGTACCTACTGTTTTAGCCATCGATAACTAATTTTTGTTTTCTGCTACTTCAGTGTTATGTGACTTTGTCTTATTTTTCTTATCTTTTTGATAAGTGTTTTATATATTTGTTGTCAGGGCTGGCTGCCATGTTTAAGAAAACCCAGACCCAGTCAAGCTGCTTTTATCAGCTTTTTGTCTGGGGACCCCTCCGGTACTTTTGGAAAAATAAAGCTTATTGTATTGTATCGTGCATTCGGAGTTCGCCGGCTTTTCTTCAACGTTTTTTGCTTTATTTGCATATTCAGGATGCTTACCCTTTCTGCGTTATCTCCCAGTGTGAGAACCAGGAAATATCGTAGCCTGATCGTATTTCGCAGGAAACAAACGAAGAGAGCAAACGTCAAGCAGCCCACGACGCGAGCCGTTCGATGTCCTTCGAGGATTATAGATAATCTCTGAACATACAACCCGGCTGTGTTCTCGGTCGTCGCTAAAAATAGCTGATAGGGTTGGGGGTATGGGGACGGAGTAGACACGTTCGTTTATTTGCTTTGGTGTTGTGGAAAAAAGCAGCTCCCTTTAAAGCGTGCCCAAAGACAAGGCAGATTCCGTCCGATCGTCGTGAAGTGACTGTCGTCGACACTGTATATGGTATATCCTGTGTTATATGAGATCTTTCTCAAATAAAAACTGTTCGGATAACGCGTCACCGTGGGGTGCGTACAATCTGTTGTTCCACTGATGAGTGTCGTTGAATATCGTTCTGTGAGCGGGGAATATCCATACATTTTGGCTCTCCTATGTGGTCAAATATTTTCGATAGTTAAGACCTTTGTAGATTGGCACGGCTGAGTGTATGGTGTAGTGAAAAAAATCCCCATGAGATGAAAAAACATTCCAGTTGCATTTGTTTTGTCGCGCAGAGACTCACAAAAAACTAGATTTCATTTGTTTATTTTTTATTCCAAAAATAGTACCATGCTTTCTTAAAAACCTCGAGAAATTTTATTAGACATGGAACAAAAAAGAAACAATAAACGCGTTTATTTAGCCGCCACCAGCGTCCGAAATTGCCACTATACGCAGGCTGCCATAACCCACTGACGAGAAACCCCACACCCCAGCGCAAGTCGAGCAACACTGACATACACTCTCAAAACCAGGTACGCGCGCTGTAAATCGCTTCATTCGCGACTGCCGCTGGAAAGGTCTATACGCCTCGCAAGTGGGCTTATTTTCGTCTTCTGCGCATGAGAAAGGAAGTAGCGGTGACGTCAGAACGCCGAGCCCTGATTGGCTGATCGCGGCCCCCTAACTGAGCGTCGTCTGCTCCTTTGCAACGTCGTCTGCTCGCAACGTCGTCTGCGCCTGTCTTACCTTTCCTGCGACTTTCGGAAGTCGAGCGAGCTCGACTTGGCCTTTCAGAGAGGGCAGACAAAATAACTCGAGCGGTACGTTGTGTTTGTCTAACAACTAGCAGACGCGCATCAAAGAGGGAAGTCAAAGGACTGACTCACTGGCGAGGTGTCCCGAGGCGCCGAGGTTTGTTTGCTAAGAACCGAGAGGGTGAGCGTGTTAGTGTCCGGAAGTTCCCTCCCAAATACTTTTTCCCTCCTTTTGTGTGCGGCGAGACCCCTCATTCTTTAACGGCGTCGGCGGGCTGGCGCAGTTAACGTCGTCTGCTTTGCGTCTGCTAGTCAAAGCGTAGGCTGCTTTACCTTTCCTGCGTCTGTCGGAGATTCACAGCTTTTTCACCGGCGAGAGTCACCGTTGCCTCGGGAAACAAGAAGATAACAAGAGGAAGAAATTGACCTCTTAATCTAAAACTGAGGTTAGCGATCAAAGTATAATACAGGAAGGGTTCACAAGGGTCGCGCGGGCATATTCCATTCACCACGCCAGCCGGTCGTGGGCAGACGGTCGCCGAGTTCCTGCTAGGCCTAACTGCCGTGCTCGCTTGGTCGCGTTCGGTGGATTCGTCGCCGTTGGAGTTTTTCCCGGCTGTTTGTGGACCCAGCGTTCTTGTTCGTCGTGGTCTGTTTCAAGTACTTTTTACTTTTTTCTTGCTGCTTGAAGTCGGGACGCGTGAGAAGCGCCCGTAGAAAAATAAACGTCCGTGGGTCATCGCGACCGTGACGCTGTCGGCCATGCTGATTTGATCGTAAGAAGTGCGTAAGACACCTTCGGAGCTGTGGTAGGATTTCGTCGTAACCTGCGCAAAGCCTACGAAAATTTCGTTTCGTGAATATGAATTTGTTCTTAAGTTTTGTCTTACACACATTTCTGGCGTAAGATCGTTTCGTGAATCTGGCCTCTGCACTTCCGAAAGTCGCTGGAAAGGTAAGACAGAGGCAAACGACGTTGCGAGCAGACGACGTTGCAAAGGAGCAGACGACGCTCAGATAGGGGGGCGCGATAAGCCAATCAGGGCTCGGCGTTCTGACGTCACCACTACCCCCTGCGCAAGGAGCAGACGAACTTGCCCTCCGCATAGACGGTAATGAAATCTCGCAGTTCTTCGGCAAAGCCTTTGGGCAAAGCCGATCTTGGCCGCACCCGGTGTCAAGCAAACTGCACGTGCCGCGCGCCAATTGCTTGACACCGCCTTTTTAGCTATGAAGCCAACGCATAGTCCCATACACTAGTCCCATATAATAAGAGGCTATGGCCAAAGCTTTTGGCGTCCGTGCGCAGCTTGAGCGCGGCTCGAATCTGTATACGTGCACTCTTCATTTTTCTGAAATGGCATAGAAAGCAGGCTGGATTAGACCACTGGGTCACTCTTTTCGGATTGCTCGCTGCCGTAGCTAGCTGCATCGATTTTGAAAGTGAAAGGGAGGAGCGCGGAGTTATTGCATTGCACGTTGTCACGGCATCACTACGTTGTATCATCATGACGAAAATGTGGCGCTGTATCCAGGCGATCGGCCGAGCCGTATATCGGTAACCAGAGCCAATATGCGGCTCTGGTTACCGGTGCATGTGTACTCGAAGGGGCGTGGCCTTAGAAGCGCATCAAGTGTTGTGCGCGAGCGCGCGTGGCACGAGAGCGTTTCGTACTCCGCGTGCTCATGCAGGACCCACTTCTACGCGTGGTGCCATTGTGCGCCGCCCGATGGCGTCACGAGCAGGGTACCGGCGCCATCGGCGTCATGAACAAGTGGCATATGCTATCGATTTTCTTTTCGGCATACCTCCCCTTCGAGCCACCATACCCGACGCTGAGCGTCTTTCGACGCGTTGACTGGACACTACTTCCAGCTGAACATCGACGCTGCTCTCGTGTCCAATTTGTGTCCGCGCTCGATCTCACTTCGATGACATCAAAATCCTAAAGCGCAGGTTTTGAGTTTTTTCTTTCGTAGGGATTATTCAGACCCATTCTCTAGACAGCAAGAGCATTTTACAGTTATCCAGCGAAGCCGATCTCGCCCGCGCTTGGTGGCAAGCTAAGCGCGTGCCGTGCACCATTTGCTTGGCACAAATATAGCACAACTTTCCCTGTCTATGAAGCCAACACTGCAGGCGCCCGTGCAGTCGACCATCGCAGTTGTTCTTGACAAACAACATTGTTTACTCACACAAACGGCCATATGTGAAGTTTAGAACATTTTTTATTGATTTTGGCACACGTGGCAAGTAGCATAGGTTTTTTTGCAATCCGCGAAATGGAATGCTCCTGGGTTACCTTGGTCTCTAATGCATGTAGCACACTAAAGAGCACGCGCTGAATCGCAGTGGGATATGAAAACAATGATAAACACGTGTGTAATCACGTGACAACTGAGGGCATTGCGCATATGGAGAAGGTAAGCTTTGTTTCGCTAAGGACATTACCAGTAATGTATTTGATTTTAACGTGCGAGCGAAGCGGAACATACACGCGCGAGGAGGCTGGCCTGAACTACTCTTCCGGTGAACAAGCGCACCGTTCAAAGCATGGAGCTCGCTTTTATAGCTTTTTGGTGCGCTCAGACCTTTTAAAACACAATTATAATGAATTCTGTTTTTTTTTTATTAATTGCGCGTATGTTTCTTTTTTTTTTTTTTGTCTTTGCATTAACGTGCCATTTGCTTAGCTATACAATATTTTCCAAGAAGTCCGACAATTATAGTCTGTTTCATCATAAAAACCACATAATCTAAATGTTGAAAAAAAAACAAAAAAACGCGAACACGCGAGCACACATTAAAAAAGCAACGTAACGGCGCATTCAAAATGAGTCGTTAGTTTCTCAGAGAACAGGGGGGCTATGTTACACGTTTTGGACTCCCAGGAGACTAGGGAGAAGGAAGTGACGTCAACAACGCTCTTTGGATGTTGATTGGTGGAGTCGCTGATGACGGTATCTGCAGAAGATACGTTCATTCACACCTTCGTCACTTCCTTCTCCCTAGTCTCTTGGGAGTCCAAAACGTGCAACATAGTCCCCCAGGAGTTTCGTAGCGCGACATTGTTACCCGTTGTAGATTATACATTTAGCCAGTGCAGTACAACTGTTGGCTCGGGGTCTTTAACGTGCATCACGCACTATATGTGCGTGATGTGCGTGATGCATCATGATCGCCCGACGGTAGAATGCAGATAATGACAGAACCCAGGGTCAGTGCTAAAGCCCCTTGATAAATACTTTTTTTAAGTACCGCCAACTTTTGGGAAACGCGCAAGACGCGTGCCACAAGCGGGTGCTCCGCCGCCATTCGCTACCCAGGGCCAATCATTTTAGTGCTGCGCCGCCATTTGCCTCCAAGGGCCACTCGAGACGCGGGCCTCGTGCACTGCCGCATTTGGTGTTACTAGAGCCACTAAATGAGCTGCGCTTAGAGTATCGGCACTCCGTTCCCCGACATTGTTGTGGGCGCCACCATATTGGGGCTTGTGCAGAGCAGACGCAACTGCAGATCGTCATGATAAAAAGCACGACTTCCTCACCATTCGATTCGGTGTTAGGAAGCTCATGTAATATTGCTTTTCTCGGTCGCGGTCTGTTTTAACATTTGTGAAGGACGGAAAAGCGTTTCCTGTGATTTCAGATAAAGCTTCAGATAACTGGCAACCGTGATTTTAAGCCACAATATGGCGAAGTGTCGTTACTCTGAAGCCTAGCTTATTTAGTGGCACTAGGTGTTACTTGAAAGATCAACGCAAACACTTCGAGGGGCTTTAGTCGCTACAGGTTCTGCAGCGTGAGCTCCGTGCTTTGAACGGAGCTCGTGCTCGCGCATTTCTCCACGTGCTCTGATCTGCGGTGCCACAATACCCTCGGCCAACGATCCCCCCCGCACTTGGTTTAGCTTAGTGAGCTATACGAAATTAGCTACGCTTAGAGTGCCGGCACTCTTTTCCCCGATATTGTTGTGGACGCCGCCATCTTGGTGGTTAGTACAAAGCAAACGCAACTGCCGATCGTCATGATTCCAAAGTGCGACTTCCTCAGCATTAGTTTTGGTGTTAGAAAGCTCACGTAATATTGCTTTGCTTTGTCGCGAACTCTTTAAACATTTGTGAAGGACAAAAAAGCGTTTCCTGTGATTTCAGACAAAGCTCCAGATAACTGACGACCATCATTTTAAGCACCAAGATGTGTACGAGGCGTAGCTTATTTAGTGGCTCTAGTTTAGCCCGACCGCACTAGCACAGAAAGAGAACGAACTGCTTGACCTCGCGCTCTTGGCGCTGCTTCAGTGGCTTCATCCGCTCGTAGCGATGGCTGCGCTCCGAACTAAGGTAAACCAAAGAAAATATTCAGATCTTAGGGTTTTACAAGCCAAATCAACAAAACTCACCTAACACGTCCCAATAATAATTTAAAATAAAAAAAAATGCGGGTACATTTTGATTAAATGGAGATTATTTGACGTGTAACCGAAATCTCAGATTGGATTCCGTCAGTTTGCGGGCACCTAGGCCGGTATTTGAACCCGACAAATATGGATTCATGGGCTCACAGACACTGAGAAGTTTTGATGTTTTGTGTTTTGTTTTAATATCATTGCCACTTAAGAGCCACGGAGGTGGTTCTTGAAACAAAATATAGCCGAACCATTCCGACAAGCATAGTTTGATTGCAAAAATGATTATTGAAGTAATGAAAACATTGAAATGTTTTCATATACGGGGTGGAATCCCAAATAGCGGTATCCGTTTTATGGCGTCCATTTCATTTAAATCGCGTCAGGCATGCGTTCCGACGCACTTTCGAACGCGCGCAAAAGCAGCTGTGGTACACCCGCAGCCTCGCGCTTGTTGTTCTGACATCTCTGGCTGGCTCACTGCTGGCATCCAGGCACCTGACACCCTGACATCTGGCGCTTTTTCTGTCTTTCACGGTGCGTTCCAAGCGGCACACGATGACAAATGATCATCAAGCCATTCTCTATTCTCGAACACGTGTCGCCATCTCTATTTAAGAAACTTCAATTTGCTGTAACTGAATGGGAAACATTTGAGGTCTAATAACATTTTAACTTGTAATATATCAATATAGGAGTTCTAGGAAATGTAATATGGAAGGGTGCTTCGTAATTCAATGTCTCGTAATCTTTAACAGTTGACGTAATGCCGTTTTTATAGCACCATAAAATAATACAATTTTAAACTTTGTTTTTTATTTTAAAATATACATGATCTGTAGAGTTCGTTGCTTACTTTTTTAATTCATTATATCCAACCGAACGCTCACGTAAAATATCGCGGAGAATGGGCCGTTATAACTGGAGAAGTATTTTTTTTTTATATTAAAGGCTGTGTTGTATTAAAAACTTAATAATTAACTAAAAACTAAAAAGAATCGTTATATCGAGACATTAAGTATCGTCGAGAAACAGTCCTTTAATTTTACATTAACTTTATAATTGCGGGATACACAAAAAGAAAGTTATAAACTTTCAAATAACACCAGAACGTCATGCATGGTGGAGCTGCGCCTTAATGAGAGTTGAGCGTGCTAGTGTAACTACGGTATGAGACATTTATCTGGCTAATGACCTAAAGCTGGGAGCACGCATAAATAAATTTCCAACTTTTATATTTGTTCACTGTTGTGCGGGCGTTTATCTCAACCACATTAAGTTGCTTCTAAAATTACAGTCCATCTTGAGAAATGATAATATCATTAACTGGCTACGAGGCTATCTGGATTCACGATCCCAGTTTGTTGAAATTGGCGGTTCTAGACCTTGCGATGCTTCGCTAATATCAGGCGTTCCACAAGGTTCCGTCCTTGGATCTCTCTTATTTTTGATTTTCATTATTGACATTACTCGTAACATTCCTGTGAACTTACGTTTGTCTGCCGATGACGCCATATTGTACACTGAAGTCCGTGATGTAAATGACCAAGTTCAACTTATAATACTTGCCTTCGCAAAATTTAGGCATGGTGCTCGACCTGGAAAATGTCATTAAACCCCATAAAAAGTGTCCACATGCACATTACTCGCAAAAGCAAACTTCTAACTTATCAATACGCATTGGAGAGTCACATCCTTTCAGAAGTCTCGTCCTATAAGTACCTTGGAGTTCTAATTAGTAACGATTTACGTTGGAATATTCATGCTAACTACATAGTGCGTAAGGCACTGTCGAAACTATGGTGCTTGTGTCGAAATTTCAAACAAGCTAGCGGGGATATTAAACTGACCGCTTATAAGACAATTATTCGTTCTACTCTCGAATGTGCTGCGGCCGTATGGCATCCCTAGACTGCACAGAATATTTCCTTACTTGAAAACGTACAAAAAAGAGCACTCCGTTTTATTTTGAACAAATATGGTCGTCTTGACTCAGCCTCAGCCCTTTATGAGCAGGCAGGCTTGCCTACATTGCAGCATAGACGTAAGGTGGACAGAGTGAAGTTTATGTCCAGCCTAAGTTCCGGTCATGTAAACCTGAATAAACCTTTTGTACATAACACCACTTGGGGTCCCAAGATAGCCTTCCAGAAATCAAAATAGCAGAGCCTTCGCCGAGTTTAGCTGCAGAATAGATGCTTCTAAGTACTCTTTTTTTTTTCCGCGAACCGTCAATGAGTGGAACAAGTTACCCGAGGAAATTGTTCATTCTTGCAGCTTGCCAGAATTTGTTAATCGCTTAAACAACAACCTGTACATTTTTTCCTTTGCTCAGTGTGTATTATTTTTGTGAGCTGTGACTGCGATATGTAGGGCGTATTTTTTTGTTTCTTTCTTGTGTACCTTTTTGTTCTGTTGGCGTGGTTGACCTTTGTATTTATGCTTCGAGGTGTATTCACATAAGAGCCCATTGTTCATTTTTAGGCACTGTCGGCTGTTGGACTGTTGTCTTCTGTATATTTGAAGTGTTTTTTCACTTCTACCATGCCTCCAAATTGGAGTATGCAGTACTTATAAATAATAGATAAATAAATTAATGCATCGCCAGGCCCGGGAGATTAAAACGACTCAGTGGTTAAATTTGTTGATCGACCGATAGGAGTTAATGTGCTCTTCAATCATTGCTGAAACGCAAAACTTGTGGTGTTCTCTAGATAGAAAACAAGAACTTCTGAAATGTGAAACGTCCGGTGAACTCTGAAAAGTATAGGTGCGTGGGCACTCACGGACATTAAGTGCCAATGGCAGGCAGCTACAGATGCGCACTAAAAAAAAATACGATGTGTATGTTTGTACAGCCGGAAGTTGGTCAACCTCAATGAACGTCTGGTGTCTCGAGTAATTTAGCCAGTGCAATACAACCGCTGGCTTGGGGTCAATCGGCGGCGAGATGTTTGGTGGCGCCCTTCTATGGTTACCTTTCGTGACGTCATTGCCTTGTGAACAACAAGTTTGGAGGTGTTTGTAAGAGCATGGTGGAAGCTTGAAGTCATAGCACTCTCAAACCAACACTGCCAACACCGTCAAAATTGAAGTCCTTCCATTCCTCTTATTTCCGTCGTTGGGAAATCCTTTGCTGACGTCATAGTCAGCATTCGGCCTATCGTGGAAGACCGATCACAGCGACGCTTTCGATCGCTTACTTCGCCAATTGGCGACGTGCGCGATCGAAAGCGTCGCTGTGGTCGGCCTACCATGATTGGTCGAATGCTGACTATGACGTCAGCAAAGGATTTCTCGTCGGCGAAAATAAGAGGAATCGAAGAATTTCAATTTGTGGCGGTGTTGGTAGTATTGGTTTCAAAGCGCAATGATTTGAGGCATTCACCATGCTAATTACAAACACCATTGAACTTGTTGTTCGCGAGGTAATGACGTCACGAGAGGAAACCATAGGAGGGCGCTACCAAAATATCTCGCCTCCAATAACGTGCGTCACGCAGTAGTGATACACAACTGCATGACGGTACGATGCTTATTCAGATCGAAACGGGCAGGAGTGGGGATTGAACCCAGGATCCCTGGGCTCTGCAGCACGAGTTTTTGCTCGTTTGGCCCATCGTGGAAGGCCAATCACCGCGACGCTTTTCGTCGCGCACGTCGCCATTAGACGACAAAAAAAAAAAAAAAAAAAGCCTTGAGATTATGTGTTTTTGCGTCCCTTCTCGTCCCAGCTTTAGGGGTTTAGTCAATGATGTCCTATAAAGATCCTTGCTAAAACTCACGCTTCGCGCTTCTTTCAAGTACCGACAACCATTGTTCTGCGTATGCGCGGAACACTTGCTTTGAGCTAGCGCTGCGAAGCCATGAGCTTTTAAGAACCTCTCATTTCAGTACTGCGGCGCCAGTTACTTCCAAGGGCTCCATGAGGCATGGGGCCCCCGTAATTTGGCGCATTTGACGCTACTTGCAAGAGATGCACATCAAGAGATTTTAGAAGACAAGTCCTTCGCGCAGCTTTGGTGGCATAGCGCAGCATCTGTGACGCCATGAGGGTTTACCTTTTGCGCTCTGTAACATAACACAGTATTTGGTTGGAGTCCTGGGGCTCGGACTGTGCACACAAAATTCACAGGTTTTTGTTATTTTTTCAGTAATGTGTATTGGTTTACTACCACAGCTTGGGGGGACGGGGGGGGGGGGATTTACGGCCCCTAAGGCCACTGGATCCTAGGAAAGTTGAGCCATTGCCTTCCCTGCCACGTAAGCCGGGCACAATGAGATACTAATATACTGGCAATCGAAACATCGCCAGGCGATGGGGTGATCGGTCTCAGTGGTAATGGCAGTCGCCACTTCTGTCCATTAAAATCTTCGACGTTTCGAAGGGTCGTTCTGAACCAGTCGCGCCAAGATTGTTATTGAGCATGAAAGCGTTTCTCGCGATAATAAGCGCATTTGGCACTGTGCTTGCAATCAACTTATAATCATCCTCATCTCCACATATCTCTTACAACTGCATTGTTGTTCTTGTGTATTTCAAGACAGGGGAATTATTTTTCAATGCCGCCAAGCAACGACGCCACATGTGGTGGCGATGCGAAGATGTGCACTTGTGAACAAAAGGTTAGGGCGCGAATGAGCTGGTGGTGGTTAAACATTTGACTAAAAACCCTGAGACACAAAGACTCAACTGAATTTGTGTTTGTGCGCCTGTTCTCGTGCCTGTCTCGGGATTTTAGTCAAATGTGCTCTTGTTTCGCCCTGTGTGGATAACCAAATATCGGTATTCAAGAAACGTCTCTATAATGCTACCCGTTACCAGCGAATTGAGATCGGCTCACCAAAAAAGGAGAGGTCGAGGCCTGTGCCTTCGAGTGCCGAAGCAGGTCAGAGAACGGCAAAATAATCTTCCGCTTCCTGTCAATCAACAACGCTACTGCAAAGCGGAGAAATGCTTGGCTTGCCATTACGGAAGAGTTTCAAGCGCAATGCAGGAAGCAGGCTTCGGGAGGTGAAAGTATTTCACCGGTCTTCTCCGCCTATCGCTCGCCGCCTCGCAGCCGATAAGGCTGCTTCGACTGAGCTTGGTTCGGGACGAACGATGCTTGAAAGAACGGCTGCGTCTGAATAAGAATTCGATTGCAGTGTTTTTTTATTAAAATTGCTTCGCTTCGTATGAAGGGTAAATACAAAAGTAAAGAGTAGCTTTACATGCGAAATTAAAAGCACGAATGTCCGGGTGACTCACAACGCAATTTAAGCAAACACTCTTCCCCGTGTGAAAAAAAGATGAATCTTCGTGGTTTTTTCCGGTTTAGAGACTCATTTATTTCATATCAAGCCATTCTCGTAACTCGCCGTCTATTCCAATTGTCCGTATTAACCATTTGCAGAGATTGCGTCGACTACCAACTGCCTTGAGAATGGCCATGGGGAAATCATTGCTGGAATTGGATGCAAGCTTTATCTGATTAGACAAGTGATTGTCAAGCTATCACAAGAGCTTGGGACTATGTTTTATTCTATCCTGCTGTTTTCCAGTCTTGAACATCTTCTATGCATGCAGTTGTAAATAAATCGATGAAATGCTGCAGCGTTTTTACGACGGTCTTTTGAATTCTCAAAAAGCGCTAAAAAATACCAGCGGCTCATTGTGATGAGAGCAAGGCGGCTAAGCTCTAAGCGATAATGTTCGCCACTACAGAGGGAAAACGGCAATGATCATTCTCGTCTTGTTAACATTGGCCTGTCTGGTTATTTTGACAGCGAGAAGTGCCTCATCTCAGAATAAGACATTTGGCCAGTGCGGTATGACTTTTAACGTGGGGTCTTCAACGTGAACCACGGAGAAACGGTTACACGAGTGCAGCTGGACTTCAATGTAAATGGTGTCGTAAAAGTTTTAAGTTGGTTCTTTACAGCGCCACATGCTTACCTGTAAGACGTGTCAACAAAGTCAATGGTGCGCTATATATATTTCCATATATATAGTGGGCATGATGGCGTGGGGCCGAAGGCGTAGGTAAGGTGGGACGAGAACCTTCGGTGAAACAACAACGGATGGATTTATTTCGACGTTTCGGTCGGAGTCCTGCCTTCGTCAGGAATCCTGACGAAAGCCGGCCGGAGTCCAGCCTTCGACGCTGTATCGTTCCCTGCAGAGCGTACAAAGCAAAATGTAAACTACGTTTTTTGAGTCGCAGACAAAGCTACCATTTATGTGATAAGCGTAATCTGATTTTGAGCTCACCGCTGTGTTGGCAGGAACCACCACATGAGAACATACCTTGCACCTGGGTCTGTTACAGGGTCCGGAACCATTACTGATGAGCGTCGCTAATCTTGAGGAGCTTACAGTATCGCCAAAGTTCCTTGCTCGTCGGTATACGGCCCGCGGCATTTTTGATACCGCGTTTTTCATGCAATGACTTTGCTGCAGTATATTGTGGTGCCTTCGCAGAATATTGTTGATGTTCCGGAGATTCGCCAAGAAGGTGAGAACCAGGTTGGTTTCGCGCGGTTTAGTGTTTTCAATGTCTTCTCGTGTGAGGATATCTTCTCGATTTAGATTTTTGGCCCGATAGATTACGTCATTAATTATTTGTTTTTGATACCTCTTTTTTGTAAGGACGTTACATTGCGATTTTGTGTTTGAGTTAAAGTCTTCGTCGTTTGAGCAAATGCGCCTGTAGAGGTACGCTTGACTGTAGGGGATGCTGGTCTTGCAGGGCCGCGGATGAAAGCTGCTAAAGTACAACAACGTCAGGGTAGGGTTGGTTAGGGAGGCGTTTTAATCTGGATCTTGATATAAGGTCACCCTTGGAAACATTGAAACAGGGCTAATATTCGTATCTTATTATGCTCGATATGTTAGAATAGCTCGGATGTGTTGTTCACACTAAAGTTCACACTACGACGTTTTCATTTCCAATCGTCAGGGTAGTTCACACCATTTGTGTAGTTCAAGCTCGTTCTAGCCTTGTCCACCCGTTCCCGAATATCGTATCGTAGTGTGCATAAAATCCAAAGTTGAAACGTGCAAGACTGCTAACCGCCCACACGCGTAAAAAAAGAAAAAAAGAACAGAAAGGAACAAAACGGCGAAAATTGAAAATGATCGATTCTAAATGATAGGGGTTGGAAAAAAAATACGAAAAAAATGAAAGGGTAAAGGCTGGCGCACCTACTATGTAATTAATCTGGCACTTATTAATTTTCCTCTTTCCCTGACGGTCCATTGAGGTAGTTATCGCATGCCTTTAATGACCGCTTTTCTCACTTTAAGACGACCCCACCCCGCGCCAAGGATTTTTGTTTTTTTCGTTTTCAAATTACAGGTCTTGATTTATGTATATTTTACCTTTACTTGCAATCTTGTGTTTTCATATCCATAAATGAATATGTAAATACCCTCACCTGGTTTTATACTAAATACTACTGGGTCATCCTATCATTCAAAGGAGAGAATATAACGCTTTTCAATCCGCCCGGTTTAGAAAAAAAAAAAAGCCGCTTTGGTAATTAAGATATGTGTTCTTTATGGGGCAGCTATTTAACGACTTCTTACGGGGTGAGTAAATGGACAAATAGATCCTTTTACTTAAGCTCAAGTTGCACGAAGCCAGTCGCAGCATATTTTGAAAAAAGAAAAACCTTTCGAGCAAAGGAATTAATATTGTAATAAAATAGAAGCTGAATTTGTAGAACTGTGTAAGCGTTGACCTTTTTTAGGATGCGGGAGGAACCAGATGGAATGTCCTCAATATCATAAAGCCAGACCAGTAGGATAAGAATAAGGATAATGATAAACAAAAATTACAAAAATAAAACGAGCAAAAATCAAGGTTTGCTTTTAGGTATGTGAATTCTGACATGTAAAACAAATTAATTAAACACGAAGAAGATACATAGAAAGGGGGGACGGACAATAATGACTTTCTATGTATCTTCCTCATGTTTAATTTCTGTTACCAACAAGCTCGTTTTGTATGTACTTAATTAAGTCAAACAGATGTTTTGAATAAACAAACGAACAAGAATCCTTTAATCGTAGGACAAGCGACGCATTGGTTGAGCTATCTTCATCTTGACCAGCCGGACAGTGACGTAGCAAAACTAGCCGACGTAGATACGCGTATGCGCACACCAAGACCAAACTATAAATTCATCTTTTTTACTCACGTCAGGAGGGCGCATAGTAACAAACCGTCGTTGGATACCATCGCGAAGTAAAGGAGTACCAATAGACCCTTTCCGAAATTCCATCAGGCAACATTGGGAGGCGCCATGTTTTATCTGTCGCTTCCAGCCAATAGCATATGTGATTGAGCCTGGTCCCGAAACCAAATTTCCGCCAAACCTTGGAACAAACTCCTCCCTAACGCTCACGCAGCACTCCTCCTGTCGAGTACGTGCTGAGAGAGAGAAAGGGAGAGAGTGAAAAAAAACAGCGAGAGATAAAAAGAGACAGAAAGAAAGAGAGATATTAATGGTGTACTGGGCCTGGTACATTTGAAAGGAAAGGGAAAAACGCACAAAGAAGACACTTAAGACTTCCTTTTGCACACGGCGCTCCAACGGTGACATCGTGCTCCTCCACTGCGCAGGCGCTGCGAACCCCGCCGGCCTCACGGCTTCGGTGACGAAGCATCTACGTTGCTGCGCTTTTCTTTGTGCTTTATTTGTGAGCCGCGTCCTCTTTGTCCTTTGAGCGGCGCGTGCCCCGATGACATATTTTGGCGACCATCTTTCGGGCACAACGCCGACGCCATTTCTCGGAATACTACGTATAAAAACTTTCGCCGAGGGGAACCATGGGGTGATGCGGAGCATCGCGGATCGTTATTAACGGTGTTACTAACGGTGTTAGTAACGTTGTTGAACTTGACGGTCCCGAACCTCAGGTTCTGCTGCTCGACGTTCACGAACCAACGCGGATTCCCGTTCTCGAAGGTCGGGTTCCGCCGCTCGCTTCGTACGTTTACGTTGAACTTCACGGTCCCGAACCTCAGGTTCTGCTGCTCGACGTTCTCGAACCGCCGCTGCTTCACTTTGTCGTAGTTCAGCATCCGCCGCTCGACGTTGACGAATGAACGCCGCTTCTCGTTGCCGTAGTTCAGGGTCTGCCGCTCGCTTCAAGCGTTTGCGCTCAGCGTCGCGTGCCCTTCGCTGCGCAGCTTTGTCTTCAGTGGACATAGCGTTGCTGTTAGTTTGTGGGTAGAGTGTGGGATAGAGCGGATAGAGTGAAGTGGAGTCAACAGCTGGTGAACTGAACGCGCGCAGCGGGCTACCGCTGCTTATATTCACACTTGAAGGAGAGGAGACTAGAGGAGAAGAGTTGCGCATGCGCGCGCGGTGTGAGTAGAAGCGAACGCACGCGAAGTTCACGCAGCTGGTAGAGAGAGAGAGCGGAGAGAGTAACGCTCAGCTTTTGGAGAGAGGGAAGGAGGAGAGTTGCGCATGCGTAGTGTGAGTGCGGACTACGACGCCGCGGGACATAGACCCGAGCAAGAGATGCTCCGCATTTAAAAAAACGCGAAATAGAACAGCGCAGGCAGAGGTACTGAAACGATAGAGAAAGAGATAGAGGCTGAACTGTCAGCGCACGTCTAACATACGGCACCCCAAAGGCGGCGCCTCGGACAACTGGAGCAGCGGGTATACTATTAAATGGCGCACACTTTCGTAACAGATAAAAGGGGTAAAAATGATCCTGTCCCCAGTTACAACGAGTGATATTGAGGACACAGCAATCGCTCATTCGTCGGCTTGGCAGGGTCGCTTTAACTCGGGTCGGCAGTGATTGCAGAGCTAGAAGGCTTGTAATCACGGTAGCATCTGCAACAGTGCCAACCGAAGACAGCCGAGGCCACGATCCATGGAGCAAATCTAGTAGCGCCTAAAATGCATCGCCATGGCTCTTGACGTCTTTGTGCTTTTTCTGACCCAATCATGCACAGTGAATGTGCCGTCATCCAGCGCTTTTTTTTTTCTTCGTTTTTTCCACCTATGATCTGTTTAGCCACTGTTAGAAAACCGACAAAGGAGCGTCGTGACGATGTCCTTTTGGCCCTTTAGGGGCTGCTTGATTGGCTACAGCGGATCGTAGCATACGACGTCGTCGGTCTTGACGCAGTACAGTGGAATTCCCAGGGAACTGGTAAGCGAAAACAGAGACGGACGCGAAGAAGGGCACAGAGAACAACTGCAAAGATTAAGGAGGGGGGCAGAGTCGAATGTTTACTGTAGATGTAGAATAAATAAAAAAAGAAAAAAAAAAAAACATTAGTAAGAATGGGCCGACGATAATAGTCTCAATAATCGAACAAGCAAAGAAGCTAGCTAGACAAGAATGACGGTGAGAAACCCACGCAATCCTTCTTCATCGTAAAACCTGGGTTTTTTTTACGATGAAGTCAAAATTTAAGAGGACCTCGCGTGCCACGAAAGTGTCGAGTATGATGCAAAGACTGGGATCAATGACCACTTCCGAGGATTGTGTACGTCAAAAAGATTTAGAACAAATGAATCCGGAAGAGTATAACATAAAAAAAAAAAAATCTGGAAACCCATTTAAGCAACGAAGGATTGTTTTGGTAAGTTTTGTTTTACGTGTATCTATGAAGAAAGAGAAAAGAAAAAACGAAGTTTCCGGCGCGAAAGTTTCTCTCGATGCTTTGCAGATGAAGGAACAAAAACGATCTTTCCGCGTTTTTTGGTCTTCTTGGCGACGCTATCGTGATTTGAATTCCACTTTACCGCTTACCACTTCGGTGTTAGTTTAAAAGGCGACAAAGAACGAAATCCATTTTAGGAATGAAAATTAGAAACGCCAGTCTTGGTTTGCAGGCAGAACCAAACGCGAACATTTGATACCGTTTTGTTGCCATGTCTAAAAGCAGCGAAAATGAAAGCCGTCCAAAATTTAATCTCGGAGGCCAGTGAATTTCAGATTTCTAACAATTTTATCACTTTTGGTTTCTTCCACGTACGCATATTTATTTCCCGAACCATCGAATCTCGTTAAAACGTCGATAGGATGGCCCTGCTTTCTGACAAAAAAGAAATAAACGCCACCAAGTAATTCGGTCTTAGAAAACTTTTAAATGATTGGCCTGATTCAATTAGGATTTTGGTTTAAACAGCCTGCAAAGTTACAGATAGTAACGAGGAAGATCTTGCGTTCTATCCGTTTGCTTAACTGATCAAATCTGGTGGCACAGATAAAAACATTCGCTTTATTCGTGCCGGCAGTGTGGGGAAAGCAAGTTTAAATAAACGTTGCAAGAGAAACGAATTAACGCTTCATACCACGCTGTGAAGGTGGTTCTACAACGAGCCTGTGTTATCACCTGCAATGATTTCCCCACTGCACTATAGACCCTTTTTATGGCAAACGCCACCAGGCGGTGCTCCAGTCTTTGACGTCTCAGAGAATTTCCGGTTTATAAAAAATAATGAACAAAGGCCACCTTATCAACGCTGCTTGAAATGGAGATGAAACGTTCAACCACAAATTCTCCATGTAAGCGCCAAAAGAACGAAGGAGTGCGATGTCTGTTAAAATGTTTTGAATATTCTTTGTAAACCAACTTACCTCCTCCAAGATGTAATATTGTACAGCCGAAGGCCCTCATTAAACCTCCAACTTTGTTGTCCATGTAGCATTTATGCTTTCTAGCACTGGTGACATAAGCAAGCTCAACAGGCTTGCAAAGACGGTGCGACCGGAAGTCGCTTGCGACGAAAGTGGCAGTTCATGTTTGTAAACACCAAAAGGGTCTATTCCAGATGACTGACGAAAAGAAAAGTAAATGCACACTACCAAAACTTTTTTTTTAAAATATATATATATATGAAAGACTTTGTACGCTGCTGTTGACGCGGCTGCTTATGCAACCACAATCTTTACCGATAAATGCATGCGGGGAGCGCTACGTGCTTATCATCTATTACGTAATTGTGATATTTTTTTGTGGTTTTCTTGTTGAAAAAAGTGCAGAAACCACATGATACGGCACGCGCGATGGTTTTCTGTCGACGGACACAAAAAATCCCGACCTACGAGTCATATACAGCTTCGCGGTAAAACTCTATCGAAACAAAAGAAAACTCCCCTCGCGAGGGGGTCGCGCCTCGAAACAACACCGATTGTCCCTTGGTTAAACCGTACGAAGTCAGCGAGGGCTACAATCGACGAGGTGTCAGGAGCTTGCGAGAGGCGCGTGTGATACAGGTAACGCAATATTCGATAGCTGAAAACGACGCCCGATGGGGCGTGTGTCAATAACGTTTTAACGACGCTTGGATTGAGTGGCTCTCTGTTTTGCTGCACCCAACCGATGCGTCATCTTTGACGGGTCATTTCCTAATGCACGCACCTCTAAATTATTTCGTTGTGATGACTGACACCGCAGTTTTCGTTCGGAGCGATAGAGACGTACGAAGACGGGGGAGGAGTGCAAGAGGGAGTGGAAAGAAGTAAGTCTGCCACGCACAAAGCTTTCACTATGCATAAGCCTTTCAGCAGTTAACGCTTGGGTCACCGTGTTGCGTTTGACCAAAAGTTGTGGGTTCGCTACCCGGGCGATGACCCGGGCACTGAGTAAAGGTTGGGGGTATGCAAGGCGGCTAATTTTGTCGCATTTTACAAGACTAATAGACGCATGTTACAAACTCGATAATGTGCAGCCACATCATTGATACTGGCTCAGTCGAGTCTTCTCTGCCACTCATCCCGGCTCTGTCCCAGGGCGGGTCAACTAACAATCGACACAATACGGTAAAAAAAAAAAAAAAATCGTCGATGTCGTTTTCGGTCCGCGAGCGATTGCTGCAGCCAAACATGGTCCAGTTCAGCATTGCCCCCATTGGAGTACACTGCAAATGGCGGCCGTGTTACCCACCACCATGGTGTGCGCCGGTGTATGGCATAGCCCCTCGAGATAGGTGCAACCCAGGTATGAATGTAGGGGTAACCGGACAAAAGCTCACCGGACAAAAGCTCACCGGACAGAAGCTCACCGGACAAAAGCTCACCGGACAAAAGCTCACCCGTATTTTGACAGACCCGGACAAAAGCTCACCCGTTTTTTGACAGACCCGGGCAAAAGCTCACCTCGATTTCTTTTTTTTTTCCTACCCGGGCGAAACACGGGCTGAAATAAAGTGCGGACGCAATGGACATTGGAACGTTTTTAGGAGAACTTGTACCTCATCCACCTTTGAGTTGCGAATTTTTTAAAAAATACTTTGAAAGAACGGGAGTTCGGCCTCTTGGAAAAGTACAAGACAAATGACCAATTAAAAAAATTGTGCGGTATTTTAGATAGGCTCGGGTTCCTTCCACCACAGCTTGTTCCACAAGAATTAACCACCAAGGAAAAGTCTAGCCATGACATCGCTACCTGCTGGACTATTTTGATTGCACGTATTTCAACGGCCGCTTCCGTTATGCTTCTGTTCCATCTGCGGCGGCACCCAGAGCGAATTCTTCCCTTCGCGTGACTCTGCGCCGACGGCGACCGGAGTTTCCCCCGGTGCGGTTGAATATGTACGACACCACTCTTCAAGATAAAGACCGGATGAGCAACACCTGCGAAAGATAGAGTACCAGGTTCCAGAAGCTCGTCGGCCACGCCCATCCAAGCGTCTTGAGGCTGATTGAATGCCTACAGCAAAATCAGGCGCTCGTTGCCACGGCATTGACAAAAGCCCGGAGAGGTGAGCCCACCGTAAGGCGGGTGCGAAAAATTACTCTGCACCTGCAGAAGCAGTCTTAGAAATATTTTCGAGAGCTTGCATGTACATCGAGATCTACCAAGACTGCTGGAGCTAGTGGGGGACTGCATTACGTGTAACCAATCGATAAATAAACTTGTTTCTACTAAAATCAACAAACCATGCGCCTGTCAGATTTAATTTATCATTGCCTTTTTGCGTCGCACGCATGCACCTAAGTTGTCCGCACTCGTGTTAAGACCAACATGAAATTTTCTCGTGGTGAGCTTTTGTCCGGGTCTGTGAAAATATGGGTGAGCTTTTGTCCGGGTCTGTGAAAATATGGGTGACTTTTTGTCCGGGTCTGTGAAAAAATGGGTGAGCTTTTGTCCGGGATTCGAATGTAGGGGCCTTCGTTTTCGGGTTTTATTTTTTTCAACAACCATTTTAATTTCCGTCGTCAAACTACCTGGAAATATTATTTCCTTACTTGTGATATAGTTTCGGGAAATACAGGGTCAGTGTACTGAGCTAAGTCAAAAGCGGGAGGGCAATCCTAAACGAGGATACACGGAGGACAATGAGGAGACAACCATGGGAACAAGATAACAGCTAGTCTAAGTGTTACCTTGTTTCGACGGTTGTGTCCCCCTTATTCTTCAAGTGTTCTGGCTTCGGATTACCCTCCCTCTATTGTGCCTCCCTAGTTTCGGCGTTCAAATCTCCCAAAGTGTGAATGGGTTTTGCCCATTTTCCTGTTGGGGACATCTGGCTTAATCTTCTTGTGTGTATGTGTGACAAAAAGAAATATAAAACAACAAAGTTATATGCAAAATGACTTCAAAATGAAAACAAAATTTCTCTTTCCGTCAGTGATGTTACGGACGTGAAAATAAAAAAATAAAAACCGGATAAAAAGGGTCCTTTGTGTATGGTGACATTTGTACAATGATGTGCCTAATGGCCACATTGAAAATAACTGATTTTCATTTTCATTTATTATGATTTCATTTTTATGCAAGAAGAAACAACCAAGCAAATCGTTTCGTGTATGTTTATACAGCCGGAAGTTAGTCAGCCTCAGTGGGCGTCTGGTATCTCAGCTGTAATATGAGCAATTTAGCGAGTGCGGTACAACCGCTAGCCTGGGGTCTTTAACGTGCACCACGCAGTAGTGATACACGACCGCACGCCGGTACAATGCTCTGCTACGATGCTTTTTTATGTGGCTGATGCTTGCATCTTCTTTTTCCTTTATGTCAGTTAGACAAACGGAACTGCCGGGACTTCCTTTCTTTGGTGCTCATAGAATCCAGCACTGAAATACGTGGACTTCGGACATCTGAATCATGCTGTAGGCAAGTTAATAGACCTTTTCACCTTGAATGATAGACTTGGTTTGTGCACAACAGCTCAACGTGACAAACACAAACACAATGCCGGTCAGAAACATGTGCGATTACCATGCAGAAACGTGTTGAATTAAACCTTTAGACTCCCCAAGGCAAGTGAGCCAATTGTACTTACCAGTCTAACTTGGTTGTCCTTCCAGAGTTGAATCAAAGCTTCCAACTGAACTGAGTAATCAGCCGAACTGGGGCCTCGGCCGAACGGGAGCGTTAAGCCGAGTTGAAACTTCCAGCCAAATCGGGGCTTCGGCCGAATTGGAGCGTAAAGCCGAATTGGGTCTTTGGCCGAATGGGCATTTCAGCTGAATCAAGGCAGAGAGCAATTACTCAACGACCGAGAAGGAATGTCTTGCCGTGGTCTGGGCGATAGGCAAATTCCGCCCGTACCTGTACGGAAGCCCGTTTCGAGTGGTCATAGACGACCACTCGCTTTGTTGGCTCACAAACCTGAAGGATTCCTCAGAACGTCTCACGCGGTGGAGTCTTCGACTCCAAGAATTCGACGTAAGTGTGGTTTACAAGTCCGGCCGCAAGCACAGCGACGCCGATTGTTTATCGAGGGCACCCGTTGAGTTGGCCTCCGAATGCACCGACAACAGTGACGGCGACGTTTTTGTGAGAGCAGTGACTGTGAATAACATAGCAGCCCTTCAACGAGACGATCCTCAGCTGCGCGCACTAGTCGAGCATCTGGAGGGTGCATGTATTTCCACGAGTATTCTACGGGCCCTGACAACCTATGCCGTTCATCAAGGTATACTCTACAAAGAGAAATTCGGCGGCGACAACTAAACGTGGCTGTTGGTTATCTCCTGAAGTCTTCGAGCGGAAGTGTTCCAAGCCTGTCATGACGGCCTGACGGCTAGACACCTGGGACACAGCAGAACGCTTGCAAGGATTCGCGAATAGTACTACTGGCCCAAGCTTCCGAAGACCGTCCATCTCTTCGTCCGATCGTGCCACGAGTATCCATGACGCAAGAAACCACCGACGAAGCCAGCAAGACTCTTGCAATCAATTGCCTCCCCCCCCCCCCCCCCCCCCAAAGCTGCTCCCTTCTAGCAGATCGGAATGGATTTTTTTGGTCCCTTCCCACCGTCGACGATGGGAAATCGCTGGACAACCGTCTAATCGTCGCAACCGATTATCTGACACGGTTCGCAGAGACGAAAGCCCTTGCTGTTGAAGTTGTAAAGTTCTTCGTTGAATCCACCGCCCTCCGGCACGGTGCTCCCGAACTGCTGATCACCATACCTCGGCAAACCTTACTCATGAGGGCCCTCACTCACCCTCACTCACCCTCATCCTCACAGGTGAGGTGAGGGTGAGTGAGTTTCTGAACCAGGAAAATTCATGAGTGTGAGGGTGAGTGAGGGCGGTGAGGGCCGTGAGGGCTGTGAGGGCGGTGAGGGCCGTGAGGGCGGTGAGGGCCGTGAGGGCCGTGAGGGCCGTGAGGGCCGTGAGGGCCATGAGGGCGGTGAGGGCCGTGAGGGCGGTGAGGGCTGTGAGGGCCGTGAGGGCCATGAGGGCGGTGAGGGGTATGAGGGCCATGAGTTCGTGAGGGCGGTGAGTGGCGTGAGGGCCATGAGCGCGTGAGTGGTGTGAGGGTGGTGAGTGCGTGAGGGGTGTGAGGGCCATGAGTGCGTGAGAGCAGTGAGTGGCATGAGAGGCGTGAGGGCCGTGAGGGCCGTGAGGGCGGCGAGTGCATGAGGTGGTGTGAGGGCCATGAGTGCGTGAGGGCGGTGAGTGCGTGAGGCCCCCTTCAGATCGAGCATCTTTCTCAGCAATTTTGGTGTTAATGACGGGTTGTTCTCTAGCTTTCCCTAGATCGACACGAATTGCTGAGATCGGGTCCGGCTCGAAATAAGCAAGCAACTCGGAGCAATTCGAATACGTTTGAAGCGGCTGCATCCAATCAGGGACGCAAAATTTTCACGTGATACCTCGTGCCGGTGATGATGACACCGAAAGACTTGGTTCTGGTTTGAAATCGATCGGTTTTTGGAAATAAACTGTTTCAGAAAGGTGCATTAGTATTGTTAATGGGCGGTGAGTGGCGTGAGGGCGGTGACGCCGGTGAGTGGCGTGAGGGCGGTGAGTGGCGTGAGGGCGGTGAGTGGCGTGAGGGCCGTGAGGGCGGTGAGGGCCGTGAGGGCGGTGAGTGGCATGAGGGCCGTGAGGGCGGTGAGGGCCGTGAGGGCGGTGAGGGCCGTGAAAGCGGTGAGTGGCGTGAGGGCCGTGAGGACGGTGAGGGCCGTGAGGGCGGTGAGGGCCGTGAGGGCGGTGAGTGGCGTGAGGGCTATGAGTGCGTGAGGGCCGTGAGGGCGGTGAGTGGCGTGAGGGCGGTGAGTTTCGTGAGGGCCATGAGTGAGTGAGGGGCGTGAGGGCGGTGAGGGCCGTGAGGGGCGTGAGGGCGGTGAGTGCGTGAGGGCCGTGAGGTTCAGTGAGGGTGAGTGAAGGGCTGAAGGTGAGTGTGACTGTGAGGGTGACGGTGAGTGAGGGGCTCAAGGTGAGTGTAGCTGTGAGGGTGAGGGTGAGTGAGGGGCTTAGGTGAGTGTGGCTGTGAGGGTGAGGGTGAGTGAGGGCGACCTAAAATGCCGACCTCTGCTGATCACAGATCGAGGGTCGTCGTTCTTGGCGCAAGTGACGCAAGAAAGTCTTCAACTAAGCTACACGAGCTACTGTCGAACCATTGCGTAACAGCCGCAGACCAACGGGCTGACGGAGCGGCTGAACAAGACCATCGCTGACATGATGTCGATGTGCGCCGACGTAAAGCACAAAACGTTTGATGAAATTCCACCGTATGGTGACGTCCGGCTACAATACTGCAGTTCAAAAGACTACTGGGGTCATACCATTCCAGCTGGTCCATTGTCGCAAAGTAACGACAATGCGGGACACAATGCTGCCCCACAAACCTGATGACGACGAAAGCGGCGACTCACAGATCGTCACTCAACGCGCAGAGAAAGTCCGACAGCTCGCCAGGCTTCGGTTACAAGACCTACAACGCGTCGATGCTCACCGGCACAATCTTCGCCGTCGCGACGTCCACTTCCAGCCCGGAGACTGGGTGTGGGTGTGGATACCGATACGACGACGGGACCTCCACGAGAATCTTCTAAAGCGATACTTTAATCCCAACAAGGTACCTTGCCACCTGGGAGAGTTCAACTACGAGGTGCTACCCGACGGAACACAAGCATCCTCACGACGCCAACCACGACCCGAGGGGGTTCACGTCGTTCGACTCACGCCATTCTACACTCGATAGGACTATGGACTTTTTTCGTTCCCGATGACTCGTCAGTCTTAGCGTTCTTTTTTTATTTGCTTTATTTGTTTTGCAATGGGGCGATGCAGTTTTATAGGGCATATGCCTTTAATGCGTGCATGACCGATAAGAAACGCCTTCTCCGTGCATCTATACTTCGTCTCACCCTACGATGGACTAAAGGCAAAAGCTACGGACCGCCAGATCCAATACGAGCCACTTAGAAATGGTGCGGTTCTTCGCTTCGATGCACGTATCGGTGCCCGCGTCTCGAATCACTGATGAGGGGACGGGTAGACAGTGGTTCGAATCGAAGAGCACTGAGTGACTCAACAATTTTACATCGCAAAGAAAGCCACGACATATACGCTCTTTGCAGCGTCGAAGCTATAGAAATGATGCGGTACTTTTGGATTCGAGTATTATTCGTCTAACCCTAATCAATGTTAAGCGTGTCATAGTATAGCGTGGAACGTGATTGGACCTGGCGGCCTATGGCTTTGGCCTTTAGTCCATCGTAGGATGAGACAAAGTATAGAAGTTTAGTGTTTATTCTCACCCCGACTGTAAGAGATAAGGAGGCCAGAATTAGCCAGTCTCGCCCTATCTCTTTCCCGAACATTCTAGGTCGAATATTTGAGATGGCGAGCACAATAGAGTAGGAGCCGAGCGCGGTATTTCCGATTAATTTACTAATTCACTCTCGCGACAGCCAGCTGTCACGCCGACACAGCGTCGCTCGCTGCTGCCGCCGTCGACGCTCGCTGCTGCTTTCTCGTAAGGCTTTACTTTCTCGAT
Organism: Ixodes scapularis; assembly: GCF_016920785.2. NCBI lineage: Eukaryota > Metazoa > Arthropoda > Arachnida > Ixodida > Ixodidae > Ixodes > Ixodes scapularis. The sequence continues at coordinate 11,255,253 of NW_024609884.1, forward strand.
GTTTGTTCTTCCTCTTGTTTCTGGCACAAGTTCGCCGATTAAACTTTTATTTTCAGTTCATTATTCATCGTCTCGTCGTCTTCATTCGTGACAATATAGTGTATGTCTTCTGCACTGTCAATTTCTAACAGACTGGCTACGTGCCAGTCATTCGAATACCTAAAACTGGAAACAAGTCAGAGTTGAACAAAAAGCGATCGGTGTAAACTATTAGAACACATAATAAGAAAACAGACCAGGACTTACATAGAAAAAAATAGCCTTTTTTTTTAATCAACATGGATGTAGAGCAGGTGTTTCTACGGTTTCGCAATTAAGTGAGATAGTGCACGATTTCGCGGAGGAGATTATTAAGAGAGGTCAAACAGATGCTATTTTTTTTTTTAGATTTCTCGAAGACATTCAATAGGGTGCCCCACTGTAAGCTAATCCAAAAGCTTTACGCTATCGGCATTAATCACAAACTTGAATCCTGGATAAGGGTATAACTGTGTTCGCGCGTGCAGTTTGTAGAAATTGGTGGAAAGCGCTCAAGCTCACTCTACGTATATTCTGGTGTGCCACAAGGTTCAGTGCCTGGGCCCTTGTTGTTTCTCTTCCATGTGAATGACATAGGTATAAATGTTCACCCGACAGTAAAGGTCAGACTCTTTGCGGACGACTGCATTTAGTATCGCTATATAACTGCGAAGAACATGAAGAAGTTTTAAGTTCGTCATGAAATTCTGTATCAAATTGGGGAAGGAATATTAACCACCAGAAATCAGCAGCAATGAAAATAACCCTAAAAAAGAAGTTCTTGAATTTCCGTATGAGATTTCTCTCACCCCCTTTATAGAACAGACTAAGTTGAATACCTAGGAATTAAAATAACACGTGACTTAAAATGGGCCGGTCATACTAATTTCATATGCAATACCGCTCGCCGAAAATTGGGGTTCCCGAAGAAACAGTTAAAAAAAACAATAGAATGCAAGTTAATCGCCTATGAGTCATTAATTCCGCCTACTAATTTATATGGGCGACACCAATTATATCTATCATACGGCATCGATAAAATTAAAAATTAGAACTTACAATTTATCTTTTCAAAATATAGGCGCGCGGAGAGCATGACCGATTTGCTTGAACTATTGGATTTGCAAAGTATTTTTGTTAGACGAAACATTTCACGCTTAAAATTCATGCATCAGCTTTATCATGGTCACCTTAAATTAAACTTTGATTATTATTTAAAACAAATACCGTATGGTCACTATAACAGAACTAACCACGCGAACATGATGAGACCGCATATTAGCAATAATGACATGTTCAAATATTCGTTTTTCTTATACCATTAAAGATTGGAGTTTATTGCCAGAAGAATTACTAAAAATTTCCGAAATTCGGTCGTCCACTAACTACTTCCAGGAAGTTAATTAACCACACTTGCATTGATTTGCCACCTGGGATATGCCAAGACCATTCACCTTTTCTGTATAGTACCTTTGTTAAATGTGGTGGGAACTGTCAGTATTTTGTTCGCGAATTATGCCACTGTTGATTTTTCCCCTGAACACACACTGCATTTTTACATACATACCATAATGTATTGTGTACCCCGTCGTTATGTAATCATGTAATGTGTCAGATATTCTTGTTTTGTACTGCTCTCTTACATTGTTGCATCGTGATCTTACTCAAACTAATATTGCCCTAACCCTGCCGGGGCCGGAAAAAGGCAAATAAACGTTCGCGGATTTGCGTAATAATTAGCATATGTCATTCTATGTGTCCTGTACCATTCCCCATTCCCCTGTGCAGAGCCTCAAAGCCAACCTCGATGAGCACGGTTCAACATTTTTTTTTATTTTTTTTTATTTTCAATAAATCTCCTGATTTTTTTTTTTTTTACTAATCCCAAAAGGAGGTAGTCATATGCTTTTGTGTTGTTTGGGTGTTGAATTGAAAATTTCGTGGAGAATCAATAATTTATTCCGTAATTGATAATCTATTTAACAGAACACAGAGGAAAAAAATATGAGACTAATCTCGGTTTTGTGGACCTCTCATTTTCCTATACTAGGATCATGCACTAACTAGCTCAACTAAATCCCGTCTCTTTGATCTTCTGTTTTCTGGAGCCTTACTGCGATTTTAAAAGGGACACCGTCCCCCAGCGTAAAAGACGTGAAGCAGAAAAGCAGAGAGCTACCGCTTATTCAAGCATGCAGCCAAAACGGGCGCGGTCTGGCGGCCGAAATGTGAAAAGGAGGAAAGGGAATTAAGTTCACGCTGTTGAGGAGTGGCAACTATAAAAATAGCAAAAACAAAAAGTAGTTTTGATAACAAGATGAGCGAGGGCGTGGTTGCAGCAGCGAAAATGCCACCAGCAGAGCCACATACGTGCTAAGCAATCAATTTATCGTGCAAAAAAAAGCAAACAGTAGTGTTAAAGACTGGAAAGTAAATAAAAAAAAAGAACTTTTCAATTGATTTAGCGAGCTGGCTGGCAGGCGCGCGTTGCATTCAGGACACTGCACTTTGAATGCTGGCCACGAGTCCACCTGCTTCAGGCATTCCCGACACCCTTGCTGACCGCGGCACGACGACGCAGCGAAGGGCGATCTATGGACGCATCCATCTGGGAGCTCGAAGCGCTGAACGAGACGAGCACCTGCCAGCCAGCTTTCTTCGCGGCGACCATTTCGCCAGGAACAGACGGCCATCCACATTTGTGCGGACAACGTTGGCAATGGGCAATGGGCAATGTGCAAAATAGCGGCGCCCCTAGCAGTTCAGGTGAGATCTGGGAGCAGGAGACAGTAAACGGATTGTTTAGGTTTCGGTTTCACCGGGTTTTGCATCTGTCCCCTGCAATCGTCTCCGCATCGCCATTGCTCACGTCGTGGTGGATTGCTATACACTATAGCACGATGCAGCAAGAACCCTTTTCTTCTCGTCGCTATATATCAGACACAGCGAATAACGAAACAATTACGATTTTGCTGGCACTGGGAGCGAGCGAAAACACTGCAGCGGCGAAATCAAGTGAGTGCAGATCGACGTACGCCGTGCCAGAACAGTCACTGAGACGCCCTGCCAGAACAGTCACTGAGACTAGTAACAGTTTTATAACGGCCTTTCTTCGCCAATCGCTATTTTCAGTCGGGCTAACGTGGTACATTACATGACGAACTTCGTGTACGGGAATGCGTTCAACCGTAGGCATGCGCCTCCTGTTACGTCGCTGTGAGGAAATTGGCCACGGGAATGATCAAACCCAGTTACGGTGTTGGTATGCCCATATCGTTGAATGCGCAACAACCTTAGGCATACGTCTTTTAGCCCCAACATTTCGTGTCTCATGAAGTTTGCGATAATTGGATAGTTTGTCGGCAGCTGTTTCCCGTCCTGCGACCTCACACTCCTTAAGGTCGCACTCGTACTATTGCAAGTGGGTCATTAAACTGGAGCACTAGTCTCAGTGGCTGTTCTCGTGGCTGCGAACAAATGCACACAGTGAGCTGGCACGGCGTTCGGCGTACGTCAATCAGCGTTCACTTGACCTCGCCGTTCCGGCGTTTTCGCTCGCTCCCCGTGCCAGCAAAATCGTAATTGTTTTCATTATTCGTTTTGTCCCACGTGTAGCGACGAGAAGAAAAGAGTACTTACTGCAGCACGCGGAAGTGTGGAGCTATCCACGACGACGTGAGCTATGGCGGTGCGGAGACGATAGCAGACGATGAATGCACAGCCGGACGAAACTGAAACCGAAATCACTCGTTGACAGTCCCTTGCTCCCACAGCGCACCCGAACCGCGAGGGGCGCTACTATTTTGCATATTGCCCATTGGCACGGGACCGATTGAACCAAATCGTCACTCGAGGCACGACACCGTATTTCGAATGGTGGCGTTACGATTTTCTCTGCTTCAGGTTGGTCCATTGCATTTTGAATGTTACAGAGACGATGAATCACATGTGATTGGGGTGTCGTGCCCGACCCGCGCGTAAACGATCCAGCCTTTGTATCTGTTACTTTGTTTGTCAGAATATTAGAACGTTACAACTACATCTCTCCGGTGACATTGAGGAAAATCCTGGCCCAACAACAAAAGAAGAAGAGAAAGAGATAGAATCTGCAGTGTCCAATATTCAAAGGCTCGAGAAGGGTCAAGCCGAAGAGCTTGCCACCCTGAAACAATGGCGGAAAAAGCCTAAACGAAAGTGATTTTGCCGTTGCCTCATTGACGGCTAGGGTAGCAGCCCTTGAAACGCACCCGACCGTTGTAACGGATGTAACGGAAGAAATCCCTGCAGCTATTGAAGCACTGTCGAACGTCAGGCATGAGTCCACCGTTCTGGGGCCCTAATCTGGACACTTGGCGGAAAAGTCCGCGAGAAATTTGGCGGCTATGATTGGCCGGCGCCGAGGTAAAGTGTGGTGTTGGCTTATCGCGGCCGCCAAATTTCTCGCCGTCGTTTTCGCCAAGGGTCCAGCTTAGGGCCCCTTGTGTTGCGTTGCGAGGATAACGAGAACATGCAGCGGCGCTCCAACTTGTCTTTTCATTCGGCGTGCAAGTTGGTCTGCTCCTTGTGTATCACGTGCGTTTGTTTACATCCCAAATGCGTCCACGTGCCTTTGTTTCCCCCCGACCACAACCAATGACTGCACGCGCTGTTCTGCCTCGTCATCGTGCGTTCCCTACGCGTTATCTACTATGTCGTTCTTTGATCGGCGTGCTCCTCGTTGCGTTCCATTGCGCCAAAGACGCATTTTGGAACACATGCTCGCCGTATGGGTTATCAAATAAAGAGGGGAGAGACCTGGGTTGAGTAAAAAAAAAAAAGCTTGCTCTCAATATCTGTTTTGCGCAACGTTTTCTATCATTAGAGTCTAGCAGCATTGAACGCTCACACAGGATCGGTCGTTAGAGCCCTGATAAGAAACGCCCTGTCATTGTAAAATTCTGCTCAGCTAAGCAGAAGGACCAAATCCTGCAGGGAAAAGCTTACAAGTTTAATGGGTATCACGCTTGCCGTGAGCGAATACTTTTCTCCTGCCGTACGTGAAGCACGTCGAGAACTCCTACAATTTGCAAAACCACAAAATACACCGTTTAAACTCAAATTAACACACTTTTTTTTTTTCTTTTTTATCGCAACGCAAATTTTTGTTTATGATCGCGAAAGCGGCAGTGTTGTGGAAGATAGGCAGCCGTGGGGATCTGTGTAGTCGAGATCATCACATTGTCTTTAGATTCGAGAAAAAAAAAAGTCCACCGTATTCCGTACTTTCTACTAATTTAAGAAGTGAATCGCCAACATGTGAAGACCTTTATTTATTACGGTGTCTCGTGTGACCGACTCTGTTTCCTTACGGAAACATGGCTAAGACCAGACATCATAGACTCTGAAGTATTTTCCTCTTCTTTACATCACAATATTTAGAGGTATGGAGGGGAGTCCCGACGTGGTGGTAGAGCACTAACCGCTGCGCGGAAGCATTTTGTAGTTTCTTTTGTTCAGGTTCCTACTTGCATTAAAATGGCATTCTTACGGCCGCACTCCCTCTCCTCGTGTATTTTCCGGGGAGTGGGATATAGACCACCTGACTTTGTTAATGGGCTTTCTGAAAAGCTGCACGACGCACTTCCCTTCATTTTCGATCAATCCCAAACGCAGCGTGCATTCTCTTAGGCGACTTCAATTGTCCTTATATAATTTGGGATACTCTTTAATTCTCGAATCACACTTCACGCTCACTTATGGACACCTGCTTTGCATTAAAGTTATCACAGATGGTTACCCAACCTACCAGATCAACCCATAGAAAGTGTCACATTCTAGATCTGTGCCTCACCACTGACAATATATTTGTAAAAAAAAAAAAAAACCATAACATATCATTCACCTTATTAGTGACATATGACGCCTTCTTTCCTTCGAAAGCTCTGCCTTTTCACTACGATGCATCCGCGGAAACGGAGCACGTCAGCCGAATCCACGTCGCCTATTGGGTAAGAGCCTACCTCACCAGCACCGCGATCGTAAACAATAAATAGCCGGCGAATGTTTCCTAAAAGTTTTGTTAAATAATATTCAGATCCACATTTTGTAGCATAATTAGAGATGTGTGGCGAAAATTGCCAAATTTGATAATGCTGAGAGCCAAGCGCCATCTATCGTGTGGTAAACGAAGCAACTACTGCGCATGCGCAGTAGCGCAGGGCCTACTTCAGTTACTTGGGTCGCTTGGGTTGCTTGGGTCGCGACGACCGACGAACGGTTATTTCTTTTGATTTCCTTCCTCTCAAAACTCTGACTGACTGAACGTTTATTTTTCTACGTGTTCTCGCGCGTGCCGACTTCAAGCGGCAAGAAAAAAGTACTTAAAACAGACCACGACGAACAAGAACGCTGGATCCACAAACACCCGAGAAAAGCGACAACGGCACTCCGACGAAACGAGCTGCTCAGAATATAGGCCTAGCAGGCACTCCGACTCTGCGCAGCGTTGCTTCGTCGCCAGACCGTCTGCCTACGACCGGCTGGCGTGCTGAATGGAATATGCCCGCGCTACCCTTGTGGACCCTTCCCGTATTACAGTTTGATCGCTGACCTAAATTTTAGATTAGGAGGTGAGGTCAATCTCTTCCTCTTGTTTTCCGAGGCAGTGTTGACGAACACTCGTCGAAAAGGGACTCTCGTCAATTCTATCTTGTTTTGTGTGATATAGAGCTGAAATAAACGCCGTATGGATTACCTTCGTAACACGGTATGTACACTTTGTTATTGGTATGCCATTTTTATTCTGACAGACTGCACGTCACTGTCGAGCTATAACAGTACGTACAATGCCGGTCCAACCTTTCTTTGCCGAGTGTCGCGTCAGTATCGACTTGCAATCGTAAAAGATCGGTCCCGAAGCGCTTACCAACAGCGCGAATACAGCACTTCCATCAAACGCGCGCGTCCGCTCCGTGTGTAAACAGGTATTTACGTGGCTTTTGCTGACACTCGTAGTTCAAACGTATCTTTTTTAACGTCGGCTCGCTCCTGCATCTCCGAGGCCGCGAAAAACGCCGCGGCAATTTGTTTCCATCTACGTCGCTTTCCAAACGACTGACATGGGTCGCCTTTTACCAACAATGACAGTTGGGTTGACTTCTGGAGTCTTCACCGGAAGACTCGCTGCACTTCCCAACAGGCATACCGGCGTATGGGACTAGTCCCATGCTGTCGCTGTAGCGCAACATATCTCATTGAATTTCGCTCAGCTGCGATGCGGCGATGAGAGGCGCCGATTCAGAACATTCGTCGGTGACATCAGCGCAGTAAAACCTACCGGCGCACCCCAACTCGTCGCCTCTAACGCTCCCATTCTCCTACTGCCGAGAAAACTTCCGGTTCCGGAAACAGCGTACGTCACGGCTTGTTTTGCGGTCAGTTGGAGAGAAAGAAAAAGTCGATGTTTCATTATTTTTTGTGTACAAGTCAATAAACCGAGACGAAAACGGATGCCTGTTCGGCATTCAGTGAACATTGACGGTTTAATGTAAAAGTTATCTGGAAAAAGTAAAAAGGTCATTTCATTGTCCCTTTAAACTTATCACAGATGGTTACCCAACCTACCAGATCAACCCATAGAAAGTGTCACATTCTAGATCTGTGCCTCACCACTGGCAATAAATTTGTAAAAAAAAACAAAAAACATAACATATCACCCACCTTATTAGTGACATATGACGTCCTTCATTTCAACACTGAAACATTTCAACTCAGCAGAAATCAGCATATTTTAAAACGATTAAAGACTACATTAAATCTAATTACTCCACCATTAACAATCAGCTTGCAATATTTTGTTTTAGTTTTTACTGTGGATATGGAAGCAGGACCGTCAATGAAAACTGGATTCTCTTCAGAAATAAACTCACACCCCTTGCTTGCTGACATTTACATACCGACACTTGGAATAACATCTGACAAATCAAATCGCTGCGCTTCACCGACTTAAAGAAAAAGACTGTTTAGCCGTGCGAAACACCTGACCACCGATCTCGCCAGGAACAGTACAATGCGATTTCTAATATGTATAAGAAACCCATCACAGAGGCGAAGGCAAAGTTCTTTAACATTGACTTAATAAACATTCTTCGCAATAAACCTAAAAAAGTTCTCGGAGGTAATTAATCCAAAAAAACTTCTAAACCTGTGAAACTAATGAGTGATGATCGGTTGCCATTATCGGACAAACTAAGTGCAAACAGCCTTAACCATTGTTTCACTTAAGTTTTTATGACAGATGACCAGAGTAGCATCTTTCATCTTAACAACTTGCATCACCTTCCCATTGCTGCCTTTGAAATAACTTACTAAGGTATCATAAGCTCAATAGAAACATTACAACTTTTGCTGTTCTGGGGACGACAAAATTAACTCCAAATTACGGAAAAACACCAAATCACACCCAGCCCGTTTTATGTTAACTATATTCCAGCAATCTTTGTCCTTGGCAAACTCCCTAGAGGCTGGGAACTTGGCAGAGTGATACCTATGCACAAATAAAGCGCCTTTCACACTCTTGCGACCGCGTAAGACCGAGAGAGACTAGACAGGATTAAGTCTTTTGCGACTTCTAAGGACCGGATGCGATGCAGCGGAGCTGGTCCTAAGAGATCGCAAGAGGCTTAAAAACCGGTCTTGTCTTACTCGGTCGCAAGAGTGTGAACGGGCCTTAAGGCGATCAAACTTTCCCACCAAATTATCGTCCTATCTCTCTACACAGTGTTTTATGCAAGTTTCTCGTGCATATATTATATTCAAATGTCACCATCTCGAAACTAACCACATCCTTTTTTTTCAAACCAGCCCGGGTTCAGACAATTATTCTTTTGCGATTGCGAAACACAACTAGTCCAACTTGATCATAAAATATGCAGCAACCTGGATAATAACATACAGACTGACGCCATATCAATTGATTTTTCTAAAGCATTAGATAAGGGATCCCATCGTTTACTCATGGTCAAAATAAACTTCACATTCATCCATCCGTGACATCATGGATCGGACAATTTTTAACCAATCGTATTAAGTATGCTGTAATTAACTACTCGTCATCTTATTCTCCATCCGGAGTCCCACATGGCAGTTTTCTTGGCCCTCTGCTTTTTAAACATGTGTAAATAACCATCCTGACCACATAACATTCTGTATTCGACACTTTTCTAATGACTGCGTAATTTACCGACCTGTATATAACCTGGATTATAACATAACCCTACAAGCCAACTTAAACCTAATAGCCGAATTGTGTAAAAAGTGGAAAATGACAATAAATTCTTCGCAGTTTTTCGCGCGTTGCCATTCATACCTGACAAAATCATACTTGTTATAAGCAGCATTAGAGAGGGTTGCAAGAGCTTTCATAATAATTATTCTTAACGTAAGCGGGACACCATACTGCGTGTATACACCGCAGATAGGATTGAAAATGGCACGTGGTGAAAAAAAAGTATGTTTGTTTCACGCATGAAAAAATAGGTTCGGATCTTCAAGCGCTGTTAGTCAGTTTAATGTGAAACTGGGAGCGCACCACTGCTGGTGACTCTGTCGAGGTAATTAAGGACATCAAAAATCGTGGCAGACCGTGCGCAAGCCAGGTCGAGTCTTGTCATACTCGTACCTGAGCGCCTTTTTTGTTAGACGGCGTCACCGGCCCACGGGACCAACTGTCCCCGACAGTGGGTCGAAATCCTTGGAACAAAATTGTGCCTCCACTGACCTTGGCCGACGAAAGAGATAACACAATAATTTAGCGCCTTTTGTGTTGAACAGGGTGCCTTAAGGCATTGCAGAAAAAGTGGGCAGCCATTCAACCTAAAGTCCCTCACTCTAAAAAAAGCCCGTGCGTCTGCTTTCCCGCACAACACTCGGAGAGCCAATCACCGCAACTTACGGAGGCAGCTCAACGAATGACACTGCCGAAACATATGTTTAGACCAAAAAACGCAGTCTGAGTTGTGACCTTAAGCAATGCAAGCGTGACGTTCTGCATTGCTTAATGTCACAACTCAGTTTGCGTTTTTTGGTCTAAACATATGTTTCGGCATCGTTATTCGCTCAGCCGCCTCCGCAAGTTGCGGTAATTGGCTCTTTGAGTGTTGTGCGGGAAAGTAGACGCACGGGCGTTTTTTAGAATGTAGATAAGAGCTTCCTACAAGCAGCGACATTCCTTGTGCCGACTGCGTGACGGTGCAGGTTTTAGGAAGCGAACGGGCGGCGCACAACAGAGGTTTGAACCAACGTTACTAGAACAAATCAGTTGGGAAACTGTCATATAGAGCCTACTCTGAAAAAGTGGCACCGATCCGCACTCGAGAACCGAGGTAATGGCGATCGCAACGCCGCCTTTTCTCCCGCAGCGGCAACTCGGGGAACTGCACGGCTGCTTGAGTTGGTTCGGGAATATCGCATTTCGATAGCGCCCGCTGTGACCGTTCTATTTTGGCTTGAATCCGCCATTTTGGCGCCGAAGCATGTACAGTGGAAGGGATTCCAGGGATGCTAACCCCCGATTCCCAAGCGGACGCGCCGCCAATCAGTACCCAAACTTAGGACGCGCTCAGGTTGAGACGCGCTACCTAAAACCACCGGTGAGACATGGTTGTATAAAAACAGTATTAATTACGCCCCAAAACTTGTAAACTTAGAAAGCAACACGCGCCTGCTATTTTGTACTAAAATCCAGTAAAGGTTCCTGCAAAAAGAATTCGTTTTTCGTTTGTTTTTGCGGAAAAACATGCTTTCTAAAAGTTTAAAATGACCACACACACAAAAAAAGGAAAAGATTGAGCCGTTTTTTGGCATTATGACCGTGAGAGTTTCGGTACTATATGGGAACATTCAGTGACTCTAGCAGTAGCCATATAAGGCAACTTTCATGCTTCAACTCGACACTAAAGGGTGGCGTTGTTATCCTATACCTATAATCCTATAATATAGATATGGGTGATTTCATCTCAACTCAGGCACGGATTTAGGGTCGAATTTTTAATTTTGACGAAACAAATATATGTTTTGGGGCAATTCCTATAATAAAAGAAGACGCAAACGGTTATTTCGTCGGATTTTTTGTTCTCAAGTTATGGACCGTTGAAGCGGTCAAGGTGGAAATTGATGTTTTTCCAGCCTATCGGAGGTGCCATATTTCACTCCATCCCTTTTCCCTACTTTTTACGCTGCATCAATATAACTTTTTGGGAACACTCTAGACATAGGCTTTTTCATGCTAATTAAGCGTCCAAGCCATAACATTCTTAATGATTTTTTTTTTATTTGTCAAACCGCCTCTCTTTGACGATATTTGACGAAGTTCAGCAAGCTGTGCTGTGTGACCTAATCAACATATTTTTCTCATCTTTATACCACCGTAAAGCGCCAATTATGCTCTTTCTTTTGAGTATAATTTCAATATTTTGCCACAAGTATATATTGCGCTACATGTGCCTGAAAAACGAATATTTCGAAAAACTAGCAAGTTTGGAGTCGATTTTCTAAAAAACCCCACTTTTTATTTTTTTCATTTTTTATTCACAGTTAGTTAATATAGTAGTCTATCAGGAACTACCAACAGAAATTGTAATATATTGTTTGTATGGCCGCTATTAAGACTCGAATCTCGTGCTATGAGCGTTTTGAACGGGACTTCGCACAGGCGCTCTGCTGAGCAGAATTTTGGCCTATATAAGGTTTTCTATTTATCATTAGCAGTTACCTAATATCCAACCATAAACATTAAAAAAAATTTGAGTAGTGCTCTTAAAAAAAGTTATTTAGAAGTCCGTATTCACAAGTGCGAGCGCATCTTTTTCTCCCAATACGGGGGAATGCAGATCGTTAGAGAAGTCCTCTGAGGCCTTTTGCTTTCGGCTCCAAAATTTTACAGATGCCACCCTAGTCAGGCGGCGTGTATAGAATACTTTATCTTGAACATCACGCGGCTACCGCCTCTAACTTCGTCGGGGTCCTGGAGCCTCTAAGGATTATGCCTTTGGATGCGACCGACACGGAAACCCTGATTGTCGGGAGAACCAACGTTTCGAGGTTAGAGTTTACGTCGCAAGCCCCCCTCTGTCTCTCCAAGCTCCCCTCCTCGTCCTTCTAACACAACCGTGCCACTAATCGGCGGGCACTAAAAGAGACGCCGCTGCTGCGTGGCACTCAGATTACGCGCGAGGCGGAGAGCGAATGTTTAAGTATGGATCGACGGGAAGATTGGGGACCCAAAGGAAGCCGAATCTTCGCACGTTGTCTAACTGATAATAGCCTTCTCGGTCCCTTTCTGGCTCTTGAATTCCTAAGCCACGGCGGAAAGCTGGTACTCATTCTAACTCCGTGCTGTCTGAGCTGGATGAACTTAAAACTGCTCCTGCTTTCAGAAAGCCAGAAGTGTTCGTTACTGCCATGGCTAATACATTATTCAGTTCAGACCGGAAAGTGTGCCCCGACTATTCAAGGAGACACAAGAGAAGAGTGTTTTACGGACGCCATTTTCGTCAAGTCTCGGAGCTAAACCTAAGTTTTCTTAAGCAAGTTCTGACGGCTGAGGACGCCCAGCGCGTAAGCCCTGGAGATCTTCTGTGCAATAACTGCTACACAATGTTCTTGGGTCAGATTGAAGAACATAAGCAAGGACAGGAAATGTTGTCATCAAGCTCATCGTAATCATCCCTGAAACCAGCGGACAGATCATTCGTTGACGAGGAAGCCCTGGTCCAAGGAGTGTCTGAAGCAATTGATGCTGCCGAAGTAAGTGTGACACCACTTAAACTCCCTACTAGCGTGACCCCACGAAGTCGTACCGGCTATGTTAAGCGAAAAAAATCCGAGATAACCGCGGACTTCAAAAAGAAAATTGGTCGTAAACTAAGTGACGTGTACGGAGAATCTACGGGCACAGACAAAGAAGATCCATGCTCCTCGTGCTCCGACTGGGTCAGCAATTTACGAGCAGCCTACGTCAAGAGCGCGTCGCAGCTAGAACGCTACCGTCTCTTAACTCTCTTTCCATCTAACCTCAAAAAGAAAGATATCCTGAAAGCAATTCCTGAAGTGACGAAGCATGCTTTGGACCAATCAAGAAAGCTGAAAAAAAAAAATGGGGGTCTGGGCGTCACCTGACCCATACCAAGGACATGCTCTCAACGAAAACGATGTCGATCTTGCGTTGACTTACTACACATCAGATGCAAAAGACTGCTCAAGACAAAGCCCGAACAAGAAGGATGTCGTAAGGCTTTTTATTGATGGTCAGGAAGTCTTCGTCACGAAGCGATTTATGACGAGATCTATTAGGGAAACCTACAAAGAATTCAAGGCGGCCAATCCCGAGTCAAAAATGGGCCTTACAAAATTTTATTCTCTTCGGCCCAAGTGGGTTAAGAAACACCCTGTACATGAAGAGTGTGTGTGTGTATGCTGCGCCAACTTCGTACTCTGTCTGACATCTCTGTCAAATGCGGCGGGGAAGACCATGACCTTTGAAGACATCCAGAAAATGTTTCTTTGTGAAAATCCTTCCCAAAACTGCTTCTTGCTGAGGTGTGAAGCCTGTTCGAACCGGAAGGACATATCCCTCGAGATGCTAGGGATGAGCGCTGAAGATGAACTGGAGTTGGCACTGTGGGAATCTGGTGGCGAGTTGGTGAAAAAACATTTGGAGGCCACTGCTTTTCTTAACAAACTCAACAAGTGAACGAAGAAATACATACCCCACTATTATATTCGGCGCGCACAACAGAGAGCAATATGGCTTGAAAAAGCAAATGTGAAGCCACGTGTCGTAGTCCTCCACTTTGATTTCGCCGAAAACTGGAGTATTGTGCTCCAACGTGCAGTGCAGGGATACCACTGGAAAACCAAGATGGTGACAATCTTCACCTGCGTTGCGATGACCATGAAGGTAACACTAAGTTTCGGCGTCGGGAGTGACGATACCTGTCATGATTCTGCACACGCGCTCTTTGCGCTCACAATGATTGAAGACAGGCTCGAGGAACTCGTGCCCGTTTTTTTGGAGCTCATCTATGTTTCGGACGGCGCTCCAAGCCATTTCAAAAATCGGCACCAATTACACGAATTTCAGAAGAAGTTTGTCGTCAGCAGGTGGATATACTCGGCGTCAGGGCACGGCAAAAGCGTGTGCGATGGAGTGGGTGGTGTGCTGAAGCATCATGCGTCACTGCATAACTAACGCGCGTACGTTCGTTGAAGCTCTCGGCCAGAAAATCAAGGGGATAACGCTTCTCTTCATCGACCAAGAGGAGCTGTCCCGTTATCGGGAGCTTAAAAGGAAGGAGTGGGAGAAGGTAACCCCATCGAAAGGCATCCAATCTTCTCATGTGTGGAGCAAAGCAATGGGGGAAGGGGGAGGTGATGTGGCCCTAGAAAGAGTTTACCAAACCCCAGAATAGACAGAGCTAAATGGTGGGACCGTGAAAAGGCCGGACCGTTTCAACAGTGCGTTCATCCTTGTCCCCCTGTGAGTGCGCGCTGTGTGATCAGACGACGCGCCCTAGACTTTGACACTGAACTGACTGCAATTTGGACAAAGCGAAAACTGGCTCAGAATCGCATCAACCTATTGTCTCGAAATGTGCTACGTCGAAAGATGACTATCCCTATCCCAGGTGTTTATCACTGTTTTTGTGTGAGCAGCGCCATGTATAGTATTGAAAAGGTACTGCGTCGTCTATCCGTAAACCAGACGGAATTTGGCGGTGTTCAATTCGTTTTAAAGTTTATATTTGTATTAACTTTGAGTGTATTTTATGTTAATTAGGATTATATGAGACATTTGGTCAACACATTTTGATATATTTTATGCAATGAACATGTTTAGGCTACAACATGAAATATTACTTACCTTCTCTGGTTACGTGTCGCATCTTGAGTTTAAAATTCCGAACTTTATATGTAATTGTCATATTTTCTTATGTCAAACAGATATGCAGTGCATATACATATGTGCGATTTAGTATCTGACGCTTAGGAAGTACGGTCTATTTTGTGCACATACGGGCTCTTTCGTAAAATAACGAGCATTTCGTGGCGTGTAAGGACGAGCATTTCGTGGCGTGTAAGTCTTCAAATGCGTTAGTCATGTGTTTAGGTTTCATTTCTATTTGCAGTGATTCATGCCAGGTTACTTAGACTTTTCCCTCGTGACTTAAGTTTGTCCGTGAGTTTAGATGTTACGTACTTTTCCGTCAATACATAAGGCGAAGCTCACACACCTTTCAAATCACCCCAGTGCCAAGTAAATAAATGTTGTAAGGATAAATATTGTTACTTCACTTGCTTTTACGCTCAGATATTGTGGTAAGTACTAACATTAAATAGAAAACTTTACATTGGCCAAAATTCTGCTCAGCAAAGCGCCTGTGCGAAGTCCCGTTCAAAACGCTCATAGCACGAGATTCGAGTCTTAATAGCGGCCATACAAACAATATATTACAATTTCTGTTGGTATTTCCTGATAGACTACTATATTAACTAACTGTGAATAAAAAATGAAAAAAATAAAAAGTGGGGTTTTTTAGAAAATCGACTCCAAACTTGCTAGTTTTTCGAAATATTCGTTTTTCAGGCACATGTAGCGCAATATATACTTGTGGCAAAATATTGAAATTATACTCAAAAGAAAGAGCATAATTAGCGCTTTACGGTGATATAAAGATCATAAAAATATGTTGATTAGGTCACACAGCACAGCTTGCTGAACTTCGTCAAATATCGTCACAGAGAGGCGGTTTGACAAATAAAAAAAAAAATCATTAAGAATGTTATGATCTGGACGCTTAATTAGCATGAAAAAGCCTATGTATAGGGTGTTCCCAAAAAGTTATATTGATGTAGCGTAAAAAGTAGGGAAAAGGGATGGAGTGAAATATGGCACCTCCGATAGGCTGGAAAAACATCAATTTCCACCTTGACCGCTTCAACGGTCCATAACTTGAGAACAAAAAATCCGACGAAATAACCGTTTGCGTCTTCTTTTATTATAGGAATTGCCCCAAAACATATATTTTTTTCGTCAAAATTAAAAATTCGACCCTAAATCCGTGCCTGAGTTGAGATGAAAATCACCCATATATATTTAGCTCGGTCTCGGTGAACGCCAGCGGCCCAGGTTTCAAAGGTGAGTTTCCCAACTGAGTGTACTAGTAACGCTTGTTTGAACTGAATGCCGCCATTTCGTTCCAGCGGAATGTGCCTTGTCATTTTTATTGGTTGTCGTTAGATGTAGAAGAAGTATCAAGGGACTTTAATTAAACCATTATTGAGCACTTTGACTGGCCATTTTGACTCGGATGGACATTTCGTCTCGTCGGACATTTTGACCAGAAACCATTTCTAGCCACACAGAGTTATCTCCCTCAACTCCTCTGACGTTGCAACGGAGCAGCCGATTGAAGTTTACAGTTTTCCCTCACTACCACGGCTAGGGTATTATGCGCGACTTTTGATAGGGGAGATAATGCGTTTGCAAACGCATACAACTCTCTTTCCTAAAAAAGCGTTCTCGCATTTTTGCGCCGGCTACCCCAATTACTGGTCAAACGTATTATTTTGCAAAGCAGTGCCACTGCCCTTCGAGCTAAACCATTTTTTTTTTTAAATATGTCTAAAAGTTTTATTCACGCGGCCTTCATCGTGAGTGGTAGTGTTCGAAGCTCGCGATTTTCTTCCCCTTTTCCGACGACGCAATTTCGACTACGCTCTTAAACGACGGAATCGAAATTTTCCAGGCTCAAGCGATGCCAAGCGGAAGTGGGTGGGAGAAACCAAGGCAAACAACAATATAATCGACGGCAACAACAATACTAGCGGACACAGAATAGCTTCGCCGTCAAGCTCATTCAAAGTCACGAATCCCAAAGACTCATTCGCCTTCCAAGATTGATGAGCAAAACGCCGCCAGGCTCCTCGGGGGAGCTGTAGCGTTGAAGAAAGTTGGTAAACTCAAGAGAACGCCAGGATCGACCCAACTGTTTTTAATTTAGTTTGCGCTCGTTTCGAGGATAAAGAACAACACCGAACGCTTTCCATACGACGTGCTTGGTTTCGGGGACGGCCTCGCGCTTCGCATTTCATTCAGCAGAAATGAGATGGGGGAAAAAAGACCTCGCCTTGGGGGGGGGGGGGGGGGCAAGCGAACTGTGGGCGCCTTCTTTGACCCTACATTTAAGATTGATATAACGAACCAGCAAGCAGTTAGGTTGGGGGTGAACGACGCAGTATTTGCCTTACTTCGCGAGAGACTCGAGGAAAAACCGAGCGTTGGGGGTTGTGCGACGTTTCTGTTTATTAGTTCAGCTATATACACTTCTCGAGTATGTTCAAGGTGAAAGTCGATTTATAAATCGTGAAGCTTCTGAACACGTTAGGTTGAGAAGGGCCTCTCGAAAAATGATTTTTTTTTTGTTTTGTTTTTACTATAGGGCGGATTTAATCGATAGCAAAGCCTGCGGAGCTCTGCGTCTAGGGATAAATCTCCCAAGCAGTTAAGATAGGAAGACGAAACAACCGCTACTAAGAGTATTTTTACAATTCGGATTTCTTCTGCCAACACCGATCTTAGCAATGCTGGCGCTGAGCGAGCAACCTTTATGACACAAGCACACCGCAAAAGGACGACGACAAAAGGACAAGCACTGACGGCTCTGTTGTATGCTCCGACGTCGAGCGTAGCCAACGCGGCGTAGCCCAGCGGACACCGATGCTGATTGGTTGCAGATATCGAGTTGCTGCTCGCTGGCCAATGAAAGGCCCACGTTCTACACGCTAAATTATGTTCGCTGCGCTCAACGTCGGAGTATAACAGAGCATTAGAGGGGCCCTGCAATCATATTTAAGCGTCTACCTTTTGTGCGGTTTCCGTGTCTCTTGGGGTTCGGGCAAGCCAGCGGGTACTGAGAGAGTAACTAAATATCAGTGCGTCATATTTTAACCCGGACGACGCGGAAACCTCCTCTACCGACGGGGGCGACCCGCGGTACCGAAAGCGCGCAAAATATGACGTCTTTGGTCCGGAGCTTATATACTACTGGTCACAGACGCAAAAAGCTTCTTTTTCGTCGAAATACAAAATATAAGTGGCGCGAACCGTTTCAATTATTTATAAAAGTAGTTTTTGTTCAGTATTTTAGATCAGAAAAGAAACGAATGCAGTTTATAAAGTACGGAAACAAGAAATGACCCGGCAACATACCCGCCACCAAGCGGTGGAAAAGGCGGCGCATACTAGAAAGGAGTAGTGGGATCAGGCGCCGACACGGAAAGGTCCCGGATGTACGCGGCGGCGCTGCGGTCGTATGGACGGGAGGATCCGACCGGCACCGATTGCTCCGAAGGCCTTCGGCGAGAAGCTTTGTCTTGCGGTTTGGCCGTTACGCGGTATGGCAGCGCGAAGTGGCTCCCATTCTGAACTGATGTTTACCCCGTGTTTGCTGTCGTTTGTGGCCAATGAAGTGTCATGCCGAATTAGCGTTTAATCGCGCAGCAAATACAAAGAGAGCCGCTCTGGCTTCCCGCTGCATACAGCCTATCCAGAACATGCTTCAGTGGCGTCCTCTCGCGCCGTCGACACGGAGTGCGGCAGCTGTGAGCGCTCGATGAGCTCACTACCCCTCCTCTAATTCACGGCCACTCAAGCAACCAAGGACGTCATGAGGGAGGTTATTTTTGCTTGTTTTTGTAATTCTAATTTGCCTATAACTTTTAAAATAAAACGAATTTCGAGAAAAGAAAAGTTTCACTAAATTACTACGTTCAGTGCGCTCAGGTTCGGTGCAAATTAAAAAAAAAAAACAGTTAAAAAGTCCTTGCAGGGCCCCTTTGACAACCCCACCACGTCATTTTTATCGAATGACCACAATTTTTTTTCACTGATTCTTAGTCGACTTTTTTGTTTTCCTATCGTAATGTGGCTAGCTCAAGAAGGTGGCAATTCCGTAACTTACGTGGTGTGATGTCTCAATTAATAGCTGCGTATTTTGACGAAAAGAAATTTATTTAAAAAAAAAATTATGATACAAATCTCATAAATTTATAGTGAAACCTCTAAAACCTGTAGCTGCTACACTTCGTTTCACCTCTAAGTTTAGACGTAGCCGACTACAAGCTGGTGAGAACAATCAGAGAGCGTCTATTACCGCTGGACCAATCACAAACAGAACAGGCCCGGTGACTTGCTCTTTCGACGTTACTTGATTTGTCCCATTTGCTGGTATAGCGCACCGGCTGCCTCTGGTCTTGAACTGAAACGAAGTTTAAACCTGTTATTATAGGGGCCCTAAACTCGTCAAGAACAATGTTGTAGCCGAAAGTTCGCGGAGCGCGCCGAGTGGAAGCCGTCGACAAAAGCGCCAAGTCATCGTCGTGATAGTCCCATCGGTACGCTCCGTCAACTTTGGTCCCAACTTTGTGTTTGACGAGTTTAGAGCCCCATGTTTAGAAGAGCGCTTAAAAGTTGCGAATAAGACTATAAAAAAGACGCTTACAAAAAGACTTCGCGGAGCTCCATGACGCCAAGTATTTTAAGGGGCCGGGGGTAGGGAAAATGGACCTTTTCCACATACCGATGGCACCAGGCGGTGGCTGCACGAACTAAAAATCGAGGAAGTGGCCTGCGCTACCAATCGATAGTGGGAGCTACGGTACCAGTTTCTTTACTTTCTGAACTGCGGCGCGTTCGCGACGGCACGCGAGCCACGCGAGCAGTACGAAGGTACACAGCTTGGGACTTTCATACCTCGTGATCAGCTGCGCAGAGAGAACTAGGGGAAACTGCGCAGAGAGAACTAGGGGGAACCCGCGAAAAACAAGGTTAACCCAGCGAGCAGCGAGCAACGATGGCGACGTCGAAGGACGGATGTGGCAGGAGGCAATCAGAAGCATAAGGCCTCATTCACACAGCCGTTTTTTTACCCCGTCCTGGCGATAGAGCCGAGCGGTGTTCCCGCTGGAGAGAAGGTTTTCGGACCGGTTTAGAACAGTAATCGGGCCGCCGGAGCCAAAATCAGCCGAACGACGGTGTTTTACGTCCCCGGCGCCGACGGGAGACGGGGACGCCGGCGTCTCGCCTCATTGAGGGACAGCCAATCACAAGATAGGAAACTTTCGCTCAATCCGGCAGGTTCTCAAAAGTTCGGTGACCATAGGCACGGCCGCGAGGAGGGGGGGGGGGGGGGGGGGGGGGATTGCCCGTACTTTATAGGAAGAGACAGTGAAGGCGCGAAGAACTGGTGATTACGGAGAAGCACAGGTTGCACTGCTGACGACTACGGCCATTAGAGGTAAAGCCGCCATTCTAGGCACCTTTTTCCTGCGGAGTTGTTGACTGGTCGCACAACCAACGCGACTTTAAAGAGGAGCATTCGTGGCGTCCACACAAACATCGTGTTTTTCTTCCGTCATCTTTCTTTCTTTTTTTGTGTGTAACACAATTATATATATGCTATAATTACGTGTTCTACTCGCTGATCCACAGCCTCCTTCCAAATTTCCTCGATTTCTTGTGCCGACTTCCACTGCTTGGCATCGGGCGTTCGCGCGTGTGCAGAACGCTTCCCGGGAAAAGGTCCATCGTTTTAAATATTTTCCTTAATCGCTTACTCATCTCTTCGTGTCTATCTGATTCTTGGAAACTTATCCTTAACACCAATAAACTGATTTCCAACGCTTATCAGCCAGGCAAAAACCAAAAACAAAAACAACAAAGTTACACTGGGCTGCGGCAACGTTACCTAAAATAATGAAGGCACTCTTCTTCCATGGAACGTCGTCACATTCGGATGGCGCCAACTCAGCGATTCGACCCCAGCCCGATGCCGAAAGTCCTCCGACGCGTTCATTGGACAAGAGGCCTAAGCCGAGCAGTGACGCGGCACTCGTATCAAATATTGCTCCATCTCGCTGCGGTGACGTCACAATTGTAGCGCACAGGATTATTCTAGACGGGCGCGGCGTCTGATACACTCCACGAGAAGAGAGCTGCGGCGCTCGCTCAAAGCGCGTTCGCTTCGCACAGCCCAGTGACGAAGATGGTATAACGCGCGGAAGGCGATTACTTCAATGATCTGTAGGCAGAATATACCGTTTGTAATTCATTTCTTTTCGTTAAAAGAAACAAAACAGAGCAGAAGTCTAAAGAGCAAAACAAATTGATATTCAAAATGGTCGCTATGGGAGCGGAGCCACGACGCGAGCGGTAACGTTCAACACGCTGTTCTCACGCTCATCGCGTTTCACCCGTGAGTCAGCAAACGCATCTGCCATCCCGGGACTGCCGCCGTCCTTTCGAACGGGATGTTCGTTCGGGTCCTGGTGGGGACCGTGGTTGGCGTTCACCGTCTCTACAAATGGTTATGCCGGCTAGCTTCGGGCATGCTTTGTCGCGGGTGCTTCCACAGCTTCGAGCTTTCGGGGAGGAAAAGGGGGATGCAAGACCCGCTTGCGTTTTTCTGTATCATATTATCGTGCCATGGTTATGGTTCAGATGACACAGACTCTTACACCGTGGTCCCTCGCCACACACCTTTCTCAAAACTTCGATTGAATGGGAATAAATGGTCTGGCGCCGAGTTGGCTGACGCATTTAACAATTTCTTTTTAAACTTAACTGCACGAAATGATTCGTCGGCTGCTTGCGGGTATGTGCGCCTTCGGAATGATAAATCAATGTTTCTGCAGCCGGTCACCGTGCACGAAGTAATATCTGTAATAAAACATCTCAATAATAGCCGTAGCTGTGATATTATGGCCCCTAGATACGGCCTGTGAAGCATGTAGTTGTATAATCGCACCTATTTTCACTGATATATTTAACTCCTGTTTTGTGACAGCCGTTTTCCCGACAGAAAGACAAGTAGCTAAAATGACAGTACTTTAAAAAAAGCGACATAGAAGTTACCTGTAAAATTATAACCCAGTTTCTATTTTGACAGTATGTTCGAAGGGTTTTGAAAGCATTTTGCACGCGAGACTTTCGAGATTGATTAATAAGTGTTAAGTTGTTTACACCACAGAAATTCGGTTTTTGTAAAGACAAATAAAGGAAACTGGCCTTACTTTAACAAACATAATATTGTTTTACACAGTTTGGAAACAAAGCTATTGTTGTTAGGGTGTTTGTGGATTTTACAGACTTTTGACTTGGTAAACCCCGGCATTTTGCTAGAAAACCTGAACTACTATGGTAACGGGGACGATACTTATTGCTTTTAATATCATATTTATCTCATTGACAATGAGTCATGCATAAAGATAAAATACGTTTGAAGTCTCAGGCTGTGCTTTGTGGAGGGCCACAGGGTAGCATTATTAGGGCCCCTACTTTTCAATGTGTATCTTAACGATACACATTGATACACTTATTATGTATGTGGATGGTACTAGTATATTTTTTTTCTAACAACGACAATCATGAGCTCATAGATGAATGTAATGATGCAATGGTGTTGTATTTTCCCCCGACATGTCGTGGGAAAATCACGTTAACCACTTGCTAACGAAAATAGCTCAAATTACTGGCGTAGTTGGTCGTGTTAGAAACCTTCTTTCCACGCAAGTTGCTTCTTTATATATTTCACTTTTTTACTCACCATTAAACTATTGCCAGCTGGTGTGGAGGACAACAAGATTTTCAAACCTACAGCGTGTTCACTTAATGCAAACGAAATATATCCGGCACATCAATGACGCGTCGTATGGTACACCAAGTGCAATTTTCTTTGGTCGTTCCCGCGTGAGTAGAGCCTAGAACTTATATAGATATCGTTTTAGGTGTCCGCTATAAATCAGAAACACAAACGAGTATAAATAATATACGTAATTTGGCCCATTTGCAAATGAAAAGCTTTAGTTATTCTACAAGACATAAATAGAAGTGAACAGTACCTACAACTGGACTAAACTCCGGAAAATAGTGTCTTTGTTATTCATATCCATCTTTATTAAATAGCTATCACGTCGTGGACTTTGATATACAGGGTGTTTCACGAAAAGAGGGCAAATTCGATATTGCAAAAACTACGCGTCGTAACAAAAAAAAAAAAAAATGCTTGTGTCGATTTGGTTCTAGGAACGGGGGTCTATTTAGGAAAATATTAAAGTCCGGGATAATGAGATTGTTAAATATTTTTGCGTACTTAACTTTTTTAATATTCTGTTTAAGGCATGGTTCAATTAGAAAATTGCTCAGCAGCATCGAAAAACACTTAATCAACAAATTGCAGAACGATAGAAGGCACGCGAAGCGTTTTATGGCGTTCTAAAAAAAAAAAAAAAAACGCACAAATTTGACGGTTTTTAAGTTTCGGTTTGCAATCGGAGCGCATCTCGACCCCAACGGCACAGCGCCCCATGGAGATATAGTGCAACCAACCCCTGCTGTGCTGTCCTCGCGCAACGCACCTTTCGTGAAACTCCGGAATACACTTGCAGGCACACTGAACTTCGCGCAATGTACGAAAGCATAGATAGTTAGTTTTTTTGTTGTTGTTTTTTCTTATGTGTTTTACTGAGACGTGCTTAAATAATTGTTTAATTTTCTGTTCGTAGTCTGTGTTGGGTTTTCAAATCACCTTGTCCAGCGTAGGGAAACGTCATTGTTGTGAATTTTTTTTTTGTGGTGGTTTTTGTTGTTTTTATTGTGTTCTTTTCATTTTTACTTTTCTTACCCCTGCTTTGTATATAAGGGGGGCTGAGGACCAGCCAAGTTGCTCGGACAGCTTTTAATCCACAGCTCCCACCATAATTACATGATAAATAAAACTATTATTATTATTATTATTATTATTATTATTATTATTATTATTATTATTATTATTATTATTATTATTATTATTATTATTATTATTATTATTATTATTATTATTATTATTATTATTATTATATAAATTTCCGTCAGGCTTTTTTTATCGACACGCGCACCTCGCGTGCAGGGTGAATGTTGAAACGCTTCTTTGCAAACGTGCTCTAAAGATTTACAACGTTGAAAGTAAAAGGCCACGCGTTGCTACAGAACGCAATTCAAGTGAATAAAGGTAAACCAAAGTGCTTGCATTGACGGGAAAACGAAGGAAAGCAAGGGTTGTCGAAAAGTGCCCCTTCTTTTCACGCTGAATTCTGTCAAGAATAGAGTGCGAGCCGCCAATCCGAGCATGTGAGCGAACGAAACGTGTCGCGTGTCTCTGTGCTTCTGGAATCATGCCACTTTGGGAGCTCTCTCCGAACATAGCTCTCAGCAACAAACTTTGACCGATGTTCCGATTTCTCGGTTTGAATCTCACGAGAATGTTGTTTCGAGGCAGAAGACACAGCTCGAGAATAAATTCGAATAAATGAGGGCGCTTCCAATGTTTCCTCTTGTCTTTCAGGCCAAATAGAGTTGGGAAAGGTGGGGGGGGGGGGATTGCTGGAAACGATCAACACTACGAAAGAATGATGAGAAATGGAGGGCCCCGATCGTCGTAGAGGGAACAAAAGAACCTGCCTCCCTCGGTTAGAGCGAGCACAGAAATTTTCAGATACTTCAGCATCCTGTGTTCAATGGACTGCGTCCTTGGGGGACCTGTTTCTTTCGCTACACGATCGCGAAAAGTGATGTCGCCCGGTTCCTGTCCCAAAGAACGTCGCGGCGTTGACAATGGATCGTCGACAACAAACATTTTTCGCGCACTGTGGTCCCCGTAGACTAAGCTTGACGTGTCAGTCTCAATCACTTCCGGTTTCGACGCAGCGCACTTGCGACGTTTGTCTCCGTTTCGGGTGTCTTTCCCTCGCTGCTTCTGCTTTAACTCGCCTGTTCGGGTGCCTGGCGCGTTTCGGGGAAACTTTGAAGGAGACTGCGAGAGACCGAAAGCTTTCGGCGTTTCAGGACGCTGGGCGTTGCTTCCAATATGCACGCTAGACTGGTGTTCGAACGTCGATGACCGAGTGAATGACGTTTGACCATCAAGTTTTATTGCCAAGCCGAGAGTGCCGCCGTCCAGCGAAGATAACGATTGTTGACCTCCATATCTCAACACTTTTACTATATGTATATTACTGACACGTTTAATGACAACTTTGTTGTCGTTATCAATGTCCCGATTGTTTCTTTTTCGCTGTTAAAAACCGTACCATGTATGTTAACAAAATAATTTAATGTCTAGATGTGGTTCTCAATACTTACGACCACATCACTTGAGCTCTCCCTACAAGTAGGATTGCGAGAGACCGGTAAAAAAAAAGATTGGAAAAAAGCTCCCCCCCCCCCCCCCCCCCCCGATATAAGATTAGTAAGTACCCTATACGCATTTTATTCAAGCCTTAACATACTCATTAAGCACATTTTAGCGGTAAATGTAAAACTTAAAAACAATGACTATGTCGAAAATATTTAAAAAGCGCAACGAGAAACGGACACGGAAGATAGAGAGAGACACCGCGTTAACGAACAACTGAGCTTTATTTCCGTAGTCACCTAGTATACATAACCGGTGTCAACTAAAAACAAGCCAATGAAGAAACACCGATACACACCGTTAAAAGGCTAACGTATTGTTACATCACTCACCGGCAGCAACACAAACTGCTCTCCTTCGATCGAGAAAAGGTAGTTCTTCATCTGACCATGACACATGGGGAATGCTAGCACACTGCAATCCGTGTCTCGTTGAGAATTTTAATATTATAGGACATTAACTGGTGCAACTTTCCACCCTTGTCAACTATGTCGAAACGAAAGGTAGTCATATCACGGATCATTCACTCGAATTTCTTTGGCAAAGCAGTGGAAGATTAGCCACATCATACTAAGTATATTGGATTTGTCAGTCCCTACGAAAAAGAAACAGTATGATGACGGGTTAAAAGAGAAGACACACAAGCGCTTGCGGTTGTCTTCCGTCTCGTTGCTTCTTTGCGCTCCTTGCATTACCTTAAAAAAATAATGCGCCAATCATCCCGAATGAGCATTGTTGCGCTGGTCAGTCTGGCTTTCGTAGCAATAAGGGCTATAAATATGAAAATATTATATCAATATACAGTTTGGAAACCGTTTATAATAGAGAAGTGGTAACTTACGGAGATTTGTTGAAGTAATGTGTGGATGCATGTAGGAGCCGATATTTATATCCTCTAGTCGAAAAATTCCTAAACTGAAAAGAGATCTCCCCAACCTTAAAAAATAAGTGCACCGCAAAAATTAAAAAAAAAAAAGCACTTTGGCATTTTTTTTTACTATATCTTTCAAATGATTGCTGGATTACTTCTTCTGAGAAAATATCTTAGATGTCTTCAAAACTTAAAATGTTTTCTTGAACTTTAAAATGTTCGGTAATTTTACAGCCCTACCTACGGGAAAGCCTGCTGAAGGCTTAGTCTGAGCCGTAGTTTAGCGGCAGCGGGCCACTTTCTCCTATCAAATGAGTTCTACACCGGTTCATGTGTGGTTCTGTAGATACGGAGAATGCTCCTGGATTGGCAGTCACCAATCACTTGCTTTTTCATCTTGTTTTACTACAAAGAAGCAGCCACAAGGCCGGCGACGCGAAAACGAGAATGGTAAGAATATCATCCGTGTCTTCCCATCACCAGCCTTGCGCCTGCTTCACGCGTGCCAAGGTGCTTCAAGACGTTCTCAAATTTGATTTTGGGGTTTTCTACGAGACTAAGCACATTTCTAATTGGATCCATATGTTTTTTTTCACAAATTAAAAAGCTTATTAGTAAAATTTAGGTAATTAGCTTGCTCATTAGTAAGTGTTCTACAATCCCTGACGTTTGTTCCCAAAATTATTATTTTGTAAAACACCCTATTATTAAGGATGTTTGAAAGTCTTTGCGCAGAAAGATCCGGTATATTTGTATATTAGATAAAGACAACAATGAAACATATTAAACCCAGCAACAGACGGCTTGAGAAAGTCAAGATCAAAGTGAAAGTTTATTTCGGTACAAATGCTCTTAGTACAAAGTGTATTCAGTCGAGGGTCCCAAAGTTTTCAAACAAAACTGTTTAAGAGTTTGAGTTTTTTTTAACAAGGAGAGTAGGCGATTCATTAATTAAGGATACATATAGCTAATTAATTATAAAAGACGAGAAACCGAATGACGGCAGGGATTGTTAACGCGCTTCTATTCATGCTAGTAATAATAAACAGCAAAAAAAAAAATCATAAAATATGCCACATGCGTGAAAAAAAAAACTTTTAACGCTAAAAAAATCTTAAGACAGTCGAAGAGCGTATAGTTTTGATATGATGCATGAAAAATGAGCGGCACGCAGTTTTATCTGTGACGCAAGTAAGAAAATATGAATGAATTAAAAAAGCAAATGTGGGAAGGAATCAGTAGAGGACGAGTCAGTTTATTTCCAGTGAAGTTTGAGAGCGAATTTTTGATAACAAGGCGAGGGTGAATGTTCGAAAACTTGACATCGACATTATTCTTTCCGGTAGAGCATTCCATGTTTTAGTCGTTACATATGTAAATAAAAAAAGAAAAAAACAAAAAAAAAAAAACGCCGTAGTTAGTTTAAATTTGCGGAAAAATGAGAGACATTGCTGCACATGATCTGAGGGGGTAATCAGTGTTTTGATGTGTCAACGGCATTTATAACACCTTGTTACGTGTTGAAGTTGAGCAAGTTCTTGCTCAGCTTCTTGAGAGGGGGCGCAGGGTGACTTTGTGTCCGGACGGGCACAAAGTCACCCTGCGCCCCCTCTCAAGAAGCTACGATCGTCATCCCACCATCCTTGAAACTTGGCCCCAACCGTCAAGCTTCTTCACCCGGATAGGAACTGCCCTCGCTTCCCTCTCAGGAAAGCTCAAACCGTCACCCCGCCGAAATTTAGACCCGACCGTAGCATTGTATAAACGTTTGCCCATTGGAACTTATCCTACGCTTCTTTGGAACCTCCAACCGTCATCCCGCCGTTTTTGAAACTTGAACTCGACCGTAGCATTGTATAAATACCACCCGCGTTCATCTGTATAAGTTCTTCCTGATGAAGGCCAGACTCCGGCCGAAACGTCGAAGAATAAATAGTCCGTTGTTGCTGTTTTCACTAAGGTTTTTTTTCTTCTCAGTTATATACCCACGCCTTCGGCCTCCAGCCACCATGCCCGTTATACATATATATATATTATAGGTTGTTTATGTTCAGCTGGGTAATGTCACAAGTTATGAATCAACTTGCTCAACTTCAACCCGTAAATGTCGTTGAAATGTAAAAATATTTAATAGGCTATGACCGAAAGCAATGACAACCCTAGAATTGCAAAATAGCATTGCAAATAGAAACATGTGCATTGGCTACACCCGTAGGCTGACCCAAATGAGGAAATCTCACATGAAAGCCTAGCATTCATTAAAAATCTTTCTTGGGGACACAATAAGAAACAAAAAGTGTGTCTTGAGTTTTTCAGATCGAAAGCTTTGTTTTTTGGTAGATTGAAAGACACATAACTAGATATCCATTTGCAACTTCAATAAAGGTTACTGTGACGGATAGGTCTAAACTGTAATAATACTCAGAGCAAGTTTCTTTTTACCAAATAATTGCTGATTACTGTCGCACTCTCACTCATTCATTGAAACTGTCAGCCCCATTCGGGCTATTACAGGAGTGGATAATACAAGGTTAAAGAACACACACCAGTAACAGCCGTATACAACCTAAACAAATATAGGTAAACGAAACAGTAAACCTTGACAAGGACGCTTCATAGTCTAGTAAGCTAATACAGCAAGAAGGGCAGCATATAAGAGGTATACGTGGTAAAAAACGTAGTGCAAACGAGGTACTCGTAAAAAACAAAGGGTATGTTAGGACCCTTAAAAATTGACGTAAACAATGTTTTCTATACTTTCCAGAAAGGCACTAAGCGATGTTGATGAAGCAACAGCATCGGGTAGCATATTCCATTCCCCTGTGGATCCAGGGAAGTAGCTGAATTGAAAACAATCGTTTCTTACTGATGCATAGATTGCGGATGTTCATACTGTGCCGACGTCTTGATGATTCGTTAGTGTAGATATTGACGTAGTCCGATTGGTTAATTTTTATACAGTTATTATTAATTTGGAACATAAATTTCAATCAGTCGTGTTTCTTTTCTTGATCACAATGTTTGAAGATTTGTGAGCTCACAAAGTTTAGTAGGCGAAAAAGCGTAGCTATATTTATTATACATAAATCTAGACGCAAGTCGCTGGATTCCTTCAAGTTAAAGCAGTTATATTTTGTATAGGGTTCCCATACAATTTTAGCATATTCAATAATCGGTCTTACTAACTCCAAGCTTCTGATGTCCGGGATCGCACTTGCCAGGTTTCGCCTGAGGCCCCACAGTGCTTTATTCGCCTTACTGCACACAATGTCAACATAGGTATGCCAAAAGAGGTCAGGTGTAAATAACAGGCCTAGATAATTATGTGCCTTTACTTTTGAAAGCCCGGTACGTCAATGCTAGAGCTATAGTCTAAAACATTTTTTTTTCTAGATGCTGACATATAAAATGAATTTCCCGGGTTTAACACAGCTTGCCAATTATGGCACCAGTAATTTTTTTTTGTAGATTGCAGTTTAATTCGTCCTGGTAATCTCCACTTTGTATTTTATAATATATTATACAGTCGGTCTGCAAAAAGCCTAATTGGAACAGTTGTCGTTACCTGAAGTTACTGATGAGAGATTAGACTTACACCCCTTAATCTCGACGAAATGTTTCCGGAAGAAAGGTAAGATGAAAACCACCTTGTGACGTTTGAGTTCTTAAAAATGACTGTAATTTTGAGGAATGATTTAGAATGCGAGTGGGCTAAAGCGTCTCAGCTCGCAGCGTGGAGCGAAAGCTTGCGCTGCAGAACCTCCTGGGTTCGATCCTCCGCCCGTTTCGATCTGAACGAGCTTCGAACCGGCACGCGTTCGGGTAATCACTACTGCGTGATGCACGTTAAGAACCCCAGGTTAGCGGTCGTACTGCACTAGCTACATTTCACATCTACAGCTAAGAGACAGCTCACCCGTTGAGACGTACCAACATCAAGGCTGTATAAACATACAAGCAACACAATTATTTTTTACTTTATGAAACGCTCTTCTGAAGTCAAGAAATACTATATCATTTTGACCACGGTAATTAATCGTCCGAGAGAGGTAATGAACGGTTTCAATAAGTAGAGCGGTTGTCGAGAGTGCTCTGCTGAAGCTATTCTGAGACCTGAACAATAAATAATATATACATTTTTTAAAATAATTCCTCATATTTTTAGATATGATATGCTCAAGCAGCTTAGAACATGTACTGATAAGTGAAATGGGGCGATAGTTGCACATTTCTGAGGTACTTCCACTTTTGCGAAGAGGTATTATTTTGGCGCGTTTCCATGCACTGAAGAAAGAACTGTTATTAATAGATGACCGGAAGATGATAGTTAATTATTGAGAGAGACACTCTGCACATCATTTCAAAAACTCTGTTGGGATTCCATCTGGGCCCGTGCTTTTCTTTTCAGCAATATTAAGTAAAAGGTTAAAGACTCCTTGCTCCCTTATTTCTACATCTTCGATGGTAGAGTTATTTGAGATATCAACAAAATTAGGCAAAGTTTACTTATCTAAAGCAAATACGGACGAAAAGAAAGTATTGAAATTGTCGGCACGCTCTTGACCATTGCCTCCACTACTCGTGCGACGCGACTTAGCGAGGGATTTAGGTACCGCCAAAACTTCCCTGGTGCCTCCTTGAGAAACCTTTTAGGTGCTACATTATAAAACCTCTCCTTATTCTTCCTTACAAGCTGTTTTAATTCCTGACTCATCCGTGGAATAAATTTGTTATATTTCCCATCAAAACCAGGAGAACTCGACCGTTTCCGTTTGGGTATTCTTTTTGGATGCATTATTTTTCTATTATTCCAAGGATATCCGTACCTAATTTTTTTAATATACCTAGGAATAAACCGATCAATGCACTGCAAAGTCATATTTAAGAAGTAATCCCATAGCCTGTTTATACTAGCATTTGATTGACAGAGAAACATGAAATCATCGAAAGACTGTTCAAGGTAATCTAGCACGCTGACGTCATCGGCAGCCTTTTAGTTCAAAACCGTCTTTAGCGCACAATCATTCGAGATCTTCGGGGTAACTTTTAAAAATGCAACTATCATCTTACGGTCCGACGGACTCTCGTTGGTTACGCAGCTGACAAGAACTTATTTTAATGACTCCAGATATAAAGATTATATCTTAGATAAATTGATGACGTTGTTGAACATATTCTTGTATGATCCGCTCCAACCTGAGCTAGGCTGTAGCAAAATTCATGCTCTAATAATTGTTCGCAGCTAGCCACTTCCGTTGACCCAGGAGAGAATATCACCCAGTCTATTCCCTGTAAACTGTAATCCCCCCGAAAAGCAATATGCTGTCTTCATAATGTAGATTTAAATGCATGAAATTTCTAAGCTTTACCAGTAACTCATCCGGCAAGTTTCGAACACTATACATCCCCTCAGTAAAAACTGTTTTATCATTAAACTTAGTTCTAATCTACAGTGCCTCGACATAGCTTACTTCCTCATGGGTAGGAATTACAATGCTATTTTTTAATCATGCTAGCAATCAGAGTGTCGAACCGATATTTTTATTGGTTCGGATCGGGTTCGGGTTCACGGCTTTCGGTTCAGTTCCGGTTCAGTTCCGGGGCGCAAAAAATAACGGTTCAAACCGATTCGAACCGGTTCGAACCGGTTTGAACCGCTAAATTGAGAATATATTTTCCGCGTTGTTCTGTCAATAGGCGCTATTTAAGCCGTGAAACTAACTGCTGTAAACGAACTGATTTTTGCGAGGACCTATTTTTGAGAATTTCGCGAATCGCCTAAAATTCGCGAAACATGGGTCCCGCGAACAATTTCGGTAAAATGTAAACAGATTGAAATTTATATTGAGATTCCACCGCGTCGAGAAAATTACAACCCGCGAATTATTCCAAAACTTCAGCTTTGACCTAAATCGCGAAATATTGAGCCCACGAAAGATAAGTCGTTTACAGTATATAGTTTTCTTTTTTTTATCGTTTGTTCAATTCAGTTTTATTTTCAGGTACCAAAATTATAAAATTCTGTTATTTATTCCTACACAACAAGAAAGGAAAATCTACATTAACATACAAAACGTCGTGTTTATACGACTCAACATCCCTTCGTTTACCAGAGTCACATATATTGTACCTGAATCGAAATGTTTTCGCGAAGTGAAGTAGGTTGCCTAAAATACCCGTGATTGGTACAACTTTGTATCGCAGTATTAGATGTTGAATCGTGGTTTTGCCCTTGAACTAAGGAATTAATTACAGTGAATACAATCATGAAATGGGCACCTCGTCGCCATATATACCATAAAATGTGTTTTACGGAATACGTTTCACAATATATATATGATGACGAGACGACTGAGCTTAAGGGAATATAATTTTCAAAATGTCACGAAAGTCACGGGACAAGTCCTTCCAGTCTATATTCTATAGAAACACTCAGCGACAATCGCAATGCTTGTTTTTCTAACTAGCATTGTTTGCTCTCAGCACCATGATGCGGGCGACGAATCATGCGAAAAGGAGTGGCTGAAATTGTTCACTCTAACCTATGAGCACCTTAGTACTGAGATCGAATCTGACCTAAAACAGTGCTTACCCATGTGAACATTTTCTTATATTGGATAAACTGGCATAGCCTGGATGTTGAGGTTTGCTCTTGACAAAATGCAGGTCAATTTAATTTGCAAATAAGCATCACCCTCGCTAATTGATGATTTTTGTTAAATAGAACAAAGTGGTATTTCATGCTCTACTCAATTCGGAAGCTACTTAATTCGACACTTTCTGAGAGTTTAAGTGTGCAATCGTCATAGTTCTACCATTCGTTCCAGTAAAAAAAGGCGATAATAAAAACACATAAAAAACGCGATAATAAACTTCTATATATTTGAGAAGTTATATATGCGTGAGGAACACATATAGTTATTTAAATTAGCTTCAAAATAAAAAAAAAAAACATTATTTAAAGCTTTTCAAAATCACCTATAACGTGTCTATAGAGGATAAAAGCGCCGAAAAATATTTGCAGAACATCTTTCAGATAATTTAAAGGCGCATTTCCTTATATATCTTTGAGGTGAGGATCTTCTATTTATGCTGCCAAATCTTCAGACAGGAATTAAGTATTTTTTTTATTATCATTCATAAATTTGACTTTATGAAGTTCACATAACCGCCTGAGACCGACACGGAAGGACGATACTCGAAAATACGCCAGCTGTTGTGTCTCCGGCAACGTGCTTTTGTCAGCTGTTTTGCAGTGTAAAATAGTGGGTTGCAGGGTATGCCAAAAAACACTGTGGTCACATGATATATCGGAAGGCAAATACACGAAATGTGCAGAAATAAAGAGATGACACGCAATTTTTTCTAAATAATCCCTTACACAACGCTTTACTGCAAAAAGCAATGCATAGAAATGCATAAAAGGATATTCCTAATTAAACATAGATTCCGCGCAGGGCAAACGATGATTTTTTAGAATCCTAATATAAATCACTTTTGGACATCAGCTTGCCTCAGCTCAAAACGTCGCGAGATACTGCCTCGGGAGGCTACTGTTATCTTAGGTTTTACGTGCACTTGTTTTGAGACCTTACTTCACGACTCTGTTCTTTATCAGTCATGTGCTCCAACATTTCATTAGGCTGCCGTATATCATCGCGAGACTGCTATAAATACTACACAACTTTCCACATTGGACGTCTACTGCTGGTGTTGCGAACGTCGCACTTCACCAGAAAGCTGAAGTATTTAACATGGTTTGCACGTGACGTAATCGCACTAGATACTGGTTGTCATTGCGAGTTGTTCTTGCTGAGAAAATCAAATCCGGTTTGGCAAAATGCACGCTGCAAACGTTTCGCGCTCAGTGCAAGCTATGTATTTGAGAGGCACACATTTTTCTTGTTGGCACATCGTCGTTAGGCACGGCGCGAGTATCTGGCACGACGAAAACGTGCTTTCTGGCAAGAGTGTTTTTACAAATAAAAGTTGTACCAACTACCCATCTGTCACTATCGTTTCCAGGCCACGCTTTCTAGTCTGCGCCGAAAATGTGGGGCAGAGGAATCTTTACGACACAGTATGCTTTAAAACTACCCCCCTCCCCACTCCCTTTTTTGTTTAGTTGCTCCTCAAGATACTTTTTACTCCTCAGGGATTGCCTGCTCCGTATTGAGTGGTGTTCACTCGACAATTATATTTGTGTCACTCGTTAACAGTAATTCTTCCTTGCTTTAACTTTGCACCAAACTGTGAAGGTTAAACAAAATACAGGGCGGTCGAAACTTGGAGAACTTGAGAACGACACTCCTGTGAGACTTAGAGCGGCTGCCAACGTTCGGCTATCCCCGTGAGGCCACTAGGATCTTTCTTTTCAGGTATCCCACCCGTACACACTAATAGTTTCATGTAACGTCGGACTAATACGTCACATTTAGACCCTTTAACACTTCTATTCTCGGAACAACTTTCTGAGGCAGTTCAGCAATAACGAAAACATGTTTGGGAGCCTCAATGGTGTGCATACTTGTAAAATGGGTCGTGCAGCATTTTTTTTACCTTAAGTTCAATAAATACCGCTAAGTTGTAATCCCTGACGTTGATAACTTGCAAAAGCATCCATTAGTTTGCCCCTCCGCGAAATGGCAGACAGTCGAAAGAAAGAAATGAAACAGCTTTCCCCTCCTCAACTCACAATTAGAACTATCAGCCACGTGATATGATCCTAATATATACACCGTCAGTGTTTATCATAGTCATACGCAGGGTTGGCAAAGCAGAGAGCATGGGCTGATCTTCAGATATAATCTTAGTTGGGCTATAATGCCCGAGCCCCACTAAAGCGACAAACAGAAACAAACGACTGCGGCTAGCCGTAAACCTGAGTATTTCGCGATTTGACAGGCTTTGTAAAATAAAGAAGGCTATGCTCAAACACGAGTATCATGCACACGATGGATACCATTTGCAGGCTTGTAAACACTCGTGCTAACTTCGCGAGCACCGAACAACTCAAAGCCGTATAAAGGTACCATCGCGAACATGCTGCATCTGTCTGAGGCTTGTCGCTTTCGTTTGTTTCTGTTTCTAGCTCTAGTGGGACTCGGGCCCATCATAATCTTTGAGTTGAACACGAGCCGTTACCCGAATGTTTGGCGATACTGGTTTTCATGAACCAGACCATTTGACTCGGGATCATGACAATCGGGTACATCATGGTGTCACGGGACTTTCAGTGCGAAGTTGTGATGTCATGTGACGTCACGGTATGAACAACGTTAATAGATCTAGCGAAGTCCTCAATTCGAATCGACTTAACGCGGTGAGTCACGTGACGTCACGGGGTCACGTGATGTGACGTTACTTGACAGCATGTCTTGACATCATGACGTCACGTGACAATGTGACACATGGCTAATCATAGTGCCAATAAGAAAGTGCCGCAAAAAACCAGGATTTATTATACATTGCAATTCTGTATGTGACGATTTGATCAATACGTAGAGGAATACACGTGCCAATTTTTTATTCCCAAATAATAAATTTGTAATACTAACAAGAAAAAATACCGTGAACCGTTTTGAACCGGTTACCGTTATATTTTTTTTCGGTTCAGTTCCGGTTCAGTTCCAAGATGGCGGTGAAGATTTCGGTTCGGTTCAGTTCCGGTTCGGCTAAAAATAACGGTTCTGTTCCGGTTTTCGGTTCGGTTCGGTTCCGGTTCGACACCCTGCTAGCAATACCACCACCTCTTCCTCCACGATCCTTTCTTATTAATGTGTCGCTGGGAGGCGTCATTCAAAGTCTAAGATATCTTTATGTTACCACACTTCGGTAACCACAACGATATTCGGTTGATGTTTGAGGATTATATTTTCAATTATATCTACCTTATTCAACATACTTCTGGCATTCAAATTTATTATTTTTAAACCTAAA
This sequence comes from Ixodes scapularis, assembly GCF_016920785.2. NCBI lineage: Eukaryota > Metazoa > Arthropoda > Arachnida > Ixodida > Ixodidae > Ixodes > Ixodes scapularis. Next base: position 11,291,346 of record NW_024609884.1, read on the forward strand.
GGTTCCTGGTGTTTCAGTCACCCATTGCAAGCTTCAGGAGAGTCATAACACTTATTTATACCTTTTATTTGTAACTTCTTTCAAGGCGTAGAGTATACATTATTCACTCTTAGTTTATCAAAAACTAATTTTACTTTAGCACCGTTTCTTCTCTTTACCGTAGAAACCCACAGGTTTTTTCGGAGTTCAAACAATCCTTTTAGAATCGTCTTCGTTGGTGCTGATTGGAGTACCTTTGAGTTTTAAGCAGTTTTTGAAAACAGCCAGTTTATACCGGAAGTCTGATACCTTGAGCATAACCGGGCAGTCTTTACATAAAGCATAATCTTTCCAAGCCTGTATATACGTTCTATGGAGTCGATTTTTGTGTTAAAAATTTTTTCAAACACGCAATCATTCACTATTTTTAAGAATATTTCGTCGTTTTCAGCTTAATATGTAGGTGATGGGGGCACAGAACTTAATGTGTGTTTGGAGGTGGTTATAAATAAATGCTAAGAATTTGTGGCCTGCAACTAGCGTCGCGCGAATTTCAAAGAGGTGGCTAGACAGGAATGTATAATTTTAATTTATTTAAGAACAGTCGACGTCGTAGTGATCACACTGGGCTCAGAAAATCCTGCAAATAAGTCGTGTTAAGTCAGTTAACAAACACTTGGCTGCTTATTTGACAAGTGGATAAACAACCGACACTACCAACACCAGCGTAATCAAAGTGTCAAAGTGTGATATGCTGTGCGCACTGTCCGCGCTGCACAAACGACGGACCGAGTTTCAGCGCGACCTTTCGTGGAGGCTGGGGGTTTCCCCGTGAAATTGTCTCAAATATAAAGAATGTGGATCGGTTAATGACTCACATAGGTCGCACGACACACATGTTAAGCAAACGACTGGCGCGTGCTGGTGTCGCTTGGGATGAGAAACCAACAGTTTCAAATTCTTTGTGGTTTTAACACACAAGGAACTACCTGCATTTAAGTGTGAATAAACAATAATCCAGTAAGAAAGGGAGAGAGAGAGATGAGAGACGACTACAAATTTCTCAGTCGGTTCACGTAACTCACTTAATTCACCGCCATCTCAACCAAAGCTAGAAGCACAAAGTGCAAGCCGGTACTCGGCAAACTTTTGCCCACAGCTTTGGACTGGGAGCTTAATACACGGGCGCAGACGGAGGCTTCCCTTGATCTTCCCTTTAATGTCGGACACAAACAACTTGGTCTGAAGGGAGACCCGGATGGAGAGCTACTTTGATCCTTCCACAAGCGTAATGCTTTTAAGGGCTTCAGCTCGGAGTGAGGCTAACGGAAGGGGCGTGATCCCTGCTCGCCGCGTTCGGTCACGTATGACGCTCTGTGGCTCCGAGACGAGAGACCGTGCCGAGACCCCGCCGCGGCTGCAGGGCCCCTCCTTCGAGTGGAATCGACGCCGACAACGACACGAGCGAAGGAACGATTGGCTCGTCACTGCAGACATTCGGGAGAACATGAGCCTTGGTGGGCAGTCGTGAACAAAACGAAACGCTTACGTCGTCCAAACGACCCCATTCCCTCCATTAGATCACCACCATTACAAGCACTGGCGACCTATTGACCAGTGTCATTAGCGCCTATTATGTGTATCTCTCTCCGTCATTGAAGTTGTAACAAACGCACGATATTATTTTGTGCCGTGATTAGGGATATTTAGCAAGCCGTTACCTTGTACCGCGTTGCGCACTGCAGAAGCCTTTGAAGCGTGCTTTTAAAGGGGTACTCCGCCGATTTCTTCATGGTCCCCGATTTGCTTGAAATTTTGCTAAACTCGCCAAACAACATCGCCAAAATAGTATCCCAAATATTAGGTCAAAATAATTTTTTTTCACGAAGTTATTGAATTTACAATTTTAGTCCTCACCGTGATTTTCAAACTGAAAGTCTCTACTGGCAACAATGAAAAAGTGACGTCATTGGAAGTGCAGGGGTTCACTCTTTGGACTGTAGAATTTGTTCCCATCTGTTTCGAAGCAGTTTCATGGTGCCAAATGAATGCTTTGGAAGCTCGCTCCAGTCCCCGCGCTCCAGCACGGAACAAATGATTGGCATATTCTATTTTTTAGACAACTCGCCCGACTGGCAAACTAAACTTCCAGTGACGTCACGGCCCTGAAAAGGGCGGGTATATTTGAATGTTTGTTTTTGCATCATTTTCATTTGCCGATTTCGCAATAACTATTATGAATTTCACGATACTAAATAGCATACCAGAAAGGGCAAAGGCCGGGGAGTCAGAAAATATAGTTAGTTGAGGTAGCTCAAAAATCGGCGGAGTACCCCTTTAAGCGCGCGACCCGCGGTCACAGTATCACCCGGGCGCACGCTAAAATGCATTCTTCAAAGGCTCCGGTAGTGCGGTACGCGGAACACGGTAAACGTTTGCTACAAGTCCCTATTAAAAAGATTTTCAAACGTAAAGGCCACGGTCGGTGACAGGTTAAGAATGCAGTAGATGTGCTGCCTCCATCGCGCGCTTTTTGGCTCTGATAAGGTTTCGGTGCACACGCAGAACAAACCCGATGGAAGACCACGAGCGTTTTCTGGAGAAAAGGCTTGTACGGAATCAGCCTGTCACCGACCATAATAGATAAGGGGCCGGGCCGTAAAACTAATTTCTTATTATCCGTAGATACTGCTCAGAACGAATCTTTCAGGTTCATAATCATAATCTGCGAAATGCGCTTTAGTTTGTCACTTTACACGTCAGCAGTTGATAAAAAAAGAAAGAAAAGCAAGAGAAACGAGCAGCCTTTAATTCTTTAACTCGCAGACAGAACAGGCGGCCACTTGGTGCGTATTTGATGCCGCCAGTGTTCATCGTAGTCACGTACTGCGGTCGGTTATGTAAGGATCACGGACTGGTGCTCCAGCCATTGATCGTGTTTAGCTGTTCACGTTGTCGCAACGATTGAGCACGAGCCACAACACAACAATCCGTCAAGACATTGATCTCAATGAAGCCTACGTCGAGGAATCACGCAGCCCTCGTGCCCAATCCTGGAACCGCATTCGACTGTCGTCATGTCCGAGGTGATAATTTTAACTACGTCAGCATTGTGATACGCACAGCTACGTCAGCGAGTTTAGAAAAAACTAAAAGTTGGCTTCTGTTTTTTTTTAATTTTTATTTACACCGCTATAATGAAGCCGCTTGCTCAATGGGGTTGCGTGCGAGTCTGTTCGTGTCACACGTGTGTCAATAATTATGTGCAGCGTGTATACACGCAGATCGTTTTTAGGATTCCCGGTATTTACAGAAACAGACAGACACATGTACGGTGGACATTGTTGTGGCGCATCTGCAGGTGACCTGTGGCAAGACGCCGAAATGTTGAAACAATTTTTCGACGCTTCTTGCTTTTTTTTATGAACCCTCTTCCGTCAAATCAACTCGAATTCAAAGTTCATGAATATTCTAGGCATCCGCCACAGCGATAAGAATGGACCACGCAGTCAAACTGTGCTGCGATGGCAATATTACTGTCCGTGCTACAACAATATATTTTCGTTTTTTTTTTTTCGTTTTTTTTTTTTTAATTTGTAGGTAGTAGTTCGTTTGATCATTCACATAATTTTCTTGCAACATGCACTCGAATGGAAACCGTGAAAATAGATGCCGATATGTCTGATTTATTTCTCAATAAAAACAGCGTCAATTTTTCTTACGCTGACTTTTTTTTTCTAAGTAAACACCCAATATGAGAGGTTTCGATCTGTTTGCGTGTTTAAAAAAAATGCGTACATCTAAAAACCATTCAGCGGAAAATGCCCACAATAGCCAGACTCTTGGATAAACGATTGCACGCTCTGTAAAAGAATCCATGTTCAATTTTTAAATAAACATATATTTCTCCTAAGGCTAATGAGTTGTACTGTAATCACTGAGAGGCAATGAAAAGCATCTTGCTTCTTGATTTGATTTTTGTCTTTTTCATTTCTTTTTCTGCGTATTTATCGGCCGAGGGCGCAATCTGATGCTTTCTTTAGACGTCAGTGACTGTGGGTGTACGCTTTTCCGCCATTGTAGGTCTAAAAGGGGTCTGAACAAAGTGCATCTATAGACTCGCGTACACATAGTTCTGGTTTGTAGTAAGAAGCTATTTTTTAAACACGCGGAAAACAACGTCCAAGAAACAAGGCCAACGCCCTTCGTTACCTGCTCTCGCAGGGCGTCACCGTTTTAGGGACTCCCGAAATGGCCAACTTACCATGCCCTAATTTTACAGCGTGCCAACCGGCATGTGCGCTTGTTCATGTGCGGTTCTCGGCAGGCGGTTTTTTTTTTTTCTTAGGAGCGCATGTTGTTTATATTGTCCTCTCTTCGCATTATCACCCTTCCCTAATATGATGGCGTCGTAGTCTAAAACAATATAAATAATGGACTGGCAAGACTGCGGATGCAAACAAATCAAAATTATGAGAGAGGCACGTTGAATCCTCGTTTTATAACTTTTTTTTAATATTCTGTCTCCGACTTTCAGATAGGGAAAAAAGTCCAATGAAAAGGCAGTAATAATAAAATTACCGAGTGAAACTTTATTTATGTATTTTTTTTCTATAACCAAACTTGTCCCGACAGCTGAGTAGGAATCAGTGTGAGATGTATGCAGAACACCTGTGAGAAATAAACATGCGGGGTCGATGCACCACGCAAAGATAGAGAAGTAGTTGACGCGAAATACTGAATTAGTTATTTTCAAATATGCAAAAAAAAAAAAAAACAACTTATAATTTTATTGCATGAGCATCGACCACAGTCGCTACATAAAAACGTATTCCTTGGCTAAGATCAATAGACAGGCTTTAAAAAGGTTGGACCACGTGGCTATTGATTCTGCGTGAACGAGCATTGACCTCTTTGCATCTGCGTAAAGAACTACTAATAAAAACATATTTAAAAGAATTTAGTTACCCTAGGAGCTCACCATTCAGCTACCATATTCTAATAGATGCACAAAACCTATCTCGAGGCATAAACTAATGCTTGAGAGGATCTTGTGTGTGTCGGAGGACCCAGCAAGTCCGACGTTTCAATGAACATCCCATTCCCGGGTTAAAAGCCTGTCTGGACCTCGTTATTCGTTATTGAGGAGTTAGTATGCTCGCAGCCGTCTGTCGGAGTTCATTAGATTTACGATGCGCAACGTAAAACACTGGAAACATTTACAGCAAAACGATAACGAGGTATGCTTAGCATTCCAATAACGAGTCCCCGAGCCTTCAGTATAGCATGTCACATCATCCAGAAAAAAAAAAAAAAAAACTGTAACGGCGAAAATGGCATAATCTAGCCTTAGGCGCAAAGTCCGTCTGGATCTTTGACACGTACTGTAGCCGAGAAAACGAAACGTTCTTTTACGATCTCACCACGCAGCAGCGTGCAGACAGAAGAGTTGCTAACTCGATTCCGACACGAGTGTCCCTCTTCGGCGTCTGCTCTGACAATTTCATTTTCGCTCCACTTTCCCTCTTTCGTGGCTTTCTGCTTTTCTTTCCTGTTTCGTCGGCATGCCCTCTGCTCAACCAGCCATGGCCTGTCCATCGCCATGGACAGCAGCGTGAGGGTCCCCTTGCGGCAACCGCGCGAACTTCCGACGTTTTCTTGCTCTTCGAGTTCGTCGCGTTTTCTTTTTGTTTTCTTTGTTACGTGCCATGCACTGCGGCAGCAGAGAGGGCAACGTTTCGATAAACGAGTTTTCTGGCCACCTAAAAGGATTTGCAAGGGCAGCAGCGGCCAGGCGAGCGTCTCAATAATGTCTCTCTTTGCTCGCAACGCGCTTGCTTCTGTTTTCTTTTTCTTTTCCTGCCGGGGGCGTGGGGTCTGCTGGACTCAGTCAGAGTTGCTCGCTAACCTAGTCAGGCCGCGACAACCTTGTTCCGCCCACCGCATGTAGAGCTGTCATTTCTTTCCAAAGAGGCTGATCGACCTGGCAGAACATGTGGCGCGCACACGACAGTCGGCTCGATGCAACATAGAAGTATGTAAACAAACATTGTTTAATTAAATACGATTGAACGGTGGTTGTTCGGCAGTAAGACTACTTAATCGTAAACTATTTCGGTTCAATGTTTATAAATAAGAGGAATTTCAGCTTTAATTAAGTTGTATCAACATTTACACTACGCGAAAAAGCCATGAATCTCGACGGTGGTGGATGCCAGCCCCCTTATCAGGGGTGCCTCGGATGCCAGGCATCAATCAGTCGATGGACTCGAGACTGATTGGCGAGCCGGGGTTCACGCAGACGCCCAAACCAAAAGAAAGACACACACAACGGGGACAAGGGAAAGCGGAGCTGGGCTTGGGGGCTAGCACACGAACAAACTAGCGTTTCGGCTCCCAATGGGGGCTGATGAATATCCAGCGTAGCCCTCCCCTTTCGTGTAAGGGTCCCGCGAACTTGATCCCCGCTCCTGTATCTGCGTGGAGAATCCGGGCTGGGGACGCGAAACGACCCGATTGCTTTTCTCCGGGCGGCGCATCTATATAGGCGCGCTCGCGTTTCCTGCAACAAAGTGATCAGGTGCCCCTGTTTGTGTTTTAGCTGCGAAGCCATTGAAGGCCACCCGGAAACCAGGAGAAGTCGCTGGCATGACTTTGCACGACATGCGCGTCTTCAGTGGCGAGCACTCTGTTTGAGAGTGCTTGTGCACGTGAGTGGAGATACATTAGGGGCTACCTAGGAGTGATTCGTTAACGTCGATACTTGAGGCGTCGCAAACTTCGCAATAGGCTTGCCCGCGAAACGTGTCAGGCTTATGGGCAGGTCTTACAAATATATGTGTACGCCTACTCGGCGTAAGATATCCTCACACACAGATACCAGAGGATTACATTTGTTTCCTACAGACCCGTTTCTCGAGAGCGCGTTCTAGAGGCTTGCATATGTCCCAAGCAAGAGCAGGGTGCGGTGAATGAGGCAAGGGATGGACGAAAAACTCAATATGGCGGGTTGGTCCACGCCGACTTCAGCTGCGGACCGGATAATTCGGCGTCCTCTTGGACCATTAACCGCGAATGGCGGCGCAACTGCGTTTATGCTGGGCACCGAGAGAAGGAACGAGAGGGACGGGGTGCGGACGAGGGGGAGTAGAACAGAAGCGCCTGGGGTTAATTATCGTTAATAATTAAGGATTAGGGGCGCTCCGGTGAGTCTCGAAGGGAGCGTTTTGACTGGCGCGTCTCTCTCCCGCCTCCGCTGACGACGTCGTATAGACCCGCTACGAGGAGCCGAGCCCTCAACGTGGCATCGGCGACTGCGTAGTTATAGAAAGCACCTTCGCACGCGTCTTGGACCTCTTGAATTTCAACACCTGCGGGGTTTCGAAAGTTGAGTATTTCTTTCAAGTTCCTACGTCCGAGCAATAATGTGACGAGAGGAAGCATGCATTAAAGACTTTATATTGTTGAGTTTCGTAAAACACAACAAAATACGACCTCACACCGTCAGCTACTGCATACATCAAGATAGCAGACGAATCATCGAAGTATCTTGCGCGTGGCAACAAAGAGGGACACGCCGGGAGGCTGTAAGAAACTGTCTATTCCCTGGGCCATGGATGGCGGAAGACCGAACAGCGCTACTGCGAAAATTTATGTTTAATTGGTCAGTCCGCAGTCGTGGTCGGGAACGTATAGGCCCGTCCGCTCCTATTGGCAGAAGAGCAAACAGCCACGTCCCTATAGTGGTGCATAACGGCGGTTTGGGCTAACGCCCCTTTATACTTCTTTTCCAAGTAACGACAACCAATAAAAATGACGATGCACGTTCCGCTGGAACAAAATGGCGGCATTCAGTTCAAACCTCTGCTGTGCGCCACCCCTCGCTTCCCTAAAACCTGCACCGTCACGCAGACGGCTCTTCACAAAATGTCGCTCCTTGTAGGAAGCGATCTTATCTATGTATGTATGTATGAAAAACTTTATTAAAGGTATATCATGAGGGAGGTAGTTTGAGGTGGCCCGGAGGGGGCCATCTCTCACAAGCACTAGGTGGACTCCTCAGTACAGGAGCCCATTGGCGACTGCCGCGGTTCGGGCTCGGTCAACCAGGGCCTTCTGGCCCTCCAGGTCGGAGCAGTCGAGCAGGGCTGCCTCCCAGTCCTCCCGGGTGGGGTTGGGTTTTGGGACGAGGTTCGGGGTTGATTGGCATGCCCACACCATGTGGAAGATGTCCGAAGACTTCTCCGCACAGTGCGGGCATTTTCCTGTATAAGCAGGATCAAAGTGTTTTAAAACTGCCGGGCACAGCAGGGTTTTGGTGTAGAGACGGAGGAGTGTGCGTTCCTCCGCCTTTGTAAGGCCCTTACAGGGCTTAGGATAAATTGCGTGGCCGAATTGGTATAATTGAGTAATTTCTCGAAAAGTGAGGGCTGGATTTGGTTCGGGATCCATTTCGGAAGGGTCTGAAGGCGTTGCCCGGAGAGTGAGCGCGCGGGCGGCGGCGTCTGCCGTTTCGTTGCCTTCGAGGCCCATGTGAGCAGGAGCCCAGACGATCGTTCGAGACGCGGGGGCCCCGAGGTAGTCGCTATCTTTAAGGATGCGATACGCAAAGAGAGGAATGTACCCCTGTTCAATATTTCTGCAGGCCCCTCTCGAGTCGGTGATGATGACTCTCGAGTCCTGGTCTGCGGCGGCTAGAGCGATGGCGATCTCCTCCGCATGTGTTATGTCTTTAGCTCTGAACGTAAGGCCGTTCACCAGGACGTTTTGGTGGACGACTGCAGCCGTGTACCTCCCCCCATGGTGAGGGCCGGAGGCGTCCACATAGAAGATTCCGGGTTTGGACCCATAGTGGCGTGCCAGTGCCTCCGCCCGCGCAAGGCGCCTGCCACTGTGGTCGTCACGTGTCATGTTGGCTGGAAGAGGGCGCACGTGCAGGGCGCATCTCCAGACTTCGGGGATGCGTACGCGCTCTTCTGTCAGTGTTAGGTGATGGATGTGTAGTCGGGCTAATAGGTGGCGTCCCGACGACGTCTTTGAAAGTCTTGTATATTGATTGGTCAAGTGTGCCTCCTGGAGCTCCGCGAAAGTGTTTACCATCCCCAGGCCCATGAGGCGCTGGTTGGACGTGTTCATCGGGAGATCGAGGGCACGCTTGTACATCTTTCTAAGAAGCACCTCAAGGGCGGTCTCGTCAAACTTGCGCAGGTGGAGGTAAGGAGTCGAGTAGAGGACTCGACTGGTCACGAACGCGTGCGCCAGCCGCAAGGCGTCTTTGCACCGTAACCCCCCGCGTTTGTTGGAAACACGGCGGACCATTCGGCCCACCTGGTCCCCGACCTTGCGCAGTTTAGCCAGTGTTGTATCAACCCGCCGATGTTTGTGGATAAAGAGACCAAGCACTCTAATCTCATCGTGTTCGGGTATCGGGCCGCTGGCCAGGGATAATTCCATTTTGGTGGTGCACTTAGGCGACGGGCGAATGTGCACAAATTCGGATTTGGACGTGGAACATTGAAGGCCGCAGCGGCGGGCGTAGGCGTCCACGATCTCCGCCGCTTGCTGCAGGTTGGCCTCAATGTCTCCCACCGACCCGTGTTTGGCCCAAATGGTTATGTCGTCGGCGTACAACGCATGCTGGACGCCTTCGACTTTCGCCAGTTGAGCCGGAAGTTTCATCATGGCCAGATTGAAAAGTAACGGCGAGAGGACCGCGCCCTGTGGTGTTCCTCTCGTTCCCAGTTGATAGGGGCCGTGTTCTTCGTCTTCTATTCGGATAAAAGATTGTCGATCCGAGAGAAATTGCTTGATATACTGAAAGGTGTTAGGTCCACAGTTGGTCTGGGAAAGATGGTGTAGGATAATTTCGTGTGTGACGTTGTCGAAAGCCCCCTGCAAGTCTAGGGCGAGTACTGCCTTATCGTTGAGGGGGCATTCCACAGGGTTGAGAATTTCTCGGTCGAGCTGAAGCAGAACATCCTGCGCGGACCGGTGCTGGCGGAAACCGAACATGGTGTCTGCGAATACATTTTGGTTTTCCAGAAACCCAGACAGCCTGTCCCGCACCATGGTCTCCATCAGCTTTCCCGCACAAGACGTCAGGGAGATGGGGCGGAGGTTGTCTGTGTTTATGGCTTTGCCGGCTTTTGGAATGAAGGTTACCAGGGCGGTCTTCCATTCGAGTGGGATGGGTGCCTCACCAAGCCAAATAGAGTTGATGAAAACGAGGAGGGTTGCATAGGCGGGGTCGGGAAGATTGGCAAGCAGTTTCACAGTTATCATGTCCCGGCCCGGTGCCGTTCCTCGTTTCATTTTAGCTAGGGCCGCCTTCAGGTCGTGCAGCTGGAACGGCTGATCCAGCTCCGCGTTCTCTGAACCCGCATACGAGTACGCAGGCCCTTGGGGGTCCTGTTGGGTGCAAAGGTATTGGTCGCGTAGCGTGCAAGCTAATTTTGAGGTATCTCCATCGAAGCTATGAATAGCTCGTTGGAGATGTTTTTGTGTCTCGGCGCGGGTTTGAGTCGGGTCAATTAGGGCGCGGAAGAGGCGCCACGGGCTCCGGCTAGACATTTGTCTGGCCGCCGTGTTACAGCGGTCCACCCAGTTCGAGTCGGCGAGTTGGACCGCGTACTCTGCCGTTCGCTGGGTGAGCTCGGCGATACGAATTTTGAGCTTTCTATTATGTTTTTGGCGGCGCCATCTGCGGACGAGGCTGTGCCGCGCCTCCCAGAGGCGCAGAAGGTGGTTGTCCACCTCCGGCGTTGCCTCCGAGAGTTGAATATGGGTTTCCGTCGAACGGAGGTGTGTAACCAATCCTTGTGCCCACGCGTGGTATCCTTGTTCGTTGATGGAGGCCGAATTGATGTAGCTTTGCCGGAACTTATTCCAGTCGGGGAGTCGAGCTTGTGCGTGGGGTCTTGCCAATGGTTTAGTCCTTATGGTGATATTGATAAGGCAGTGGTCACTACCAAGGGTTTCCTCGGTGTTGGCCCATTCTGCGTGTCTAATGTTTTTCGTAAAGGTAAGATCCGGACACGTATCCCGGGTCACAGAGTTACCCACTCGCGTTGGATACGCAGGGTCGGTGTGGAGAGTCAGGCCCAGGGTGGACGCAAGTTCCGCTAGCTTGCGTCCCCGCTTCTCCTCACGAACGTACCCCCAGAGCGTACTAGGGGCGTTGAAATCGCCCACAATCACGAGGGAGTCCCTGCCCGCAGCCTTTAGAGCGCGGCTGAAGAGTGCTGCGAACGTTACATTTTTGAGTCTGGGGGAACAGTAGATATTGAGTATGTGAAGGGGTGCATCTTGTTTCTTGAGCGGAAGGAGTGTCACCATCACATACGAATATTCAGTTTGAAGTTCCAAGTCGACTAGATTAGCCGTATAATTTTTATGCACACAGACGCAGGAAGAGGGGTCCTGCTGGAAGGTGATATAGTTTGTAAGAGTGGCGCCGCTCCCTGGCTCCTGGAGAGCAACCACCGCAGGAAGCGAGTCGAGAGTTGAAAGGAAAAGTCGGAGATTCGCCCGCTTTGCGCGGGAGCGGAAGCCCCGGCAATTCCACTGGACAATTTTGACGGGGGTGGCCGAATTGGTTCTTTGGGAGCGCCTGATCTTAGGGCTGCTCGCCATGGTGAGTTAGGCTAAGGAGGGATGGTAGTGACGCTGCTCCGGAGCCAGCACTCGCGGGGAGGGGGGCGTCCTCCAAACCGGAGAGCGAGCAGCTGTCGTCATCGTCTACATCTGGGGCGCGTCTAGGTTTGAGAGGGCGGCCGGATACGTCCCTGTAGGGACCGCCGGGCCTGCGCGAGGGGCGCAGGGAGTGCGCAATTTGTTGGGCAATCATCGCGGGGATTGTCTCTTGCAATTTGGAGATGGTGTTGACCATCATTGGGATTCGGTTTTCAAAGGCGGTGAATCGGGCGTCAATCGCCGCGAAGCGGGCCTCGAAACGGGCCTCAAATGCGGCCGCCGCACTTGACGCCGCGTTCGGCGCCACGAGCTCACTCTCCATTTCCTCAGCCGCGGGGGGGGAGGGGGGAGGAGGACGCTGGTTCATTTTGGATTCCAATTCGTTAATTTTCTTCAGCAGCTTCTCGTTTTGGGCCCTGAGGGCTGCTATTTGATCTTGCTCGGCGCTGCGCGCCCTTGGGGGGGGAGTGAGAAGTGGGGAGGAGGAGCCAGCCCTACCCGAACCGCTCACCTGATTTCCGTTTTTGACGGCGTCGACCCAGGACCCGGTCTTGCCACGCTTCTCCGCCGCTCGTTTCTCCAGGCCGCCGTGTGGTGGCGACTCCGTCGACGGTCGCTTTCCAGCACCTCCGGTAGGTGGCGCTGGCTTCGTGGTGTTAGAGGTTTCTCGGCGAGACTGGTCGCCGGGAGGCCCAAGATGGCGGCTTTTCTTCTTGGGCGTCATATTCTTTTTTCCTCCCGTCTGGGCGGCCATCTTGGGTGTGCGGAATTTCGCCGCACAGTCGCGAGAGTTGGTGGCATGGGCGCCACCGCACACAGAACACCGGGGAACACAGTTATGAGGGGCCCGCACCCCCTCCACTAGCGGAGCTTGGAGTCCGCAGAGTCCACACGTGTTCGGCTGCAGGTTTGGGCATGCATCCGCGCGATGCCCGACGGCCCCACACTGGCCGCAGGCCGGGATAGTTTTGTAATAGTTTTGCACAGAGACGACCATGTTGTCATAATGCACGTAACGGGGCTTCTCTTTACCCGCGATGGTGATGCGTGCCCTGTTGGATGTGCCGAATTTTCGGATTTCCACAATGGTACCGGCGCGCCAGCACACTCGGTGTTGAAGGGTTTCCGTGGTGTCCGTGTTACGGACCACGATCACTCCGTGGCATGTGTTGCCGCCGTCCTGTCTCAAATAACCCTGAAGCGGGATTGAGTCCTTCTCAGTGTTGACTACAAAATCCCCGATGAGCCGGTCGGCCGCCTCGATGTCCGGGGTATGCACGATGATGATGTTTTGGTCTCGCGAGGGCAGAACGGAGATGGCGCGGGCCCGTTCCGGTCCGAGGTACGCCGAGATGGCGGTTCCGTAGCCGGTTTCCGTGAGCACCTCGTGAAGAGAAACACGTTCTCGGGGCTTGAGGACTATAACGTAGTCTTCGGGATCGGGTTTGGGCATTGGGCGCGGCTTCCACTTCGTGAACGCCTTGCCCTTGCTTCCCGTGGCGCGTGTCGCGGGAGCATTCACTTTTCCGACCGACGAGCCGGGGGCCATGGTGTCGCCGGGCGTCGCCATCTCGGCTTTGTCCTGTGAGCGGCGTGCAGCCGCTTGAAGTAAAGCTTGACTCCGAATTTCCGGAAAAACCGTCGGGCTTGCGTCATCGGTGGTGGGGACCGAAGCCCACGCCATCGCCTCAGGGTCGTAGCCGCGTAATGGGAGCGCGGAAGTCGACATTTTTTCCTCGGAGGGCCGACTCTACCCGCCTCTCGGCGGGCGTGCTGCCGCGGGCCGACGGAGCGGGGCGATGTTTATACTACGATCACGTACAGTTCTCCGGGGTTTGCGGAGCCCGGAGAAGACGTCCGTTCTCGTCGGAGGTTCGCAGCCGAGTCCATCTTATCTAGGGACTTTAGTTTGGGCAGGAGGCATACATTTCCCGTTTTGTTTCTGACGCGGCACTTGGTTGACATAGCCGAACGCTGCGTCATCTTTCGGCTTGTATTCAGTCCGCCAAGCACTGATTGGGCAGGAGTCCCGGTCGATGGCTGAAGTAGCAGTCGTCTCCGGTTGGTGCCCCGCCTTTAATCTGCAGGTACGCAGAGGATCCTCTCCGCGAACCTCGTGTTGGGTAAACTCCGACCTGTGCGGCAAACAAAACGAACGAGCCGCCTCCTAGAGTTTCATCTCTTTGCCAGTATCGCATTGGCAGTGAGCGCGTGAGGATCTTCTGCGCGTCAAAGTTACGAGCACACAAATTGAAGCGCCAGCTACTTTGCGCCTTACGATGCTCATAAGGCAGCGGCAGCTTAAGAAAAGTTTCTTTAAGCTGCCTTAAGCTGCTAAGCTTCTTAACACAGCCAAGGAAAGATATACAACATATTACATATACTAATCTGAGATAAAAGACAAATGAATACAAATAGCAAAAGAAAAGTTTAGTTCGAACTAGGAAATAGGCCGCCGCGTAATATACATTTCTATAAAAATTTATTCCGAGTTTTTGTTATTTTTATGAATTTATAACAACCGATGACTGGGCACAAAAATCAACCAGCCGAAATGTAGCATTTCATCTTGCTCGACTTAAGAATTTTCGTAGAAGGAAATAAGTTTTCTAAAAAGTTATGAAGAACGGTTTTGCTCATTACGGAAGTGTAGCTACTAAATATTCAGTTTTTTTTTTTTATTTACAAATTTGTTTATAAAAAAAAGCCGTAAAAACTACACTTATGCGGTTTGTGCAGGTAAGTTATACGGCCTGGGTGACAATGTATAGGGGGCTAATCGTAAAGATCAGTCTTTTAATTAAGTAAAATTTGTTAATTAACGGTTTAATGAGTGAAAATAGGATATGGTTCCCTTTAGAAATTTTCTAAGCGTCATCCAAAAACCACTAAATGAATAAGTTTAGAAATACTTTAAGCGCGTGTGAAACGTGTAGCGCGCTAAAATTACCACTCATCCATCAGGCATAAGGCTGGGGCTACGATAAGAGACGGAAATATCGCGCGGGAGCGTTATCGCACCGGTAACCTTGCTCCTGCTGAACGAGTTGTAATTTTAGCGCACTACTGCGCTTCTCATACGCTCAAAGTATTTTTAAAAATTACCGACTTTGTGGTTTTGGGATGGCGCTCAGCAAGTTCCTAAATGGAACCATATGTCTAATTTCACTTATTAAAAAGTCCATTCACAAATTTTACATAATTAACCGACTGATCGTTACGATTAGCCCCCTATACCTCGTTCCCCTGGCTATCTAACTCAACTGCACAAACCACACAAGTGTAGCTTTCACGTCTTCTTTTAAACAAATCTGTAAAGCTTTTAAAAAAAAAAGCCTATATATATATTTTTTATGCAAATCAAAATACCCGTTTCGACACGGGTGTTTGATTTCAAATAAAACAACCGAGCTACGTAAGGTCATTCTCACCAAGGTTTTTTTTTTTTTTTTTTTTTTTGTAACACTGCTGTTTTTTGTCGGCCGGAGTGGAACCCTTGTAGCGAAGGTTAGTTACGTGATTCTCCGGGAGATACAAGCCACGATCTGCTGCAAAAACAGGCAACGAAAACCCTTACGGGCTACAGTCGCAGCTTGCGCGCTTCTTCCATCGAAAGAGAGTAAAAGAAATAAATTAAAGAAGGCCAGGGTCCCGGTATATACTCTGATTGCCCTCATGCGTCGGTTATCGCGTCAGCTTGGATGCGGGCGCTTGTGGGAGCTTATCTGCAATTAGCGAAACCGCTGCCGATGAGCAGACTTCGTTTGTTCGGATTTGCGAGACTCGCTATCTTCTTTCGCTAATTCGATAGAGGATCTGTCTGTACTTACACGTATATACCATTACTTCGGGAGGCTGTTCAATCGTATAGATTTTCGGCTAACCCTACACTCGAGATTACGGAAAGCTTGCACAATGTCCGCTGGCAAAGAGAAAAGAAAAAAAAAAGAAAAAGAAAGTAGGAAGATTCAATTAAAAAATTAGCGTCACCAGAGTTTACGCACAACGTCGGTTCACCTGGACTTCGCTCGAAAATGACCGCAGCTCCAGCGAAAAAGGTTAGTATCATACAGCAGAATTCGCAAGATACAGACGACAAATTTTATAGCGCGAACTAATTTATTCCTGGGTATAATTTCAAAGATGTCTCTCGGCCTACCAAATGTGGTCTGTGTTCCGGCCTACAAGCTGAATCAGCAAATGACATGAAACGAAACTAACCCAGCAGTTTTAATAAGCGATTTATAAAACCATAAAATACCTTCGTTCATGGGGACAACATGGGTTTTATGCAACATGTTCGGTAGAAAAATCAAGACACTCAATCACGAAAAGAGGTTGTTACTTGGTTGCGCCTTACTTTGAGCTTTATTTATTATTTATTTATTTTTTTTTTTTTTGCTAAAGGGCGTGCAATTTCCGAGAAGAATGTTCAATGTTCGGCCGTATTTCGTCTTATAATCCGCTTCTGATGAAAAGCGTTATTTCAATTCTCAAAATCAATTATATTTGTTTACATTATCTTCGCTGTCCATCATACCAGCTTCAAACTGTAACACACTCGTAGCTGCTTCCCCAGAGTTTGAAATCGCCTGGAAGGAGCATAAAGTATTCTACTGCTTCCCTCTTGTACTCCGGTGAGAGAACAAGTCATAGCCGTAGCCAAAGTTGGGATATCGCTTTCCTATTGGCCGATGAGGTTCCCGCGCCCCAGGCTGCTCCCCCTCACCACCGGGAGCGTTGAATCTTCGAGACGAGCCAGGGGCGCTGTTTGATGGCAGTTAGATTGAGTCCACAGTCAACAAAGAAGGTCGGTTCCTGTTCCCTCTTTGCGTTCGTGGCTTCTGGGGGCGGTTCGGCGGCCTGCCCTGCGCAAACAGTTCTGATTGAGCTCGGATGGCGGAAGGGCGGGAGGCTGGCTTTCAAACGGAGACGAAGATTGCAGGTACCTCTTGTATGCGAGCCGACAACCCAAGCTTGCCCCGCACGAACGTCGCAAAAGTGGAAAATAGGGGAGGCAATTTTATTTCTTTTTCTTTTTTTGTGCGCTCGAGTTTAATTTAGCATCGTTCGGCAGGACCGCACCAATCAAGAGAGTGTTGAACTGCGTGTGACCGTGGGAGCTAAACTATATATATATATATATACCGTGTGTGTGTGTGTGAAGCTTTTTTTCTTTTTTTTGGGGGAGGCTTTACAGATTTTTTACAAAAAAACTGTGAGAGCAGCACTAATGCTGACGGTGTTGGCGAGTCATATGGACCTGGGGGCATAAAATAGGGTGCTAATCGTAATAGTAAGTCGAATAATTAACTACAATTTGTTGATTAACTTTTACATTTAGGGACAATAAACATATGGTTCTAAATTAGAAACTGGCACAGTGTCATCGAAAGTCAATAAAGGACTAAACTTTAGAGTGTGTGGGAAGAGCGCCAGTGAGGTATAGTTACCATCCGTGCAACAGGCGCAAGGCTGGCGGTAAGAAAACCTGGATTATAAGGGGCAGAAAAACCGCGCAGGCGTGTTTTCGCACCTTCAGGTGAATGATGCCATTTTGTTTTAGTTTCACTTTACACAGTTTTATAGCCCATAAAAATAATTCCGTTTTGAACTTTTTTTTAAATTTTAAAAATTGGTTCTATCCAAAATTAATGCCTAATTTTTGAACTGATAATATCCCACAGACTACGCGCGTAAGTTATATCGTGGAAGTTTGCAAAATTGTAACTCGAGGGGAAAAAAATGTTTAAGCTTTGGAAGTGCAGTTTCTTGAAACCTAAATATGAAAGTAGCAAATGTAGATAAATGTAATGTGTGAGAATTGAATGACAGGTAAACAACGGCTCTTTAAATATACATTAACTAGATTATTGTACAAAACGTAGGAGGAACATTATTTATCTTAATTTATGTTACAATACTACCAGGCCCGGATCAAGTCCGCGGTGCGTCCGCGGTCCAGCCTCTAAATCCCATTGTTACCGTGAACCGAAGCCACGAGCTCGGACCGGGAGCCCGAGCTCGTTGCTTCGGTTCTTGCTTTCGCAGCACGTGCTACCAAACAAGATCAGCCACACTCAAAGGTGTGACCTTGTGCCCCTAGCTTTCGCTGCTCTCCAACCTAAAGGAGAACCATCACGCAGCGCTCGTTGCGCTCGATTTTAAAGCTGGCCAATCTTCATCCTTGGGTAATAATTCAATTACAGAAATTGAATTACTGTAATTCAATTCCTTCGGTAATTTGTAATTGTAATTAATTGCCTTCTGCTAAAAGGAATTGTAATTGTAATTTAACTACTTTCTAACTGACTAATTGCAAAATTTCAGCCACAATTACAATTACTTTTGCGAGACTTTGCGGCGCCGACTCTGAGCGCTGAGGCTCTCTGAAAGCCTCAGCGCTCGCACAAGCGGCCTAGTGCTCAGAGACACACAAGCACACATAGACACGCACTCAGGCACGCACAACAAAAATAACGTAACGTTACACTGTGGGTTGAGAGACAATCCTCTTTCGAGCCTACTTAAATTGCGCCGTATGGCGCCGACTGAGCGCGAGCAGAAAGCAATAGCGTAAACGTGCCGAAATATTGAAGGAAAAAAAAATTGAGCTTCAACTTTCAGCCGAGGTTGGTAACTTTAATTGTCCATTAAGTTATTTTTTTTTTTAGTTTCTTACGTCCCTCTTCCAGAACTGTCCCATATTTGTATCTTTGTATAATTTTCAAGTTTATTTTTGTTAGTTTTACTTTGGATATTATTTGCATAAGCATTTTGGAGACTGACAACACACCTGTCAACATTGTCACCACCGATTCGGTATTTATATATTTCTGACCATTATAATTTCAACTCAATGTGAATAATTTACAATACTATGATGTTTGTATGTGAATATGGTCGTACTAGCGCGTGTGGTTTGTAGTTTTATATTAACACTTGTAAAATATTCATATATTACTAATTGTCAGATTTTTATTTGCCTGGCTGACAACGGTCTGTCAACCTAATTTTTTCTCCGGCGATCTGACGTCTTCCAGCATATTAACTAATTTATTATTAATTATTAAAATATAAGAACCTAGTACTTCATTGAATTTATGAATTTAACGAAATTCATAAAAGGAAAGTACAATACATGACATTTATGCAGCGATGCTTAATCCTCCCGAAACTTTGGGGCAAGAAATAAACAAATGTGTTGCATTCCATACAACTCTATTAAAGTTATATGGCCCAAGTAGGGTTACTCTCAGATATAAGTAATTTTCAAGTAATTACATTACTTTTTAAAAGTAATTTTTAATTGTAACTATTTACTTTTCACGTAGTAGTAATTGTAATTGTAGTTAAACTACTTTTCAAGCAAAGTAATTGTAATTGTACTTAAATTACATTTTGTGAGTAATTTACCCTTATGCCAATCTGCCAGCGAAGGAGACAACGATAAAGGTCCCAGCGATGAAGCGGCGTTGTTTTTTGTTTTGTCTTTCTAATTTCACTTATGAAAGAATTCCTACAACTGCGGTCCCTCCAGCACGATGAGTACCGAAACAACGACATGAAAGGCCAACTCTGGCCTCAGGGGAGAAATGCAGCGGCGCTTCTGCCGGTATGGGCCTTACGTGGCGGGTAGGTTCATGAAACGTTGACTGATTCACGTGAACGGCGCAGTTATATATCTGCTCGCTAAAGCCGGGGGCACACTGCTTATTCATCGTACAAAAGACAGTCTGCATCAGGGTGTAAGATAAACATGTGGGGAAACGGCCCATAGAAGCCTACCGCAGCGCCGTGACCGGATTGTGTACTTGTCTGCTTGCGGGTACCCCCGATTTGCAACAGATGGCGCTGCGGCGAGAGGAAAAAAAAGTCGGAATCGGATTTGCGTGGAACTCTATGGGAGAGTGCGCAAAATAAACCGAGAGCACGACAGTCCTCCATTTAAACTTTACTAGCAACCACCTCCGTCCGTTTAGCCGGTCGCCACCGGTCGCCCACGTGGAGTGAGAGCTCGTGGTGCTCCACATAGATGGCGCCACAGAAAAAAGAGAAAACCGAGGGGGATACTATTCGGTCGCTCATTTGGCTCTCGTTTCCCCACCTGTCTATCTTACACCCTGGTGTGCATACCAATTCGAACGCGAGTCACCACGAGATCCGTGCTTCGAATTCCCCGTGGCAATGAGTTGAAGGAGAAAGCTTGACACGCGGCATTCAAACCACGGATAGTGCGGTGACTCGTGTTTGCAGACTGTCTCTTGTTCGATGTGTGAGCAGTGTAACCCCGGCTTTATATTTGTCTAATGCTTCACAAAAAAAGTGACGCGTTGTTCTGAAAAAATAAATAGACAAAAGCGATGCCGCATCTCCAGGCAAAAAAAAAAAAGGAAAAAAATATTGGCCCAGGTTTTGTGTACGAGTTCGGTATGCTCTACCGCAGGCTCCAGTTCGTAAAGCACAACAAGCCTGTGCTGACCCGGGCACTTACAGAAATCTACTGACCAGATGAGCATCCTTATGCCGTGAGTCATTGTTTTATGTTGAGGAGCGTTCACGCTCTCTTTTAATTGATGCAACCCAATCACTCATGTGCGAAAGAAGGCTGCCGATGGCTAGCATAGTTATAGCGCTGCGCAGCACCGCTGGCGTTGAACCTGACCATGACAACGCTCTGCATATTTCGACATTTCGTTCCCTTGAGTAGGTCATTTTGTATTGAAATGTGAAGTAAGGACGCCGAGTGAAGCTGCTGACGCTAGTAAATGTCAGTTACGTTTTGCACCGGAGTCATGCTTCATCAAGGCGACAAAGCTGGGATGCTATGTTGCGCTTTTTGCACTCCCAGGAGACTTGGAAGAGGGAAGTGACGTCAACGACACAGCAAATGCAGATTGGATGTTGACAGAAGAAAACGAAATCAACACCCAATCTGCGTTTGCTGTGTCGTTGACGTCACTTCCCTCTCCCTAGTCTCCTGGGAGTCCAAAAAGCGCAACATAGCCCCCCTGGGAAGGCATGTTCACTCATAAGCGTTGTCTCGGGGAATAGAAAGCCTGAAAAATCAGTCGTAAACGCATTTAGCGCTGGTTTGTTGGAATAACTGACGGGAAGGGGCTCATGATACTTGCGAAACACGGCAATAACACACGAAGATTTCTTTACTTTACAGCTGAATAGCGAAACAAAGTTGAGATTTATTGCAGCTGTTTCGACAGCATCCTGCATTGGCACAGCTTCAGCACTCACATCGTGTGGTGCAACAGGACCGGGCGTCTGGGAAGTGCCCAAAACGCAAAAATAGAAAGAAAAATTGAGACGAATACTCAGCCTCCGGGTAGAATTCAAGCACAGATGCATTCTATAAAATTACCGAAAGCTTCGCGGCAAACAGTTTTGATCATGTGGTTGTTAATTTTGTAAGAATAGTGACCGGACCACATCTCAAAATAAACGAGAAACGTTTTATTTGGTGTCACATGGAAGTGTGGAACTAATTAAACGTCATATAGACCATCTGAAAATAAAACGCTAGGTATCCTATTTCATAATAACCTTCAAAGGATAAACGTGTTCAGGAACAGAAGTTATTGATCTACAAAGTCAATCAAATTTCGAAGCATTTTATCCTTGAACACATTGAACATTTTCTCTAGTCAGCATTTCTCTGTTTAATTTAAAATTGAGTTAAATCATGTTAACTTCCTTTATTTTTCAAAATAAGATTTATATTTCACGTTTCACTACTGCTTTTGATAGCCAAGAAAGACCCCACGATTCCGCGTTGTGATATTAGCGCTCCTTGTTACATCTGGTTATGGACTTGCGTGCAAACGTATTTTGATATCGATTGGGGCTTTTAAAGAACTACTCTTGCCTTTCGTATTTAATACATTTTGAATTGGTGTTAGTTTTAATAGAAGTAGGTTGCTGTTATGAAATGTCGAACTATATCAGTATTTTGAAATACAAAAGGCCGTAAAGCGTCGTCGTTTTTTAAAGTTTCTGTACATGAGGTAGGGAGGTGGACAGTAACTACAAGAAAAAAAACCATATAAACACACTCGGTTCTATGAGGTTTCAACTAGTGTCAACCGTTACAGAAAACACAGCCAAGCAAGAGCCATATGAACGAACGCTAAAAATGGCCCATAAAAAAAAAAAAAGAAAAAAAAAGACGGGTTGTGCAGTCAGTAGTCGCGCGAGCAGTTTGGGGCCGATTCGTTCCTTCCGAGTTAGCCGAGTCCGCGGACCCGGCGCGGACCTCGGCGGACCAGAAAAAAGCTATAATAGAACCTGTTTAAAATTTCGATAATCATAGTACGGCAGGTCCTCGGACCTATTTAATGACGTTCGCCTACATGATACGCAACATTCATCAGGTTGCTGGACTCGACCCCGGAGACGTTCCTGTGGTCCGATGACCAGCTCTCGAGTTTTGCACGCTTCCTTCGCCTGGATCATGGCGGATTTCGAACCGCAGGAAAGGTGACGTCACCGATTTCGTAGGAACTTGTCTGCGGACAAGTCCGCCGTGTGAATGCACCTTTAGGATCAAAGCAGTAGGGGAGTACACGAGCAAGACAACATTAGAAACAAAAATGCTCTTTGCCAAGAAACTGAGGAATAGGCGGAGACGAAACAGCGGAGGGACGTCGGAATGGAATGATGAGTGGGTAGGCCTAAGTCTTGCACCCTTTGTCTCCATTGTACTCGTCGAACGCGTTACAACTCATTCGAACCATAGCTCGGCGTTTCGAAGTCCCCGCGAGGTCTCGTCTCGTCCACTTCCTCAGGTTCTCGGCGCATTCAATGTTGAAATGTTATACGGCGAGCAAGTGTTCCAAAATGCGTCTTTGGCGCATCGGGATACAGGGAGGCGGACGCCAATCCGAGGACAACATAGAGAATGCCCACGGAGTGCACGATGACGAGACAGCCAAGCGCGCGCCGTCATTGCTTGAGGTCGGAGGGAAACAAAAGCAAGTGACGCGCTTGAGGGGTCAAAAAAAACGCAGAAGGGGCGCAAAAAGCAGACGAACTAGCACGCCGCATAAGGAATCCACCTCCTCCAACAGGGGCGTACAAAGAAAACAAAACTTACTTTCCAAACAAAGTACATGGAACATTCTCAACCAGCCGACAAAGAAGAAGCGATGCGAAATAATCGGTGGGTTTGCACCTTAGGGTAAACTTCTATCTTGCAAAACAACAACAACAACAAAAAGCACATTGAATATTGATCAGGGTAGGCGGCCTGAATGTAGCTGTGGCAGACAGGATCGAACTCTCGTGCAAAAACCATTTCTTCAGCATCTTTTGCAACACATTCCAGAAGAGAAATGCGTCTTAGCAGGAGTAGAAAACACGCTCGGCTGTTGACGGTCTTGCACGATGCAAAGAAAACAGACTATGGTGAAACAAGAGTGTTCCTCTTTCGTTTTCCTTGAGCCACGCCTTCACTGCTAATGTGTTGCTGTCAAGCTAAAAAACAAATCTTTCAACAGGAGAGCGGCGCACATTTTCTTGACCAGATATTGAACATCTTGCCCTGGGCTGTCGCCGTATACAGCAAAAGGTACGAGGGAGGGGGACCAGATCAATACGATCTGACTCGACTGCACCTGCAGCAATATTCGGCGGAGAGTCCTCGCTCTTTGGTTTGAATATAAAGATTCACTTAGCATATTCCGTTACAGATGCGTATCACTTGAGTTTGTTTGCTCTACGGAGTCATTTTCAGTAATGATATGGGCATAAACACAAGGGCCGCCCCGTATCCATCATTTCGGGCATCACAAACGTCTAACCAATATCGATAATACTCAGCAGGCGTGTTTATGCGACGTAGGATTTGGATTGAAGCATAAACAAATGGCCAGAGTGAGACAGAAAGCGAACGCATAAAATGCAACGCGAGACAAAAACAAAATGAATGCACCCGGAAGTTGGACATTGAAGAAACAATTGATCGAGTGACTTGTCAGGCAAACAATACATGGGGGCGTTTTCATATAAGATCGAAAAACCATGTCCGGTGACCATTTTTAATTTTGATGAAAAAAACTATTTTGCTGGCTTTATGCCCAGAAGAATAAAACCAATCATTGTTTTGGAAAAAAATTGTCTCTGCGAAAAGCATTTGTAAGCACCCTTTCAGTCACGTGGGCGTTTTGCGTATCGCGATGTTGGCATATCGGGCGGCTTCCCCCCCAAAAAAAACACTTTTCTGGCTACGGGTCTAGAAATATTTACTGACAAATTAGGCAAAGGGAGAATTGAGAAAAAGCATTAACCATCGAGTATTAAGGTCGTTATTTTGAGAAACAAAATCGCAAATACGGCACATTGCGCAATACCACTCTGGATTAAAGATCTTTTTCTCCGTATCTATAAAAGCTAAGGTCTTCAAACTTTGCCTCTGTGTTGCCCTGTATTAGTTCATCGTTGCGTGAAATATTGTCCTAATTAGCTGGAAAAAATTACAAGAATTGCTCACACAGGGGCATTTAACTATATATGCATTATTTTGAAAATCATAAAAAAAGCCATCCTTAATATTCCTTAAACTCTCGGGCCTTAACGCTTATAATATGTACTAACAGAACCTGCCATAACATAATTCCATATTTGTGTGGCTTTGAAGTTATGAAGCGAGGAGTATGGTCAAATTGGCGCTAAGTCCGTGTGCTTGACGATCCTCTCTCGGCACCTGGTCGTCTTTTCTCCAACAATATATATATATATATATATATATATATATATATATATATATATATATATATATATATATATATATATATATATATATATATATACGCGTGTAATGGGGGCAGCACACCTAACTTTAAACAAAAAAGCCAAAAAAGTATATTTAAAAATTACCCGTGTACAGGCCACGCCTACGATTTTAGAATGCTTCTAACATGACAATAGTATTTAGGATATATACCTAATGTACCATTTAGTAAAAATGAGGCATGACTAGTACGCTATGATTTAAAAAAAACGTTCATGCACATGTCCAATTCACATATGAAATCTCAAGAATCACAACTTTTCTTTAAATAAACTTACTGAAACGTCTTTTTTATTGAACAAGAATAAAACATAAGTTTCACAATCCTTTATGACGGGCAATGAAGGGGCGAGATAAATTATTTTCAGAAACCCAGTAGGCTGAGTGCGAAATTTTGCTTCTTTCATGCGGTCGCATTTTTACGCACAATAGCGAGGTTTATTCAAAACTTCTTGACTTCCTTTTTATTTAAGGAAATAACCAAGAATATAGATAAACGGAGGAAATACATAACAGTACATAATAGTTTTACGATTATGAGCTCAAAGTTCTGCTTATGGTGATAAAAAAAAGTGATTTTAAGTGAGGCTAACACTCCCCCTGAGGATTCGCTTTTTTAATTTTTTATCATAACCCTGAAAGACCCGTTTTAATTTTGAGCCTTCATCCACAAGTGGCAGGATTAAATGTTTTTTCGCAAGACTCAAACAATTTCATTCCTTTTCCATTGTGTCACAGTAATGGGCGAAGCATGCTGCTTCAATTTCGAGGAGTACAATTCCAGGCACCTTCGGGGCCCCTACACGAGCAAAATCATCAGCCCTTCCAATGGTTTCCAATTGTGACAACCTGAGGTTGTGCAAGGAGGCTTGGTGCTTGAGAACGCTGCCCAAACGATGACACGCACTTTTGCCGTGCGTGTCGAAAAAAAATCAATTTCGTAACCTCTTGTGTCTTCGCCATCTCGTACAGTTGAAACCTATTTTTGAAATGACAAGCCTCCAGGTAAGAGATGTGGACACGTTTTGTAAATATTGAAATGTTTTCTTCCAGCTACTCTTCAACTGCCCGCAGAGCGAACAGTGCGTGTGCGGTATCGTGCACGAAGTCGTAGGTGACGACTCCGAAGCTGTAGATTTTGCGCTGCGTTATAGCGACGCAGGTGAAGATAGACACGATTTGGTTCTACCAATGAAAGCATTGTCCCACTCGCGGAAGAACGACGCCCTCTAGTTTTTCCCGAAATCGAAATGCAATACAATGGTACGAGCCTTGAGATGCGACTTTTCTGAGCTTATAGCAAGCCGCTGAGCTTGTCGAATGAATTAATGGGGGAAGTACTTTGTTACGCACTTTCTGAGCTCATTGCAAAATGCGTTACTTCCCATTGTTTCCTTAGCAGTTCGCTAGATTCCCACAAAGCTACTTCGACTTATTCGTCTTCCTTCCATGACAACGATGCAGGGGTTAAAACATCTCCTTTTGGACACACCTTGCATGTCAGCAAAACGCACTCCTTAGTTGGGTTAGCACACACGCAGTCTCTTAATGTCTTCAATACTGAATTGTGGGTCGCCCACGTTTGATATTGCTGCCAGACAAACAGATAGTTGCTCCCACTCTTGCTTGTAGTGAACTGTGTCTATAGCAACCTGAGATACCAGATATGTGGACAACATAAAACCTGCCAGCGAAGCAAAACGAAAGGGAAAGGCTGCCGCTCTTGGAGGCGGCGGCATGAGAGCTTTAGCTTTGATAGCGCCTCCTGGTAATCACAGGTTGTCTATAGCGTTCTTTTCCATCACGTGCAAAAATCGTCATATGGTAGTCGCGAACGAGAATTGCCTTTTCGTTCGCACTTTCCGTGGAAAAAAAAAAAATATAGCCAATGCAATTTACGAGAACCTTGAAGGCACTTATATCTCAACAAGAAAACGGAGATATAAAAAAAGGAGAAATTACGGAAGACGCGCACATTGCACAAAAGCGAAAGCAAGCGCCGGAGCGGCGCGATGCTATCAAAAGTGCTAGTTTCACCCCATATGATTTTACGAGGTTTGGAACGTACGTTTGGTTTCGCAAACAAAGAAGTTCCAATACTAAAGACGGAGATTGGGAGGTTTCAACAAGCCTGGCCTGGCTAGAGTGTAAAGGAAGTTGTTTGAAAAAAAAAATAATAATACATGCGTATTGACGTGCTTGCCGGGCCGTCGCTTTGAAATGTTTTCCCCCACAAGTGCTCTATTATCTCACGGAAAACTGTTCAAACGTCCTATATACAGGGCGCTTCTTCTTATGTGTCACAGATTTGTTTCAAAAAAGCACTGAAATCTACACTTGTGCGGTTTGTGCACGTGAATTATATGGCCAGGGGGGCGTTGTAAAGGGGCTGATCGTAACAATCAGTTGGCTAATTAGTTACAATTTGTTAATTAACTTTTTTAATTAGTGCAAATAGAGATACGGTTTCAATTAGAAACTTACTGAGCGTCATCGAAAACCAGTAAATGAAATCTTTTTAGAAGGATATAAATCAGGGGCAGCATTTTACGGCGTTCCGTAAAAACGCTTCCTTTGGATCCGTTTCTAGGTTTCGGTTTCTTATCGGAGCGCATCTCTGTGCCCGCGGTCCTGCTCCACAGTACCTGAGGTGCGCATCACACCTGCGCCATACTTCTCTCGATTCTTCGAGGAAGGCGTTCACAAAGTAGTTGAAAGTGTTTGAGGACCTGTAGGTTTTAAGTCAATCTCAGTCACACGGACCAGGTGACTCGCGTAGGTAGTCCTGAAGATGCGCCCACGATACCTTCGGCAGTTTTGTCATTTCTTTGAGGAACAAGTGCTCTTTCTTTTGACCCATGGGATCAGGAAGGCATGTCGAACCCGTATAATTGGCTTAGAAAGGCGAAAGGAAGAATCAAACTTTTGGTTTCTAGTTTCTATGCTAGGTGGCTCAAGCTACCGCCCGTTATAAAGGATACAACCGTTACCATCCATCGGTTTAAGAAGTGCATGGCGTGACAAGTTTATGGCATCTCACTATCACTCCACAGTTAATGAAATGGCTCTATTTTCTCATGAGAGCGCAGCAGACGAATCACGAAGAAGCACGAATATAATAGGCCAGGCCTCGCGCTTCTTAAGAGAACATGCGGGTCAAAAAACGGCAAAATTTTGCAAGATATGGAATTCCGGATTTTACTTATACTTATTAACCCCGACACAAGGGAACAAACGTAGAGAGAGGAAAGAAGGTGGCAACACAACAACGTCTCAAAGCAGTTTAAGCCACTCGATCAGTTGCTTAAAAAAAGCGAATTAGCATATTTCACTCGACTATTTTAAGTGTTTTCATGCCCCACGTGCACGCAAGAACATATTTTAATGCGTTCGCATTATAACACTAGTTTTGAAGAAAACACGGCGGCGTCTGTCAGTTTGTGAGCGCCGGGGAGAGACGAAGAAGGATAGGGTGACGCGTGCGACGCTCCTAATGGTCTGAAGCGCTCACGTCAGCACGCGTCAATCTCTTCCTTTCTTGAAGGAGCTGACAAACTTACAGACACCGCCGGGTTTTCGTCAAAACGAGCCCTTGCGTTTTCGTCAAAGTCACGCGCACAGGTGGCGCGGAGCCAGAGAGGAGGAGGCAGCGCGCAACACCTCCTAGATAACAACGCCGTAGTGTTGAATGAGAGGGCGTCATCAGAGAAGGCCAACGCTGGACACAGATCGGACACGAGTGCTGCGTCAGAACTCGGCTTCTAGTCAAGTTTGAGCCGAACGTCGACGCAATCGTCGTGTCCAATCTGTGCCCAGTGTTGGCCTTCTCTGATGACGCCATCTCAGTCAACACTATAGCTTTGTTATCTAATAGCGAGTTCGTTTCACACGCACTGGCACGGT
Organism: Ixodes scapularis; assembly: GCF_016920785.2. Lineage (NCBI taxonomy): Eukaryota > Metazoa > Arthropoda > Arachnida > Ixodida > Ixodidae > Ixodes > Ixodes scapularis. The sequence goes on from NW_024609884.1 coordinate 11,319,721, forward strand.
GCGAGTTCTCTCCCACAATGCATCGCACTCACATAGTGTTGCACGGATAACTGTACTCAAACGAACTCGCCAAATGCACCGAGTGCAGAAGACTGACGCTGCCGCCATCTATGTTGTAGAAAAGGTACCGACTTCAAACCGAAACTAGCGCCTTTCTGTTCGGAGTGATGCGTGGGAATGCGAGAATGCAGTCGCTATCAACGTTTATCTACGAACGTTGGTCGCTGCAACCTGTAGTTTATAGTTGCGATGGCTTCAAGCAGCTAGGCTGCCGTAGAGATAATTACAGACGGCGTAAATTTCCGCAACCAGCTGTCTACAAAGCAGCTGGTTGCGATCTTTCAATTCTTATAACCGTTTACACTGAAGAAAACTGATGATGCTGTCAGAGCAGAAGCTTGATCCGTTTGAGCATGGTATTATTCGTGAACCACTGAAAGGGTACGGCTTAAAACTAGCCTGTTGGAATATCCAACAAAACTGGGACTTTCGATTTGGATCGTCATTATAGGTGGATTAGATATTAGCCTTGGTGAGGGCGTTGAGAACGAGAGCTTTCTCGAACAAAATACGACGGGGCAAGTTAGCTGACGTAGGTAAATCTTAAACATGGTGATGTTGCCCAATCCTCGGGTAAAGTCTCCATCTTTAGCCTTCTCTAATGCTTATTTGGCAGTCGGAGGTTTCTGCCGGGGGAGTTTTGTCGACAAATGTTAAATTTTTCACCCGCACATGGATGGTGATAGACATCTCAGGGGCCGCTGTTGCGTTTGTTCTGAGCATTTCTTTACACACTGGTATATTTCAGCGTTTGTGCGGCAACAGAGCGATTTAAAACCTGCAAATAAATCACGGGTTGTCAATTGCTTCCTTCGTGAAATAGCAGACGCTCACAATTCAAGCTCGCGTTTGATTTCGTTGCCCGCGGGACGCGATTTCTGTCAGAAAATCTACTTTTTTTTCCGTTCGGTTCCGCGACACATCGTAGCAGACGAACCCTCGTCGTCTGCTCCCGCTCCTCGCCGGCCCCACCGGAGCGAGGCATGACGGGATTGCATTTTGGCGCACTCCCGATTTTCTCGGTGCAGCGAGTGCATGCACGCGTGGGGTGTCAGCGCTGAAACGAACTCGGAAAGTGCAACCACTCGTGGAGTGGCGGCCGAAACGAACCCGTTCCACGCTGCGAGTGGGCACGCGTGGGCACGAGTGCCGTGAAACGAACTCGCTATAAGAGATGTTGCGTCGCGGTGCGGTGGAATGCGGGCGTGCTCAGTTATTGCTCTGCCGTCGCCAGTTGTCTTTCGCTCTGGGTTTCCGTAGTAGCGGTGCATGGGCTCTGATGTCTGTGTGTAGTTAAAACGATGGATGCAGTTCCCTCCACGAGTAATATGGATGCGGTGCCTTCCACGAGTGGTATGGATGTGGTTCTTTCCACGAGTGAAATTGATGACCGCATCCAAATCCAAGGGCGTCGACGTACTCTGAGAGACAGAGTACAGAAGAGTGGTGAAAAAAAATATTACATGAAGATCCATTGGTTGATTCTTCGTGAATGCGTTAGCATGGCCCAAGGGAAACGCCATACGCGTCCCCCTTTGGGAAACGCTAACACTAACGGTGTAACGAGGCCAAAACGAGGCAGCGAAAAATTGAGGAAGCAAAAGAGAAAGCCAAAAGAGAAAAGTGAAGGGGTCAGCGTTAGCGTTTCCCAAAGAGGGACGTGTGTGGCATTTCCAAGGGTCATGCAAACGCATTCCCTAAGAAATCACCAATGCATCTTCCTGCAATTTTTTTCATATGCATTACATTCAGCATATAAAAAAATTAAATTATAAGAAAAGAATGCCGCAGGCGTTACAAAAAAAGTAACGAAATGCATTACTCGTTACTTACAAATAAAAGTAACGCGTTACCGACCTACGGTACCTCAAAATTAAAGGAACACGTTACCGTTAGCGTTACCGATAAAAAGTAACGCAAGTTACTTTTGCGTTCATTTTTTTTAAATTCTGAATTAGCACGTTTTACTGTTTTCACGTTAGAAGTACGCAAAATCACCATGTTTTAAGAAATATTATGTACATGCCGAAACTGACCGTAATTACTTATTTTTTTCTTTACGGTTTCACCTGAATACTCACAAGAAAAGCGCATAGAAAAACGCCAAAACTCAAAAATCTACACGGCTTGGCGCATAGAAGCACGAAACAAAAAATTGGAGTCCTATTTTTTTAAGTCTTGGAAAGAAAAAGTTACGAGGCACATAACTTCCTTACCCGCTACTCGAAATAAGTAACTTCAGTACGTTACCCGTTACTGTCTTGAAAATGTAGCGAGTACGTTACTACGTTACCGGAAGAAAAGTAACGCGTTACCGGTAACGCCGGTACACACACACGCATGCGAAAGTGTACCCCCGCGAAGCCCACCCCTCGAGCCGAAGTCGCGCTCCTGGTGCATCGTGCAAAAAGACGGGAATGTTCTCTGCAGACATGATGTAACAGAATTACCCGCGGACACGCCTCAGTCATGTTTGCTTCATTCATGCGCATGCTTCGATCATATCTGCAGACGGTCTTTCGTACGATGTCGTAGCAGCGGGGCCGCGGCTTCACCCTTGCCTCGAACGTGAGTCGCCAAGCATCACATACCGCTCTTCAAAACTACGAGAGTATAGAGTCCCGTTACCGAGCTGGGAGAACCGTGGATCTTTTCTCCGAGCCAACCTTTCAGGCCGATTGAAATCCGAACTCCGACGTCTCGCGGCATTCGTCCTGTGGGAGAATCGCAAGGACGAGCTTTTGGGCAACCGGATACTGTTCGGTAGCCATTGCCAATCAGCGTCCACGTGGCGTGTCCAAAGGTACACTCTTAAATTTCGCCAGATATGTGGGTTGGAGAAAAAAACCTGGCGTCCGAGTTTTCTACCGATAATGAACTGATCGTGGTAGCTTTATTAAGTGGGAACTAGGTTCCAGGGCGAGATATGGCGCCTATGAATACCCCATTCACGCATTCGCGAAGGTTGTACTTTTGAATAAGGTACCTTTATGGCCTGCGGCGAATGAGATGGCGATCCACCGCGCGTGGACATGCACTTGCGACCAGAGGACGCGGGCTGATTCGCCGATTGCAAAGGAACCTACATCGCTAAAGGTACCTTCTTGCTGACCGTGGGAGTGGACTACTATTATACCCGTTTTCACCTAAAAAAAAAAAAAAAGCAACTTTTGCGCATTGTTTATACGCAGCGCGAAGTAGGTCTTACGAGATTCGGTTATTGAAAGAAAAAGCGATGCCTTTGGTCTTTGGAACGCGTACGTCTTGATAATATAACAAATATATAATCTAACATTCACCTGCATATATCTTAATTATCCACACAAAGTGGGAAATTAGTAATGCTGCCCAAAGAGCCGGACGTTTTTGCACTACGGTTCTTGCAGTAAAAACGGGTATAGTTTTGTCTGCAATACGGCAGTCACACTAGAAACTGTTGTCTACCTTCGTAAGCATTTATCAAGCGGTAGTGATTAAACGATTTCTACCTTCGTTCGCGCTGGAACCGGCAGGAACCGGAGCTGTTGCTTTAGTTTCTCGTGTTGCCGCCGCTATTAGTCGAATCTTCTGTTACCATGACAACTACCGTTCGTTACGCAGTTCTGATCTTAGTCTAAGCCTGCGGTCCCACGTCGTTGTACGCGCATTGTCTAAAGCATACTAGGCGTGCCGTACGCGTGTCCCTTCGTTGCACAGTCGTTGCACTAAGGGTGAAAACAAGACTATCGGGACATTCCGCATACGCGTTTTTCGTAATCAAGCGAACACGGAGAAAAAAGTAGAAAGTAAATCGTGCTTCGTAAGACTTTCGTCCTCCTCCGAAAATAGCGCGGTCTCCGATTACGGACAGGCACGAGGAGGACGTTTGCGCTTTCAAATCCGATTGGGCAACGTGAATCCGCGTTCAATTAACGGCACGACTCGCATTTCGCGCCGCGCATGCCAGGGACGAGGTCCAAAGGCGCCGCCGAGCAGGACCCGCATGCATGCACGCGGCTTCTTGGAAACACGAGATGATCCCTTTTGAGTTGGCGTCAAACTCTGTCCCGGGGCTGGTCCCTTCGCTGAGCGTCGCCGTCGAAGCTCGGATTTCGCTAATGGAAGGCGATCGAAACGGCCCACCGGAAGGCGTAGGTCTGTCTTCCTGCTGCCCGCGCTAATATGTCGGCGCCGAGTCTCTATTCAAAGCGCGCTGTGAATACCGGCGCGAACTGAGAAATGAGAACCTATTTGGAGGTGCTTTCAATGTGCGGATATTGTACGGGTGTCTAAACACACAAACACACGACGCTAGCGAGCATTCTGAGAATGCGCGGATTATGGTTCGTTTTCCGACGTCCTTTGAAATTTGCCTTTTATGCTCCATTGATTTAAAATAAAATTTTGTAAAACCGCACCTTAATCAAAGTAAACAGCCTTCGGGTAAAGAGGAGTCGATATTTTGTTTTTAATAAGGTGTGGATGTAGGCGCGTGTATGCACAAACAGTCCCTTCTTCAAAAAATAAATAAATAAATAAACGAAAAAAAGTCGAGATTAATGCGCTTTGCTGTGCATCAAAAAACACAGTGAAACAGCCTCACATTTTATTGTTTGTAAAGGAAATTTATAGAAGAAATTTTTTTAACTCTTACTTAAACCAATCTCAATGTGTTTTGCAAAAAAAAAAATGTTTTTCTAAATATTAGGAGCGTTCTATGTGCTGGTACATTTGTTGCAAGTACTTATACCTATCGTGGGGGATCGGTGGCCGAGTGGGCTAGCGTAAAGACCCTTGATAGAATGCATGCTTACAAGTACCGAAACCCATTGTTGTGGAAACGCGCAAGACATGCCACGAGCAGGTGCTCCGCCGTCATTTGCTTCCAAGGGCCGCTCGCGACACGTGGCTCGTGCACTGGCACCCCCCCATTCCACGCTACACTCTAAAAAAAAAAGCCCGTGCGTCTATTTTTTCGCACAACAGTGGGAGAGACAATCACCGCAACTTACGGAGACAGCTCAGCGAATGACGATGCCGAAACATATGTGTAGACCAAAAAACGAAATCTGAGTTGTGACATTAAGCAATTCAAGCGTGACGCTTTGCATTGCTTAATGTCACAACTCAGACTGCGTTTTTTTTTTTTTTTTGTCTAAACATATGTTTCGACATCTTCATTGGCTGAGCTGTCTCCGTAAGTTGCGGTGATTGTCTCTCCTACTGTTGTGCGGGAAAGTAGACGCACGGGCTTTTTTTAGAGTGTACTTACAAGACAAACGCAAACACATTGAGGGGCTTTAGGCTTGCACATAGTAGCACCACTGAATGAGCTACGCTTAGAGTATCGTCACTCTGTTCCCCGATATTGTTGTGAGCGCGGCCATATTGGTACTTGTAGCGGAGCAGACGCAACTGCCGATCGTCGTGATTCAAAAGTGTGACTTTTTTGGCATTAGATTCGATGTTAGGAATCTCACGAAACATTGCTTTGCTCTGTCGCGAACTGTTTAAACATTTGTGGTGGACGGAAAAGCGTTTCTTGGCATTTCAGATAAAGCTTCAGATAACTGGCGACCATGATTTTGAGCCACGGTATGGCTAAATGTCGTTACCCTGAAGCCTAGCTTATTTAGTGGCACTACCACACCCCAGCTCAAAACAAGTGGAGCGAAACCTCGCGCTGCAGAACTCGTAGCTCTTGCGACTCAATCTCCACCCCTGCCCGTTTCGACCTAGATCAGTATCGTACCGGCGTGCGATGCTGATCCCAGGTTTGCCGTTGTACTGCAATGGCCTAATATCTCGTCTACAGCTGAGACACTAGACACCCATTGGAACTGACTAACTTCCGGCTGTATAAACATAAACACAACACAATTATTACTTATACGGCTCGAGACGATACACCTAGAGCATAGCATAAAACGTTATGTGGTGAGCATAATCAAACGTCGAAATCTTTGTTAAATGGTGACTCCGGTCAAAAGTCGAGCCAAAGTAAATTACTGATATCAATTTACGGAGTCTAAATGCGAGCGCTGCCAAAATATTACGCTAATGTGAAACCGCGATCCACATCTAAAACCGATATTAAAAATGCTACCATCAGCTTGCCAGCGGGCATTGAGTGGGTTACCTGTTTGTCAAGCAATCTTGTGCCCTGATGTCATCTTCGTTTTCAAGGAAGTTTCTTTTTCGTGCTGCCACTCCTTTCGCCATGTTTTTCTCCTGCGTTTTCAGCCTTTCCAGCGGATGTTTTCTGCCCTTTATGTTATGTTTTAGCGGCCGTAGTTTGTAAGCGCTCTACGGCGATCGCGTACGGAGATTATTGACTCTCTGCTCGCTCAAGCGCCTCTTAAGGCCGGTTCAGACACCTGCGTTTGAGTGCGTTTGACTGCGTTGCGTCGAGAACCGAAAGCGAATCACCGGCACATCTGTGCTTCGTATCAAGCGTGGAATCCAATTCAACGAATCATCTTGGCAAGCGATATCAGCAGCAGGGATGTTCTGGTTTCTCGCGGCCGCAACGCAGTCAAACACAGTCAAACGCAACTGTCTGAACCAGGCTTTACAGTGCCGAAGAGGGCATTCACTGGCGGCCATAGTTTAGTCCATTCCTGCTCAGCGCGAGCTTACGATTAACTTCTACAACGCTTTTGCAGCGTGCATTGCACACCTCCAAGAGTGTAGTTCTTCTCAGAAGAGACATGGGCGCGTTCTGAGCCCGTGTTTATCGTGGTTAACTCGCTTTTCGGCCGGAAACTTCGTGAATTTGTATTAATATTTGCTACAGATGTTTGATATCTGCAAAGCAGAGCAGTAAAATTGCCGTAGCTTCTTACATGGCTGATCGGAAGTGATCTTGCGACTATATGATAGTCGTACGTTTTGCGGTATTGCGGCACGAACTTTGCGTCACATGATGGCCATGCAGCTGATCACCGGAGTTGCCATCATGTTCAAGCCTGTAGTTTCGGTTTCACCGTGGGTGCCCGAAATAAAACTTTATCTAAAAAGCTACAAAAGGCATAAAAAAAAATGAAAACTGACACATGCTAATTTAGGGACACTTCCTTCATCAAAAACCGTAGTAACCCTGAAATTGAGAAAATGAACCGGAGAGTACGCTCCAAAACTACGGTCATAATGTCGATACTCGGGAATAGCGAGGAGCTGGCATAGAGCGAGAGAGGCAGGCTTGTCCTTGCAATGTAAACCTCCGTACTGCTTCAAGCAACGCCATATATTTTTGTGCCCGCTCGATTCTTCTGGAGTCATAAATGAGACATCGCATACGCCTGCTCTATGGATGCACTAATTATATGTAGTGTTATGATTTTCTCTTTCGTTTACTTCAGATAAAGGTTTACATGCCAAACCAACGCAGAGCATGTGGCACGTCCCGGCGAAAAACAGAGGATTAATTTGTCGCGCACCCGAAATCTCAGTTACACGGTGCCTTTTGCGCAATAGGCCTTCGTGAGATTGCAGACATCTCGGCCGAAATGCTAACCCGCCGACTAGGGATCTGCAGGCAGTCGCCTCGGAGCCACCACGACGGCGTATGTTGAATTCCTCAGACACCGCACGTTGTCTGATAGAGGACGAAATATCGAGTACCTTAACTTTCATTATAACTTATTAGCAATACAGACGTGCGCAAAACTGGTCCAATATCATCAAAAAAGAATGCATATGGAAAGTATGTCACAAAACGCAACGCCACTCGTTTCACGAAAAGAAATGTAGTTTGTTTTAAAATATAATAATAATCAAAACGCTAACGAAATTCGTAAGCCGCAGGCACGTGTTTTCAGGTGTATGTCCGTTCTTAGATTTATCGCTCCTTTCTGCAGACTCACTTCTTTTAGATACGCAGTTTTGAATATTATTCGAACATGACCAGCGAAATGACAATGCAGCAGCACGAAAGTTTCCGACTTGGAAGTAAGCCGTCTATAGAAACGCGAGGCCGGAGTGCAGCGAGATGCACACCCGAACCGCCTCGTCGTCGAACGCGCCATTCTATGCTAGCTGTGCTCTGTGTTGACCAGCGGTCAGTCCAGCGGATATTTGTCGGCGCGGCGTCCGTACGCCAACGGGGCAGCAAACACGGGAGCCGCCATACTCCCTCCCCCTTCCTCCCAAGTCGTCTTGGCAACACGGGCAATAGCACAGCAGCGCGGGCGGCATATTGATGCGGCGCCTCGGAGAGATGGGAGCGAGGTAAAGAAGGGAAAATAAAGGAAGGAAGAAGGAAGGGAAAGAGATTAATGAATATTTGCAGCGGGTCGAGAACGCCGCCTTTGTAAGATCCGGGGGAAGTTGGATCAATATGGCGGCCGCGCGACGCCGGCGGTAGGAGATGCTGGCTGGCGACCGGCAATAAGCGTCCCACGCCTTGAATCACGCGCACGCACACGTGCACGCGTTTCAAAACGTGCTCGTGCCGTAAAACGGAGGGTTAATAGGCGCACTGTCCGCGTGACAAAACCAAGAAAGAAAGAAAAAAAAAAAGTTCTCGTCAGCGATAAACCCGGACGACGGGAATTAAATCGCCCTTCCCTTCCACAGACGAGCTCACATCTCTCTAGTGCTGAGTCCTGGAAAGACTTTCCTCAGAGTCGGACGTCGAATTCATCTTCTTGTTTGTGAGTTCCCCCTCCTGCTATGGCCTCCCCTCATGTCGCTTCTTGCGTGCGTTGAAATGCAGAGACGGCTTGATAATGGGAGCCCGTATTTGTTCAAAACGAACATTTAAAGGAGCGGCGTATACAACCCGTGTTTACCAAACGACGTCCATCAGAAGATTCATGCGGGTAAAGTGCGTCACCCTAGACAGGCGTTTGCTCATTTCAATTAACTTTGAGGGGGAAAAAAAATCTGCTGCAACCAGGGTTGGAAGATGGCGCGGACCAAGTTACAACGAGTAATTCGGGTAACTCGGCGTTGTTTCTTTGTTATTTTTTTCACAGCTAACATGTTACATCTCAGGTGGGAAGTCACGATACTTCGTTTCACCTTAAAACAAAACTGAAACAATTGTGCACCTGCAAAAAAAAAAAAAAAAAAAAAAAAAAAAAAAAACGAGAAAAAAAAACTTATAAATTGTCTTCATTTGGCGTCCCGCATCACAAATATCGAATTATATTTTTCAATTTGACGCACGGAGGCTCCAGAAAATCATGTTCAAAGTACCCCCGAAGCCCCTCCTTCCCGGAGCGTGACGTCATGTTATAGGAGCTTTCGCAATGTCCGCCTCTCGCGCATCTCCAGCGCCTATGAAGGCTACGCACGCGCACACTCGCCATTTTCATAATGGCGAGAGTCCGCCATTTTCACGACTTTTTTCAGCGCGGGAGAACATGCAGGTATATTCCCCCGCACTGACAAAAGTCGTGACGTCATTTGCGTGACGTCAATTGCGAGCTTGACGAGTCGGTCAAGCTCGCAATTGCACGCCCTGCCCACACGAGCGACACGCGCTTCGGCCGAAAGATCCTAGTACGACGTAGCATGTGGTCGGAGGTTCGTCGTGTTTTCTCACGTTTCGTTACATCTTCCGGGAAAACGAACGTGATATTCAAACTCCATGATAAAAAGGCTAAGTTTCACGTCTAACTCGTTTTCTTGTTTGTTTCAAAAACCTCTTTAGCTTTTTTTTTTTTTTTTTTTTTTTTTTTTTTAAGTTTACACGCGCCGACGCTACGAGCGGATGAAATCAAACAGACAGCGCGAGAAGCGCACCGTCATGGTGTTCATCGTGTTTCTGGGCGTGCTCTATTATCGCTGAACCAATCACAAAGAAAAAAAAAAAGCCTAGTGACTTTCACTTTTGGTGATTGGTGCCATTAGCTTGTAGCTTCGGCCGCGTCCGTACTTAAGCTGAAACGAAATATGGCTGATTTGAAATGAGTGTAGTTTTGTAAAGCGATAGCCCCGATTTGCAAATCTTTTTTTTCTTGTTTTTGCTCATGCTAACGCTTTACTCAAAACATACGCACGCACACACACACACCACACGCGCACAGGGACAAAACGTGAGAGGTAACAGGACACGTCGTACTTTTAACAATTTCTTTTTTTTAGGCGACACATATAGACATTGCAAAGTGCAAATGCGCTAGGCAAAGGCACCCGGGAAAACACACACACACACACCAAATCAAAAAGCGAGAGACCCAAAATGCCTAACTGAGGTGCTTTGCTGATATAGGCGTGCTCCTTATCAGAGTTGTCTACCGAAGGAGCGGCTTATACACACGTCGCTCCCATGTGTTCTAATCATAAAAGTTGAATTAATTTCGTGCTCTAAGTTTCTTTCTAAGTCTCTAAGTTTCCCCACCACTTCCGTTTGATCAAAATTTCGGTCACAATTGCATTGGCTGCAGTTAGAGGCAATGTTTTCTTCTTCTTCTTTTTTTTATGTCGCCCATGGCAAACTTTCTTGGACGTTCCGTGGAATAAAAGTTTTCAAGGAAATCAGAATTCTAACTGAATATCGTTTTATGATACCCAGACAATTGCAGTCTTCGGGAACATTACGGTATAGTCTCGAGGAAAGCAGAAATGGCCAAATTTGTGAATGTGCCCCATGAAATCCATTGAAAACAAACAGGAAAAAATTGTACAGCCGTGGAATAAAAACTATACGTGTCCAAAAGTTTAACTACTGCTTACTGATATTTTATGACTTTCATCCAACATATTCCTGGTAAACACTGCGATGTGTGTTGTTGTTCAGTTAAAATTCCCATTTTACCGCATGCGCGAGGCGTTGATGTCCAATAAATTTGGGATTGCGGTCACCTGGGAAGTGGTCTATACTTCGTTTCTGATTAAATCCAAAGGCATCACACGCTACGTGTACGAGCTAATCAGACCAATCTAAGTCAAAAACTCCAATCATTGGGCTTTTTTTGTGTATGCTTAGTTCAGCGATGAGAGAACACGTACAGAAACATGACGAACACCATGGCGATGCGCTTGTAACGCTGTCCGATGGATGAGTGAAAACAAAATGGCGGAGAAGCTGTTTTCGCAGGATTGCGCCCTGGTAGCTTCACATTTTGAAGTGTGGAAAATCTGTCGTTCTTGTGCACCGACGGTGGCGAGGTGTTCACAGTCAACGTGCTACATTTTGTTCCAAAACGATGCGAAATCACTACACAACTTAAATGATAACTATCGGAAATATTCGCATAGATTTGGGAGAGAGGGAAGTCCTATTTCCGTCCTCGTCCTCGATGTTTTATTCTTTCATGTATCTGTGTCCACTCAACAACACGCTCGTTTTTCATTAAGATTTCAGAGAAAAACATTTCTTACTTCGTGCAACTTTATTTACTCGTAATAATCTTATACCCTTTTGAAACGAGCTAGCGACTTACCTCTTACTCTGTAGTACATACTACATTATTTTTTTCAGTACTCTTCAATAATTTATTTGTAAAAAAAAAAAGAAGAAAAAAAGCGAAATTTACGCACGTGAGATTGACTCGAACAACATCCTCAGAAGTGCGCTACTAAGGTTTAGCCATATTTCACGGGGCTCGCTTTGATCATCCACTATTTGCATGCGCATAAGAAATGGAAGGTCTTCTCCAACTAGAACCGCATCCTCGAGATAGCAGGGCGACATTTCCTCCGAGCTACATCGCTGCGTTATTTACGACTCGCGTTCCTGACATTCGTCACAAGCATCCCTATTCCTCGGTTTCTCGTCTGGTATTCGTGTTTCCTTATTTGTATTTGCTTTGTTGCGTACTTTCCATCTTTCTTTTTTTTTCTTTCTTTCTCTCCCCCAACCAAGTGTACTCCTTCCGTTACTGAATTACATCGGTTGACTTCTGGTGCCTGTCTTTATTCTCACCACGCCTCTCCCTTTTTTTTTTTTTTCTTCTCGCGCTGCCTCTTCTTCATAATCCTCCGGGTCGTTCTTCTGCACCCGCCATTGCGTCCGTTTCGCCCCCTCGTTCTCCCCATTCCCCCCTTTTTCCCTTCGTTGCCGCGTGTCACTCTTTCTCTCCGGGCCCGAAGCCAGCGGCAAGGACGTCTTCCGAAGCGCAATCTTGGCAAATGTCCGTGCCCGCGTCGGCTTCCCGTATCAATCCTCATTACGTCTTAATGTGATTACCCACGCACCGTCCGTCTCCCTCCTCCTCTTCGCTTTCACTCTGGTTATGTGTCGTTTTCTTTTTATCCATCTCTCCCCCACCGAGCAGTCAACATGGCGTCGGGCGAGTAGGACGTCAAATATCTGGTTGCTCAAGTGAGACTTCTTCATCCTCAATAAAACCGGCTACCAGATGGGAGCTTTTTTCAGACAGTACTGGAACCCCACCATTTTTGGGGGAGGTTTTCGTAATCTTTCTTGAAAGGGTTGTAGATCTTCATTATTTGGTTGAGGAACGGTTGCTTGAGATTCCTTATACATTAGGGGGCTCTTCTTAAAATCCACTCAACCCGAATCTCGACCCAAGTGTATCCATCAGATATCAGTCGGGTGTCTGCCGCCTTTTTGACGTCGTTGGTGGTCCGTGAATTGTTGTCACATTACAAGAATTTTGAGTTTCAATACCGATTCGGATGGATCACGCTTTTCGCCAAGTCGGCAATCGGTGTCGATTCCTCACGTTGTTCCAATTGCCAGTTCATCTGAATGCACGTTTCATCAATTATATTAGCACAATTAGCCGAATAAACTCCGATAAAAACCTGAAAACCCGGTAAGATTACCTAAGGCAAGAAGTGAGATACCTGCTCTGGTTGTAATTCTGTTATCCACTTTCGAACCCCCCGCGTTCCGCATGCAAAATACTCCAACAAGCAGTTATTCCCGTGAGTAGAAAGCATTCTGTGTTTTTTCTCCTTTTCTTTTTATGTTGCTACGAACGCTTTCGGGAAACCGTATCGCGACAGCAAGCTTCAGTTGGCAGAACCAAGCAGCAGAGACGCACGCGTGTAACTCCCCCCCCCCCCCCCCCCCCTCCCCGCCCTGCGAACCTAAACAAAGAATGCAAACAAAAAAAAAAAAAAAAAAAAAACGGGGCGAAACCAATAAAAAAAAAAAAAAGGGAAATTGCGGCAGACAAACGTATACCACAAACACGGACGGACAGCTTACGACAATGATGAGCCTTTAATCTTTTTCCCGGTGCCCGTGTTTTCCGCCCTGCGGCCGGGAAAAAGTTAAATCGGGGACCTTATGAAATCTCCCCGCTGCCACTGCGTCTCGTTTCGCCCGTTGCCGCGGCGATAGAGACGGATCCAGCGGCGAAGCGAGATTGTATGGCGCTCTCCCGCTGGGAGCGGGGCATTATACCAGCCGGCTCGGAATGAAGATTCATGCTGCGGCTAGGCGCACAACTCGAACTAAATGTATTTAAAAAAAAAAAAGAAGAATAGACACAGCGTGAAAGCCGCAACAACATCCAGAAAAAAGAAATAGGCCCTTTTCATCTTAATTAATACGAACGGTTTGTTTCCTGGCAGAACTTCCTGCCGAGGCTGAAAGCAGACCGCTCGGCGCCCGTCCAAAACACGCCGATCGCTACAATCTAAAACTGAGCGAGCTAATGTTTTTTTTTTTCCCCGGTGAGATTTGATCTATGCTGGCGGCGTGCTTCGACTGCGCGTCGTTCTGATACGACTGCTCAACTCCATCCACCCTTAAACTGGCAGTGTGGTGGAAGATACGCGCGCGTTGGACCAGTCGCACGTCGATCCTTAACCCCGTGATCACGCTCTCGTCCATATATAGTATGCGGCTACTGGTCGAATGATTCGAAGGAAAAGAAAAGAAAAACAGAAAGCACGTCTCACTGTGCCTGATGGCCGCTCGTTATCGAGTATTATGCTATTTGCCGACTCCTCTCCCGCAAAGAAAGAAAAAGGTAGTTGCTCGCCATACGAGGCTTTACGCGTGATTCTGACGTAGCGGACGTTTGTTCAGTTTAAACATAATTATCAATTGACAGCGGTGCGAACCCTACGTCCGCGCATGTAAAGCTTGTAAAATGAAGTAACGAATATTCTAAGTAGTGCCGCATTATATGCGTATAGATATACCGACCTACAATATTTATGAACAAATTTTATGCGTTTAATTAGTTCAACGCTTTAATACCCTTTAATACAATGTAGATGAATCAATTTTGTGTTCAGCGGTGTTACAGAGCTTAATAGTTCCTGAACTGCATGGTGCAAAAGGAATGTTTAGACTCCACAGTCGACATTTACGACGCTGACGCGGTATAGTCGATATCTTTCTTTTCCAATTTTTTTTTACTCGTTTCATAAAAAAAAAAAAAAAAAACGACCCGAGTTTTTCTCCAGAACAAAGTAAGACACAGGATGGGTGTAGTGAGCGTCGCCTGGACACACTCGGCTAAACAGTGCACGATCACTTTCTCGTCGAGACAGAGTGTGCGTGTGTGTGTGTGTGTGCGCACGCGTGTGTGTACACACGTGCGTGTGTACGGGGGCGGTTTAATCTACGGGTTATTTAACCTCGCTGCAAGAGAGCCGCCCTATGTTTGCGAAAGGCGGGTGCGGAGGACAAGGTTGATGAGCCGATAACAGTGCGCGTCGAACGGAAGGATGCCGCCCAAATTGCTTCCTCGACCGAGAGGAGTTCGATGACTTTGGCAGTTTTCATAGCGGAGTTCGCTAGAGTGGCTGGCTGGGCGCTTCGCCCAGAGCCTCGCTCGAAATGCACGCGGAAAGTGACTAGAGTAATGCACCGCTGTGCAGATGAGAGTTTGAAATAGAAACGGAAAAACGGCCAAGAGGATGAGTTCATGAGTGAAGGCCCCGCCGATAACCGCCTCATCTCGCTTTTGCGTTAATGCTCTCTTTGCGATCGGCTAAACTCGTCGAAAAGAAGAGAAAAATAACGAGGGAATTTAGGGTACTCGATCTATACGAAATAGGTTATTCGAATTATTTTGTTAAACCTGCGTTAAGAAAAAAAAGAAAAGCCGTCGTTGAGGTTTAATTAAGGAAGTGAAGTCCTCAAACGTGCAAGTTAACGTAAAAAACTAAAAGTTCCCATAAAAAGCCGGAATATATAAGAAATCAACGTTCCATTTAACAACAAAAAAACAAAACAAAGAAAAACAAGGCGTATGGAGGTGCCAAGAAGCTCCTCGGCATAGTGAGACTTGGATAGAAAAAAATAAACTTTTTTGCACGTGTACCTCTCGCGTGAGTTGTACGTTCATTCATATAAGGTCGTCGGCACTATGAAGATTACCTACACCATGAAATGGAACAAAACATCGCGTATAGCGTCACGCGGCACTCCAGAACAACAATATAAAGCTCACACGAATGAGCAGTGTGAGTCGTTGCTAATTGGGATGAATAAAAACCCGGGTCTTCATAACTCGAAACGGGGAACCGGGTGTCCCCGTTTTGTTTTTTTTTCTCCCACGGAGCCTCCGCCGCCGCTCGGCACTCGCGCTGATCCGCTTCACTCCGAGAAGAACCTTCTTCATAAGCGCTCGCCTACGTGAGGGGAGCCAGGGGCTCCGGGTTGAATGGGCGTCGACAGATGGCTCTGGCGTTGCCCGCTTTGAACTGTCTCCGCCGTTGAATGCGGGCCACCTGCTCCTGACAGCGGGACAGGACGTGCTTCTTAAGCGCTCCACATTTCTTTTGGGTCCCAAGTCGCCCACGGCGTGTGCGATCTCCCCTCGCGATACCAATTCCCGGCGAATTCGCGCGCGCGAACCAGCGTATTGTCTCTTAAGTAGAGACTTTTAAAAAGAGACCGCGCTTCTCAATCGAAAGAGTGCCCCGTAGCATTTGCCGTCCGAAACCACCGTGGAAGGTTTTTCGAGCCTCGGGGCCAACTGTTCCTCGTCGATTCTCTAAGAGGATAACATCCCAATGCTTTCAAGGAAACGCCGAGATGTAGGGTTTCGCGGGGAGGGGAGATACCCCCTCGGTGACAAGAAGCACTCAAATAGTAATCATGGTGTTGTGCGTATATTGATACAGACGGACGTTATTCAGCCTTAATGGGCGCGTCTCTGCATGGTGTCTCAACTGTAAATGAGAAATCTAGCCAGTGCAGTACAACCGCTAGGGCATCCCTACTTATTTTGATCTGGTTGAGTATCATACCGGTGCGCGGTCGTGTATCACTACTGCGTGGTGCACGTTAAAGGGAAGCTAAAGAGGCTCTTGAAAAAAAAAAAAAAATACGAGTTAGAGGTGACTTCTAGAGTATTCTTATCCCGCGAATCTGAATGCCACGTTCGTTTTCCCCGAGAATGTAACTAAACGCGAGAAAACACGAAAAACCTCCGACCAGTCGTTACGTCATACAGAATCTTTCGCCCGCCAAGCGCGGGTCGCTTGCGTGGACAGCGCGTGCAACTGCAAGCTTTCCAGATATATTACCCCCACACTGACACCAGTCGTAACGTGGAATGGGAAGAGTGCGCTTTCATGGCTTTGATAAGCGCTGAAGATCCGCGAGAGCGAAAATTGCGAAAACTCATAATATGACGTCACGCTCCGGGTACTTTGAAAATCATTTTCTGCAGCCTTCGTGCGCCAAATCGCAAAATAATCTCGATATTTGTGATCCTAGATTTCAAATGAAGATGATTTAAGTGTATTTTTTTTTCTCAATCACAGAACCGCTTCAGTTTCCCTTTAACGCGCTCGGAGCTGAATGCCGAAACAGCCAAGAACCTAGGGTGCGCCTGGTGTCACCTCCAGACAGTTCGCATGCGCACGGGGGCAGACTGGCACGGATTGGAATGAGCATTCCTCGCCAAATTTAAACTCCAAATGAAGAAAAAAAGAATTCCTACAAGGGAGCCGAACAAGCAACAGCACGCTCTTGCACTCGTGAACTAACCAGCGATAAAAGAAACATGATTATTAACGCATAACTGTCCGGAATATCTAGGGTCACCAGTAGTCTTGGTTTGTTTCTTAAGAGCCTGGAACTATATATTACACCTTTCTTACAAAAAAAAAAAAAAAAAAAAAAGTCATTGCTATGGTATAAAAAAAACACCCTACAAAATTTTTTTTTTCTCGTGAGTTTGCTTTACTGCAGAGCTCGAAGGCACCCAATCACGGTGAACAATAGAACGATTCCAGCGAACTTCGAAACTCGGATAACAATTACTTCTGAAAAAAAAAAAAATAATGCGATGTGTGCTTTGACAATGCGCGATGTAAACGTCATGCTCTGCGTCAGTGTACTCTGCGTACGTCGCATTGGTTTAGTCGAATCGTAATCTGAGCACCGTCATAGGCTCAGATTTTGATTTTGTTCGCCGTGATTGGCTGTCTCCGTTTTCCGCAGGAAAATAAACCCGCATACGTTTTCTTTTTTTTTTTTCTTTTTTTTTTTTTTTTTGGGGGGGGGGGGGGGAGTAAATGTTCCATATCAAACCTGTAGCTATTTAAGGTTCCTCCGGTTCTCGAGTAGTTAACTGCGATGATTAACCACTGCCATTAGGAGCCATCGCGGGAGGTTTCGGCGTGTTCATCGGCAGCCCCCAAAACGCGGCGCCCCCGGAAAAGCGTGTACCCGCGTTGTTCCGGCGGCGTGCCAACCGCGTAGCCCGAGTCGGCGAGCAGCGAGCCGCGGCTCTGAGAATCGAGACCCAGGTGGAGGAACGGTCGGTGGCCCCTTCCCGGCGCCAATTATCGAAACGCCCGTAAACAGCTCCTAATTGGAAGAACACAGGGCTCGCGCTAGAGCGCGCCTAAGGAAGCGGCCGAAGCCAGCGCGGGACACTGTACTCGGTGTTCGTTCGTCCGGGGAGCAGGAAAGAGCCACTTGCTCGCCCTCGGGGAACAAGGCTGGAAGAGAAGAGACCCGCCGATCTCGGTTGCCCAATCAGGACCGCTAGACCTGCGAAAAGAAGTGGCCTCTGTCTTCGCCCCGCTCCCCTCGTTCTCAAAAATAAGAAGAAAAAAAAAAAAAAAGGAGGTGAAGCTAAAAGGAAGTTTTCTTTTGACTCGCTTTTGGGTTTTCACTCCTTTCTCGGGGGTTTAACTTCCAACGCTAAGTTTGGGCTTCGTCCACGGATATAGTGTTTGTCCAGACCGCGAGACCTACCCGAGGGACCGCATTAGGCGTCCTTCTCGACGAGCGATCAACTTGACTGCCTTTGAATGCGAGCAGGTGAAAGGTACTGGAAATGCTACGTGAATTGGGGCGCGATGTGATTTCGAACGCTTTAGCTCACGCTTTCGATATTCGACGACGTTGAGTTTCTCCGACGGAAAGAGAGTCCAGTGCAGGTGCCGATAAACTCGACAATATTCCTCGAGTGGCGCACCGAACTAGGGAAGTGGCCACTGTGAGAATTAAAGCAGGGCTCATAGAAGGCGTTGTTGAGGCAAAATGGATAATTTAAGGGTTTATCTTACGCTGCTTCTAAAATATATTCGAACGTATTTAAATTGAAATACTCGATAAACACATGCAATGAGCGTTTTGTATTTTTAATAACAAATCGTGTTCTAACTAAAACCGCATTTAAAATAACTAATCGACAGCTCACTGAGAGAAGTGTTTATACATACGGATATTCGCCCTCTCAGTATTTGTGCGCGCCTTTCCGGGAGGCACCGGCACAAGGACGTAGTTTTAGCAAACACTTTTATTGAACCAGTACTAGTGGGAGTACATCATTCTTCGGAGTCGCGCTCTCACAACCATGCACTTAATTGCGCTGAGCCAAACTCAGCGCAATTAAGGGCATGCTAAAAAAACGCAGTCTGAGTTGAGACATTAAGCAATGCAAAACGTCACGCTTGCATTGCTTAATGTCACAACTCAGACTGCGTTTTTTGGTCTAAACATATGTTTCCCCATCGTCATTCGCTGAGCTGCCTCCGAAAGTTGCGGCGATTTGCTCTCCGAGTGTTGTGCGAGAAAGTAGACGCACGGGCTTTTTTAAAAGTGTGTCTTTTGTATGACGAAAATAATCCCTGGAGAAGGGGAACAAGAGGGACAAAGGACAAACATAAATCTCCAAACACAGCTAGGTAACTGGTGAGCGACCGAAAAAATCCGCCTGGTCCGGGTATCGAACCCGGGACCTCTCCATTACAGGTGGAGCGCTCTACCAACTGAGCTAACCAGGGGTTAGACGTCAGTAGAGCAAACGGGTTTTATCAGCCGCCACCAGTCTAACACCAACAAGGGTGAAGCTTGCGATTTAAGGTTATAATTATAATGCAATTAAATGCAAAGGTGCATGCGAGCTGGACATCTTGTCCAGCTCGCTTGCACCTTTGCATTTAATTGCATTATAATTAATTTTTGTCTTTTGTATGACGTACGAGCAGTGTGAACTCGGCTTCAGAGGCGATGCTATCTCCACGATCCCCAATGTGTTTAAACCCCCTGGCGTATACTACTTCCCTGGAAGATGTGGACGCAATGGGAAAGGCATTTCGTGCGCTGACCATTGCCCATCCCTGCTCTCCTGCAGTGCGAGCTTAAAGTGGCTAATCTTCTTCGTCGCTCTCGCGCCCAATCAGTGTTAATGCTCAACGATTTGCGTAATTCGCTCTCCGGAATACGCTTTATGTCCCTATTCTCGAGAAATTAAATAAGTGACATGATCGTGCGCCCGTTTTAATTTCCAACTCTAACTAGAATGACCTGTATTAGAAGAGTACCTCGATGGTGGCTATGCAGTCAGCAACATTTAGGCACTCTAACTGTGTTTAATGCGTCTGCTTTCTAATGGTACATAATGACCGAACGCTCCAAGGATTCTCAACAAAACATTTTTTTTTGTTTGTTGTTGTTAATTCCATTTATTCTAATCTTTGGGATACGCTGTAGTATACACTCTAAAACATGTCTATGCGTCTACTTTCCCGCACAACCTTTCGGAGAGCCGATTACCGCAACTTACGGAGGCAGCTCAGCGAATGACGATGCGGAAAGATATGTTTAGACCAAAAAACGCAGTCTGAGTTGTGACATTAAGGGCCGGTTGCACCAACGTCGCTTACCTTAACCCAAAGCGGCTCTTTCTTAAGTCGGCTTAGCGCGCTAAACCGAGCTCGGATAAGCACGGGTTTAAATTCCGGTTGCACCAACGTAAACCCGGCTTTACAGAGGCGCCCCTAGCTAAACGCTGGATTTGCCTAGGGAATGTAGGGACAAACAGAGCGAACTAGGGAACGCTGAGAGGGACGAATACGATTGGCGGAGAAATGTAAACGTGATGTAAACAAAAAAAAAAAAAAAAAACTGCCGTAGTAGTCGGCGTCGGCGTCTGCTTTTCGCTGTATATCTTCGGTGAGTAACAAATTAAAGGTCTTCAAATTCAATCATTTTTTCGCTTAACTTTCAATAACAGAAGTCAAAGCTTTAAATAAACACGAATGCTCTTTACATCTGTGATTGTGTGTTTAATATCGGTTGATAACAGGATATTTTGACAGTGGCAGTAGTTTTCGTGCTCACATTTCGAGGTGAAGGAGCCATCGGGGGCCCCAAATCTCACCGAACGCGAGGACACTCTACTCGCTACATCGCTGAAGACAAAACAACATCGAGAATAAGTAGGCAGGTAAGATGACTACTAGAATCAAGTCATGCCTGAGACCGATGAAGTTCAAAACAGTGACGAACTCGCCACGGCAGCTGCGAAAATGCCCGGAAATCGTCGAATAGAAGTCGTCGAGAGGTCAGGTCACGAGATCTTGCATCGATGGTACTCGTTGCTACCAGCAAGGTGACAGAACTGCATTGTACCGTTGTTGAACATCCGCTGCAGCCTCAAACGGACTTCAGTTTCACGCTGTCAAGTTCAGAAAAAAAAAACAAAAAAACTTCCGCTAGTACATCACATTGTGCCGATAAGAACGGTCGTCTCTTCGCATCACCTGCCCCAGCCTGCCTCGATACAGCAATGAACAAATCTAGCATAGTAGTCGTTACGATTTGTCGTCGCCACGAATGAAAGATATAAAGCAAAATATTCCTAAAAAATCGCGATCACCAAAAAAGTTACGGTTATGGAACGATACAGTTTTCTGAAGCCAAGATTATACTCGCGAGATTAGGAAAATTCACTCAAGATTGTCTCAAAACTCAGAAAACGAAAAAAACTAAATTTTCGCTATTTTATTTCTTAAAAGCGCCGCAATCTGATGCAAACGGCAGAGGTGTCTACAATCAGCTGATCGCCGAGATCATGTACTGCCACTATTCAACGCGCTGATCGGATTGAAGGATACGCGCTGCAAGTGTGAATAAACAAGGTGGTAAATAACAATCCGTTACAGTTATGCGAAAAGTAGTAAGTACATACGAATAAGCTCGTTGACAGAAAAACCAACGGGAAGACAGACGTGAGCCCCACAGCTCCGTACGACGTACGTATCTCGGTTAGGGCTAACACGCCCTGAGAGTGGAGAGCCAACTTGAAAACAGGGGTCGATAAACATTTCACGCGACAATATTTTGCATCCTTGTCACAATCGAAGGTCATTCTATCGAGACTTTCACGCTGATGTAGCCTAAAACACTTTGCACAACCAATTTCGTCCACCGCGTCGACCGCAACAAACCAACCGCCTTGTTTTTAATCCAGAATTAAGAAACAACCAAAAGCAAAGCGCCCAATGTTGAGCGCTCAAGTTAAGCGTAGTTTAGTGCTAGGTTTAGCGATAAGCGATTTTGGTGCAACCGAACGAAACCGAAACTAAGCTTAGGTTCCCGGCTAAGCTCCGCTTTGCGCTAAGCGGCGTTGGTGCAACCGGCCCTAAGCAATGCAAAACGTCACGCTTGCATTGCTTAATGTCACAACTCAGACTGCGTTTTCTGGTCTTAGCATATGTTTCGGCATCGCCATTCGCTGAGCTGCCTCCGTAAGTTGCGCTGATTGGCTGTCCGAATGTTGTACGGGAAAGCAGACGCACGGGATTTTTTTAGAGTGTACACGTATCCTTGCGCCGTAGATAATACGGTTTTGTGCGGTCTTTGAGTAAAAATTGAGTAACCCTTGCATCCCCTGGAGTTTTTTGCACTTAGCTGAACTTTACGAGCTAGCTAACCGAGCTACGTTGCGTTTACGTCGGAGCTAGACAACGCCCTTCATTCGACTTCTAGCCCGCGCTCTAGATGCGGCGCGAAGCAGGCCGCAAATTATTCTCGCTGATATGAAAACTACGCAAAAAGCGAGGAAACATATCTCTCCAGCGAATGCATCGGACATATTCGCGCGGCATCGTGCACGTTCTTCGGTGCGAGGTAGTGGAGCGGCGCCGTCAGTCATTTCATTTGGCTGCTCCCGTGAGTAATGCATCTCTCATTTTTTTGTTTTTCTGGTTCGTGTAGCTGATTCAGGAATGGATACCGTACCATATCGTCGAAGCTAATTAGGTGCTCGTTACGGCATAAAAAACCGAAAACGTGGACGCTCGCGCAAATTAGATATTTTTCCTGCTTGTATTTGGCGCCGTTCACCATATAAGAGGGAATCATGCTGCAGAAAAAAAAAAACGTTAAAAAAAAAGACGCCGAGTCACGTCCAACGCGATTAGCGCGGGGTAAACGTATTACTGGAGCATTTAATTATTTACGCATTCATCTTGTTGAGCTAATTTGGTTTAGGCCGTCTGACCCATCACAAGTCATTAGAGCCCATTTTTCTGTTTATACATCTATTTTAATATTGTTTTTATGTAAAGGAAAAGTGAGGGAAGAAGTTAGCTTGATACGCACACGCCCCCCCCCCCCCCCCCCACACACACACACACACAAAAAAAATTGCGAAAAAAACAATATTTTGTGTGTTATTTAAACAGATTTTGAAATTTTCAGTGCTTCGTATTTGGATCTTTGTTCGAATATTTGTACTTCCGATTTCACCAACGGCCAGAAACCATTTGAAATAGGCTTGTAGGGCCTTCATCTCAAATCGTGCAAGTAAAAATAATGTGTCTTCAAGAAATTCTGAAAAAAAAAAATATATATATATATGTTGGCGGAAATTGGTGTGACGACAACAAAACAGCGAATTAAAACTGCGGAAAAGTTCCTGTTCTTTAGTTTTGGGCTTTGAAAAGGCGGAAGGTTGTAGGTCTTGTGATTTTTGCGGCTTTCAGCAGTGACACGTTTTGGAGTTTCGCAACGTTTAGATTTTTTTCACAACAATGATAACTTTTTAACTGCTTTGAAATACCGTATAGAAGGGATAACGTTCTATGGAAATTTGCTTCTCTATTTTATTTTTTGAAATAAAAATGATTCAATCTTGTACCTTTGACAATAATGGGCTAAGTTTAAATCGAGCTAGCTTTTGATGCAGAATTATTAAATGCATGAAAAACACATCCTATAAAAGCTTGTATCTAAACCTGTATAAAAATCATAATGTTGTTAATAAAATAGTTTATATATAACAATAAACACTGTAAACATGAGAAGAAAAGTTGAAAGTACAAAATTCAGCGTCATTTAAGAAAAACATATTTTATTTTTATATTTTGTTCAGTTTTTTTTTCAATATGAAAAAGCGTTCTCTGTGCTCTAAATTATGCATTTAAATCTCTTTGACATATATGGTTTCGTCATATTACGCAGTGCGTTTGAAAAGAAGACATATTTATCCCACCATCCTACGATGGAAAGGTACGGGCTGTTGCCACATATTTTACGTAATTAGTATATATATATATATATATATATATATATATATATATATATATATATATATATAACTTTGAACGTGGCCAATGTGACCATAGTATTCATGATATTTGAGCTCATGCGCTACTTAGCCAAAATTAAGCGTGACTGGTATGTTATAATAATTTTTAAAAAAATCATGCACATATGTCTAATTTACTTATAGAATCTTAAAATCCACAACTTTTTCTTAAAGAAAGTTATTGAATCCTTTTTTTTTTTTTTAACGTAACAGGCACAAATATTAAATTTAAAACTCTATGTCAGACAATGAAGCACGCAGAGAACGCGTAGGTGCGGTCGGAATAAACCCATCCCGCATCTTTTCTTTTGGGGTTTTCTCTACAGAAATTCTTACCGTTCAACGTGTAGTATTTCATGGCAAACTCAAGATCCTTGCTGTCTAGGGGATGACCTTGGTAAGGGTTAACGTCTGCCCATACGCTTATTTTCCCCCTCAAGTTTCTTGATTTGTCTTGAAGGTGAATTGTTACTTCAAAAATAAGTGCTAAGCATTTTTTTTTTTGGTTAATCCGGGAGGCAACAGGGTCAAACTTCGACACCTTTCCTGAATAAACGAGCTGTTTGCGTAAGCTCTTTTCAAGCTAGCAGCATAGTGAACGCAGGTTGAACACGAGTGCGGCTGCTGAGCAGTGGAAGTTGTCTTGTAAAAGTCACTAAGCTCCCGGCCAACCTTCTTTGAAAAATAGTTTGTTGCGTGTGCTTGTTTTCGTCCAAAATATTGGTCGCGAAGATCCTTTTTTAACATGAATGGAAGTTTCACGTTCGCTGCGCTGATCGCGTTTTTCACGTCTAGGACAATTACTTCCTCGTGTAAAACTTGGACTTCGTTTGGTGAACGTCCGATGTCGTCTTGCTCTTCAACAAAGTAACGAAGATCACGACTGAATAGTGCGAAGCAGTTCACACAAACACTGTTGTGCTCGTTGATGGATGCAGCTTGTTCGGCAGGCAGTAGTTGCTTCAGTAGTCCGATGTCTATAGATCGGAAATTTTGCAAAAGCATCGGTCGTATTCTTTTTTTATTTTATTCCTCTTGGTGTGATCAGGGTATAGGTGTTTCCTCCTGATGAAGATGTCCGCCATCGCATCCACCCCGTAGCCGAAAATGAACAGCCCAACAGCCACACAATGCTCGAGGACAACTTTATGTGGCAACCCGAAGAGAAGAGGAAAGCGCTGTCGAAGCAGAGGGCGCACCCACTTCCCTAGCATTGGCTGCATTGCCACAGAAAGTTGTCCGCGAGTTAGTTCTTCCCTCTCTTGCTTATAGTAAACAGTGTCTAACAAACTAAAATGAGACACCAGACATGTGGTCAGTATAGAACCTGCCAAAGAAGCAACACGAGAGGGAAAACCCTGTTTGTATTACATAAACAATCACGATAGCTATCTAAAAACTGGATGCGACACTCCTAGAGTTAGAAAGGGTAGCGGTATGTCTATGTTCCGCTGGGCTCGTGGATTGCCCTTTCGTTCCCAGTTTCCGTCCAAACAAAAGAGCCAATGCAGCTAATGAGATGCTTGTAGGTACGTATATGTCAACAAGAAAATTGGAAATTAGGGAAGACGCGCACATTGCAGACGTGTGAAAGCAAGCGCCGAAGCGGCGCGCTATTACAACTGATAGTTTCACCTCATATAATTCTGCGAGGTTTGTAAAGTGCGTTTTGTTTTGTTTGTCAAACATAGAAGTGCCATTAGGAAAAACGGAGTTTGGGAGGTTTCAACGAAATTAGCTTAGCTATCGTCCAAAGGAAGTTGGTTGAAGAAACAAAAATGTAACGTACCCTTCTCCTGTAGATTGACGTGCTCGACGGGGCCGTCGCTTTGAAATGTTTTCCACCGCAAATGCTCTATTATCTGACGGAAAACTTTTCAAACATCCTAAAATTTTTTTGTTAGTCTGATATAACAATGCTTAAACATTATTTAAGACAGTTTGGATTTCTGTAGTTTACAAAGTAAGCAAACTGAACGTGTGCGAGAATCCCTTACGATATCATACGAGAAATATTATAGTAGAAAAGGATCACCGAACTGCGTGTGGATTCAAAACGAATAAAAAAAAAAAGATCATGTTACAACAATAACCAATCGTCAAGTAAAAAAAAAAAAAAAAAGAAAAACACGGAAATGACAGTTACACGTCGTAAAACGGAGGTAAATATGTCATATTTTCAAACGCACTGCTTTATATGACGAAACCATATATGTCAAGGAAAAATTGCATATTTAAGAGCAGACAGAAACCTTTTCATCTAATTAACATTGCATGTTGTACTTCTAACTTTTCTTCTCAAGTTTACTGTTTTGTTTCTTCTATATAAACTATATCTACAATAACAATATTACAAATTTTAAATAGGCTTACATACAAGCTCTCATTTGATATCTTTATTGTGCCTTTTGTACATCGAAAGCTAGTTCGATTCAAACTTGGCCCATTTTGTCAAAGGTGAAAGATTTAAAGATATTTATCTCATAAAAAAAAAGTCTTTGACAGAACATTTATTTTTATATACAAAGATTTAATGAAGTAAAAAATAGTTACCATTCTTGTGAAAAAAACAAAAAAAACATAATCTAAACGTTCAGAGACTCTAAAATGTGTCCCTCGCGAAAGCTGCCGAAATCGCAAGACTACCATCCGCCCGTTTCGAAGCCAAAAAACTAAATAAAAAAAAACATTTTACATAGTTCTAATTTGCAGTTTTGTGCTAGTCGCACATTTTCGACGTATCATTTTTTTTTTTAAATTTTTTTAGGGTTTTTTACTTTATTTTAGATGAAATCACTCATATAATATTTAGAATTTTTCGCGTGAGGAGAAATGATCGAAGTGCTGATATTTACGAATAACCACGGAAATCGGCAATGTATAAAGGGGAATTCGAAAAAAAAAAAAATAGTTTCACAAAGACATTTTTTTTTTCTTCAATTTTTAAATACTTACATTTGGTTATTCTAAAATCCCACACCAAGCACCGGCTCCCCGATATGTTTCATCCGGTGATGCGTTCCTTCAGTTGTTTGCCACGAATATCGTTGGAACTCCGATGCTCTTCTGCGAACAATTCAGTTTCCATCTTCAGTATAGAAATTTATACAAAAAATATAAACACCGGAAGTGAAAAAGGGGTTTCAAAATTGAAAACCATAAACAAGGTTACATAAACTTCGAGGTATCAGCACGCGATTGACGCCATTGTTGTTATCTTTTCGTACAAACGTTCTCGATAACAGTAGACAATAAAGAAGCGGGTGTGGGAGGGGGGGGGGGGGGGGGGGGGGGCACGAACAGGAGCGCGAGCCCATGTCGAATCGAAAACACACAACAACCAAGCAAACAAACACAAAGGGCGACGCTCAAAAACGAGTATAAAAGTAAATAGATATATTTCTCAAGTTACGAGCGCAGGGCGCCTCTCTGTCCCGGGAAGACAGGCAAGAACCAATAAAAAAAGTTCGGGATCCAATTTGGGGCGACGTATTTCTTGTCGGCCTTCTTCTAAAGTGGCGTCGACGGCGTGCGGGCGACGGAGGCTCGGCGACTTGCTCGCCTCGTGTCGCGAAACTAATTTGCAAACGCCTCGTTATCCTGGAAACAAGCTCGCGTGTCGCACTCGTGGACACTTTCTCCATTCTGCCTTTCTACGCCGGTCACATGTATTTTTTTTTTTTTTAACGCGCACACTCACATACATAATGGCACCGGCTTTCATTCCAGCGACGGCCGTCAGTATTTTGACGCTGATTTTTGTTTTTCTTTAGACGCCTTTTTGCGTTTTATTCCTTCTCGCAGACGAGACGGGCGTTAGAAGTTTGAGGGCGCGGAAAAAAAAAATTGGCGCGTAAATCTACTCGACAGTTTTCCTAAGGGCCATCGTGGGGATATGGGCACGAAGAGAAACGGCATGAGGTGGGGGGGGGGGGGGAGCGAGCGACACGTGTGGTCCGGCATTAGGGGGTACTGCCGCTCCGGGGCCGGCGGGGCTCGCGCGCCTAATGTCGGGGGACGAGGACGGGCGCCGAACGCGTTATAAAAGACGAGCGTCCGAGTCATCTGCGATGGGTCGCTTGCACTTGGAATTCCATCGTCCCCTTCTCGAAATGAATGTCTTTTCTCCTTCGACGCAAACACAGATCTTTAAACTCCGCCTCTTCCCCCCCCCCCCCCCCCCCCCCCTCTCCCGTTACACGCATTTTTCCCGGGGTTAAAAATTTATTCCTTTATTTCCGAGTGCGTTTCGGCTTAATCTATCACAGGTTTAATGAAAAGCACGCTAACATGATTGACCTTTGTGACGAGTATTTAAGTGTAAAGTCCTATATACACACACACTTCGACACTGATGTTGATATTATGTCAGTAAATTTCATCGCTGGTAGGGGGATTGGTGGCCGGGTGGGCTAGCGTACACTATGCGGAGGGCAAGTTCGTCTGCTTCTTGCGCAGGAGGTAGCGGTGACGTCAGAACGCCGAGCCCTGATTGGCTGATCGCGACCCCCTATCTGAGCGTCGTCTGCTCCTTTGCAACGTCGTCTGCTCGCAACGTCGTCTGCGTTTGTCTTACCTTTCCTGCGACTTTCGGAAGTGCAGGCGACGATCTACTGCTAAAAATGTGCGTAAGACATAACTTAAGAACAAATTCGTATTCACGAAACGAAATTTTCGTACGTTTTGCGCAGGTTACGACGAAATCCTACGACATCTCCCAAGCTGTTTTACGCACTTCTTACGATCAAATCCCATGGCCGACAGCGTCGCGGTCACGACGACCCACGAACGTTTATTTTTCTTCGTGCGCTTCTCACACGTCCCGACTTCAAGCCGCAAGAAAAAAGTACTTGAAACAGACCACGGCGAACAAGAACGCTGGATCCACAAACACCCGGGAAAAGCTCCAACGGCCACGATTCCACCGAACGCGACCAAGCGAGCACGGCAGTTAGGCCTAGCAGGCACTCCGCGACTCGGCGACCGTCTGCCCACGACCGGCTGGTGTGCTGAATGGAATATGCCCGCGCGACCCTTGTGAACCTTTCCCGTATTATACTTTGATCGCTGACCTCAGTTTTAGATTTTTCTTCCTCTTGTTATCTCCTTGTTTCCCGAGGCAACGGTGACTCTCGCCGGTGAAAAAGCGGTGAATCTCCGACAGACGCAGGAAAGGTAAAGCAGCCATCGCTTTGACTAGCAGACGACGTTAACTGCGCCAACCCGCCGACGTCGTTGAAGAATGAGGGGTCTCGCCGCACACGAAAGGAGGGAAAAAGTATTTGGGAGGGAACTTGCGAACACTAACACGCTCACTCTCGGTTCTGAGCAAACAAATTTTGGCGCCTCGGAACACCTCGCCAGTGAGTCCTTTGACTTCCCTACTTCCCTCCTTGATGCGCGTCTGCTAGTTTACAAGCTTTTACAATTCATCGCCGGCAGGTAGAGCGCCGAGACAATTAAAGCTTTTTGCGACTTCAAATTTTATTTCTTGGTTAATACATTTCTTCGGAGTTTACATTTAGATGAGCTCCGAAATAATACACCTCGGCGCAAATACCACCCTTGGGTGTCCTAAATCATCTCGTTGCAACAACGGATTTCCGCACGTACTGAAGAGGCGGCCGTCGCCCAGAGCGCACTAGATCTAAATTAGTTCTTCGAAGCAAAGTGGAAGAGTAAGTGTCGACACCGAGTTAAGCGGTTTTTAAAAATCCTACGATGACAACCAGTAATTGCGTAGCTCGCAGCCGTCTAAACAACTGTGTGGGCGACCCTTTGGCTCCGGGGGGTTAAGAATCTGCTCGGGGCTTTTCCACGTCTTGCGTTTCCTAAGCAGTGACTACAGTCGACGAACATATCGTGCGTCATTACAGACGAACGCGTTCACAGCCTGAGAAACGGATGGACGTCTAGACTTTGAGCCCGTCCTTTTATAAGCAATCCTAGCAAATTACGAGATTTAAAGAAGAACGGTTTCCGCGCAGTTACTATAAGTATGACGATTCGCTTGGTCACTGGCCCGATGACGATTGCCTTTTTAGCCAAGTCGTCTTTTGGAGGTCAACATTCGCTGGATGCGCTTCATATACCGGAGTGATTGGCTCGATACGTGCTCTACGGGAAAGTGGACGCGCACGTATTCTTAAGAATGTGCGAAATCATCTCAGAAAGACCCTTCATTAATGGTAACATAAGACGCGGCCGTTGAAAAACCTCCGATTTTGGGCCCAGTTCCCAAAGAGCGTTTTAATTCGAAGTCTCTATTGCCAACCGAGCATTCTTGCTCGTGTTATTGTATCATCCGCCTCCAACCATTGTTCGTTTGATATTACCTTAACGGTAATTAATATGTGACGAAAACTGCTGTCTATTACAGTGAGATCGCAATGCATAAAAACAATGTTCTGACATTGATAGCTTCTGCAGACGTCGCAATTGGCTTTATTTATTTATTTATTTATTGAACCAAAGGGGTGTCAATACTGTGTTGGCGATTTGCGAGGAGGAAAGTTAGAAAGGTTTGTTTGTTTTGCACTCCCAAATAGACCGAATTTCCACGCGCATTCTGCGCACACGCTCGTAATTTCACTCGTCCCAACGCGTTCTTCTCACCTCCCCCCCCCCCCCCCCCTATTTTTTTGTTTTTGTTATCTTTCAGAAAAAAAAGGTAGAACAAAGAGAAAAATGAGAACCGTTTCAAGAAGATACAATCTAAGCTCTGGAGAGAGAATTTCCATCACTCGAAATTCTCGGTCATCCTGACTCTTGTTTGTCCGCTTCTTGGCGTTGCCCGCGCGGGCGAGAACGCAATCATGTTTTTCCTCGAACCGTTTAGCGCGAACGCAGAGAAAGAGAGAAAGACAAATAAAAACACATCAGAAAGACAACCAATGATGGAATTCCCAGCCTTTCATATTATGCAACGCCAGACGAAAAGCAAAAAAAAAAAAAAAAAAAACGCAACGCTCTGTAACCCGCAGCATTTCCTTCCACGCACAAACCCCGGAAACCGACCACGCAAAGCGCGGGACCGAGTACGTACTCGAGATTCTAAGCTTGCAGAAAAATCGCGGATAAACAGGAAAACAAAACAAAAAACAAAAAAACACGTGATTACGAACAAGTCGAGTCGTAAAGTAAAAGTAAGGCGCGCACACATCGTTGTTCTCGTCGGCGCAGCGCGTCGCTGGCTCGCGCGTGGCGAATACCAGCGATACGGCTCCCGAGCAATACGGTTCCCATTTAGGAGGCGAACAAACAGTATCAGTCGAGAAGCAAAACGGGACAAAGAATAAGAAGACCAAAGTCGGGGAGGGAAAAAGGGATCGGAATTTGCATACGTGTTCCTCATTCGCGTCGGCAAAGAATTTCCCCGTCTCACGCGCTTTTGCTTTGCCGCGTCGAAACGCGCCCGCGCGCGCGGTCTCTTGGCACACGCGGATTCGCTGGCTGGAGGCCGCCTTCCGAAAGTAATGAGTTCGCGCTCGTGACTTTCACTCTTTGTTCTCGTCAATGGGAGGCTGCTGGGGCTCGAGGCAAAAGATGTAGTAACAAGAAACTTACTTTTGTTTCATTGTTTTTTTTTTCCTTTGTTTTTTTGTTGGTTTCACGGCGACGCTTTCGACCGCCGCTCGAGCGTCGTTTTGAATTTCATAGAATATATCTAACTCTTTATTCCAGCGTATGCGAAACCTTGTTTTATTTAAAGGTGACAACGTTAGCCTCCACTGATATGAGGGCAGTTTGCTTCCTCTAGTGTGAGTTTAAACTTGTTGGAGCTTAAATGGAGGAAGGGGGAAAAAAATGATTGTGGCGAGAGGCTTGCGTGGAAATATTGTCCAAAACACTTTCCGTCCTGTGCTACACGGTAGGGTTTTGCAGCGTTTCCAAAGTATATATGCCCGCCTTTTTTTATGATCGCTTTAACAACTAACGTCATGCCCATGGACGAGTAAAGACACGTTACACAATTTAAAATAGTTGGGTACAGACGTCTGCTAGGGATATTCAATATAAGGGGCTAGTGAGTTTGTTCTAAAAAAAAACATGACAAATGGTTGCTCCGTGCTCTGCCCTCTAAACTGCTTGATATACTCCGTTTACCCTTAAGTGCAGAGTGAAGCTCAAGCTACAAGCGCGAGCTAACCCGTGCTCCTAGATTCGAGACGTGCATTTCAAGCGCGTGTGAAGCCTGCGAAGAGGGTGCTCGTTCCGCCTGGTGTTAACTCATTTTTTTCCCCTCAAATTACACACCGGCACTTCATTTGTAAAGACATGAACGAGGGAAAAGGGACTGTTCGTCCCGTGGGTCGACCACTCTTTTGGTGTCAAAAGCCCGAGACAACTGCGCATGTATTCCTGGAGGGCTGAGATGGAACCTTTTCCGAAACGTCCTCCAACGGACTCTAAAAAAAAAAAAAAATTTTCGGTGGACATGCATGGAAGTAGATACCTTCTCGTTGAAAACAAGGACGACGTGCCGTTTGATATGATTATGTTACCTGGCCTGCATAGTATTTGGAGGTCTCGGACGGCTACGCGCCATACCGATATTGACGCGCGCGAGGCTCGGGAATATTTCGGCGAGAGTATTGCTTTGATTATTGAAGCACACAAGGCAGAGAGCTGCGTGCCGGAGCATATTCAACGTGTGGAAACTGTTATGAATTTGAAACGATTTTTAACTAATGGTACTAGCCCAAAGGCCGGCTAATAGTTTCTAACATTGTCTTTTCTGCTGCTTTTTGTCCTCAGACTTGTATATATTGACTAAAAAAACAAAAATGAACAGAAAAAACAAAACAGAAAAACCTTATGGCACCGAGTTAAAATGTCGGACTGCGGATCGCATGGTCCGGGGTTCGATTCCCGCTGAGCTCCTCGGCGATTCTTTCTGATTTCGATTGTATGTTCCTAGCTATTATTTTGTATAAATTATCATACCTAATCATGTTTTTTGTATGCCTTCAATGGTTATGTGATGTCTGGGGCCGTGCATTCTTTATTGTACCTTAGACTGTGTATAACGCTTTTCGTCAAACTCGAGCGTTGTGCGTTTTCATCAAATCCAGCTCAAAAAGACATTCTGTATGAAAAAAAAAAAGAAGATACTTCTCTGCCCTAAGTCAATTTAAACTGGCAATATACGTGAATAGTGCGCATACACCTACCCCACTCTCCGACGTTACACCAATGCGGTGGCGCTGCTGTCGGCCCTGCGCATGCGCAGATGCTTCGCCTTGCGGATATCTGGTTTCTGTGTATGTGCAGTGCCCACACCTGGTGCGGGCTAAGGAGGGATTGTTTGTAAACAGCATGGTTGTGTATACTCGTACGCACTTCTCCAGATTGCTTCCGATACCTTTCTTTATATTCAAAACACGCAACTGTTTAGACGGAGCAGCCCAATTGTTTCAACTTGTTTGCAGTAGAGCCCGACTAAGTGCAAGGGTTGCTATGACAACAGCTGCGTCTGCTCCAAAAAAACGGGGTAACAACCGGTTTGTTCTGAGCCGACGTAGCTGTTTCCATAGCAACCCTCGCACTCGGTCCGACTCAACGCAAGTGCGTGAACCGCCCTTTAGAACCAGTACCGTATTTTCCGGGCTATAGTCCGCGGACTATACATGTTTAAAAGTTGAAATTTCTGGCTGTGCGGACTATCTACGCGTGCGGACTATACAGGAATTATGTTTTTCAAGATCGTTTATTATGACGAGACGTGACGAATTTTGTGCACGAAAGTGTATGTTAATGATGATTTATGCACATTATAGGCTTTATTGTGAGCTAAAAAGCAGACATTTGTAAACGTGTGCCGTCTATGAGAAGATTTTCGCGTCGACTAAGCACGAGGTGCGGACTATGCACCGGGTGCGGGCTATCTAAGCAAAATCTTTTATTTTTGACCCCAAATTTCCCCCTGCGGACTATACACCGGGTCCGGACTATGGTCCGGAAAATACGGTACTATTTTACGCGAAGAGCCAAAATAAATGTTTATGTATGTGAAAAAAAAAAAAAAAAAAAATCGACTGAAATTGCAAGGGGGTGTCTGAGCCCTATCTCACGCTCAAATCTTGGCCGGAGAGTTTTCCGGGCAATCTCCAGCCTCCTGATTGGATGCCAGCGCGAGCATGATCTACAGCCTAGCATAAGCAAACAACACTCGGGCGCAGCGCTCAGCGAGGCACAGAAACGACGCGTTGCGGAGTGCCGACGGCGTACGACGTCGTATAGAACAGACGTTCCTGCTCTGCACGCTCTCAAACGTACACATACATGCACATACGTACCCTTCCCCCTACCCCCCCCCCCCCCCCAGAACAAACATAAAATAATAAGAAAAAAAAGATCAGCAAGCAAAGAAAGCACACCATCGTTCAGACAACCGCTACCACGAAAAGAAACGAGCGGAGTAAATATGAAAATGCGCCGGTGGTGGCGGCCGTGGTGGCGTCGAGTCGTTTGCAGGATGGCCGCCGCGATGTGTGTGTATGGGGCCCCGAACACATTTGCTCGCGAACGCGGTGCCCGTCCTGCTTGCTAAATGGACTGGATTATCGGTCGCGGCCAGGAGTTGCGACGGGCTCTCTCTCTTTCTCGAGTTCCCTCCTCCCCTTTCTTCTTCCTTTTTGTACCCAGTACTCTTGACTTCCCTTCCTCCAAGTCGTGGACTCCTTCTCCCCACTCCCTCGCTTTCCAGTTTCTCGCGAGGAGGCGCTTCGGTTTCAGTTGTCGCGTAGCTGTCGCCACTTACGGCACACGCCCCTCCAGAGTTGTTTGTTTCTTGCCCTTTCTTTGTCCCTGCATTTCCACGTTGAGCCTTCGCGACGACAGGTTACTGTCGGTGTTATGCCGGCGTCGCTTCGCGTGTTTGTCTCATTCCAACTTGCCAACCGGTCTGTCTGGGCCCGGGGTCTGCCTGCTCTTATCGCCGCTGAAATTGAGCCGCCCTTTTTTGTTGATTCCTCTCGTATCTGCGAGTTATTTATGGATCGAAGAGCGACGCCGATAGTCAAGTTATACGCGCATCTTTACGGCCCTTCCCAATGTTCCCATGATCCAAGTTTCTTCTTTTTTTTTTTTTTTAAAATCATTGCAACACTTTTTTTTTTAATGCATCCAATTTGAGCGAAACTTCGCAACAACTTATTTATACTTCGTTTTGGTTTAAGTCCAGACGCAGCCGCCGCTACGAGGTAATGGATGGAACCAATAAAGCAGCGTCAAAAGTGCAAGTCACAATGTCTCTTTTTTTTATGATTGTTCAGCGATGATAGAGCACGTGCAGAAACATGGCGAACATCATGATGGTGCGCTTTTGATGCTTTCTGATTGGTACCATCAGCTCGTAGCGTCGGCTGCGTCTGGTCTTAAGGTGAAAGGAAGTATGAATTGTTTTACTCTCGTATTGGAAAAAAAGTGAAAGTGTGCATTCATTGCCGAGTTTAGTGTGGAGATATTTCTCCAGAGCGAGCCGACGGCTTGTTTTCTTCGTTCTGCTGGTAAAGGAGAGTTGCGTACTCTCACGAGACTATATCGGTCTCTGCGCCTGCCTCGTATGCTCAATCGGCTACAACGCCCGTCGTTCATATTTCAATTTCTGATTGTTTACCCAATCGTATCTACTTCTGCTGCCCCGAAGCCAACCCACTCCACGGTCCGACTTCGTCGGAGCGGCCGCCTCTAGAGGGAAGTATAGGCCTAGGCGTCCTCTTCGTCCCTCCCGTCTTCTCTAGTCCAGTCTCCCACTCCTACCGCCGGCGCCTTGCCCTGGTCGTTTTCCTCGTGGCCCGTTCCCCCGCTCCGTCCCATAACTGCCATCTAGGATCCCGAGTCCTCGGCCCGTGTTTGTTCCGTCACCGCTCATTTCACTCCGCCCCAGACTCTCGCGCGAGCCATTTCCACCCCGAAACTCGCTCCCCGATGGAATACTGTCTCTCCCAGCCCAATATTGTATCGTCTCCCTTTTCTCAGTCTGTGTGTATGAAACTTTTTCCCGCTCACTTTGCGAAACAGAGAGAAGGCCACTCGCTGGCTTCCTCCGAGGTGTATCTCGCGCTGCGCTCACTGGACAGTGCTGCCCTTCCCCCCCCCCCCCCCCCCCCCCCCTCCACACACACACACTTTCGAAACAAACGCAAACAAACTCAAGGAAGGATAAATAATGCGCATCAAAGAATACGGCAATTCTATATCCCTCAGCGCCGTCGTCCCTTTTAGAGCCTCGCTTTCTTACGAAGGCACGAGCCAACGCCCTCGTCAAAGCCAACGGTTTCGCCATATTCTGTTGTTGGATGTACCGTGGATCGCGGGAGAGGTATATACGAAGCAGCCGATTCAGCCAAGCATGGGGAATGCTACACCTCGCTGCATTCTTTCTGCGCGTCTGGACCTGCATGTTCTATGTTCCAGTCAACTGAACGAATCAGCTGTCTGGAATGCGCTGGGGAGGGAACTTGCCACGCGTAAGTGCGTCAGCATGTCTGTATCTGTGTGTAGGAAAGACAAAAAAAAAAAAAAGGGGTGGGCGGGTGGGGCGGGCGTGCGGGCGTTGCTTATAACATTATCTGTAGCCTAGTGAAAGACAAACCATAGCCCGAGTCCTCGTTTCGGTTTATAGTTACGTCGGACACGTACGCGTTAGCTCTGTTGTCTCTTTGCCCAAATATCCCGCTAAAAAACAACAACAACAGCAATAAAGAAAAACAAAAACAAAAAAAAACGCAGCCACGAATTGTGTTTCTGACGCCGAGAGATAACAAGTGGCAGCAAAACTAACCAACAGCTAGGAGCGCTCGGAGCAACGTACGCCGGGGACAGACGCTGGATCGGAATGCGAAGCATCGCATTCCCCGCTGCGGAATGTGAAGAAGGCGTGGGCACGCGGGGGGACCGGGATTGCTTTTTGCGCCCGATTTCCGCCGGGGCGTCTCCCCGCGACGGCGCCGCACCGGATTTGAAGCGTTCTGTTTGATGTTTGAGCCTGAAGTCCCGACACACTTCACACTCGGCTTGGCTACTTCGGTCGAAGTATAGCGCGAAATAAAAACGAAATACAAAAAATAAAATTGTACGGGCGGGGCACGAGACGAGCACGAAAAGAATGTGTGATGCAAGTATGCTTCTATTTCATGCATTCATTATTTTTATCGTCTTTACATACCCGTCAAATCGTTTATTCGGCACCTTCGCCGCGTTTCACCACTGCTACGGGACTCGATCGCGCCAAGCGATTGGCCACGTTCAATGTGCAATGTTCGTTCCTTATGAACGTGGAAGTACATACACCAATGCAATGTTTATGAATCCGCGGATCAGCGTGCATTTCCAACCGTCCAGCGCCTGCATGCTCGTAGTTTCCGAAAACGAGCAAGGCATGAGACATACGCACAAACGCCGAAAAGGACACCGGTCCGAAACTGTTTGTACAAACGAGAGTGCGAATGAAGTACACGGGACTTGTAATTTCGTAGAATGCAGTGGTTGATCTTTCTTGGCTCCGTTTCAGTATTACTTGGGAACGGGCCAAAGCTACGTCACCCAGTGAGCCAATTAAAGCGAAGAAGCGAGCCACACTAGCCAACCGCAACTCTATGTAGAATACGGTCTACTAAACGTCCCTAATAAAGGTACCTTAGCTAAAGAGACCTTTGTGATTGTGTGAATGTGATACTAGACATCCCGCGTTATTGAGGTGTTTCACTGTTTAAATTTCGGATTCGTTTTGCATGGTTTAATGTTTCGCACAATTAGCAAAATATAATAAAATTCACTGCTCGCGCAATGCCAATTTGTTTGCTCTGAAACGCACTTGAGGAGATTTTCTTTTAGTTTGCCCGTGATAAGGGCAAGCCGTACCCTGCCTTTTTGATACGGAACCTACTTGACTCTTGGAGTGATAGCACTAGCCCTTGTCTCGTCGGTGTCAATAAAAGGAGCACTAGCGTTGCAATTAGATCGTGTGCTTTTTGAAAGTGTGACAACGTCAGAGCAATTTGTTTGCTCTGAAACGCACTTGAGGAGATTTTCTTCTAGTTTGCCCGTGATAAGGGCGAGCCGTACCCTGCCTTTTTGATACGGAACCTACTTGACTCTTGGAGTGATAGCACTAGCCCTTGTCTCGTCGGTGTCAATAAAAGGAGCACTAGCGTTGCAATTAGATCGTGTGCTTTTTGAAAGTGTGACAACGTCAGAGCAATTTGTTTGCTCTGAAACGCGCTTGAGGAGATTTTCTTCTAGTTTCCCCGTGATAAGGGCGAGCCGTACCCTGCCTTTTTGATACGGAACCTACTTGACTCTTGAAGTGATAGCACTAGCCCTTCTCTGGTCGGTGTCAATAAAAGGAGCACTAGCGTTGCAATTAGATCGTCTGCTTTTTGAAAGTGTGACAACGTCAGAGCAATTTGTTTGCTCTGAAACGCACTTGAGGAGATTTTTTTCTAGTTTGCCCGTGATAAGGGCGAGCCGTACCCTGCCTTTTTGATACGGAACCTACTTGACTCTTGGAGTGATAGCACTAGCCCTTCTCTGGTCGGTGTCAATAAAAGGAGCACTAGCGTTGCAATTAGATCGTCTGCTTTTTGAAAGTGTGACAACGTCAGAGCAATTTGTTTGCTCTGAAATGCACTTGAGGAGATTTTCTTCTAGTTTGCCCGTGATAAGGGCGAGCCGTACCCTGCCTTTTTGATACGGAACCTACTTGACTCTTGGAGTGATAGCACTAGCCCTTCTCTGGTCGGTGTCAATAAAAGGAGCACTAGCGTTGCAATTAGATCGTCTGCTTTTTGAAAGTGTGACAACGTCAGAGCAATTTGTTTGCTCTGAAATGCACTTGAGGAGATTTTCTTCTAGTTTGCCCGTGATAAGGGCGAGCCGTACCCTGCCTTTTTGATACGGAACCTACTTGACTCTTGGAGTGATAGCACTAGCCCTTCTCTGGTCGGTGTCAATAAAAGGAGCACTAGCGTTGCAATTAGATCGTCTGCTTTTTGAAAGTGTGACAACGTCAGAGCAATTTGTTTGCTCTGAAATGCACTTAAGGAGATTTTCTTCTAGTTTGCCCGTGATAAGGGCGAGCCGTACCCTGCCTTTTTGATACGGAACCTACTTGACTCTTGGAGTGATAGCACTAGCCCTTCTCTGGTCGGTGTCAATAAAAGGAGCACTAGCGTTGCAATTAGATCGTCTGCTTTTTGAAAGTGTGACAACGTCAGAGCAATTTGTTTGCTCTGAAATGCACTTGAGGAGATTTTCTTCTAGTTTGCCTGTGATAAGGGCGAGCCGTACCCTGCCTTTTTGATACGGAACCTACTTGACTCTTGGAGTGATAGCACTAGCCCTTCTCTGGTCGGTGTCAATAAAAGGAGCACTAGCGTTGCAATTAGATCGTCTGCTTTTTGAAAGTATGACAACGTCAGAGCAATTTGTTTGCTCTGAAACGCACTTGAGGAGATTTTCTTCTAGTTTGCCCGTGATAAGGGCGAGCCGTACCCTGCCTTTTTGATACAGAACCTACTTGACTCTTGGAGTGATAGCACTAGCCCTTCTCTGGTCGGTGTCAATAAAAGGAGCACTAGCGTTGCAATTAGATCGTCTGCTTTTTGAAAGTGTGACAACGTCAGAGCAATTTGTTTGCTCTGAAATGCACTTGAGGAGATTTTCTTCTAGTTTGCCCGTGATAAGGGCGAGCCGTACCCTGCCTTTTTGATACGGAACCTACTTGACTCTTGGAGTGATAGCACTAGCCCTTCTCTCGTCGGTGTCAATAAAGGGAGCACTAGCGTTGCAATTAGATCGTCTGCTTTTTGAAAGTGTGACAACGTCAGAGCAATTTGTTTGCTCTGAAATGCACTTGAGGAGATTTTCTTCTAGTTTGCCTGTGATAAGGGCGAGCCGTACCCTGCCTTTTTGATACGGAACCTACTTGACTCTTGGAGTGATAGCACTAGCCCTTCTCTGGTCGGTGTCAATAAAAGGAGCACTAGCGTTGCAATTAGATCGTGTGCTTTTTGAAAGTGTGACAACGTCAGAGCAATTTGTTTGCTCTGAAATGCACTTGAGGAGATTTTCTTCTAGTTTGCCCGTGATAAGGGCGAGCCGTACCCTGCCTTTTTGATACGGAACCTACTTGACTCTTGGAGTGATAGCACTAGCCCTTCTCTCGTCGGTGTCAATAAAAGGAGCACTAGCGTTGCAATTAGATCGTGTGCTTTTTGAAAGTGTGACAACGTCAGAGCAATTTGTTTGCTCTGAAACGCACTTGAGGAGATTTTCTTCTAGTTTGCCCGTGATAAGGGCGAGCCCTACCCTGCCTTTTTGATACGGAACCTACTTGACTCTTGGAGTGATAGCACTAGCCCTTCTCTGGTCGGTGTCAATAAAAGGAGCACTAGCGTTGCAATTAGATCGTGTGCTTTTTGAAAGCGTGACAACGCCGAAGAAGTCTTCGGGATTTTGATGCTTTAAGGGACCCCTTTCAAATGTGTGCGCCATGCAGCTAGTAACTGCTGCGTCATTTATTAGAGGCAGCCACGTTTTGGGCATGCGCTTTGACGACGTATAGCACACGAGTGATGAGTCAGTGTTCGGCTTAAACTCGAACTCAAATGTATTGGAGACGAGTGTTCCTCCGGTATTTCTGCGCGGTTTCAGGTTCAATCCGGCGCTTCGCCCTCGAAGTGATGCCCAATGTTTGGAAACGGTCGATGTGATTTGATGGGATTTTGTAAAGGCTCTAATGCACCTAGTGAAACACGAGAAGGATTTCATTTTTACATCCCTCATGCGATCTATCCTTTATGCAAAACCTTGACCTTTGGAAGGAACGACGCCACTCTCACGGCAGTCTGCGGGTCACTAAAAGATGGCCGGAAGGAGAAACTGAACCGACACAAGCACGGCCTCAACACACTAAAATAATTTATATATATATATATATATATATATATGCATTTTTTTCACCTATACTCATATTACTTTTTATACGTTTTCTTTTTTTTTTTTTTCAACGAGCAAAGGGTATACGTTCATCTAAAAAGAGTTGAAAGTTTTGACGCATGACAAGAACGAGTCGGAAAGGGCAAAGGACTTCCAAAGCGGGATCAGGACACCACGAAAACTTCGCTAGAAAACTAAATGCGACTAAAATAAAAAATAAGAGAAGCTCCGAGTTGGAACGAGAGGAAAGAAGGG
This sequence comes from Ixodes scapularis, assembly GCF_016920785.2. Taxonomy (NCBI): domain Eukaryota; kingdom Metazoa; phylum Arthropoda; class Arachnida; order Ixodida; family Ixodidae; genus Ixodes; species Ixodes scapularis. The sequence goes on from NW_024609884.1 coordinate 11,360,682, forward strand.
AGGTAAAACATATTGCAGAGTCACCGAGACTTGTTACGGAGGCCGGCGGAACCCATTAGGCTTAATTGGACAACGGTGCCGTCGTCGAGGCAGCAGTCCGCCCGAAGGGATCGCGCGCCACGGGACACCGAAAACAACAGAGCAGGACGCGATGCAGGTAGCCGAAGGCCTAATCCAATCACAAGCGAGCAACGCCGCCACGCACGCAAAGGCCTATAGGCTAACCATCGGGCAACGCCGATAGAGCGCCATGCCTAACGACATAATAATCGGCGCGAGACGCTGCCGCGTCGGCAAGGGGCCCGGACTGGGCGACAAATCAGTGCGTGCTAAAACGATTAGGCGTCGTGAAAGCTTCGCCGAAAAGCCCGTGCTCGCTGCTTCTTCTATAACGGCTCTATGGTGAGCTTTAACGAGTATTTCAATGCGTATGCAGTAAGAATTTGAGTAGGGGCGGCATTTTTAGACGAGATAGGATATTATGGAACTGAGGGGCTTCTGGGTCACTCTGAACAATTGATTCGTACAAAGCGTTATTTTGTGTGCTGTCCTCGGTTGCCACAGTCCGTAGTGTGAACGAGTCTTCTGGCTTGTCAATTGTGTCAGTCGGTCACGTAGCGATTCTCTCCTTCTCTACCAACATGCCGGCTGAAAACCAAGCTTTTACGCCATTGACTCTGAACACAGTGAGGGCTAGGAGCGCAAGTCCTTAACCCTAGGAGCTACGTCTACGGTCTACTGGATGAGATAGCTCGCAGAACCGACACCGAAGTTAACGAAGCTCGCAGTTTACGTAAAACGGGACTGAATTTACTTTTCTACTATTGGGTTTGTAATAATGGAGTCCTTCGGACACTACTTTGGATTGCACATCGTGTTACAATACTAATGTGTTATAGAAGAACGTTGACAATGAAAAAGAGGACTATGCATGAACGCTGAGCGGATTCTCAAAATATGAACGTGCAGTTTGCATTTTGCAAGCGTGGAACATGCTGCATACCTGGTTGCTTGAACCCGGAGTACATTCTCAAAGGACCGAACTAACTCAAATTTCCTCTAGACCGGTTCCCAAGCCAAGACACTCGCTCTCCAAGACATCATGTAGACTGCATACCAAAGGCTCCTTTGAGCTTGCTTCTCGGTGTCTATAGAAAGTCTGAGATTTGCCTTTCTCAACAAAACTAGAAAGTACGTGTAGCAGGTACGCATTGTGTAGGGACAATAGTTCTGTATGACACATAAGCGGGGATAGCTTTTAATGTATATCATAAAAAAAAAAGCAGAGGCATATATCAAGAAGCCTCCGGAATATTTTCAAGAAGCCTTCATCGTCCCCCAATTATAACCCGGTGCAAGGAGGTACCTGGAAAGTCATTGCGATGCCGGTAAGCCATACAAAGACCCTACCGCAACAGGAAGTCTCAGCGATCGTGACGACCTTTCTTGTTTTTTCAGGCTCTGTAGCTGCAGCCACGATGCATTTTTTAATGCCACTTCTTACAAATAACGATTTAAGATTGCATTTTATAACAACCCAATCAAAATATACGATGGAACAAAAAAACACAGCCCCTGCGCCCTCGTGCTTTTATAACACTCAATATTTACGAAGCGGTCTCGTCCTATCTGCAAGTTATGCAAGTTATTTGCAATTATGCAACCTGATTATTTTTCTCGCGTGCCATGTTCGGGTCTGTCCTGATTTGGGATTTGACGAAGGAGAAGAAGCGTTGGGCAGGACGGCAGAGGCGCGAGCAGGGGAAAGTAATCCTGGGAAACGGTAGCGCCTTTACCTTCACTGCCTGCTAACCGGACACAAACAGATACTAATATACAAACGACCGAAACCTCTCAGGGCGATTGACCGATCGGTCTCCGTTGCCATGACAATCGCCATTTAGGTCCCTTCACATATTCGAAATTTCGAAAGAGTCGTTTCGTAATCAGTGTCGCCAAGATCCCTACGGTCCGGAGCATTATCTTGCGCATTTCAAGATAGAGACAATGTTGGTCAATTCCACCCAGCCGCGACGCCGCATGTGGTGATAGTTGCGAAGATGTGCGATTGTTTCTCCGATGTGTGGATAACAAAATCTCGGTATGCAAGAAATGTTTTCTTATAAAGCAACCTGTCACTGGGAAGTTGAATCGTCTCACCAAGAATGGAGGGATCAAGGAAAAACTGTTCATTCCATGTACCAAAATGGCGAGAATATGGGGAGCTTGGTGCTACTTTCCCGGGATCCACTAACTTTAGAGCAGGGAGACATTCGGCAGCGACACGAAAAGCAAGACGCGCGTTCTGCGACGTCCCGAGGGAGCGCCTGTCGAGGCCGAACAACGGGTTTGGCGGGGACCCTAACCGGTGCGGCAACCACCAACCGCCTACACCACCGGCTGCGACCCGGAGAGGCCAGAGATGCCATCGGCGATGTTCCGAAGAAGCATCTGGTCGAGGTGAACGAGTTCTGCGGTGCGCCGCTACAATACATCTACAACTCGAAGGACCAAGTGATATATCGGTGTCCCGGTCGCAAGGACGGCAACAACCGTAATCCACACCGTCGGCTGCGACTGGAAGGGGACAAGGCCGAGAATCGAGGCCGGTAAACAAGACCAAGAACAAGACAGCAGCCGGTCACGAAAGAAATGAGCGATATCACCAATAAGGACAACGTAAGATTGACGCAGATTCCCAAATGTAGATTTGTATATAGTTAGTGTTCCTTTTTTTCTATTGAATTTACTCTCCTGTTGTATCTCAACAGTGTGTCCCGTGTCTTCAATCGGCAGTCTTGCCGTACCCAAACACCACAGGGTCACAGTATTTGACTACGACGACAAAATAAACCCCAGTGCACGTTGCCAATATCGGGCTACTTGCAGTAAGCTGACTCATGAAAATGCTCAACAGGTGGAACTGTCTCGGTGGTCAGGGCTCTGGCGCAAGCATGGGTGCCTGCGATATTCGGTTACGCATGGTCATGCATGAGGGCGCTGCCCAATCATAATCTAATGTACCAACCTAGTGGTAGGGCAACCAGAAGGTTGTTCCAAACTTGTTCGGTAGATATATGCGATTCAGGCGTTTACAAAGAGTCAAGTTTGTGAAAGAAAAATCACCCGGCCAATGAGAGCTTGGCAACAGCAAACAGAAAACACACGAACACTTCAAATGACCAGACACGGAAATGTCAGGGGTGAGATCCTAAAAGATCGCGATTATAGCGGTGGGACCTTTCATATGGCAGGTCTCGAACAGTTTTCCACTCGTTATCGAGAAAACAAAAAGGCCATAAACGAAAATGTTTCTTACTCACAAATTAATTTGAAGAGTTATCCCAATTGTTAGACAAATTTTTGTTCACTTCAAAAGTAACGGTTGCAGTTTTAGTATTTCACTGGGTCACGTGACTTGCTGACACGTCATCTTTTATACCAGTACTACTCAAAATTCAGCGAGAGCATTTGCAGGAGGTTTAGTCGCCCAATTTGTGTTGCTTTCGTGAGAGGCTTCTATTTTATCCCAGATATCCAGGAAGAAAGCACCGAGTCGAAAAATACCAACTAAAGAACCTTTTCAAAATGCAGTGTCATCTGGCGGCTCAAGAAGCAGTTTCACTTTCCACAAACTAATGGTGGTTATGAAACTGTATTTCATCGGGCACCGTCACTTTCCCTTTCGCACGTCAGTGGCAGACGAAAATTGGTTCTTCGATTACCTCATAATTTGTTCTTGGTTTGTTATATTTTCGATGATGTGAACATAAGAACTCTCCAGTACAAGTGGCTAAGCCCCTTGATTACATTTACGCCATCAAAGGATCTGCAGCCAAACTTGTGCTAAGCGATTGATTGAACCACACTCCGAAATAAATGCTTACGCAGTCATAGTATCGAATTCGCTAGTCATGTTGTACTGACGTTTAGAAAGCACAGGCTCCACTTGGTAGTATCTTCAACCTCTTCCCTCACCAGTCTCAAGAAGGCCGCCATTAGTTTGGCACAAATGCCGTACAGTGAGATGATGATAGTGATCGAAATTGCGAGACTGAAGTTTCAAAATCTACTATTCAAACCATAATTTTGAAAAGTAATCTGGATGGTTCCACAACTAACGTTTTCTGTATATCCACCTCTCGGTAGAGCGGCGGGACTTGTAAACTCCCTGAAGGACTGAGGGTTATAAGGTGGTCCTATTTTATGTTTTTGAATTGTTAATACTAGTAAATGATACCCCTTCCCCCTCCCCTCCCAGCTTATGGTTCCTCATTTCAGGATCAGGAATTATGCTGGTCCCGGCCGTTCCATCTTCTGGTTCACGCTCCGGATAGGGACGGCCTTCCACGTGACTCTTCGTCCCGGTCAGAAAGTTCTTCCAGGCGCTTAAAAAGTGCGAGAAGAAGACGGAAGAAAAAAAATTAGACATTGGGAAGGTGGACATAACCGAGTAAAGGATATGTGACTGGTAATATAAGTGGAGTGAAGAATTAATGTTGTCCTATTCTTCTCCTGACAATCCGTTGGGCGGTAGGTACGCGCACCCGGTCGCGGAGATGCGCGTCCGCCGGTCACACGGAGCATACTTTTGAGCAGTATTACATTAAAAGGCTTAACCTTAACGTTTCATTTGTGAGGTACAAGAAAATTGTTTCTGTTAAAAATGCTAAGTGAGGTGACCTGTGTCAATGTTTGGCTGGGACTCCAATTTGTGTTCCGCGATAACCTCTGGTAGATGACGCGGAAATTCCAGCACCAGGGCCTTTGCGTTGGTTCTACCCAAAATCAGGCGGCTGCCTGGCCGGCCTTTTGCTAATCGTTGGGCGTTTCCTTTTCGCTATAGTTTATCGTACGCCAGACAAATTAGAACACGAAGATGATTCTTTCTCTTCTTCTTACGTGGCTTCCAATGGCCTCCCGGTTCGAGCTTTTGAACGCTGGCTACCCGCAGCTTTAGGTTCTTCTGAACTGAAACAGGATCTTTGTCGATGACGTGATTGAAAGTTCTAATATTTAGGGAAAAAATAAAAGAAAGCAACCGAACAAAGAAATAATCGAAAAATATTTGACGGCCGTTTTTTTTTTTGCCTCTTCTAAATATGGTGAAATGGGGTCCGTTTAATCACGATGCAATAATTAACTCTACTAACGCGTTGCCTTTCCCGCTCTCTTTTCAGTACGCGTTCTTTTCGAGGGTGTCTGGCTCGCCAGCCGGAGCTTTGCACAGAACAGCGGGTCGAGTCCGCACGACGAGAGGATCCAGGCGTCTCTCCACGCAACACAACAAACACTCGCGGGCCCCGCGTAACTTCCCCCAGTACGTACACCATTCCACGGCACTCCAGTCTGCGCAAAATAATAAGAACCGAAACATCGGCCAGCGGAAGCCAACCCAGAACGCGGTGAACGAACGACGAGCAGCCCGGGGCGGAACCGCGCCAGCAGAAGCCTTATACTCAAAAATTTTCACGTCTCTCGCAGAAATATGGTTATTGCTCGGCCATGCCCAGCTGTAAACAATAATGGCGACCCCTAGTGAAGCGCGCTTCGAGCCCCATAAACTGCCGCAAAATAAGAAATAAGAGCGGGCCTCTCCTTCGAGAACAGTTTTCCGCTCTGTCGACGTGAACAAGAGAAACAAGCGAATACCAGGAAGTGCGAACCGGCCTTCTTTTTTTGTTTTTTAACGTATTATACTTAGGTGCTTACTGCGACATAATAATATCTGTATACCTGTTTGTATATCAGTTGCTACTTTTTGTGCCCGCTATATATCTTCTTTCTGCTTAGGGAGACGGACAACTATGGCAGCGACGTGCACTGGGCGCAGAATCAGGGGTGCGTTCTGATTGGTCGGCGGCGCGCGTGCAGTGGCGCCACCTCGCTGGATTTCCGGGTACTGGGGTCAAGAGAAACTCCCTTAATGAAGTTTTGCTGCCTAAGTACGCTCAGTTGTGTTGGGGACGACGCCCCGACACGAATACTGATGTCGAGGCCGAAGGCCGTGCGGGGACCGCCGTCATCGGGAGACACGGGCCGCGTTCCGTGCGATGTCCGATATGGGAGAGGCGGGGAAAGCGGTAAATAATTTCTTTCCCGCTGCGTACCACGGCATGCCCGTACTTAGTGCTCACACAAGTTGGACCGCCGCCGCCTCCAGGGCTCGTCTTCGTGCCGAATTCACATCTGGTTTCTGCCGGAGCGCTCCCCACTGAGAAGACGGCTCTTGCGTTTTGATTCGGTCAAACAGTTTCCCAGACTGCCAGAGTCGACTCCTGATGTCTCGTCTCGCCCGCGGAACTTTACTTAAAGAAATCATTGTCACTAACAAGTTAATGTGATGGAAATGGTCTACCAAACCAACAGGTTTTTTTTTGCTTTTTTTCATTTACTGTGTTTTGATGACTTCATCTGGAGCCGTTTAATATTTTTCAGATTTACCAATAACCAAACAATTTCAAATGTTTTAAACTCGAGCAATGAGACGTATCAAGCATAAACTATTGATCATAATTACAAAATGTAGTACTTTTTTTTTTTTCTTTATTTCTAAACACTTTCTATGTTGAAGCGTAAATTGTCCTTTCGGTTTCGTGAACGGTCCAAGACCAGTCGTGACCTTAGGCTTTGCCGCAGATGAAAAGCGACGACATGATTAGCTAGCATCTAACGCTTCCACTCCACCATTTTTTTCTTATAAACGAAAAAAAAAAAAAAACGAAAAAACTTTACCATACATAATATCTTTTTATTACATCTATGGGCTGTTGTTTATCCACCAAAAACATCATACCTGAAGGCACTGCAAATTGTTCAAATGTTACAAAATCGTTTTGTATAAAGTCCAAAACACGCGTACGGCCAAACCTCCTAAGGACACGTTTAATATATGACTGACTTCAAATTATCGTACGAGCCGTCGGGCGTTTCGTCGCTCTAAACAAATTTAATGAATGTAATTTCAGAAGTCAAAATGTTAAGTATAATGTAGGATAATAATAAAAACTCCTGTCTACCCGTATTGCGACTTTTCTCGAGTATACGGGACTCAAGGTAATACCTAACAAATATTTTATAAGTAATCAATGCTGTATAAATAGTACCACCTTTCAGCTAGTTGCCCCTTTAAAACCTATGATATGCTTTGGAATCAGTTAGGCCAATATGGGAACCCCTACGTAAATTTGGAGATATGAGCCCCTGGCACGTGTATCCAAATATTAAGTTAAAACGAATTTCCTGAAGCAAATATTTAACGGTATGAGATCGTTCTACACACATTACCCAAATTTCTGTAACAATCAATGATGATGTTATTTGAGAGCTTTAAATTAAACAAAAACAAAATATTATTTGGAAGAAAATGAGCATAGTTGGAAAATAGACGACCAGTTTTCCTTTGTCAGTTCCGTATTGATAATCGTTACTTATAATAAAACACAGGAATCTTATCTCAGTCGCGCATTCCATCTCGAAAATGATGATAATATCAAGCTAACGGTTATATCACAAGCTCCTACTTCACGCAATAATGTTCCCAGAAGCGCTTTATCGAGCAATGTTAAAAAAACAGCTTGCCCTAATCTTATGTATTTCTCACTTGATTATGCAAACTGCCTCGACTCCCAAGAGCTTAAACGTGTTTAAATAAATTATAAGGTTTGGAATCTAAGACTTCAAGATTTAAATTTTAATAAACAGCGGCAATATCAGACCAACTCGGTCTAAACCCAGCTTTCATTTAATTACCGTCTTTCTGCCTCAGAATCTAAATATTTCAGAATGTGTAGTGTTTCCAAGACCTTTAAATTAATAAAATGCCTAGGAGTGAATGCATTTCAGTTACCGCATTCTGTGCCGCATAATTTAGTTAAGTGTTTGGAACTCTTATATGGCGTCGTTAGTTCGGTGTTAAAAATGTCTTCTTCCTTTTTCTTGTTGTCTTTTTTTGTTTCTTTATGCTAAGTGGAAAGTAAATTGGTCGATATTCTCTTCATTTTACCCTCAATGTCTCATTGGTACTCTTGCATTAAAAGCCCTCTTTGGGCTCCGAATATTCGAGAATACCACAAGAAAAATTAGAAAATCGTTTACACGCCAAAATTAGATGCAGTGACGTTATGTGCATACGAATTTTGTCGTAAAAAATATTTGTAGTACGGCACAAAAAAAGTAATGCAAAAACTGTTAAGATAGTAATAATTAAAAAAACTATACTGTTTCGTCGTTGCAAAACTCCCTGAGAACGATCTCAACCATTTAAATAAGCCCCCCCCCCCCCCCGCACTAGTCTCAATACCCTAAAACTAAATTACCTGGCGTTAAAGCTAAAAGGCGGAGCGCTTTTCTCACATAAAACACGCAGCTAAGTAATCTAAGGAAAAGTTATCAACGCGGTATCCCTACGCTTCTTTTTTAACAAACCAAGAAACGGATTGAACACCGACCAGCAGGAACTATTTTGTTTGTGGAATATTCGTTTTAATGACATTGAAGCCTTCATAATAATCTTAAAACACGTCTTGGGGCGACCCCCATACTCAGCCTCCTAAACCCCTATAAACAACACCAAAGATAGGTTATTCTCAACGGTTAAGCTTATGGCATTTATAGTGTAAGTCGTGTAAGTTTGATTGTACTTTAGGTAATACCTAAACCTGTGGCCTACAAAAAACTGCCTTTTTTTCTGTCTTTATTTTGTTTTAATGCATGATGCCGATTTTTTTTATTTTTTTTTAATCTATCTGAAGAACCAGATCGACGCTTTTGAATGGAGACTGTCGAGCTTCCGTTGAAAAGGACGCATTTTGAGCTGAGCCCCTAATCTTATTCCCGGGTTTTGTTCTGAAGAGCGACAGACGCTTCGTGACGCGTTTCTAGAATTCAGCGGAAGAGGAAAGGAGTTCTGGGAGGAAAAAGTGCTCAAAAACCTCCTTTGAAGGCTCCGATGAGGCCCCAGGGCATCTTTGTTCAGAATGGGATTGGCTCCATCGCTCTCACAAGGACTTCACTTGCCTCGAAACACCCTCGCGTTGATACTGGTTCTTCTTTTATTTTTTTTTTGTCGGACTTCTTAAATGTCATCGTTGACTGAAAAAAACTAAATTACAGTCGATGCATGAAAGAAAATGAGGTCCACTTGGTCTGGAAAGATCGAAAAGCTCGTCCAAGTTATGCCTCGCCTTAACCTTCCAATATGCCTTTTGAAAGATAAATTAAATATGAAAAAGAACTTCAACTCTTGGGATGCACAAACATTCGAGGGGTGTTCGGTAATCAGGACCTCCTGTAGTAAAATTTAATATGAGTGCGTCAAATCAACGAATTCTGATATAAATACCCATGAATAATATCCTGTTGATATTACTTGGGACCGGTTTTAATGTATATTATAATTCCACGGTTGTAGGCTGCGTATATTTTTCTATAGCTTCGGGGCAGCGCACACCTATAGCCGACTATGAAATAATTAAACGCAAAATCGCAAATATATGGTTGTGCTACTTGAAAAAAAAAAAGGCGTGGACAGGAAGGTATACACGACGTTTCGGGCGGACGCCATGTTTCAATTGATAGGCGCGAAATACGGCAAGGAACAAGCAAGGGTCGTGCACGTCACAAAAATAGGGGTAGCTACAGTACATTGGCCGAGAGGGAGGGGAAGGCGAAATCGTTAGAAGACGGAGTACAACTTCTTCGCTTGTCATATGCTTTTTGCAGATTTTATTTGTAGCTGATAAGAGATGAATGAAAGGGAATGGAATTCATAGCCAAATGATAAAGAAAACGCACTGTCGTTGACATATTTTTTCTCTCTCTCTCTCTTCATCTTTCCCTTCCGCGGGTTCCGTTATATTATCGAATACATCGTAGAACGTATGATACCTCATTCGGTTTTATATGTGACAGGGGCGCATATAACGGTTCCATAAGCACGTGTTTTAAGTGATATTTCTGACATTGTTTTCTCGTTCGATTACCGAATATTTGCGCGTCGCACGGATTTCCGGTCTGCCTGCTTTAATTCGTGCAGCCGTCATTTATGGTGCAGCGTGCGAGGGGTGACATTTCGGTAGCCTGCTTGTGCCTTTGGACATAAATTCATAGAATCACCTTGGCTCTTACCGAGAGTCAATTTGATCTGAATCACTGTAGGCAGCAGCAGTAGATGGTTGATGCCCCTTTGGCACCCACCACTGGTCAGTGAAATTCAAAAAAAGGTATTGTCTGCTCTTCAGAAAGAGATATTTTGCAGTTTGCATGTCGTCGCTCGATGACTTGATTTGGCCGATAGATATTTTGTACGGTTCAAAGAAGATCACGTTTAGCGTTGGATGTTTCGAAGGATTATGCACGCACATCAGCAATTTTCATTATTCTGGTAGAACTATATAATTTTTTTCGGTAAGACATATACAACTGCCTTCATATGTTTGGTACCTTGAGTTATTCGCGCGGAGTATGTAAATAAAATGGAAAAGACGTTTACAATCCCCTGTAACGCCGACATAGAGCGCAGCTCTTGAGGAGGAGGAGGAGGAGGGGAAGGTACAGAGAGGAAGGTATGCTCCTCCTCCTCATCCGCCCCTCTCCTCCTCCTTCCCTGGTCCCCTCCCATTTAGCGAAAATTTATGACTAAATTTCTCGCAGAATTTAGCGGAAAAAAATCCCCGATACATTTTGCGGGGATAATTCCCCACTAAATTTAGCGCGAAACTTTTTCCGCAAAGTTCAGCGGGAACATTTACCCACAATGCAACGCACGGTGACGTCACACATGACGTCACGTGTGACGTTATTATGGGAGATGTCCCATGATGCAAAACGCGGTTACGCCGACGCCGATCCCACTTCAAGCCGGAAACGGCGCCTAAAAGCTGCGCTCTCAAAAAAAAAAAAAAATAATAATAAAAACTGGTTTTATTAAACTTTATTTTCTAGTTTTCCAAAGTGCCATCGAAGTGGTCATCTTCGGCAGGCAAGTACACAAAAGTCGACTGTAGAACGTAGAACGTAGAACGTTCTACGTTCTACGTTCTACGTAGAGCGATAGAACGTAGAACGTTCTATCGCCTTCCATGGGTTCGCCTGGCGTTCGAGGCGACCACACGTCGCCGGCTGGTTCGGAGCGAAAGCGCAGTGACACGGCTGGCGACAGATGTCGCCGCTGACGAGCTAAAGCACACGAAGTGGGACAAATCGGGGTTCCCCCGGCGTTGGGCGTGTACACTTTGGAAAGGATTGACGCCGGCGGTCAGCCCTGGCGATGCATCACTAGATGCTCCTGATTAAGGGGCGCCACGAGGCAATCAGCGCCGATCATCCATCTTGCCGAAGGGGTCTCGGCGCTACGCTGTGCTGGTTCAATGCCCTCTCTCCCGATATTTTGTCCCTCGCCGCGTCCCGAGCTTCTTAAAAGCTGGCTAGAGCTGGAATTTTTCCCCGGCGCATTGTGGATAGGTTTCTTTCTTTCTTTCTTTCTTTTTTTTTTTTTTAGTACGAGCTTTTAGTGTTTATTTTTGCTTTTCTTTTGTGTATTAAAGTTTTCAGCCTGGGCCAGGTCCTGCGAAGTTTTCCTTTCTGCCCGATAGGCGCTCCCAAAGTCTGCCCGGTCACTTCGGGGTCCCCGTGGCGACTGTTGAAGAAAGGAGTTGGAGACGCGCATCCAAGAGGTTGACCAGAGACCTGAGTATTCATGATGTCAACAGAATACGACCTCGTTGGGCGTTCCTCTCGGACTTGGGTCCAGAAAATCTGTCGTCACACACTGTGGTCGGTGAGTATGGATGCCATAACCTGCCCGTGCTATTTACACTCTTACTATTGTGGCTGGAGCGCGTCTTCGACTGGTGCGTTTAGCGTCGTATGCTGCATGCACATACATAAAATTGATCCCGAAGTGGCAACAAATGAAGTTACAGAAGCCGGAGTGTCATGCTGTTGCATGTCGCGATCCTAGCGGCTGGTCGTAGAAATTCCAACAAGAAGGCTGCGAGCAGCAGGAGCGAACGCGAGTGTCGCTGTCGTCACGGCGTACCAACTTCTGGCTGCCGAAGCTTCCGTGAACTGTCACACTGGAGAGCGACCTGCAGCAGAACAGGCGCCTGCCAGATACGCCAATGCTCCTAGGACGCCGCCAGGATCGCGACTGGCGACAGCCATGACACTTCTATGATGTCATCGGGCGGAAATCGAGGGACCACTTTTTTTTTTTTTTGACGCGGTAAACGAACTAGTCGGAGAGAGGCGTTTCAGGCACCATACTGCGACGATTTGAGAGCGAAGATTGGGCCAGCAAATAATAAAAATTGCCATCTAGCGTTTGACGTATGGAGTTGACAATGACCGGTAAGGTCAAGAAACACTTTCCGTGTCACCATCGGTATGGTAACTCGTGCCTCTTACTTTATGTTTGGATGGTACCAGCTATTCTGCAAGAGACGAAGCACGTATTAAACCACCATAGCATCGTATATTCTCGTTTTTTTTTTGTTTTTTTTTTTCTATCGCTGATTGTGGATTCGGCATATTTCGAAAAGTGGTAACGATGCTTTCAGAATCAACTCCTCCTTATGTTCTTTACACTGATCATAATCGTTTGTAATATCAAAAGATGCCAAATCCGTTCAATCCATGGCGATCTACCACTGCGCTCCAAACTGGATCTAAACATGCCCGTCTCGGTTCAAGTAAGATCCTTCGCCAGAGACAACGTTCAGTACAAGACCGTACCCGAGATAATTTAATTCTTTTGCTCACCGCTCTCGGGAATCGAAGCTGCAGGCGCTATGGAAAGAAAAAAAGAAAAATGGGCCGGCAACTCCACACCTAAATGACGCGCAATTTCTTAGGACGCGGAACACGTTCGTTGCTCTTGGCGTCCTCAATTATTCATACGGCGCCGTGTAGAGCAAAGGGTTCCGAGCGGAAATGATGGCTTCCCTTGTATCCGACCCATCCCGCTGGCGACGTCATGAAACATTCAGGGCAAAGGAGACAAGGCGAACAAAAGAGCTCGTCGTACAACGCAGACTGCGGGTGAGGCTATGCCATATGGCCACACACACGCACGGATGACCCCGAGGCACACTTGCATCGTAGCGTATACGCAATAAACGAAACGCTTGGGCGAACGAGCGTCGGGAAAGGAAGGGAGGAGAGTAGAAGGGGAGGGGGGGGGGGGGGGGGGGGGAGCCGAAGATGAAGAAACCCGAGATCGAAGACTCGCGTTGGTTCCTGGGCGTCCAAACTTTGCGAGAGTGGAGAGCGCATCTATTATTTCATCTCGCCGACGACGACAGGCCGCAAGGAGGCCTCATTAAAGAGTCATACTTAACGCGCGGCACCGCGGCCAGAATAAGGTTTCAACCCGGCGCGTTTGGTGCTTCGAAGCAATTGCCACTTCCTTCTGCTCAAAAATTTTCTTTTTCTTCCTTGTGTTATTACTTTATATTTTGGCGATCTCTTAAACATTGCAGGAGAACAAGTTAGCTTGCATTGAAGGTATCAAAGGAACGGGAGAGATGAAAGTGAGCTCTTCAAAACAATGGATTCGAAGGTCGTATCGCTCTGATGACGACTGCGCGTTAGGGAGGACCTAAGAAATACAGCACTCTGCGCGAATTTAGAACCCGCCGTTCATAGTGAGGCGACGATGCCCGAAAATGCCGTTGCGATGTTATTTTCGTCTGAACTGCTTTTGATTTTTTTTTTTTTGCAGTTAACGGCGTTATAATGCGTTACCGACTACGTTTACTCGGTCTACGAGATATTTTCTAAATTGAAGGAATTTGATTTTATTTAGCGGTTGATCCCTACGAAGTGGTTCATTTCTTGTTCGGTTTTATTTATTAGGTTCCTTTTTAACACGCCAGCGCAAAATGAATATTAGTATTATCAAATACAAGCTGCGGGAAGTAACCGTTGTGTCCTTCCCATGGTTTCTAACTTCCCGGCATCCTATAGCTAGTTCGTCGTAAAATGCTTAGAATGAGAACCGTTTTCAAGGCACGCTAGAATTAACAATGGACGACGTTTCTATCTGACCAAAAAACCGATCTTCAACTATCTTCTCCATTCGTTTTGCTCTAAATCAATAACTATATAAAAAAATTAATACGCCGAGACATTTCTTGAAAGGAAACGGAGCTAGGACCGCCGTCATCGTCAACTTGGGCGAAGACCGGGAAAGGAGGCGAAGGAAGGCAAGTCATGTTGCGAACTGTAGGGGTCCCGAATTCGCTCCAATCTACGCTAAGGCTCCAAGCAAACTCCGATGTCGAAAATCCGCTGTCGCCCAAAAGTCTGACAACACTGCCTCAGCCCAATCGCGACAAATCCAGATACAAATTCAAAATTGGAATCCAACGCAAGCCGGGCCGTAAACACTAAAATGAAGCCCGACAAAGAAAAAAAAATTAAGGGCCAAAAATCAATCACATTTCCGAAAAGAAACGCTGCGACAAACCATTTCTTCTTTACGAGGGAACGTAGTACGTTGTCATTCCGTTTATAACTTTATTTTCTTTCAATTCGGGCGGATAAGTTAATTTGGGCACTCCAGATTCGACCGTTTCTGGGGGATTTCTTTTCACTTCTTTCTCCCTTGTACCCGACTCGCTCCTCGGCTCAAGCCCCTTGCCATACTTGCAGCTGCTTACTTTCTGAATTCAGTTCGCCTTTCAGTCGAGACGTCTCTCAAAATTGGAAAGAACCGGCACTGCGTCGCTTGCTCCGCTTTCGCCTTCCCTGTTGCTTGATGCTTGGGATCCGTTCATGCCTCGCAGATCGCGGTGTAAAACAGTCGCGGACTTTCGAAAGGGGCGACACGATTCTAAGATAAATAGCGAACCGGAATGAAAAGGAAAAAAAAAAAGAAAGGAAAACAAAGTTTCTGCTGCCTCTCCGCTTCTCGTGGGTTCGCGCCCACGGCGAGGCGTGCGAACGGGAGGCCGAAGAAGGAACCCTACCATCAGACTTAAGAAAAATTGAAAAAAAAAATGAGGTAATTGGGAGCAAGGACGTAATTGTGATGGACTTTGTTTTTTTCCCTTTTTCAAACGAGAAAATTAAGGCAGTCAAAAAAAATATTGAGTGTTTCGCGACTGCGAGAAAGTCGGGGAGAAGAGTCGAGATATTCATATTGAACTTCCGAATGACATTCGCTTCATTGTTCACAAGCTGTTACACTTATTAAAATTGCATGAAAATATAATTTCTAAATAATTTCTTTTAAAGACGGGAGGGTTTTGTCCGAAAGAATGTAATTAGTCTATTTTAAGTCCAGTGCTTTGAGAATCCCGCGTGTCTCTCTGGGCATGCATTCACCATTGACGAATAAAACTAATTCCTTTCGGCTGATATCTTTCCGCGCAGCCTTCCATTATTTATGAAGGTGTAATAACGCGCAGCGCGTACTTGTCTCTTTGTTGTTGGGCGAAGAACGTCGAGCATCTCCGGTACTCATGAGCGTTCACAACTCTCGACACCAAAATGTATAGAGCACAGAGTGCACGAAGCAATTTTTGAAAACACTCAACATTTACTGCAGCATGCACACTCAGTTTGCAACAAACTCTAGATGTAAGATGTAATATCGTGGTCAGTTACGTTATCAGCTATTTATGTTTTCAATAAATGTAAAGAGCCTAATGGTAACTTCATAATACCCCCTGGCGTGTAGGCCAGCCAAATCATACGCTGAACTGTTTCATTTTTGAAAGCAATAAATAAAAGGTAACATAGAGATTTTCGGTAGCATAGAAGACCATTCCAATAATCGCCTTTGGCGCCCTGCCATCTTTCACAACTGGGCTCTGAAAGCCGTTCTGAGCGCGTGGAGTAGCTCTTTTCTGCAGAATATCAGATGCTGCGTATGCGGCCACATCCCAGTGTCACGGCATTTTTCACCCGAGGTGTATTCTCCCGGAAGGGATAAGATAGCCACGGCTCTAGGCTGTATAGATTCCTTGTTAAACATGAGCTCAATTTGAATCTCCGAATTACCGAGACATGGAAGCAGAAAACGGAGTATCGAGATCTTCTTGATTAAGATACTGTTCATTTCCAAAACTCCGCTCGAACGCATATCTCATTACCGAGACAGCTTTACAGTTTCGACGTCCAAGGGGAGCCGAATGCGGCTAAGTGCCTCTTCTCTCGCTGTTTTTCTTTTCTTCTTCTTTCGTAACGATCAAACGAGTAATTTCGTATGCACGATAGAGACTTCGCATGAGAAGCAACAGACCATTCGGTCACACACTTGCTTTTTTATCAGTATAGCTACCCTAAACGTCAGGGAGTTTATTACGTATTCGCCTGGCAGGCGAAGCCGATGCGCGGAAACGCCTTGACTCGGTGAACGAGCACGCTTCTTCCCATTAGTCCGCCTTGCCGTTAATGCGGCTCTTTGCAGCGCCGCATTGAAACGACTCGTGTTCCCGAGAAGCCCTATAAGCCAGTTACGCAGGAACGCAAATGGAATCCCGTAACGAAGACAGACGGCATCCTATGTCCGCACTAACGCGGCGCACACACGCCGACAGAACAGCTCTAAATGTCGATCCTGGGCTCGCCTTCTCCCCGACGAGCGGCGTCTGCGCGTCCGCCGAGCCATCCGAGGGAGGTGTGAGTTATGGCGATGAACTACGGGGGCCCAAGGCGCGCAGTTTTCCCCCGCAGCGCTCTTCAGCGCTGCCTACGATCGTCGTCAGAGTCCCTGCCGTTGGTGCTCGTCCTCGGCGATGATCGGAGCCGGCGGGAGCCGGGAATGTGGGGTTTCCCCCCATAACGACCGCGAGGCTTAGTTGAATTTGGGCCGCGCGGGGTGAGAGCCCTGTTGTGTTTCGGTGACCGCTGGTCTGCTGTTTCGGAAGCCATCTCGCGTCTGTTCTGCTTTTTCTTGCAACAAATGTAGTTTGCCTTTATTGCACTTTACGAAGTCACTGCTTAACGATGTTAATAAATATTTTTTCTCTACTGAAAATCGACAAGAGTAAAGATAACCAGATCGTGCTCTGTACTAAACTGGTCAATCTCATTAGCAGTAATCAAGAAATAGTTGCAATGTATAAGGACATTGTTGCTATATTTAGGACGGAATAGTGGCTTGTTAGTCGAGTTGCGAGAAACTAAATAGTGGTTCTATACGTATACTGCACGGTACTGAACACGACATCGCCGCTTTTTCGCATGTTACTTCGAAATGGTACTGCTGGACACCAAACTTTACCACTTAAACTAGAGTAATAAATAGGTACTTTCCGCCACACTAGTAGCTTCGAGTACAACTTTTAATGCTAGAAAAAAACCACAAAGAACCGGTGATCGCCTGTTGGCGCTAGCAGTGTCGTGCTCCGCACAGTAGTACCCTAGTGGTGCTGCAGCTGTGACGAGAAGGTAGATGACCTGATATCAGTTCGAGACGCCGCACCTACATCTGACATTTTACACAACATGCGCAAAAATATGAAAGAAAAAAAGCGAGGAGAAGGAGATAAAATTGAAAAAGTTTACGAGCACGCGGATGAACATGCGTTTATCCTCTGTCCTTGGATATCTGAAAGTGCTCCACCGCGCTGCCCTGAGCAACTCTTGAGCTCCTCGCTTGGAAATTATATTAGCGGGGCTTCCTTCATTGTATTTTGCATGGTCTGTTATCCGGAATATCAGGAAGCTGACGTTGTGATCAGCGGCAATTGCCAACGTGGCTATACGCTAACTGAGCTGCTCTCCCGTTCGTCATAGCACACACCCGTCGGCATGTCCACTACACCAGAGGCGAGATCCTCTGCGTTTTATGACGACTGCTGGAGATCACTTGCGTGAAATAGTGCCAAACCTGATCACCTACTGGAGCTATTGCATTTCTGGAAGGGCCTTTGTTTTGTTTTAGCGCACGTGTATGTCTGCCGCTTGTTGCGACTTTGTTGTAGTCGTTCTGCGCGCTTACCTGAGCGGTATGACGGCAGGCTCTAGCTAGGTGTCCGGAACCGGAAGCAACGTGCGTGTCCGACGCACTCTTAACCTCTACACTTGAAACTTGGTTACGTGACTCTTTTGGCTGTTTCGTCATTCCAGGTGAGCGCTATATGGAAGTCAAGAGTGTTGTAGGAGCAGTTCGTTGGCACTTACGTGTATGGTTCGCACAGACACTAAATTGTTGTGAGAGTAATGAGCATTTGACGTCACAGGAATAATTTGAAATTTACTTTAGAATGTACTTAAAGTTTCGGCTGTTTGGCAAAGCTACAGTGTCGCTGAACAATTTTGTTTGTATTCCATGAGTAGGAAAAAGTCGAGAGACTGGAAGGGGCCGTAACCCGTGAAAGACACTTTATTTGAAAAATTAGTGAAAGTAAATAATGACCGCGGAATTCTGGGCGCAGTAATAGGGGGTGCATTTACCCACCTCGTGCTACGTAGGTTCGGCAGTGTGTGACTCACTAGCTGTCGCCTTGCATTTCTGGGCTTGTGCTTGCTACAGCGCGAAGTCATCGTCGTGAGAGGCAATTCAGTGCGCTCCGTGAGCTTCGGCCCCAACTTGGTGTTTAACGAGTTTAGAGTCCCTGTACTCACGAAGCTGCATCAACGCTGAATTGTTTTTTTCTTTCCTAGATGGATGTCCGACAGTCGTGCGTCTTAAATATGAGTGTAAAAATGACGTTCACTTGGGGCTGATCGGTCTCGTTCCTTAGGTTGATATTGTTTGGAAACGTTGACAAGGAGTCAACGAGAAAAATATTTTACCCTCACTTGTACCTTACGATAACAGGCTATTTCTGCAGCACAAACATCATCCTTTACAAGCGTATTGTAGAGCCATAAAGCAATACTTTCTAAACATCGACTCCAGTGGCTCATGATTAGACCCAACTGTCAAAGCGGAATGTCTCAATATATAATCTTGAAACTTGCCCCATCCGTTGACAATGACAGAGCCTTTCTTTTTGTTTTATATCGGTATACTTCAACTGTATTTTCACAAGGAAGCGCGGCGAGCAGGCAAGAAGACGTGAATGATTATAATTAGGGTTCGGAGTTTTCGGTTTAAACTGATAAAAACCGATAAAGGTACGCCGAATCCATTTTAGGAAATTCGGTTTTAACCGAAAAAAGTCAATTTTTAGGTTCGGCGTTTTTGATTTAAACCGATAAAAGTACGCCAAATCCATTTTCGGAAATTCGGCTTTCACCGCAAAAGGTCAGTTTCTAGGTTCGGCATTTTCAATTAAAACCGATAAAAACCGATAAAGGTACGTCGAATTCATTTCCTCAAATTAAGTTTTAACCGGAAAAGGTCACTTTGACCGTCAAGTTTTACCGCAGTGCCGTGGCGAAAAAGTGGAACGACAGTGTCTATCGAAACATATCCGAATGTATGGTATACACGGATGCCATCACGACGTTTTGGTTTAATGTGTGCATTAACGATCGGAACGTGAAGTCCGAAATGCCCCCTGGACTTTGCCATGTACGAGCGTGTTTTCAAACTCGTTGTAAGGAAGACTGACTTGATGCAAGCTCTGCATGTTGTATTGTGCTTCAACACGTCGCACCGTGTCTTTTTAGGCGGTCACAATTGGTTGATTGGCCGATTTCGGCTCAGGCAGCGCTTCATCTCCTCAGCCCGCCAGTGTCCAGTGTTAGCGTTGAGAGGGCATTCTCGAAGCTCAGTGTCATATTAACCGGAAAGAAAGACTGTGGATCAACGAGGAGAACCTGGGAAAGCACATGTGTGTGTACCATAGTAAGATAACGTAATCCTGATGTACAGAAGGCGAAGTTTCATGTTTTTTTGGGCATAGGCTTCATATCTGACTTGTTTGTACTTCTGTGTTTTTCTCTTGTTTCTTTTACAGTTGCACACATTTGCCAAATAAAGTGTCCATTTCTTTTTCAATATATCTGTGCCGTTATTCTTTGAGTAATCACAAATATCAGAACTACAAGGATCATCAGATCCGGTGACCGTTGGTATTTATTTTAAATTCACCGAAAAAAGTCGACACACGTTTGTGGGCATAAATATACGCCGAAAAAAACTGAAATTTGAATTTTAAAATAAACACCGAAAAAAGTACGCCGAATTTTGAAAAAATAGAGACCGAAAACGCGAAACCCTAATTATAATGCAATTAAATGCAAAGGTGCAAGCGAGCTGGACAAGTATTGACGAAAATATTCTTTGGAGTAGGGGAAGAAGAGGGACAAAGGACAAACACAAATCGCCAACAAGAGCTAGGTGACTATCCCCGCGCCGGTTTAGAGAAGATCAACTTTTAAGTTGATTGGCTTACCTTGCTCAAAATAAGCACGCACTGGTGCTCACACGTTTTGAGCACAGTAGTGTTCCAGTGGCGCCGCTATCATACCTATGCATGTCGTTTCTGGTTTGATAGTGGTTTATGACGCTGGAACTACAAGTCAAGAATACTGTAGGAGCACTGTTGCAGTACTCTGATTTTTTATTCTTCACAACCTCGAAGATCGCTGACTCTTCCGTTTTCATTCATTTTCGTTCATATAATGGAGTTTCAACAAATTAACGTGTTATTTCATTATCCAAACAATCCATTGGGTCGCTTCTAAAGTTTATAATTTGGTAGATTGAGTAGAAATAAACCAATTAGTTACGTGATACCACTCACGTGAATTGTATTACGATATTAATTATATACGGCGAGAGGCTTGTCACGAACGTAGATCTCTATAATAACTCTTTCTTTATCTCGTAATTATACTATATACAATAGTCGAGGCAGTACCTTGGCGATACCTGACAAAATTGCTATTTGTGGAATCCGTTTTAGGGTCAATAGATTTTTCACCAATCGTTCATGTACCGAGAATCATACCGCGACTTCTGACGAGAACACCATTGGCTGTCGCCATGGCCCTATGATCGCTTACCCCAGCCAATGGGGCTGAGGTGAAACCAGCGATAAAACCCTTCTGCCTCTGTGACACTATACACCAACTCATGTTTACAAACAAACCGGAGCGCCCGGAACGCCTCTAGCGGACGCCACCGGCGCCGCGCATGCGCGATGGGGGTGTGGGCAAGACGCTCGCCGTCGCCCATAAACAAACCATTGAAATGCGATGTTATCGGCGTCTGTGTGAGTCCCCCTGCCCTTTTTCGCGTTCGAATTGTTAATTCTACGTCTTCCTGGCAATGTCTGACTACTTGAGCGGCCTGAGCGAAATTTACAAGGCTCGTTACACCGCAAAACTTCGCGTCAATAATGTGACATGCCGCGATTCATTCCGCGTGGACGCCGCAGAATATACGCTAAAGCATGATTCGCATGATGAGATTTCGCTCGCTCTTTTCAGTCGCAACGTCGCTCGGGCTGCAAAAGCGTGAACCGAAGCTGAGATGGTCGAAGTCGATACTGAAAATCTAAAGCAGAATCGGACCAACTGAATTAGGCATAACAAGTCGGTGTTGGCCACTGGTAACAATGACCAACATCTCCTTGTATCTACTGTTTACATCGAGCCTGCTCACCAACCTTCAAATTTAGGTCTTTTGAGGCGTGCATTACTTCTTATCGCAAGTACCGGGCCAAGATTCTGCCTACGGGCCGGCGTCGTCTGAGAGAGCAGACGACAAGCAGACACGTCTGAAAGAGCAGACGACAGTTCAAACGATCAGGTGGCCGTTTGAACTTGAAGACGCACTGAACGTAGTCCGCAGGTGGTCCGCACAGCTTGACGGTTTTTTGGCGTTCATGTTGGAACAAAACAAATAAATCTGATGATCACAGCTATCCGTGAATTCAACCCAAAGTGCTTCCCACCCAAGCAATCGTTGTCCGACGGCGTTTGCTTTTCCCTTTTCACGGCACATATCCATATTCTCGGACGAACCGAGCACGTGAAAACTGACCTTCAAACCTTTCTCGACACTTTTGGTACGGCCCCAGTCGCGGCGTTTTGACGAGAAGGCAGGTTTTTGTCTCGTTCCTTTCAAAACAACGCAGGAATACACGTCTGGCATGGGGACTTCTGCCCACAGCCCCAGACTGGAAATGCGACCGACGCGCCACCACCGCGCCGTGACGTAACAGAGATGAGTTCGTGTATACGCTGTACACAGGGTGGTTCTTTCTAAGCTTAACATATTTGTTGAAAAAAAAAAAGTAGTGTAAGCTATAGTAATGCGGTTACTGCAGGTGAGTTATATGGTTAGGGGGACGTAATATATGAAGTTAATAGTCATGATAAGCAAATATTTAACTAAAATTAGTTTATTACGTTTTAATTCTGAAAATAAATATATGGTTTCAATTGAAAACTTGCTAAACGTCATCCAAAACTACTAAATCATAACTTTTTGTAAAGGCTTTGAGAGCGTTGTTCCGATAAATGTAATACTTGTGCAAGAGGCACAAGGCTGGGGTGAGAAAACGCACGTGATCAAGAGAGGGAGAAACCGCGCGGGCGCATTCTCGCACCGGGAGCTTTGCTCCTGCTGCACGAGTGGTCACTTCAGCACTCCACGCTGCTTCCCACGCAGGGGCGGATCAAAGCGGAAGGGGGGGGGGGGGGGGCGGGAAGACGGGGGCGGCCGCCCTCCCCCCAACAAAATTGACCCCCCTCTCCCCTTCTTGGAGGGCAATTTGCCATGGGTGGATCTCCCGGTGCACATGAAAGAATGGAAGAATAGTATCCTTATAAATTTTCCGCCCCCCCACCCCCCACTCCAAAAAAACAAAAGAAAAAAAAAAAAACAAAAAAAAAACGGAGTTCTGGATCCGCCCCTGTTCCCACGCGCTCACACTATTTCTAATAGTGACTGATTTAGTGGTTTTCGATGACGCCCAGCAAGTTTCTAATCACAACCACATGTTTACTTTCAATAATTTAAAACGTTAGTCAACATTTTCTTAGTTAACTAGCCGATTGATCGTTACGCTTATCCCCTATAGTATGTCCCCCTGGTCGTATAACGCACCTGCACAAACCGTATTAGTGTGGCCTTCACGGATTTCTTTTAAACAAACCTGTTAATCCTCAGAGAAAAAAAAGCCTTTATATATATATATATATACTTTTTTTTTTATCATAACGATTTGGTGCCTCGCTTCTGCGTTTCCCTATCGCCTCTCACTTTTGCTTCTCCCTCTCCGCGTCTCACTTTCACGTCGCCAAGTTACATTCGCCAAAATTGTTTTCTGCGTTAACAACGAACTATATCTAACGCTCATTATGGAAGTACGAGAGTCGATCGAGAAAATGGTAATATTCATAGAACCAAAAAAACGACACTGTAAACGATTATAACAGTAATTGTAAATATATATATATATATATATATATATATATATTTCAGGGAGAAAAACGATATTGCGTGCTTTGTTTCTTACATTCTCTTTCTTTAACGAAAACAAATGCTACATGCGCCCACAAAGTCATTGTTTGCTTTGATAACTATTAGGCTTAACGGGACATCATCTCGTATATACATTTGTTTTTCTCTCGTATTTTTGAATCCGGGTAACGTCATGTTCTTAACTTTCGCAATTTGTCACCACCACTGGTGTCGTCACGTTCTCACCGATTTTCAGTTTTTTGCGATGCGTAATTAATTACGCATCGCATGTAGATTACGTAGAACTACATAAATAAACAAAAAAAAAAAAGATATTCCCGCTTTTCTGTAGTTTCAAGTTAGGAGACTGAAGTTTTGCAAGATAGTCTCTTTTAAAAGTAAAAGAAAATCTAGAAGGGGCTCATGATAACTAATTAGGTTCAGCTCAAGCGAACCGGACATACGGTTGCGTTTAGCGTGGGTTATTTCCAGTTCCAGAAGCCCACTCTAAAAGCACTGCTTTTCTTAAACTTTACCAGGTTTGTTTTCTCATTTGAACTGCTTTGCAAATCCTCTGCGCGATTACTTCTCCAACCGGGCGCGAAAAGGAAGCCTCCCTAATGAAGCGCGCTGGAACAAGCTACCGGACCCGGAACTAAAGAAGGAAAAG
Organism: Ixodes scapularis; assembly: GCF_016920785.2. Classification (NCBI taxonomy): domain Eukaryota; kingdom Metazoa; phylum Arthropoda; class Arachnida; order Ixodida; family Ixodidae; genus Ixodes; species Ixodes scapularis. The sequence goes on from NW_024609884.1 coordinate 11,384,672, forward strand.
ACCACACGGGCTGGTGGTCAGTCTCTTCGTTTCCCCATTCGTGCATAAACCCCATTTCTCGGCGTCGCGTTCATCAGAGAAGCTCGTGGCGGATATAAAGAGCGGAGACTAGAGCTCGGTTGCTCTGGCGACCGCTCGAAGGACGCCGCGCCTGCTGTTGCCTAGCAACAAGGCTTCCTATTGGATTATCGTAGGCGAGTAGACAGGGTCTGCTGCGCAACAGGCGGCCCGAGTGCTCGCTTCGGGAGCGGAGCCAGGCACGGACTGGGACTGGATTCCAAATCGAGGAATCAAATTCAGACACGAACTATCGGATATAGGAGGTAGTGAAACGAAGGGGAATCGTATTTAAAAGGGATAAAAACTCAAAGAACCGGCGATAAAAACAAAAAAAATGTGGAACAAATAAAAAAAACAAGAGAGAGAGTAAGTGCAGGTTTTGAAAGCCGTGAACAAAATAGCCTAAGAGAAGCGGCCTATTTTATGGGTCGTACGGAAGGCATTGAAGCAGCTTTATTCCAAGTAGCTTCGTTTAAATAGCATGCGCAAATTTTAGACGCAGTTATTGCTTTGAAGGGTCATATCTTTCAACCTAAAAGAGAATTCCGGGAAATAATGCGCAAAGAAAAGCCCCGACGTTACAACTAAAGAAATATTCGAAAAAAGAAAGCGTTAAAAAATTCAAAGCTAGAAGGGAGAACTTGCAGTTGCTCTCCCGTAGGGTGGCGAGAACCTGGAAAGCTGATGGGAGAGAGCTGGAGTTTGGGTACTAAATCTTATAAGCTGGATTTTCCTGTGACGCAAAGTCCTATAGCCACGGCGCGTTCTGTGTGTCTTCGTTTCCTTGCCTCGCTTTGAGGCTATACATGCCGAGGGTGGACGGGATTTCAAATATGAAACGTTACGCTTCGGTCTACCTCATCCCGGCATCCTACTTTTCGTCCCTTATTCTTTTTTTTTTTCTTTTTTTACCTTATGTTTCATCATAGAGCATCGGAGGATGGATTTCGTCGCTTGGCTCGTTTCGATTGCATTCGCATTTTATGCTTGAAACTCGGAGGAGAATTACATTTTTTGCTTTGTTCTCTGCCTTTTTTACTATCGTCATTCCAGTCGTATTTACTCTTTAAGTAGGGTAATATTTTACTTCCAAAGCCGAATTGCTTGGCAGAGTCGTTTTTCCAACCGGAATATTAGTTCGTAAATGCTTTTTGAATTAATGCGAGGAAACTTCTTATACACAGACGACATCCACATTTCACGTTTAAGTTCGATCAGAAGAGTTTGTTTTTATAATACCACCCCAAACTTTTGTTCATCTCTAAGTCGGTCTCATTTATAGTATCGTTCGCTCGAGCTTACGTCTCCCAAATTAAGAATTGAAGGAGACATGCCCTTCCATTTCTTCACTAAGCCACACTCAGGCGAATGTAGTGGTGATCACAAGACGCTAGGTACAGCACAGAATTTGCGTCTGCACCCTTCCGGACCCTCACACAAACATAGGTCACCTGCACTCTTTTTCCCTCCGGCCGGAAACTTCCGGACCCTCACACAAACCGAGGTCCCCCGTACTTTTAGAGCGCAGCTCTTAGGGGCCCGTTTCCGGCTTGAGCGGCGTCGCCGTCGCCGTCGCCGTCGGTGTAACCGCGCGGTGCATCATGGGAAATGTCCCATAATGCACCGCGCGAGCCCCCCACCGGGGTCACGTGACCTCGTGGGGGGCACGTGACCCCACGAGGTCACGTGACCCCGGTGCATCATGGGAAATGTCCCATAATGCACCGCGCGAGCCCCCCACCGGGGTCACGTGACCTCGTGGGGGGCACGTGACCCCCGAGGTCACGTGACTCCCCTGAGGTCACGTGACCCCTCCTCGAGGTCACGTGACCTCGGGGAGGGGATCACGTGACCTCGGGGGTCACGTGGTCACGTGACCCCCCGCCGATGTCGCGTGACCCCCCGATTACGTCATCGTCACTGATGACGTCACCGGCATCCACATCGTTATCGTCATCATCACTGATGACGTCATCATCAATGATGACGTCACCGGCATCCACATCGTCATCGTCATCATCACTGATGACGTCACCGGCATCCACATCGTCATCGTCATCATCACTGATGACGTCACCGGCATCCGCATCGTCATCATCATCATCACTGATGACGTTACCGACATCCGCATCGTCATCATCACTGATGACGTCATCAATGACGTCACTGATGTCGTCACCGGCATCCGCATCGTCATCGTCATCATCACTAATGACGTTACCGACATCCGCATCGTCATCGTCATCATCACTGATGACGTCATCAGTGACGTCACTGATGTCGTCACCGGCATCCACATCGTCATCATCACTGATGACGTCACCGGCATCCGCATCGTCATCGTCATCATCACTGATGACGTCACCGGCATCCGCATCGTCATCGTCATCATCACTGATGGCGTTACCGACATCCGCATCGTCATCGTCATCATCACTGATGACGTCATCAGCGACGTCACTGATGACGTCACCGACATTCGCATCGTCATCGTCATCATCACTGGTGAAGTCATCAGTGACGTCACTAATGACGTCATCGGTACCCGCATCGTCATTGTCACTGATGACGTCATCAGTGATGTCAGTGATGACATCATCGGCATTGGGGGTCACGCGACCCCCAAGGTCACGTGACCCCCCCTGGTTAGTTTAACCCCCCCCCCCCCCAGTGCCCTTCCCTCCTCCTCCTCAAGAGCTGCGCTCTAATTCGGCGTTACAGGGAGTAGTAAGCGGCTTCCACTTTTTTTTCTCTCCGACCAGACCCTTCCGGCCCCTCACACAAACCAAGGTCCCATGTACTCTTTTTCTTAGCGATTGGACCCTTCCGGACCCTCACACAAACCAAAGTTCCCCGTTCCCCGTTTCTCGCTAACGGGACTCACACGGACCGTCACACAAACCAAGGTCCATCGTACTTTTTTTTCCTCCGACTGGACCCTTCCAGACCCTCACACAAACCAAGGTCACTCGCGCTCTTTTTCTGTCCGACTGGACCTTTCCGGACAATCACACAAACCAAAGTCACCGGTACTTTTTTTTCTCTCCAAATGGGCCCTTCCGAACCCTCACACGCACCAAGGTCGGTCACCCGTACTCTTTTTTCGCTCCGACTGGACATTTCGGGAGCCTCACACAAACCAGAGACACCCGTACTCTTTGTCTCTCCTACTGGACCCTTCTGTTCAATGTGTACATAAATGACATCGTCAACATTTGTCAACACTCACGTTTTATAATGTATGCAGATGATTCTAGTATTTTTATTTCTGCGACGAATATCGATGAACTGATTATTAAATGTAATGTTATCTTAGAAAAGTTTCTCTTATGGTCAGAAAAAAATGGCCTCGAAATAAATACAACCGAAACAAAAGCGATTGTTTTTAGACCTGTAAATAAACATATTGATGCTAGTTATGCTCTTAAGATTGGAAACAAGGAAATTGAAATAGTAAGTCATCTTAAAACGCTAGGCATAATTTTTTCAGAGTTTATGCAATGGGATCATCATATAGAATTTCTAACTCACAAACTGGCAAAGGTAGCTGGCATCATCGGTCACTGTCGCTCTCTTTTGCCTACAAAAGTTAAGATTCAAATTTATCATGCCCTGTTCGGCTCACAAATCAACTACTGCCATTTAGTTTGGGGCACAACGACCAAAAGTAACGTCAACAAACTAATAACTCTTCAGAAAAAAATTATTCGTTTCATTGCTAATGTTCCGTACGACACACATGCTGAACCATTATATTTGAGCTACAATATCATGAAAGTTTCTTGTATTTATGACTATCGTTTGCTATTTTCTTACGCCTTTTCAACTTTGGAGTTTATTGCTTTTTTGTCACAGCTAGCAAACCTGACTGAGCGTGAATCAGTCTTCGATGTTCGTCGTAGAGAATTCTGGAAGGTTCCCCATTTCCGTACAAATTATGCACTGCAGTCGCTTGCTCATAATCTACCTACATTGCTTAACAACATTGTAATGAACCGCATCGATATTCATTGTATAACTAAGAAAACATTGCGTACTTTTTTGTGTTGTTAAATTAAGAAAAAAAAATGTTCTCTAATGTCGGTGATTTTAAAATTTTTATTGGAATATTTTAAATTGTTTGATTTGAATATTGTAAGAAATATTTAGGATTGTTTAAATATGATTGTGTTCCCTGTACATGCAAGGGCACCGGACCCAGTCAAGCTAGCTTCTGTTAGCTTTTTGTCCGGTGTCCTCGGCATAATGTTGCTGAAATAAAGTTCAAAGTTCAAAGTTCAAAGTTCTAAAACCTCACGAAAACCAAGGTCACCCATACTCGAGCGTTGCGGGCAGTGAGTGGATTGTGCGCGCTTCTAGTGGAGACCAGAGCACTGAGTGAGGCAGAGGAGCTCTGGAGATGACGTAAGAAGATAATGAACTTGACCTCAACGCCTATTTGAAGATATTGTCGGATCTTAATCGGACGCGTTAAGCGAAAAAATAATTTCAATGTTTGTCACGCTTGAATTCAAATAAACAAATTCGCTTATTTTTGTTTCTTGTCTGCAGTCTAAAATCAGCGCTGTTTCTTCGTCAGCTTCTCAGTTGCTTCCAATTTTTATTATCCCATATATTAGTCGCGCTTTTTGTGGCTTGCCAATTTATTTGAGTCCCTACCAGTTTTATTATTAATTAGCAAGCTACTAAAGTGAGGTCGTTCCAATGAAAGCTTCCTTACTGGTTTGACAAAAATTATGTAGTTCACCCTCATGTTTAATTCTCTTTCAACCATGTTGTCTTACCGCCTTTTCGCCGAAGTTATTTCTCCCTCTCTTTCTTTCTTTCTAACCGTCTTTTTATCTGCCCTTTTCCTCGCTTTCTCTCCCTTTCTATCTACATCGCTCTCCCTCAAGCCATTTATTTTATTTTGTTACTTTTCGTCATCTTTTATTTATGTCCCTTTCTTTTGATATCTACTCGTTTCTCAGCGCCCAACTTCTTTTTTGTTCACGCATGCGCAGCTCAAGCTTCTAGCAGCCACCTTCGTGCTGCAGCCATCTCCAGTCGCTCTTCCCTTTTTCCCTTCAACCCTCCCGTCAGCTTCCCCGAGCGATTCTTGCCGTTTGCTGCCCGAATTCTTTACGCTTCCCCCGTCTTCGCCTCGCGCGCGCACCAAGAAGCCACCAACACAGCCGAGACAGGGCTGTTCTCCTACTCCCCGTCATCGCAAGCGGCGTCCCAGGCCAGACGCCCGTCTTTTTGGCGACCGTAATGTCCGCTGAGTTCAGCGACAAGTCCTTCCTGGGCGCAGCGAAGCACTCAACTCGATTTAGAACCCATTAGAACGCATTAGGAGCAGTTGGTCCCGAGCACGGATCCCCAAACACTCAGTTTCTTTGCCCGACTCTGCGTCTTCCTTCGCCTCTGAGAACTCCGGTTCGGTGGATGCCTGCCTTTTGTGTTTCTCGGCACCACTGGCTTCGTCGAGACCGGCTGCAAGCCAGGGTAATGAGAAGGCACGGCACAACGCGAGATTGGATACGGCTACTGGAGCCCCATGCACACACTTTGCGTGCACCACGCTTTACTCTATTTCGGGGAGGCAGTTGTACTCCGTTCACCTTTCATCTGAGGCTGCATCCAAAACTACAAGCGCGACCTCGCCCGCGCTCCTGGCTTTGAGAGTGCTTTCCTGCCGCGAGAGCTCGTTCTGCGGAAAAAAGTTTCAAAGTTACGATTTCGTGCTTGTGGCTTTGTCTGCGGTCTCAGCTTAAGGGTGAACGGGGTATAGGTTGGTGTACGCAATCAAGGATTGCAGGTTGGGCACGCGATTTACCAGTTTTATGTTTAGATCCAATGGCGATTTAAAGTCAGTAAATTCTAGACCTGCGGTGGCAGACATTGAAGCAATGAAAACAATTTATATGAACGTGCGACTGCGGCTCGGGGTGGATGTCACTCAACAGCGTGGAATCATATGGGAGGAGTGAAAAGGTTGCGGCTACCAACATATAGTAAGTTAAGTCCATTTTTGACTCTTTCTGAGCCTGACCGATGGGGGAAAATTGTGGTCGGGATCTTGAGGAACACCACGAGACAAAGAGTCGCTTTTGAAATGAGCGTGGTCAAGGTAATCTCAACGGCTATACTCGAGGACCCATTTTTGTGGCAATGCATTCAAAGGTACAGGAGGAAGTGCGCTCGCTTTTCTTGAGCGCCAACTTAAGCTGCGCACTTGCACTCCCGCTGTCCTCGGAGAAGTATGGACGCAATGAAAACTCTGATTCTACTCTTTTTACAAGAAGTGAAACAATATACACTATTTTTGGGGCACCTCTACTTCACACCATGCCTCATGGGGTTTCACTGACTCTTCATTCGTGCTCAGCTAAAATCATCGGCACGGTCATACCGTGCCGATGATTTTAGCTGAGTACGAAAATAGTAAGGAAAATATTTAGTAGACAAGCATGGTTTGGACCTCTCCAATATGACCATGTATGGCTGCTTACACTGCATTCTGGAAGAGTGCAAGATAAAATGCTGCATGTTTGACAGATACAAGTCAATAAAATGAAATGCTTGAATATAAAGGAGAGCAAGAGGGCGCTTTTTATGAAATTGCACGTTCCAATCAGCATCTTAGATGGGAACGCATCAGGACTTCTTTCTAAAAATTTAAAAAAAAAATACAACATTGATCGGAACCAATGACCCTTCTCCGGCTGTCGCGAGGAACAAACCACAACAAACGTCGCCTTTATTTAATTGAATGATGGGGTGATTGTAGGCGCCTTAAAACTCCAGCCTAAGAGTTCATCAAAATCCGTTCTGGTTTCCATACGCGGTAGAGCGGCACAATATTTGGGTTGCTGGCAGCTAGTACCATTTCGCTGCCAGTGTCGCTTTTCTTGGTTCAGTATACGTAAGCAAAGCGTTTGATAGGATTGCCCAAAATAGTTCGGACCCATCAGACACCGCAATTTAGGCAGCTACAGGATGAAATATATTTCATGTATTTACATGAACATCAAAGCACAAAGGACCGCTGATATGCAAGGCATTCGGATTCTTACCGGAACTAATCTAAACGAGCTGGTACTCAAGTTAATGGTTTCCATTCGGCCTTGCTTTCCCCATAGCTCAATAGTCGCAAGTTCACACTTAGTTGAGTCGCGAGAAGTGAGCACAGCCTTTGCTCAATACTGATGAATGTTCCCAAAGACGCTGTTGTTAGTATTCGTGTCTTCAGCTCGTTGCTCGCCCTCCCGCGGCGGAAACGTGAAGCGCTCTAGTGAGGGTCCCCCGGTTCGCCTGTTCAGCAGGCACGGCAGAACTGATTGAGTTCACGACCCGCCAAGGGTAAATTCCGAATGAAAAGGGCACTCTTCACTGTCCGAATGTAATGCTGCAGCCGGCATGAGATTTTACCTTGCTAGAGAGTTTTAATATTGCGCATAGAAGCAAACGCGAGCGCCGTGCGTTTGTATTCGAGTTTCGTACTCCAGGCTGTGCGTGCGTGTCGTCGCCGTGCGCCAATCCAAGACCGCAATTTGGGACTCCGCGCACGCGCTGTGTGGAACACGCAACTCTAACGCGAACACACTGCTTGCGTTCGCTCGTAGGCGCAATATTTAAACTCCCTACTTTTTCACCGGTTTTCCAACGCCAACGAAATGGGCTGCAGTGAGCGGACGTGCAAGCGGGTAGGCGTTCCTTCGAACTAGAAAATCTGAGATTGGCAAAACGACGGCGTCTAAAAATTAAAAGACTGCATGTTAAAAAAAAAAAAAATAGAAACTAAAAAACAAATATCCTTTTTTTTTTTTTGGTGGGGGGGGGGGGGGGGGGGGGCATTTGATTTGGAACGATTGGCGGAGACTGAATGTTTTCGCCGATTGTCAAAAGTCGCGACTTTGATAGCACCATGCGCTTTATCCACAATTAATGTCATTTTAAGTGGATTTCTCAGCTAACCTAGAATGTTTTCATTGATTATAAACCATTTTAATTTTATAACTTGTTAATTAGGAATGCTTCTATTGGCACCAGTGATGATAATTTGCACACTTTTGACTGCCATACTTGTTCGTGCGTTTGAAATTAGATCATATGCCACAGATAATATTAGAGCTTGAAAACTACGTCTGAAAATATCTTAGTTGCATTCTTATTATTAATACAAATTACGACAATGTAGGCCCCCAATAAAAGCCACGGTTACAAAAACACAATTGGAAAGGTTTCATTTTGTTTTATTGTTAGCTAATGAAGGGCTCTGACATGGTTATCAAGATAGACAAACAGTAAAACACTGCATGTAATATAAAGTCCTATGCATCACGCGTTGCTTTAAAAGCACACACACCTCTGTTGTCTGAATTGGATTCCGTCTTTCGGTTTTTGTAGTGACAACAGCGTTTCTTAATTTATACGTTTTGTGAACATATTCAAAACTCAGCACCCGTTGCGATATCTTGTAAAATTTGCATTGATTCTGTTATTCTTGTACTGGAAATAATGTTAGAGCAATTATTTATCTAAATACCCCAAAAGATATTAAAGAGCCCGCAGTTTATTATTTCCCAATCAAATTATCTGAGCGAGAAAAGGCAGCAGGAACGCACAAATATCAGCATTGATTTGTTTCAATAAATGCAATTTTTATGTTACCTCTAAGGTGTATGAAAGACCCTGCCTTTAAAAGGACACTGAACTCACCAAAATATTTTGAAATGTCTGGATTGGACATGCATGTCACAAAATACATTTTCCGCGGACAACTTCTTTAGCTCAGTAATTACGATGTGAGACACGTCTTGGGGCATGAAAGGATCCGAAATTAACACCCACACCGAGAAATATAATCCTAATTAGAGTTTAGTTTCGGTTTCAGTCCCGAAATAAAACGTGCTTCCTGGCGTAAATATTGCGATAAACATCGTTTTTGTTTTCGGGATAAAGAGGTGACCTGCGCGCACAACACCCTAGCTTCCTCGTATATGCGGGAATAATTTGTGTCGCTCAGAAAAGCCAGCACACCAGATAGGCTCAGCAACCGGTATACCGGCACGCATCTCCGACCCTCACTACAGAGCCGTGTATAGAGAGGGTTTGGTCAATGGGAGGCACGGCAGAGCCAGGGCGTGCACGAGACGCAGAAAGAGGGCTTGGCATGCTCTCTTGGCCATCCAGAAGTCGAAAAGAATTCCCTGGCTGTGGTAGCGAGAAACATTTTTGATCATAGGTATCTGGTTTTAAGAAGCGCGTAAGAGTTAAATGTAGTAACCTTTCAATGGTTGGAGATAGGGTGCACGTGATGTTTCGATCATGATCATGCGGAAAGATGTAAGAAACAAATGTGCCGCTGATAACTCTGTTTTGCTCGGACAAAGTGTGACCGCTTGGACGGCAAATTCTCGGCCCTCGGCGCCTGACGTACGGATTATGTCGATCGTTCCGCTAGTCGCATCGCACTCTTCCACCATGATTTTGGATGACCGTGATTGAAACATCACGTGTACCATATTTTCAGCCACCGACAGTTACTCCGACGCGCTTATTCGTTTCGTTTCTCGCGACCGCGGCCAGGGTAATTTTTTCTGCTTACAGTTGGCCACATTCGATTTTGTGAAGACGCCCTTGAACACGCCCAGCACGCTGTCGGCGAATGGCGTCTCCTCGTTTGCCTCCTATACTTCCCAATCAATGACCAAACTCTATGTATATACGGATCTGCCTGAGCATAACCGCCATTTTGGAAAACGAGCGGTGCCACCTATAGTGAGTTGGAGTCCCGAATAGAATCCAAAAAATAAAAATTAACTAGAACAGTATTGTCAGTCCTTCAGATTGGGGACCTGCAACTTCCGTTATCCAAAAACAGCTGTCCCCATAAAGAACCCAGATGCCATACAGCCGGATGTCAATATCCGTCACACTTACAATCGGTTTTAACTCTGCAAAAGCAGTTTTGTTTGCCACCGACAACCGGCACAACACTCCTGAGGCGTCATTTAATTTAAGAAACAACGCACCATTTTCTTTTTTTTTTCTTTTAATAAATCACGGGATTGTCGACCGGCGGGCCGGTCAGCGCCGTGCTATCGGACGCTACGGCATTATCGACAAGAATAAGAGAGTGCGCAAGTATCTGCGCTCAGTCTCGCTAATAACGCCGAAGCGCTCCATAGACGGCAGTGATCGGCCCGCCGGTCGGCGCTCACGTGATATTATAAAAATATTTACTAAATTATAGAGCAGCATTATCGCAATATTCGCTGATGTAGACCACGGTCCACGACAGAAAACCGAATATCATCCCCCCGCGAAGCGCGCTTCGCCACTTGATGGGTATGAGTGAGGGGAAGTACACTTCCCAGACTACCCCGTAACAGATGGCTGCGCCTCGAAATCCAAACGCACCGCTCCGACAAACCCCCTACTTGACAGCGCTCTATTTTTTACTGGTATCTTTTTTTTATATTCATGAATTGTTTCATTTGATCGCTTTTTCATTGTTGACAGGACGTTACGGGTGAAAAATTCGCCTTCTCCCTCCTCTGCTCTGCATTTAGCGATTCCATAAAACGGGCCGTTAACTACCGGAATCGAGGTCCCCGAACTACGAGTCACTTTCACCTCTCATTTTGTAGCCCATCCCGCGCACACGCACATGAGTTGCTTTGTCACGCTAGACGCGCGCAAGCGGCGGGAGCGTAGAAAAATACTAATAAACGTCCGCGCTACGGAACGTCTTGGGACGAATTCAGGGCGCGTGAGTACCCGCATAAAGCGTGGACAAAACTCAAAGGGGAAAAAGAAATAATAGAAAAGAAAACTCCTTGTTGTTTTAGGTTATGTATGTCTAGCGTTTAATCATAAAAAAAACATAAAGCTTCCAGGTGTACGATACATCTATTATAAATCTCATTGCTTTGTGGAACCCGTGTCCGTAATCTAACCTACTTATTAGTCATCATTTATTCTTGACCATAAAGCTAAGAACAGTTCGTGAAACATGTGCTCAACTGGCGGCTGAATCAAGGCCATGGTCACGAATGACAGTGAATGAGGCGACGAAACAGTGAAGCAAACTAAACGTTTTATGAGGCGAACCTGTGCCCAAACAAAATAAGATTGAGCGAAAGATAACACGCGTCGATGGCAGCGTAACGGTAGGACCGAGCGGAGGCTACAGACTCCCCGGTTCGGCGCGGCACAGCCTCTTTTGAACGGGCACTGACAGGTCAAAATGATACTTTTTTATCATACGAAATGACTGAAAACGATGCCTGTACATTACCCTCAAAATTCGAAACTTCAGAACTCTCAGTATTTGTGAAATAATTTTTTTAAGTCGCATTTGAAGTTTTTGCGTGATCCGCGCCAGTGCAGTGACGTCAAATATTGGCTCAGCTTGCGGCTCGAGTTTCTTTCACGCCTCAGAACCGACCCAAAGTGTCGTGTTCGCCCGCATCAGGCGATCAACCGCTCTTCTCCGTGCTTGCCGCCTATCGCTGTGAGCGGACGACGCTTCACTTTTGAGTTTGAAGTTATTTTAGGGCTCTTTCAGTGATCTCAACGTCTTTGAAACGGTGTGAGGCCGAGAAGAACGCGCACTGGACTTTTGGGGGCGACGTGAGGGGCAACGTCGTGCGGGTGCTCCGTGATCGGCTTCCCCGGCAGAGTCACAACCGAAACTAGACGGTACACAGACGCCAAACCCGGTTGTTTTGGCCATTTGACGATTTTCCTTTCGAAGTCTCAGAGGTCGTCGGGCACCTAAACAAGAAAACTTCGCCCCATTCCCCGACTTACCGATCATCCTCAGTGCTACATGTGACGAGCGCCGCCATGTTTTTTCAGGGAAGATAAAAAGCCAGGAGGCGACATCACTCTGGACTCCAATTTCGGGCATTTCAGAAAGAAGGACCGTAGTGCGTTCGCAATTGCTTTAAAAAAACATGTTTACGAATGCCGTTATTAAACATTATAGAAATGTCGCTTACAAAACTTCTAAATTTTATAATTTTAACGTCACAAATAAGAAGCGGGAGGGAAGGACGGCAAAAATAAAAAAAACGGGCGCGCGCAAGAAATGTTTTTTTTTTTTGCGTTGGTATTTGGTTTGCGTGTCTACGACTACAACCTGTATTGTATTAGACAAAAAAAAAAAAAAACTACCTTTGGGGTTGTCAGTTCCCCTTTAAGCCTTCCCTGTGAGCATGAGTCTGCCTCGATCCTTCTCGAACTATGAATTCTTAACCCGAACAATATAAACCAGCGGTCTCAAACTCCTTCAAGTGTAAAGGCCAGAAAGACCACCCTTGAAAGGTCGATGGCCAACTGTTATTTTTGGACAAAAAATAAACAAACAAGCAGCTGTGGTGTGTCACGTTGCAAAGCAGCCGACTGTCCCAGCGGCACCCTAGTGATTTTCTAGCGGACACTCGTGCTTTCTGCTTTTCGTAAGCTCACAGTTTCGCAATCTTTAGCTTTCATTTTTATTCGAATACTTTAGACCCGCCCTGATGTTGTACAATATAAAACACCAGCGTACTAGCAGTTGTTAATAGAACGAAGCAAGCACACCTTCCTTGCCCTGTCGCAAATCTCAAGAGGCGTAAACAATATCTGTTTACATGGCAGTTTTTGCTTTCCTGGTGAATTTAATAACAGCATGATAAGAAAACACCCGCATATCAAAGGTATTTTCTAACGGCCAGAATCCCGAGCTCATAGCTTTGATCTTTGGCAGTTGCTTCTGCTAAGAGAGAGAGTTCATGCAGCCGAAGTACCTTTTTGAGCAAAGAGCTCGCACTTGTAGACTAGTAGTGGTATTGCCGTTACCATTGATTTACATAAAAGACGGCCGAGAGGCAAATATTTAGACGAAGCAATACCCCCCCCCCCCCCCCCCCCCCACCCCTCTTCCCACAAAAAAAAATAAAAACAACTAAATAGTGCAAGATGTATGAACAGGTTATATGAGCAGAGCTCCTTTCGAGCTGAAATGAATCGACAATATAAAACTATTATTTATGCCGCATGTAGCGCTTGAGGTATGGGAACGGGGGCTCCCAGCCGCGGGAGGTTTGCGGGCCGCGTGTTTGAGACCACGGCTCTAGACGGTTCTCCAACCTTCTCAAATATTTTACTTAGATAAAGAAAGGTAAAAGGGCCTGCACTGCCGGGAATCGAACCCGAGCCACCTGCGTGTAAACCCAGAGCGCTGCCGACTCGGCGATGTAAGCGCGCGACAATATTAACAAGCTCGTGCGCGTTGTAAGACCGGTTTTAAGTTAAACAAATAGTTTGTCGTAGGGCGTGTGTTGTGAAGACGTGTTGTGCGCATTTCGTTAATTCAATTTGCCTTCGTTTTCCAGCTCGCCGACTGTTCCCAGACGCAGTCTTAGGACACAAGGTAATTTTATGTTCATTCCGTGTATAAATACCGAGCTTTACCCGGGTTTATGAGTAAGCGATGACTGCCGCACCTCCTCCATCGTCGCAGCATAGCTACGACGCGCCTGCTCCATCAGTAGCACAGCAGCAGTAACTGTGCCACTGCCTGGGTCACAGTCGAGCGCCCACGAAACTACAAGCGCCGCAATTGCGAATAGAGGGCTCGGAAGTAGGGGAGGACGAAGAGGGGGTGAAGACGAGCGGCGCTAGTCCGAACTCACCGGAGCATTCATCCCATTAATGGGGATGGATCCGGCGACGGTGGCCTTTCTGTACTGTCTACTTCCTGCTTCTATTTCTTTTATGCCTGCATGGCGGAACAGGGTAGAGCAGAACGCAATTCCCATCCAAGGTCACTTCCACGCTCTGACAAGCCTCGCTTGTTTTTCTCCGCTTGCTGCAAGACAAACTTTCTTGCACACAATTCAGTTTGCACGTTTTTCATCGCAAAAGTTTTAAAGGCGGATGCCAGCTTCGTCCTCCCGCGCGCATCGCTCAGGGTGTGCAACTTTGGCCGCTCTTTTATATTTGCTCCAGCCAGCGCTGCGCCTTAGACGGTTGTATGTTTTATTAACATCAGGATGGAGAATAAAAAAACAGATAGTTTCAAGTTTCAAGTTTCAAGTTTCTTTATTCCTCTTTATACAAGAAGAGAGTGAGGAGAAAAAAAAAACAGTACAAAACTGCTTGACAGTGCCCTCTCCTCCCCCAACAGCAACAGCAGAAGAGGCACTCAAAACAAAAACAGCTCTCAAGAGTACACAATCAGATTTTTCACAAAACTAGTAAAGATAGTATGCGTATGGTAGAACAGTTTTCAAGTGTAATATTTCGCAACAAAAAATAGTTTAACATTTTGGGCAGCTGGTATCTCACCATTTGATTTCCGTAGTTTGTTCTCGAGCGCGGTACCGTCCAGGCGTCGGCATGGCGGGTGGCATACGAGGTGTTTTGTGAGTGAAGGGAAGAAAGAGAAAGAAAACTGTTTCCCGGGTGGTTTATCGCTGCTTTATATGCCAGGACAAGTTTATACTCATAATAATTCGTGATCGGAACAACTCCTTATTTATTGAATAACGGTGCCGTGTGGCTGTCCCCCCCCCCCCCCCTTTTCCCATGTGCTTCATTACACAAAATAGGTATTACTTTTTTCTGAAGTTAAAATGGTGATTTAAATCACATTGGGTTTCCTAGGATGATTTAATCTAAACCCTTTCTGCGAAATTGAATCCTATAATACTTCTCTTTTACCGTTTGTCTATCATTTCACACTTTCTATGTGCATTTGTTTTGGATCTAAATGAAATAATCAAACAAGCAAGAAGGATTTATAGCAGGCTGAACACGAACAAAAAGCGGATATCTTCTGAGCAAATCAAAGCTTTGAGCTTTCTTTCTACCTTCAACTTCGTTCGTTACTTACACTTTTAAAAAAGTGAAAGCCGCTTACAACTCCCTGTAACGCCGAATTAGAGCGCAGCTCTTGAGGAGGAGGAGGGAAGGGCGCTGGGGGGGGGGGGTTAGACTAACCAGGGGGGGGGGGTCACGTGACCTTGGGGGGTCACGTGACCTTGGGGGTCACGTGACCCCCAATGCCGATGATGTCATCACCGACGTCACTGATGATGTCATCAGTGACGATGACGATGAGGGGTACCGATGACGTCATTAGTGACGTCACTGATGACTTCACCAGTGATGATGACGATGACGATGCGAATGTCGGTGACGTCATCAGTGACGTCGCTGACGACGTCATCAGTGATGATGACGATGACGATGCGGATGCCGGTGACGACATCAGTGACGTCACTGATGACGTCATCAGTGATGATGACGATGACGATGCGGATGCCGGTAACGTCACCGGAATCCACATCGTCATCGTCATCATCACTGATGACGTCACCGGCATCCACATCGTCATCGTCATCATCACTGATGACGTCACCGGCATCCACATCGTCATCGTCATCAGCACTGATGACGTCACCGGCATCCGCATCGTCATCGTCATCATCACTGATGACGTCATAATCACTGATGACGTCACCGGCATCCACATCGTCATCGTCATCATCACTGATGACGTCACCGGCATCCACATCGTCATCGTCACTGATGACGTCACCGGCATCCACATCGTCATCGTCATCATCACTGATGACCTCACCGGCATCCACATCGTCATCGTCATCATCACTGATGACGTCACCGGCATCCGCATCGTCATCGTCATCATCACTGATGATGACGTCATCAGTGATGATGACGATGACGATGTGGATGCCGGTGACGTCATCAGTGTCGATGACGTCATCGGGGAGTCACGCGACATCGGAGGGGGTCACGTGACCTCAGGGGAGTCACGTGACTTCAGGGGGTCACGTGACCTCGGGGGGGGGGGGGTCACGTGCCCCCCCACGAAGTCACGTGACCCCGGTGGGGGGGCTCGCGCGGTGCATTATGGGACATTTCCCATGATGCACCGCGCGGTTACGCTGACGCCGACGGCGACGCCAACGGCGACGGCGACGCCGACGGCGACGCCGACGCCGCTCAAGCCGGAAACGGGCCCCTAAGAGCTGCGCTCTAAAAAGAACGTAAAATGTTAGGAAGCACCAACAGGACCGGAGCCGTACTCGAGCCGTCGCTGTCCTAATCCCGTAATCAGGTTCAAACAGTCCGTGTGATGTTTGCCAAACGAAAAAGATTTCGGCTATTCGGCCAACCCTTTTCTCCTTATATCGCTCAGTCATGACGTTGTTAACGTCTGTGGCCAGTATTTGACGTTTTTCTGATATATACGCTAGTTTCGCTGTTGAAACCTGGCGCGCTCCAGCTTTGTGCGCAAGAGACCACCTCGACAGGCGTTGCGGATTATCATCCGACACTCGCATTAACACAAAGTAAAACGAGGTGCAGATCGACGCCCCAGTTTGGCCGGCATTTTGAAGTTTTCGTTCGCGCCTGGAGACAAGCTTTTCTCACCGATGTCTTCATGGTGAGCACATTCAAAATGCCTTGGCGGATTCTTAGTAGTTGTAGTGCGTTCCTTGCTGGGTGCGGCGGATTACGCCGCAATAATGTACTGTTTTCTAGGAACCGCTATTTTCTCCGGACTAACTTTTGTGCTCCGCTCATGCAGGCAGTATCAACCGGTATGGGCTTGAGCTGTGTCGTTGTGTTATAGCCCTTTCCCCTTGCAAATAGCGAGCGCTCGCAGATTTGAGACTCGGAGCATCCGATCTCGGCCAATGTTTCGGCGACAGAGCGATGGAGCGACGGCTCTCAGCGGCCCACAACACAGCGTTGGAGCTGCTGCTCTCTGGCAGCCTTGCTTTTCTCACCAGGGGGTGGTGGGAGAACAGCGGAACAGCCGGGGAGTGCGTGAGCGCTACGGCTGTTCTGCCTTCGATGCTTGCAGGCCCCGGCAGCCCGGCGTGCTGGCCGCGTACAGCACGAAACACGGTCTGCTAAACGAGCACGGCTCGTATTTACTGCCTTAGCTTATAAGTCAACCGATCGGTGTACCCTTCCCACGAAATAAGCATACCCCCAAGCAAGTAACCGTGGCACCTTTTACGGGTCTCGATCGACACACCGGTTGTTTGGCGGGAACGTCCGCAGTCGTATCGCTTCGCCGAACTTCGAACGGTTCGTAGCTACGCTCGTAACAGCACCGCATCCCTCTGATATTCTCGTAACTTTCTATCGTAAAGTGCTGCTGGCGCCACTTTCCCACGGATCGGTTCCTCGGCGAGCGCTCCACCGGCTCCAGATCTACAAGCGGCATACGGAGAGATTGCTCGCATTTCGTGAGGGGCACGGGCTCGCGCCGAGCGCTAGGTATGTGTCAAGGGAAGAGGCCAAGAGAATGAACGTTTTTTTTTTGAGAGAATGAATTGCGAGTTTTAGTTAAACTTCAGGTTAACAAAACTTTGTAGAAATAATTTTCCCGTCCTGTATCATTGATATCGCAGTGGCACAAGGTACTTGCCTGGTGCTGTTGGTGGTGGTCTTATGCATTTTTGGCTTCACCGCCATAGTGAGAAGAAAAATGTTTTTAAAGATATCTTAACATATGTAAAATCAGGAGGCACAAAAATGCAACGATTAGACAGATGCAAACATCTTCTAAATACAGATTTTTTATATAAACTGTCATCCAATTTTCACAGCAGTAGTGATACAATTTTATTTAAGTTATTTTATTATGTGTAAAATTAAGAGGCACAAAAAGGGCAACTATGTGGCAGATGTAAACATCTTCGAAGAACAGTTTGTTATCTGAACCTATCAATATTGGGATGATTTGTCGGGGGGTTTTATGTTTTTATATAAGGCTGTCAACAGAAGTACTGATTCATCACTTTTGTTAAGTAGTGTTTGTTTTCATGTTCTCTTGCGGTCTATTCGGTTTCAGAGCCCGTTCTACCCCCTGACTTTATATGATACGTCTCCATTAAAGGGCAACTCCGCACAATTCCAAAAAGTTTAGGCTTAGATGCGATTCCATTTCCCAAAGCACTACTAAACAGCCCTACGTCTTCGGATTCGGGAAATGTGGAATATAATTTGGGTAATCCTAATTTAAAGATCAGCAGATACCGAAACCGAAACTTCGGTTGCGGATCCTCTTTCCCTCCCTTCATTCCTCTGAGTATACTTTTTCGCTAAGACGCAGCGCCAGCCATTTATCTTTTCAACGCACTGTGGCAATCGGATGTACACCGTGTCAAGGAGCATCCATTAACAAAACGAGCGGTTCATGATTCTTCAGCATTTTGTGATTTCAGGACGCAAAGAAAGCAGGACGATGGGAAACAGGGTGCTATACGCTTTGTGGTGCACGTGTTCGCTCCATTTTCTTTGTGTTCTTAAGTCGCACTAGTGAGAGAAAATAAATTGAGACACTTCCAGGATGTAAGGGGCGTACGAGCCGGCCCGAGTGTAGATAGGAATGGCCCCACAATTCCCCGCGCCTCGCGCTGCGATGTGGGTTTGACGAAAAACCTTGTGTTTCTTTTTTTTTTTTTACGTTTATTTTAGGATGCGAATCGGACGCGAAAGCCATTGAATGTTGGCACTGAAAGAGTGTTGACTGCTCCGATAAATCGAGGAAGAAAAAAAAGTCTCTTAACGCAAACTCGTGCCTGCACGTAGAGACAGTCGATTTCAATAAAAGTGGTCGGAATAGCGAAGATTGGGGTCTAGCGCGAGATTGGCTGGCTGCAACAACCTAGGCCTCCTTTTATACAGCCTGAATGGTTGATATTTTAGCATATACTGCACGCATACTGATCAACCTGGAACGCTCTGCACTAATGAACTATAAAATACAGATGTTCCAGAGAAATCAAACCTTTACCGTCAGCAAAAAAAATGCGTACGAACCACCAACCTCGGTACTTTTGGGGCAATATTCGATGTTAGATGACTTCTTTCAGCAGCGGCTTTAAAAAAACAAAGCAAAAAAAAAAAGAAAAACGATATTGCAAGTATGAAATTAAACACTAAAAGTATCATGTTTTTTACCTGCAGTCTCGAGTGTTTTCTCATGTTCAATGCACACCAGCTCGTTTGCGCACTTACATTTAGGCTTCAAAATAGCTTTTGCATGGCCAGTGTTATGCGTTAAGAGTGTTTTCTAGGGCTGTTATACCCGACGGCATGGTGCGGTTACTGTATTAGCATTACAGTCTGTGGTTTCTTTGCTTTGGTTTCTTATTAATTTTCTTTGTTCTGCGTCTTTGTTCCGCGCTCGTCCTGTGTACTGCTTCTCCCCCGTCTTCGTTGGTTCTCGCGATGCTTTACGTATTGCGTAATCATTACCAAACTCGCCCACATTGCCACTCTAATTCTGCGTCTTCTCCAACCAAACGACAAAAAAAAAAGAGAAAAAAGAAGGAACTTTACTTTGAAATTACCTTTAAAGACCTTTGGTCGATGGCTAGAAAAGCAAAATTTAAAATTAAATTTGGAACGTCAACGGCATTTTTTATATCTTAGCTTTCATCTAATTGAGAATTGAAAATAATTTGTACCAGATCGTTGTCATAAAAGCAAAATCAAATGCAAATGGTTTTTGCGTTTCACTGCACCGTTCATCTGCATATGCAGATGCATATGTACTAGGCTAACACGACAGCTCTATCGTGTACATTAGCGCAGTGTAGCCGTCCTCTTTGTTTAGTGGCATTTTTTTAGTAACTCATTTAGAAGCGCCTTTCCCATTTTCATGGTGTCATAGTGTCTGCCGGAGACTGTAAATTCAACTCGACGGCGTTCGTCTCCAAACTCGTCTTTCAAACCCACTCACCAGGAGCGAATTGGGCAACCGGAAAAAACTATTTGCTCTCTGTTTCTTAAAGGAATGAAAATGAGTTTTTGACAGAGCACATGGGCCCAGCTGCGGTTTCAAAAGCCGCCTGCACCTCAGAGTTTGCGCCTGCAGCCTTTACGCCCCGGTTGTCGAGTAAAAACGAGCTGATGCACGAGATAAACTGGTTTGCGAGTGGCTATGACTTGTTTTCGCTACGGGGCTAAACGAAATAAAGAAAAATAAAAGTGCGTGTTTAACTTACTTCTGCTGCTACAGCTTCAGAAGTGAGTACCGGAAGTGAGTGCGACGGGGAACCGGAAGCGGGTTTGTCGGCGTTTCTTGCGCCTAAGAGCAAATAAATTCACGTCGACGGATACACATGATATACATATTGCGAATTGTGAAGCGGGTGAGGTTTGCATTAAAACAACAACAAACAAAAACGAGGCAAACGTTTGTCTTTGAATTATTTGCATTCTAACTGTAAGAATAATGTGGTAAACTATCATTATGGTTTTGTGGATTTTGATACTTACACAAACAAGTGGAATATATATAGAAAAAGTAATATACATGATCGTGGAATATCATTTTTGCCGAGAGCTGCGAAAAAATGAGGGGGCACCCACCTGGTATCTGACGTTTTTATTCTGTTTTTTTTTTCTCTGATGATTGCTAGTTAAATAGCCCAGTTCGTCATGGGAACGCCTTTGAAAATATGCAGATGCAAATATCTCCAGTCCTTACGCGCAACGAAAAAAGACTGGAACATTTTTAATGTTTACTTCATAGAAGGCTAGAAGTCGAAGTAGCGCTTCTACATTTTTTGTATGGCATTTTGGAATCGTTTCCTAATTGCTTTTTTTTTTCTCTCTCTCAGCACAAAATCATACGAAGTAGCTTACCCCTGTGTCTCCAATATCCCCCCTTTTGTTTGCTTGTTTCGAATTAATGCGAAAAAAAAAAGGAAAAAAAAAAAAGGCCCAGGCCCAAGGGCAAGAGGTAGCCGGTCGCGTCTCATCGCTGTCTCCGCCAATTCTGTCTCGGCCACTCGGAGAGTGCGGTTCTAAGGACAGAGCGCACCCCCCCCCCCCCCCCCCCCAAATACACACACACACACACAGTGCCGGTGTGACAAATAAGAGACACGAACCAACGAAGCGTGGTGAGAACACGGAGGGACCCTGGGCCGTAGCAGGACGCACCGAACGCCGCTTCCGTCCACAGGACGGACGCTCCATTATTCACGGAACATCCCCTCGACGCTCCGAGAGGCTTTCCGGGGTCTGGAGATACTCAGGACCATGATGATGATAGCGGCGACGACGACGACCGCGACAGCGACGCGCGGTCCATTCTCCGTAATTGTGTATGAGCTCCGCGCACACACGTACGTACGCACGCACGCACGCATGCTCTCACAGCGAGCGCTTTTACAAGTGTGACAATATGGTTGGGCGGTGTACCTGAGAAAAGGCTCGTTAGGCTTACCTTTTTTTTTTCTTTTCGAAAATCGTTTGTTTTTGTTTTTATGTGAATCACTGCATTGCATCTCGAATTTGTTTCTAGTTTTTTTTTTGTTTTTTTTTTATGAATCATTTATTGACACTACACTCTACCACTGGTTGAGGCAACTGCTACGTTGAAATGACCTCTTGAGCTTTTATTTTCTTGCGTGAGCATGTTTCCAGCGAGATGGTCAGACCATATCCTTGTGTAGATCTGGTTGTACGTTTGCTATTCTGCGTTGATGGTGCGTTTTATATTGTATGTGAACGTCGTGTATGCTGATTTTTTAAAATTTTTCCCCGCCTGATATTTGATCTTATCCGCAGATGAAAATTTCAGTCGTTCAGAGAGTCTCTCATTGGAACGGCGGGACTTTACCAGTTAGAGCTGTTCTCAACTTTTTTTTTTTTATTTCGTTCAGGGTGGGAACCGCGCAAATTTAACGAAAGCCAAGAAACCAGAAACACATAGACACAGCGCTGAATATCAACGGAAGGTGTAACATAATCAACTCACTCGCCCAACTTTCTGCCATATTTTATTCAGTCGGAAAGCTGACGCTAGAATGTGAGACGATCGTGTATGGAAGCAGCTAAGTGATATGCAACTCTCTATATAAGAAACTTTTGATACGTAAATTTAAGTATTCCAGGTGTTCACGGGCTTGAACTCTTTCATTGAAAAACACTATGATTGTACCGTTGCTCTTTCTATAATACTGTCGTTGTGGGCCTACACTCAAATTAACTTAAAAGCAAAAACTCCGAAAAAAAAAAAAGAACAACATGCTACCTCGAGCGTTTGATATTGATGACCTCAAACGGGCACAGAAACGTTACATTCTTGCTGCTGTTACTGTGAAAAATACATTACCGTACCTTTACAGCCTTTACATTTTTTACCTCTCTTGTGCATGAAAAACCGCCATTGGCTTCGCATCGAAGAAACAAGTACGCTCGACTCGACTGCCTTCAATGCTTCGGTGACGCAAATTTTGAATCTGCGCCAGTAAAGGTACCAATTGGCTCTAAACTCCGGACAACTGAACGACGCCATGTTTGTGTCTCGACCATACCCGTGTAGCTCAGATCTTCGTGGCTTTCTTTAACCACCGTGGTAAGTTTATTCAACGAGAGTTAAAAACTTGCAGGCAGAACACCTATAAAAATGTGCCTGAGCAGTCGGAATGAAGGAATTCCCCATCCTACTACGTTTATTAATTTATGAAAATGAAGTCTCAAACTCCGCTTTCTTTCCCCGATTTTCTTAAATTCCTGTCCCATGGTTCCGCACACCTCTCGCGACGCACACGTCAGGCAGACCTTACATTGTTTTCTATCTGTCTGCTGAACGAACTAGCCAACTTTGGACAAGAAACTTCCGGTTTCTTCCAGAAAAAAAAAAAAAAATAAAACCATTATTGTAAAAAAAAATATCACTTTTTTCTTTTTCCTTCATTACCCTATACAGAGCGAGAGCGCGCATCTTCTGAACAACGTGAGGGCGGCTTGGAAAACAGATTATGCTTCCGGGAGATTGAAGAAGGGCCATAAATTTTCGCAGCTGCTCTATTTGAAACGCACTAGAGTGTGCACGAAAGGTATTCCCTGCCGAATGAAGGGATTGCTTTTTTATTTATTCTATTCTGTCCGGGGGGAGCGATGTTTGGAAACAGAATATAAGAAACAGAGTGAAGGAGATGCATCTGAAATATCTAAATTGCTTCAAGATGCCGAGAACACAAAGGGAAAAAAATGAGACGAAAGATTCTGTCGGCTTTCTTCCCCAACGTCAGGTGCTGCGAACACCTCGCCGAACAGAAGCCCGAATTGTTCCATCTCCGAATCATTTATCATGGAGCTAACTCCGATACGAAGGTCAATAAACAAATAAAAAAAAAAAGACGCGCGCGCAGCAAATAAACATTATATTTCGCTATCGCGTTACCCACAGAGAGTTACCTCCCCGCCACTGGCTATCCACCTGGAATCATTGATTTGGTTGATAACTGCAAAACCCAATACCCTCTAAGAGTTCCATCTCGTATCAGTGAACCGAAGCAAAACCACTTTGGAAGATGAAACAATGTTTACAACACTGCCATCAACCAAAATTATTGGAAATCAATCTGGCGGGTTCGTTGACCAATTCCGACGGGATATTGAGTTCTAAAGAATTGTCGTCTGTGAAATTCTTCCCCCCCCCCCCTCTTTCGGTTAATCGCTTTGTTCTTTACACTGCTATCTCAGCATTATATGCATTTCTAGCGGTAAAATCGTCCCGCCTTACATGTGACCGGAAAGTGCTAGATTGCAACACAGTCCTCTGTGATGAAGGCTGCATCCAGTGTTTAAAACTTCAAAAGATCACAATTTTTTTTTTAGTTTTTTTTTAAGATGAGGTTTAACGCATGCGGTTTGCGGGAAACCGAACTCGGGACCATTGTACTCGGGACTCAATGCTGGCCCCGAATAACGGACGTATTGCGGGATTATATTGTGTTTTCTCCCCCCCCCCCCCCCCCCCCCTATTAGAGACGATATTATTCTTATTTCGCCAACTTGTCGTCTGCTGTCCCGTATCTACAACGTAGCGAAAAAAAAAAGTACTAACAGCAGCAGAGGCTTTATTGGACACACTCTTTTTGGAAAAAGACCTTCTTTAAAGTTTTTTTTTTTTCTTCGTGTTTATTGTTAGGGTCCCCGAGAGCGTAGCTCCTGCAGGGCGTGGCTTTGAATATAAATTCAAGCTTCTTGCTTCGTGATTGGTCGTTCGGCATTTCTGTCATCTAATCCCGCGATTTCATTGGCTGCGGAGAAATAATGAGATGCACGGGACTCGCCACGCCCTGCGGTTCTTGTATTGTCAGTAACTGTGAACAGTTTTAGGTAATAAGGCAACGAGGTAGAGGGCCTTGGAGCGATACATTGGGAGCTGAAAGTGACCCCCAATTGGCTGCCGCCATGTTGCGTATTTTCGACCACTAGACACGTGACCTTATAGTTTTATGTCTACAAGTTAACGAAGCACCGCGCACAAATAATTGCCCATTGATCTTTAATAACAGTACCGACGAGATAAGTTATGTTTCGTTCGTTTTAAGAACCAAAATATGCTTTTACGACAAAAACTCGGGCAGCTTCGGAATGCCTCCGCTAGATGCCGTCAGCCGTGGTGCTGTATTTTAATGTTTTTTTTTTTGTTTTTGTTTTTTTTTTAAATCGGAGCTAGGCATTGATTTCTGGGGCTAACAGTATTGAAAGAATAGTTTATCATGTTTTGTTACAGCGATTGCAATTGGAATCTCGGCTCAGTTTTGCGTAAAAGCTTCAGGATTTGGTGCGGTCAGGCCAAAATTGTACAATATGGAGGCAGCCAAGTGGGGGTCACTTTTGCCTGGTGAACCGGATACCAGTTCATCGCTCTAAGCCGCTCTACCTCGTTGTAATAAGGTTTTAGGGAACTCAGCTGCTTCTACCTTCTATACTCGTTGCCAAAAAAAGAAAAAAAAGGTTTCGCGCACTGCGAGTAACTTGCGCGAAGTAGTTCTTGCAACATTTGTTTGTCAGTGAGAGGAAACGATGCTGTTGGCGTTTGAGACCCATTTGTCTCGGTAAAATAACGCAGTTAATCTGAAGTGCAACCACATATAGTTTAATTCACTATAGGTGAAGGGGAAATAATAGTAATCCTACGCGAATATTCAGACTTATTTTTTTTACTGCAGTTATCTAGGTGAGCACGAGCATAGGTCGCTAACCGATCGCAAAAGAAAAAAGCAAGAAAACAAAAAAGAAGAAAAAGAGACGTTTTTTTTCGGTTTTAAGATGAGCGACAAGGGTAGCTGGAAATTTTGCCCAGCGTTGGAAGCCATGTTTGTTTCTGCGGAGCGAATAGCGAACGCGTCCAATTTGTCAACAATCCAAAAAAAACATTAAAACGTTCCTCTCGCAGTGCCGCCGCTCGGTCAGCGCACGGGACACGGCACCCTTCGGAAGGGCAATCTCTTCCCAACTTTGGCGCTGTCCGCGTTTTCAAATTTGCGAGCTCGACTCAAATTAAGCCCGCCGAAAGCCAAAAGCAAGAGCGACCGGATTTCAAACGAGCTACACACCCAACAGCACGCCGGCCGCCTCTTTTATTCAGCAGCTTTGGTCAGGAACAAAGGGTAAAAATAAATTACGAACCAAACAGTATTATTTTAGTTTTCCTCGTTTCACAGTACGGCTTTGGTGCCCCTCTACTGAATATATACACTTCTGCTTTCGTATCCCCTTCAGAAAAAAACAAAATGAAAAAAAAAAAAAGAAAAGATGGGGGTTTTGGGGGGGGGGGGGGGGGGGGGTTGTAGTGCGCTCGCGCAATTTTGTTCGCTATCTTCTGTCTTTCTTTGATTATATACTTTTCGGGCTTCCTCGCAAAGGGAGGAGCCTTTGTGAACGGACGAATTCAATTTAAATAGGGAACTCACAGCCGGTCTTTACCGCGAGGGGGAACGCTTTGCGCAAGCGCGGAGGCGGTTAATTAGCCTTAAAAAATAATTAAGGTGGAATGAGGAAGCGCTGGGAAAGTTCCCCCGAGCAGATCTTTCCCCTTCCTTACTGGCCTCCCCCTTTCCACTGAGGGTGAAGTTTCTGTAAATTCAATTCTTTAATACGCACCGGGGCTATACGGGATTCGGCTGGCTTTCGGTGCCGCACGACCGCCATTAGAAATTTACGATTAACTACTGCTTCATCAAAGTTAGGGCCGGGTTAAAAACAGATCTGCCGGACCTTCCTGTGATTATCCCAATTCATTAAGACTTTTATTTTTTAAGGCGTCAAAATCAAATTTGGGGTGGGGGGGGGGGGGGGGGGGGGCATTACGTGCCAAACCAACGACGGGCATCTGGCACGCCCCAGCGGAGGACTGTGGATTCATTTCGAACACCTGGGGATCTTTTGACGTGCTGCCGAAAGCTCGCTTACACCACGCCTTCTTCGCAACAAACCCCTGTCGGGGGGGGGGTTCACGTGCCGATTATTAGAAGGTTGGAACCACTGCACAATGGCTGAACAACTGCGTCGAGGAACCTGCAAGTCATTCCATAAGATAGCGAACTTAGGAGCGCGGCCAAACACTTCGAGCAGACAAGCCAATCAATGAGCGTCGAAAGTGCAACGCCACTGCCGTCATCGGCTTTTTCTGTGAGTGTATTTATTTTTTTAATTGTGCCGTGACGTTCAGCTTTTAGTCCGCCATTGTGCAGGAATTCGGCAGCTGCCAACATAGGGCAGTATTTCGAAAGGGGTCTATAAGCCTTCGTCAGATTGCGGGTACCTCGGCCAGGATTCGAACCCGCCACCTGAGGGTTTGCAGGATTCGAATCCGTCAGCTGGCGCTTTGCCTCGGGACCACCGAGGCGGCATTTTTAGTCGTGAATGTAAAATTCTGAAAGTAACGCGCATACCGGCGGCTTGGATACACGCAGTCGTGGGGGCAGAGAAGCACTCTTGTACACAATACTGAAAAAAAGTAACCGATTACAATTACAACTATACTTTATTGAAAATTGTAGCTGATTATAGTAATAAATTGCGGCATCAGAAAATTAATTAAAAACTAGCAGAAAGTAATTTCTGTCTTTTCACGTTACTTTTTAAAACTTTTTATTACGAAATCAAAACTGCATACATGTGTTTCTTTTTGTCATTCACGCCTTGTTAAGCTTCAACGGCAGTTGTCGTTGGAAGTTTTCGTCAGTCATCTTCCCACGTTTCCTGGTGAAGATACCTGCCGCAACGCTGAGGATCCTTTCGGCGGACGCGCTTGAGGGAAGAGCGGTCTTGTATCTGAGAAAACACGTTGCGTACCGGTTCGTTGTTACGCAGTGCTGCGACGGACGCTTCCGAGTCCTCTAGGCTCAGCGACAGTCAAAACGTCTCTGAGCGCGTTGCCATTAGAATCCTTCTGGTATCTTGGTATCTTTTTTTAGTTGTTTAGGGGTCAAAAACAAAGTGTCGTAGGTTGGTGCATTGTAGACGCACGGGTAGACAGAGGGATTTTTATGTAAAAAAAACTCAACTCATTAATTTTGGCTCTTTCAAAACATATCATTGATTACTTGTAATTGAAAAAGAGAAATGGAATTACATCGAACGTTATCGCAGAAAAAAAGTAGATGACGCGTTAAAATGTACCAATAAAATGTATTTGATTACAAGTAATCGGTGACCCGTAACTCGTTACGTACAAGTCTGCAGAAAAGTAACGTAAGAAAAAGTGTGGACTAAAATGCCAACAAGCATGTGTTAAAAACCTAGCGCACCCGCACGAAATAAAGACCGGCGACTTCAGAATTGCCTAAATAAGATTTTATATTAGTACGGGCAAATCACCAGCTGACCCCAGGCCCCCCCCCCCCCCCCCCCTCCCCCAAAGATAAAAAGTAATGAAAATAATCCTCGTTTTGCGATAAAAATGGCACAACCGCGCTTTTTGTTTTTTGAACACCTCTTTCTCAAGTAGGATCTGTGAGAGAGTGTAATGCCTTATCGTCTCTCTGTCCAATCAAAACATCTTCCTCAGCTTTGTTGTTCTGCACCGTGGCAAGGCAGACGTCGCCGACCTCGTGTGAGGTCGCGTCCTTCTGGCCTGGATGACGCGGTCGAAGGGTCTTATTAATATTCCATTCATAAGTAAGATCTGGTCCAGAGCCCTTCCCGATCTTTTTCGAGTTAGAGTGAACATTTTGATCAAAACTAGCGAAAAAAGCTTCTGGAAAATTTAAAGGATGATCCATTGGTGGATCCTTTGGGAATGCGTCAGCACGACTCCTGGGAAACGCCACACAGGGCCCCTTTGGGAAACGCTAACACTGACCCCTTCACTTTTCTGTTTCGGCTTTCTCTTTTACTTTCTCTATTTCTTGCTGCCTCTTTTTGGCTTCGTTACGTGGTCAGTGTTAGCGTTTCCCAAAGGGGGGCGTGTGCGGCGTTTCCCAAGGGTCATGCTAACGCATCCCTTGAGGTTCCAGCAATGGATCTTCCTTTAATTTTTTGCCGGCTTTGGGAGCTACTTTTGGAAATCTCTTTTGGAAGGCTGCTTTATGGCATATGCTGCGCATAGTTGTTTTTGGAAAAGACGCTGTATATTGCTTCTTTTTTTCTTTTTTTGAGGATACATGAAGGATTCTTTTTTTTAACCTTATGATTATCGTATTCGGTTCTCTGGTGATTACCGGAGCATCTCATGTACGTCCAGGGTCGAAATCCCGTCTCCTGGATTCAGCGGCGAAGCCTCCTTGTGAAAGGCTGCTGTTACAGCCTCGTTTATTTTTTTTTTTTTAGCTAATTTAAGGCACACGCGCTCCGCACACCTGCAAGTTTATACTCGCCCAATGCATCCGCGCGTGCATTGGCTTCCGCCCCGTGACGTCATCTCCCTCTCGCCTTTGTCCTTCCCTACTCTCCTCCTGTCTGCCGCGTAGAAAAGAGGAGAGAAGGACTGTTTCCCCTATTTTGGCCGCAGACGGACGCCGTCAGCTTTTCCCTGTCGTGGGGGTACTAAAGCTAACGCATTAATTAAAACAAACTCCCGAAGAAGCAGAATCCTTTAATGGCTTGTCGTCTGCCAATCTAAGGTATAAACCAAAGCTATTTTTTTATAATTAATACGACACAGTTAAGCTGCTCTCACGCTGTAGCTACATCATCCAAAATTCAGTCTGCAGAAACTTTCCGAGCTCTTCTTTGTATAGGACGGTTCTGTCATGTTTATCATGTAAAAAAACTGTCTGCAGACATATTGGAAACATGAATGAAGCAAACATGCTTCGAACATGCTTGAGACGTGTCTGCAGTTGCTTGTGTCATCAGGCCTGCAGCGAGTGTCTTTTGTGTAGTGCATGACCTCAGTGTGTCTGCGGTTTTAGCGGGACCAAGCGGTAACTAGTGTTGTCTGCTTTCTTCTCAGAATTGAAACAAGGCTTCGATCGTCTTGAGGAAAGTTGGAAATTATTTATGGGAAAGCTAAGCTAAGTGGCAAGATTTAATGCTCACCAATGGCAAACAGTCTTCGCAGAATGCACAAAAAAGAAAGCGTCAGTGTTGTTGTATTTGTGATAACTATGTCGTGTAGTGTACCGTACGGGCTTTTGAACAATAAAAGAACGCTCGTATATTTCGCCGGACCTACCGTCCAAAACCTCGCCACTTTGATCAACCGAACGCTGCTCCGTCTCAACGAGCGAATCGTAGCTTTGGAGCACACGCGAGCGCTGGGCTTATAATGAAGTTCTTGGCGGACGTATCAATTGAAAATAGACTCCTCTCGTGAACGGCGGTCTGGCGGTGCGGGCATTTGTTCGAGCCGATGGCCCTGGCCACATCTGCCACGACTCTGTTGTCACGCAATGGAGCGAGTCGTCGCGTGCTGGCGAGTCTTGAGGTTGTGGCCTGTTGGCGTGAGCGGATGCGTAGCCAGCTGGCGGATTGAACGTTTTCTCAGGGAAACTGGCCGCAGCCTCCGGGTTTTCAGTTTGTGGAAGGCGAGCTTTCTTCTCTTCTGCCGCTTCCTGGTCATCTGAAATGTGAGAGAAGTTTGGCGATGTAAGGCGGGGGATGAAGGTATGGCCGTGTACTCTGTTCACTTTAATAAAATAAAAATAAAAAAATAAAAAAAACGCCGAGAGAGGTAAGAGGAAGAGTGTGTGTGAGAGAGAAACAGATTTTATGTATTTGAGAAAATGCGTGGAATACTGTTTTTGTTTTTCAAGCACAGTGGATGCGCGTCTCTATAAAATATAAGCTTCTATCTCTCTCAAACGTTGGGCGCAGCGTTTTAGGAAGAGCAGGCGAGAGTGCGTAGTTCTAGAAAAGGCTTCTACGAGAGATATTATAAAACAAACAAAAAATTATTCAAAACTATCTTCTCTAGTTTTTTGTCTTCGATACTGATACGCACAACCGTAGCCTATTACATTTGTGAGATGGAATATAGTTGAAAAATAAATATACTCCCCCATCCTTCACCGAAACACCCCTGCTAAACCTAAGTTAGGTTAAAAAAATATTCGGCAGAGACACTTAAGATTGCTTGCGTGTAGGAATGCAAAAGCATTCCCACACGCAACGCATTCCTACGAACAGCGCGCCACGTCTTCCCTCTTCACATGACGCTCCGGCGGTGACATCACGCTGCCCCAATGTCCAGACGCGGCGAACCCCCCCCCCCCCCCCCCCCCCCCCCCGGCTTCTCGACGGCTTCCGTGACAAGGCATCTACGTTGCTGTGCTTTTCTTTGTGTCTTTATTTCAGAGGCGCGTGCTTGGTGACGTAGTTTTATGACCATCTTTCGGGGACAACGCCTCCGCTTTTCCGCAAAATGGGACGAGTAAAGGCCCGTTTACACTCTTGCGACCGAATTAGACCGAGAGAGAACAGACCGGTTTTTAAGCCTCTTGCGACGTCTTAGGACCAGCTCCGCTGCATCGCATCCGGTCGTAAGAAGTCGCAAAAGGCTTAAAAACCGGTCTGGTCTCTCTCGGCCGAAGTCGGTCGCAAGAGTGTGAACGGGCCTTAAAGCGCCGTTCACATATATGCAACCGAGTAAGACCGAGAGAGACCAGGCCGGCTGTCAAGCCTCTTGCGACGTCTTAGGACCGGATGCGCTGCAGCGGAGCAGGTCCTAAGAAGTCCCCAGAGGCTTAAAGGGACGGTGAACCGAAATTTGGATTTCAAAAAAACAATGCTGGAGACGTAGGCGGGACGCTACAATCCCTACAACACTACTAGTAAGGCGATATCTCAAATGGACGGCCGTATTTTTAGAAAAAGAAGTCGAGATTGAACCAGGCCGACGAAGCGCGTGACCGTCAAGATACCTAGTTTCCTCCTCTTCTCGCTTCGCTCTTTCAAGGACGCGAGGCGGAGAAGACGCGAGGCCGTTCCCTCTCTTTCTCGGTGAAACATGACGTCAACATTCCTGCCAAATGCGCCTCTTTTTTTGAAAAATACGGTCATCCGTTCCAGATATCGCTGTATGAGTGATGTTTTGGTGTTTGTAGCATCCCGTTGCACGCTTTTGCCGCATGTTTTGGCGAATCCAGATTTCGGTTCAGCATCCCTTGAAAAAGCGGTCTGGGCTCTCTCGGTCTTACTCGGTTGCATATATGTGAACGGAGCTTAAGGCTTTCGCCTTCAAACGGTGGTTCGTATGCCAATTTCATTGTGCATAAAAATTCGCAACCTAGAAACTTTGGATACCTGAATGCCGGGTCGGTTTTGCCTTTGATAAGCTCTGTGACCAGCTGTTCTGCCAGAACGTTGAACGCTTACGTTTTCTCACTCACTTTAATTCTCGCTCGCTCAATACATACGAGGCAATATTGGGGAATTGTAGTAGACCGTTTCTTCAGCCCGCTAAGCACCCGGATAGCGCTCCGTAATCCGCCACACGACCTTGAACTATGCAGATAAGGCTGGCGGCGCGCATGCGGAGCTGCGGTGTTTTCTTCGGGGATACCGTAGCGGAGGAGAAAAACGGTCTACTACAATTCCCTATTGTATTTATACTCCAACGTAGCCTACAATACGCGAGCTAGCCGGCGCATTTGGATATGAAACGTGCTTTTCTAGCGCGAATGTTCGCTCTGCGAAAGTGCTTTTGAAAGCAGACATCTCGTGCCTGTAGGCTTCGCTGTCTACCGACATGTTCTTGACAAAGAGGTCTGCGTTTGCCACATGGGCACTGCGCGTGCGCAGAAGTCAGATTCACGTGAGTTGAGGCGTTTGCGCCTGCGCCGTGCTGACGACAGCGCCACCGTAGCGGTGTGACGTCAAATAAATGAAAGCTCGTGCTGCATAGCACAGGGACCCCGGGTCGAATCCTCCACCCTCACCCGTTTTCCAGTCGTGTATCCCTACTAAGCCACCACGCACATTAAATACCCACATCTAGAAGTCGTTGTGCAGTGACTACATATATAATTTACAGGGAGTAACACAACAGCATCGCCATACTCTAGCATTCAACCCTCACGTTGTGTAAATATCTAACGTTTAATTGCTTTTTTTTTTGTCCCCCCCTCCCCCCCCCTGGAATCCCAACTTCCTTCATATATCCAGCCTCCGACAATCTCCAATCACGATCTCGGAGCCCTTGGATGTACTAGCAGGGACAGACTTTTGGCGCGCGCACATCTCCAACCGCCCGAATATTTGTCCGTCATCCGCTGCAGGGCCGCACTCGATTCAACTTATCCCCAACTTGGGGTTCCTTGGAATCCGGAAAGGAAAGGAGAGGAAGGGGAAGCGGAGCGAGGCAGACAGAGAGAGAGAGAGAGAGAGAGAAAGTGAGAGAGAGAGAGGGGGATAGAAAGACTAGGGGAAGAGACGGAGGAAAGGAATTCGGACCTCGAGAACGAGACCAAAGCAATCTGTGCTCGAACCCGGTACACAAGCCCCGATCCGGATTGGAGAGGAGGACTTATCTCTCGCACACAGACCCGGGGATTTAGCCCGCTTTCTGCGAAGAATGCACTGCTGAGGTCTATGCGCGCGCCTTTCGAGAGAGAACCGTAATTAATTTGGGAAAGCGGGAGACCTGTGATTCTGCTCTCCAATCGAACGTGCCTGGTCTACGGAGACCGCTTCATTCCCTGCTGATATTGAGCGTTCTCAGCTGATAGCGAGTTCCTGCGGCTGCCCGAGGGCCGCCAGTCGGTTCGGACAGGAGCGCGGTTTCGGGCACGAGAGGCTTCATCAGAATTTCCTGAAGCACCGTACGTCCGGCACCGCGTTTACTTTCCCCGACACTTTGCGTTGCGCGGGGGACACGTACGTGTTGGCGGCTAACTTTTTTTTTTGGCCGATGGATTAAAAAAAGAAATGGTTCACGCAATTGATTTTGAGAATTTTAGTTCAATATAGTCGGAACGACTTTTGCGCATTTTCATGTAATTTAAACAACGAATCTGGACGAGTTTTTCATAGAGGTGCTTGATAATTAATAATACGCTTATCATGAAACGAGTTTAATCCTTCAACAAGCACTGGGCAACGTTCCGCCCGAAAATTCATGTTATGGAACTCCAGCCCTGTAACCAATGCTACCGCGGATACTGCCAGACAGGCAAGTACCGAGCGTTATTTTTTTTAGTTCGAGCCAGGGTCTACAGCACGCTGAATGGTTTCATAAACAATTATGGATCCCACTTGAATCTGTCTCACACTTAAGAACATCGTGTAATTTGCGAACAGGGCGATGTGGGACGGAGCAGACTTTGTGCAAAAAAAGGTTATCTGGAGATGGCGACGTGGGAATTTCGAGAACTAAGTGGGGAGGGGAGGTTTATACACGGATCCCTGTAGTGTTTACGAATCGCAGGGCTTCAAGTACTTTTGATATAAACAGCCTTTGAAATAAATGCTCGTGAGCAACACCTGGGGAAAGAATGGAATGTTTGGTTTGCAGAGGACTAAAAACGGAGTTGGGTAGTCTTGGACTCATTCTGATATTATCGTGATGGTATTTGAATTGCGTTGGGCGTAAGGCGCCCTAGAAAAGACGTGCTGGAGTCTGCGTATTTTTGTTGTCCAAGTGACAAGATCCAAGGTGAACTGCTGGAAACACTGAGCTAAAATGTTAACGCCTTTTTGTAGCGCATTCACTGGACGCCATATTTGAGGGCGCTTGTTAGAGCGCATGCTCAGAACAAGCTCACACTAGTGGGCTGTTAAGATCGGCAATCTTAATCGTGTAATTGCACGTTAAAAAAAACAGAAAAAAAACGGGGAAGTTTGCCGTCAGCACGTGCTCATCCGTCGCGCACACAGCTATGGCCGCCAGTGAATATTCCTTATAAATTCACTTTCAGATGCTTGCTTGTGGCGTTACACACAGCACCACCACGAGTAGCCTGCTCTCGGGCCGCGCGCATCCAACTTTTGGCATCAACAACACCAACTGAGCCTGCCGTCTACAGATGCAATACAGCTAAAGACCCCTAAGGAAGTCTTTTGCTGTATATATGCAAATACAGTTAATTATGTTATGTGGAAATCTCCGGTTTTTCATATACTTGTTTTGGACAAAGCAAGTTTGGTGTAATTTCAAATACTATATATATATATATATATATATTGTTGACATATGTATGTACATTTGGTGGAGCCCGTATGTGGAATAGTATCAATGGTGTGATTAAAAATCTTGGACTCATCGAGACACTGGTATTAAACCCGGTGTTATTGAAAATACAATGAGGCCATTCGTTTACAGGAGGTTGCTACATTTATAAAAGAGCATCCCTGGCTACCATATTCATTTTTTTTTTATTTCCACTGCCGCGGGAAAAGAAATCTTGAAAGCATTGGGTTTTTAATAGGGAAGATTCTACTGGAACGACTGCTGTTGCTTCGTAAAAAAATAGCGTCTTTAAACGAAAGCAATATCAATCATGTCACGCAGACAAAAGAGCGAGAAAAAAAAAACCTGTCCGGCTCATAAAGCGAAGGAAATAAAAGCAGGAATATTGGCAAAAAAACAAACAAAAAAACAATTTAGTGCCGTCACAAGAAAAAAAAAATTAAAGGAGGGCTGTGTATGAAACGGCCGATCCAGTCGCTTGGCACACGCTCAAAGAAAGGAAATCAGGACAGGGACGTCTTTCACCGAGACCTCCAAAAAAAAAAAAAGGGGGGGGGGGGGGGGGATTTTCCTTTACGAGCACTCAAATTATCGTTTACTCATACCGTAAAGCAACAATTCCGTAGAGAGGAGAACCCTCAAGTAGAGTGCACTTCTCTAAAACAACCCCTTCAAGGCGTACGGTAAACCTCTTTCTATTCTTTTTTTTTTCCGTCTTCGTCTTCCCGTTGCCGTGCGCAAATAAAACGAGATGAAATATGGTTCCCCTGGGAAGCATCTCTCGCGGATGTGAGCGGAGAGGCGTTCTTTATCTCCAAACGAGCTGCGCTTCCAGAAGGAGATCTTCGGTAGACTCGTGAATTCAAGAACGCCGCACTCTGATGTTGATCGGCCTGGCCGCCGACTGAAGGGGGCCGCCCGTTGAAGACTTCCCGGCGCTGCCGCCGCCGCCGCCGCCGAACACAACGCTGCTTGTACTGCGCTTTCTTGTCACGCTCGCATGGCGGGGAACTCGGCGCGGGAGTCACGACATCGGTCCGTTCTCCCTGATACCCGACATCGGGGGACGGCTCCTGACAGAAGTAGTCGGCGGGCGAAGAGAGCATCGGAGTTTGATCTAATGAGCGCTTCAACTGAAACGTAATCCCCGGATTTATTTTGGGCTCTCTCGTACTCTTCGTTATTCGACGGGGGAAAGAACGGAAAAGAAGAAAAGCCCGAGGTAGTAAAGAATGCATCGCGGTGCAGTGCGTCTGCCGGAGTCAGATAACATGTTTCGGGGTAGTTTCGAAATAAGAGAACGCTTGAAACGGCAAACTCGCGAGCGCGCACGCACACACACATACAAACAAAACAAAAAAGTGTAGACTAAGAAAACTGAAACCTCTCAGGTATGTAAGAACTTCGGGTACGTCGGATGCGCTTCATAAATATATATTGTATCTATTCATTTATTTTTTGCGAGCAAACGTATTGCCAGCCACGAGGCCAAAGCAGGCGGATAGGCTCGTTGAATGTAATAACACACTAGATCCTTTATAATCTTATTTAGACCGGCAGACAAATTCGCACCATTTACAGCGTTCATTATTAGACAGTTTCGTTTATAAATACGTTAAAAGGGGAACGGAAACGAAATGTTTCCACTTTTATTTCTTTGTTCAGTTGTACTGCATGTTGTGCCGGCCGCCGAGAAATGCTAGCCTAGACTAGTGTTTCTGGGCTGCAGGCAGAGGAGTCGAGAAAACTAATTTTAAAATGAATGAACAGATTTCAAAAGTGCGTCTGGTGGGGGTCTGTGAAGCTCCGTTGGAATGCCGTGACGTCATGAGTTCCTAAGACGCCGCTCCAGTTCGCGGTAATATGTCTCTCTCGTGGAAATACTTAGTGCTGAATGTGACTTGGCGGAGAACGCTCATAAGCTGAGACTGCAGCCATAGCTACAAGCGCGAGCTAGCCTGCGCTCCAGGCTTTGAGACGTGCATGTCTAGCGCGAGCGCTCGATCGTTCTGCGGAACAACGCTTCGAAGCAGCGAACTCGAGCTCTCCTCTCGTGGTTGTCGCATTGGCTGCAGTCTCAGTTCCACAGTGTTTCTGCAACGTGCATTCCACACCACCGAGAACACCGTTTTTTGCAAACGTTAGGTTGGAGCTTGATCTAAGATGCGGGGACCTCTGTTAAGCCAACCATACGCCATTTCAGGGTACTCACGGTTATTTCTGCTTACTGGTTCCCTCGAGCCCCTACTTCTGCGGTGTGAAACTAACACGGTGAAGCGAACGCTCGTGGCACACAAAATACCGGCATGGCCGCAAATGACCTTACACGCAAGCTATGTATAGGAAGTATTCACTGGCGGCCATACATGTGTGCGCGAATGCTGAGCGCGTGCCGATGGCGAGCTCCCACAGTTCTTTTGCAACGTGCATTCCGCACCATCAAGAGTGCCGGTCTTAGCAGCCTATTGATGTGAGCTCGTTCGGAGCATGCGCTCTAAACAGCACCCACAAATATGGCGTCCAGTGAATACTCCCTATAGGCCATAGGCTTTACAGTCCTCGGATATTACTACTAGGCGAGGCTGTCACGCGTTGACGCCACCAAGTGGCAAGGCACGCAATTACATTACCCTTGACCATGCGAGAATTATTGACGTCACGAACTCGATACGCATTGCGCTTCTCGCTGGCCGACTTCGAAGCGAGGGGAAGAGAGCTCGCGCTCACGCCCTTTCGTTCCCGTACCCTATTAAGAAATAAAGGCTTTTTAACAGACTATGGGTTAAAGTGTTTAACAATAATTTATTTTCCGTGTTGAGAAAAGCGTGGGTCACACTGTCTATACATCATACGAAAGACAGTCTGCGTACAGATTCGAACGCGAGTCATCGCGAGATCCGTGCTTCAAATGCCGCATGGCAATGAGTTCAAGCAGAAAACTTGGCAGACGGCATTCGAGCCCCGGATGTTGCGGTGACTTGTGTTTGCAGACCGTCTTTTGCATGATCTATGAGCAGTTTGCCCCTGGGCTTAAAAGTCGTATTATCAGGGTTTGCATTGTCGGAGTGAGGATCGCTAAACGAGTGTATGTTTGAACGTTTTTGTTTTTCAGTGGCTTATATTTGAAAATTAACGAATGTGTCGGATTTATCTGATATATTAATTAATTAATCTCACGTTGCCCTCACGTGGTTGCGATGAACACCAAAAGGTAGGTGATGGAAAAAAGGCGCCTTGCTCCGTTCACGGGTTGAAGGGGTTAAAGGAGCTGTGCAACAATTTTTGTACTGTGCACAAATACCGCTTAAAACGGATCCCTAACGTTAATGACCTATGAAACACGCGTTCGTTTTTCACCCCACGCAATAGAAGTCCCAGAAAAAATTTTAAGAAAAATGAGCGGCGTTCACCCCCTCAACTCACAGCCAGAACAAGCGGCCACGTGATCTGGAGCCGATTATATGCCGCCAGTGTTGATCATAGCCACGCGCTGGGGTTGGCAAGGCACAATACACGCGCTGAGTTCCAGACATTGTTATGGCTCGGCTGTTGTCGTCGTTGCAGCGATTGGACACGGGTCACAGCCCGAATGCTTCTCGAGCTAGCAATTGTCACGAGCCCAAGTCGAGTGCCCACGCAATGCTCGGGTCCAATCTATGAACCGCATTCAAATATCGTCACTTGGGTGTACTGCGATCCCCGAGTTACGTCATCAAATTTTGCAAAGGAGAGATTGAATGCAAATGATCGCTTTTGTCCTTGAAATTACACCGCAACAAAGGAGTTTCTTGGCCAATGGCGTTGCGTGTGAGTATCCTCGAGTCCCAGGTGTGCCAGTAAGCTCGTGTAAGTAAGAAAAACATTCCGATTGAATATCGTTGCACAGCTCCTTTAACTCTCATTTTCGCTCCTCTGTTCCTGTTGGTGCATAGAGCTGAAATCAAACTCATGCCTTTTGTATTATAAAACAAAACAAAAAAAATCTGGTTAAACCCAAACCACATTAAGAAAATTTTTGAAACAAACACGTCCTAGTTCCTTTGACCAATTTTTTATTCGACACTAATTAAACAATAAATTTCCCCAAACGCTATGTACACTGCCCGAAACTATTAACGCGAACACAACATCGGAGCGTTTTTAGGTTTTTCTGAGACAAGGTAATGACGAGCACTACTTTTTGCCGCTTAGATTGAGGCCCTGAACCAGCGCTTTTCTTTTTTTTTTTTTTTTTTGTTATGAAACTCAATTTGTGTTCAGCTCAAGAACCGCAGTAAAAGGTCCGGCACCATGGGGGACATTACTAATTTTCATCATTATGTAATGAATAAGGATATGCGTAGGTGCATTTTAGAGTAACTACATGTTATGTTGTCATGACGTACTGATTTCAAACGCCCAAGGGCACCGCTTCTTTTCCTTCCAACCAAATCTTGTAAGAAATACTTCACGCAACGCAGCGTGTAGACAATGTGCAACACTTGCTTTGTTCTAGGCGTGACAACGAGTATATTGTACTTTTTATGACAGCATTGAAAGCAAAAACCCGGCGAGATCTTGTTCGTGATAACTGTGTCGCGCTGCGTATCTCTAATTGGGCCATATGGTAGTGATTATTATGACGTCTCTGTTTTCTTCTCTGGTTTGAGCAGTTTTGTATAGAATGTTTGGTCAGTCTTTTTGGAAATACTTCGTACTTTATAGTCTACAAAAGAGTACATAAAAACGGCACAACTTTATTTGTAGTCGTCGACTTTTCTTCGCCATTTTTAAAATAAAGAAACATTTCCTTGCTTAAAATTATGGAAGTAAGGGGGGGAGGGGAGGGGGGGGGGGGGCTAGTCTTTTGCAATAGTGTGGCTCTAGAAGTTCCCTTGTGGAAGCAGAGCCGACTGATTCGACTCTAAATAAACGGCTGCCTGTCGCCTGGCCTCACTCGTCAAAGGAAGCTGCCTCGATTCGCGCCGACATTTGAAGTCTGGGGGGACATCGAGAGCCCAAAAAATACTCTTCGAAGCCAACAAAAAAAAAAAGAAAAAAAAAGGACGTCTTTCCGTGCGTTTCACACGGGCTTGAGTTAGAGGGCTTGCGAGGGAAGTCGTTTCAAAGTAGTTGACATTCAAATATAAGCGCTTCTGCGGCTGGCGGGAAGAGTTCCCGCGTCCTTGAAATGCGCATTTGAAATGAATGACGTCACAGTCTCCGCTAACGCGAGCTTCGACCGTGGGCCGCGCTATTTCCCCTTACACACGCAGCTGCGCGCTGCCTCCGACTTGGGCCGCTGTTGAGCCGTCTCCGCACAACATGCAAGAAAATATTTCTTTTTTTTAAGTGTGACTTGGGTTTCGCGTGCGCGTATGCCATTTGTTGGAGAAGGGAGAAACATGTGCATCATTTCAGATTTAGTCCTTGCGGGCACTGCGCTGGGAAATTCTCATGCCTAAAGGCGCCGTGCGCAGACGCGCTGATTCAATATCTCTGCATACAGTCGCACTGAACGTATTCACTTTTCATTCGATGTTCTTGCCTTCAGCTGCTTTATCAATATTGTATGAAAAGCTAGCGCGTACTGTTTGGCCTCCTCGTGATAAGTGGGCTAGTCGTTCAAACTTGGGCGGCAGAGAAATAACGCACGAAGCGTATATAAAGCAGGTACGTGTAGGTTTTTGATGGCGTCTCGTGTGACTTCAGATTCCGGAAACTTGGGAGACGTTTCGTTCTTAATCTTTCTTCGCGAAATTAATCTGTGAAGGGGCGGAGATAAAAACGACTTTCTTGATACTCGTGTTCCAACTTATTTCTGACGCCAGTTAGCGTCGCGAAACACTGAGCCGTGAAACGGCAAATAAAGCGTTTTCATAAGAATAATACTAAGTAAAAAAAAGAAAAAAAAAAAGCCGTGAGAGTTGCACTTATGCGATTTGTGCAGGTAAGTTATACGGCCAGGGGGACATAGTTAATGGGGCTAATCATAACGATCTGCTGGCTAATTAAGTAAAATGTGTTAATTAACTTTTTAATTTGTGAAAATAGACGTATGGTTCCAGTTATAAACTTGCTGAGCGTCATCGAAAATCACTCAA
This sequence comes from Ixodes scapularis, assembly GCF_016920785.2. Taxonomy (NCBI): domain Eukaryota; kingdom Metazoa; phylum Arthropoda; class Arachnida; order Ixodida; family Ixodidae; genus Ixodes; species Ixodes scapularis. The sequence continues at coordinate 11,425,229 of NW_024609884.1, forward strand.
TCTGTTATTATTATAAATACTTTGAGCGCGTGCGATGCGCAGTAGTGCGCTGAAGTTAGCACTCGTGCAGCAGGACCAAGGCTACCGGTGCGATAAGGCTCTAGCGCGATTTTTCCCCCTCTTATCATAGCCCCAGCCTTGTACCTGTTGCACGTGTGGTACCTTTAGCGCACTTCTACGCTTCGCACGCGCTCAAAGTAATTATAAAAATTATTGGCTTAGTGGTTTTCGGTGGAGTTCAGCAACTTTCTAACTGGAACCATCTGTCTATATTTAAAAATTAAAAAGTTAATTACCAATTTATTAATTAGCCGACAGATCGTTATAATTAGCCCCATTTACTACAGGGTGCGGCCGTAAAAATTTTCACATTTGGCACGCCTAGCAAAAATCGAATTTCAAACGTACATACCCGAAATTGGGCACACGACCGTCGTTTATTCCAAAGTTGTTTGCCTATTTTTTTCAGACGTCAACTCGGGAGTAGCGAATTATTCGAAAGATAACAAAGATGGCAGACGTGCATTTCCTATGGCCTATACCCGCCCGTTCGCCGTCTCCAATCTGGTTCGCGACGCGAACCAGATTGCAGACGGCGAACGGCGCGGGAGGGCGAGCGTCAAGCTGGAGACTAATTTCTCGGCCCGGGGCCGAGATGCGCTCCGATAGCAAACCGAAACTTAAAAACCCGTCGAATTTGAGTGATTTTTCAGAAAGCCGCAAAATGCTTCGCGTGCCTCGTATTGTTCTGCAATTTGTCGATTTAGTGTTTTTTTAATGATGCTGGGGAATTTTTTAATTGAAACCATGCCTTTAAACACAATATTAAAAAGTTAATTACGCAAAAATAATTAACAACCTAATAATCCCGTACTTTAATGATTTTCCTAAATAGGCCCCTGGCCCACGATCAAAACGACACACGCCTTTTTTGTTTTGTTGCGACGCATAATTTTCGCAGTATCGAATTTGACCACCTTTCGTGAAACACCATATATATATATATATATATATATATATATATATATATATATATATATATATATATATATATATATATAACGGGGGTCTAGGAGAACTCGTCACAAGCCAACTCGTCACAGCCAACTCGTCATAGGGGAACTGGTCACAGCGGGCATCTCGTCATAGGCCATCTCGTGCACGGGGAACTCGTAACGGCGGGGAATTCGTAACGGCGGAGAACTCGACTTTCATCAAAATTTGTTTGTCGCAGGATGCGCCTCCGACGCTTCAATTTTATAATAGGTGGTATTGGACTTAGGGCTCCCTGTTCAGCCCCATCTGGCTATTCGCTTCTGTTCAAGCAAACGGGGTCTGCATGGCTGACGAGTATACCAATTTGACTGCACCTTTCCGGAGACGTGTTGTATTTAATGCGCACAAAGCAGCAGGGATTTTGAACATGACAAAAACTATAAAAACATCAATCAAAACTTCGTTTATTTGCAAAATGTGACAAGTGGTTTTCTAAGAAGGAATGTCCCGAGTTGACTTACAGCCGTACATTGCGTGCGATGCATTTCAGTGTCGAGAGCGGCCGAGCTGCGTCGTGATCGTACAAGATTCGTGAAATGCGCTCATTGAGTACCCGGTACTTTGCGGCCATGCCGGAGGGGGGTTGACCAGCGTCCAGCTGCGCGATCTTCATTTCTTGCAAAGACTGCTCTCTCTGCAGGCATCCCAGGAATGACCATAGGTTAGGCCTGCTGCAGTTGATGTTTGTCTGGAAAGAGTCGGAGGTGAGCGGCTAAAGCTCAACAAACGAAAAAGTTTGCTCAGCGTATAGCAATGGCACAAACCTGGAAGCTGCGGTGCCAAGCTTCGGCGGCGTTGTTTGTGCGCGGAAGGCCCTCCAGAACAGATGCGTGGACAGACCAGACACTTGTCGGGAACATAGCAGACAACAATCCGTTCCGTCGACGACGTCCGATGTACGTGTCTTCGAAGTAGAGTGCAAGAGGCATCGCGTCCGTTGAAAACAATGCCACGAGGTCCTCGAAGGCATCTGGAACCTCTGCAGGTGGCAGAAATGCCAAGGCAGGCAGCATCCTCACCTGCGATTGCGTACGAATTTTAATATATTCATTAGTATAGCAATTATACCACGCAGTCGAATGTCCGAACTTACCAAAACCGCGAAATCTTCGTCTGTTCCGTAGCGTGTCTGGAAGCCAAGCTTGCACAGTTTGCGATACACGGCATGGCATAGGTGGAAGAAACAGCCTTGAACACGCGCTTGCGGGAAAATGTTGCCAGTGGCGATGATAGCGGCGGACTCAAAGTCACAATACACCAGCTCCACCGCAGGCTGTGTCAGAAGACTTGAAAGTACTGTAAAAAGCCTGAAAAAGTGTCGGCAATATTAATCAGCCACATGATTTTACCAAGTTCCAATTTCAGAACTAGTCCTAGTACAAATCATACCTTTGATAGGTCTCTTCGGTCTTGTTTGGCAGGAGAGCGTACACCAAAGGAATGACCGCGTCTTTGTACATTCCATGCACGGTGTACACTTGGAAAAAAATGGATGGCGTAACTTTAAATGTTCCGTCCATAAACCAAGCTTTGGACCTCGACAGACAATCAAGGTTGCGTTGAGTGGCAAAAACTAAGATACGGTTGCGGTCGCCAAATCCGCTATCGTGGGCGACGAAGGATTCTTGCTTGAGAGAAACCTGCAAACAGAAAACCAATTAATGCTTGCACTCCAAGTGAAGACAGACAAAGCCGAAATTAGCACAGTGGTTTTTAAGACTAAAAGGTGGATACAAATTTCTTTACCGTGTATTCGCCTGGAATGACGACATCCTCGCGAGTTGCAGGAACGGAGTAGGGGTTGCAACTCTGCTGCCGCTGTTTCCTTATGGTTCGGCGCAGCGTGCTTGTGGGTGGCATTTGCGAAGCCGTGTGTTCGCTGACACTTGCTGCCGCGTCGAGCAGGATCTGCTGGGGTCCTTGAGTTCCTTCAACTTCAGAAAATAAAAACAGTAAATGGTTACATCTAATTTATGCGGTTAAAACGTGACCGATAGTGAAGAAACAAAAACAAAGTGACTTACCAGCTTTTTCTTTCATGGTATTCCGGACTTTTAGAAGATTGATGGTGGTTGGATCTCCCGGATGAGAGTGCTCCCCGGTTGTCCTGGTGATACGGGAAATCATCTTGTCCGTGGTGATTTTAGCCTTGCAGCCTTTTCTATTTCTGCAGATCCAGTACGAAGTCTCGGAGTCTTCTCGGCTACACGTATATGAATATCCTTCGTACAGCAGCATAGTTGCTCCGCGCTGGGTTTTCGTTAGTTCCATCGTACAGCCTGCCGGTGTTCAGTCTGGCAGTTAGCTTATTTCTTTCTATATGTATATATACCTTCAAGCCAGAGTTTTACCGAGTGCACACTTCGCTTTCCCGGATTTGAAGCGATAAACAAAAAAAAAAAAAGCATTTCACCTTTTGAACCTTATCACCCCCTCACAAAAGTCTTCCCTCTAAAAACAATGAAAAATAGGGGTCACTGGGAAAGACTTCCTTCTTTTGAATCTTGGCATCCCCCTTACAAAAATCTGCCCTCCAAAAGGAACTGTGAAAAGTGCTTACAATGAAAAAGATGGGTCACGGTGAAAGACAATACACCCTTGTGGGTTTATCGAACAAGATAAAAAAAAATAAGTAAGAAATGTGACGAACGAACTGAAAGCATTTGACGACTTTTCCTGTGACGAGAAGGTCATTGCGACCACTTCCCCTCTTACGAGTTCACCTAGTACAAGATGCCCTCTTTGACCAGTTGACCTATGACAAGTTTTCCTGTGACAAGTTGGCTGTGACGAGTGGACCTGTTCCCATATAACGGGAATGGTGGCGGGAGGCCGAAGGCGTGGGTATAAAACTGAGAAGAAAAAAACCCTTAGTGAAAACAGCAACAACGGACGATTTAATCTTCGACGTTTAGGCCGGAGTCCGGCCTTCGTCAGGAAGAACTTTTACAGATGAACGCGGGTGGTATTTATACAATGCTACGGTCGAGTCCAAATTTCGGAGGGGTGACGGTTGAAGCTTTCGAGAGAGGGAAGCGTAGGGCAGTTCTTATCCGGGTGAAGAAGCTTGACAATCGGTGCCAAGTTTCAAGGACGGCGGGATGACGGTTGTAGCTTCTTGAGAGGGGGCGCAGGGTGACTTTGTGTCCGGGCCGGCAGCGGTGACCTATATAGACGATAGCGTACAATAGATGAAAGTCTATTGTACGCTATCGATATATATATATATATATATATATATATATATATATTGTGAACAAAGAGGGGAGAGCTGACTATATGCTGGATAGCTGATCTCCGCTTCGAGCCTATTGCGCGATTGCGGTCACCGGGCGGCCATCTTACGTCACCCGCTGAAGCGTTGTCAAGGCTGTAGTCATGTGACCTTTCCGTCTGTTGTCACGTGACCTACAGCTGGTAATCATGATAACTGCCTAGGCTTGACAGTACTAGAGCGTGTGACGTAAGATGGCCGACCTGAGGGAGGGGCGGTGGAAATCGTCATAGAGATCAGTGGTTGTGTGTCTTGGCCACTGTGGAGCAGGACCCCGGTCGCAGAGATTCACTCCCATAAGAAACCGAAATCTAGAAAGGAGTCCGAATTGAGCGTTTTTACGGAGCGCCGTAAAATGCTGTCCCTGCCTTATAAATTTATAAAAAGACTTCAGTGGTTTTCGACTATGCTTAGCAAGTTTCTCGGTGAAACCATGTCTATTTTCACAAATAAAAAGCATAATTAATTAGTTATTTTCTGTAATAAGCTCGCTTATTATACTTCGTCTCACTTTAGCAATAACTAACTGCGAAGGCTATCAAAGCGCGAGTGGCTAGCCTTAACCGCCTAGACTGGAGCACTCGCTGTATGAGCGCTCGTGCAGCCGCTGAGGTTTCATCCAAAGCAATTAGCTCGCGCTTTTAGATGCGCGGTTAACAGTAGTCCATGCTTAGGTTAGGCGAAGTATCGTGTGTTTTTTTCTCTCCTTGGCGTCCGTCAAAGCTAAGAATTTGTTCCCGCAAAGAGTTAATTTTTTTTTTTTTTTTTATCTCGAACAGCATATTTTTTAGAGATTTTGTTAAAGTTTTCGCAGAGACACCTTGCATATGGCAAATGTTATAAGTGCACGTAGCGGGGAGGGATTTGCATCATATTTCTTAAACTCTTAATAGCGGCAAGCGTGTTGTGTTAATATTGTGGGCATCGCACTTGTTTGATATATGTATTGTGCATGTTTGGATGCAGGAAAGCGCGGACTGTGATTGTGGGGCTGTTACACATACCATGTTTACCTTACTGATGTATGCTACTTTTACCTTGGTCCCGTAATGGATCGAAAGTATCTTGAAATAAAAAAAAAACACGCAGAAAGTCACTTAACTGACTTCTTAAACAGGCTGGACGAAACAATGCGCGCACCCCATGCTAAAAAACGACAGCCTGCAAGGCCAGCAGAAAGCGAGAAAAACAACAGCATCGTAATCATAATTCAAGGATATGATAAACTTCACATTAAAATATGACACACCGTGAAGAAGCAAAACAAGTTCAGCTAGCTTCTTTCGACCAAGAGTGAGGCCGCTTTGGGGAATTACTGTTGAGACCCCAGACCCCGTCAGGACCCCAGACCCCGTCAAGCTGCTCACATAGCAGCTTTTTGTCTCGAGGTCCCTCCAGTGTATATCTGGAAAATAAAGCTTGAATTGAATTGAATTGAGATACGGACCAGAGGGACCCCAGCCTTTCAGGCCGAAACTAAAGCGGGCCCAAGAAGAGAACGGAAGACATCTTGGGAGAATAATTCGATGAACTCTACTCAGCGCAGAAAGTACGCAGTTCGCTGGGACGGTAAATGGTTGCAGCTGCTGTATGTGCCGTTCCGTCGCGCTACCTGTCCAGAGAGAAGACGTTCCACTTATTTTCCTACCCTCAAAGCCGACTACGTGTTAACAGGGCCACATTACTCCATAGCTGGGCACACTCCCAGCGCACTGAGTCGTCATCAACATTTCGGAAAGACGGTGCACGCTGTCGCACCGGGCAAATACAAACAAATTGACAAAATACTCGTATCAGAGGCGTGAGTTCGCAGGAACTACCAATTGTCGGACGCCAACGCAACGGACACTCACTCGACGATCGTCCACTTCCCCAAATGGTACCGATCGCATCTCCCAGCCCAGCGGGCCCCCTACAAAAGACGACTAAGGCGACAAGCGGAGCATCGCGTAAGGCCAGCGGTAATCGCGGGCATCCCTGGAACAGCGCACCGATGGGCCGAGTGCCCGTTTCCTGCCTCTCTCGAAGAGGCCATTAAAACCTGAACGCCTCTCTTCTTTGCGCGTGCTTTCGCGAGGCTCTCCTTCGCCCGAGGCACCCACGAGGCACCCCAAGCGGCAACCATTAGCATTAACGACTCGCTTCGCATAATTTGGGCCCGAAACAATTTTGGGCAGCTCCCTCCTCTTGTCCCCCGTCTTGCTTGCTTCCGTGTAACCGGTCGGCACCGCTGCCCCGCTGTCTGTCTATTAGCGCCGAGATGTTTCGGTGGCGCCCTCTTATGGTTTCCGTTCGTGACGTCACGACCAGAATTTGCCTCTACGTGATTGGCAGGATTTGCCTCGCCATGAACGAGCAGGAATTATCAGTACAGAGGAAGCTTTGATTGGGCCAGTCGCGAATGCCGAACATACCACACTTTTTTTCGGGCACGTCACTCATGCGGAAAGCAAGTCGCCTGCTTCTTGCTCAGGAGTTGCGGTTACGTCAGAACAACGCCGAACTCTCACTAATCTTGTTTGAAAGGATAATGGGGTAGACCTCAATGCTAGATGCCTTGCGATCTACCCCCTATTTCTTTCAAACAGCCAGTAAGAGCTCGGTGTTAGGACATCATCAAACCCTCTGTGGAAGAAGCAGACAAACTTGCGCTCCACATACCTTCTCTGCTCGCCGCCTGCGCTTACTGTTTGGGCGCGCGGGTTCACTACGGGTGCGTGCGCATTAGACGAGATTGCTGGACGAGGAAAACGCCGCCCTAGATGCAGAAACTGGCTGCCCGATTTCTCTCGAGAACCTCAAACATGCTCGCGGGCAGACGTTTGAACATGTTCCACGTACAACTCCTTGTGACAATCCCAAACGAGGCACGCGCGAAGATTGGTCAGTAGGGAGTGTTCGGCCATTCATCTGCAGTGAGGGAAGCGAGCGAATGCTCATCGTCTTGTTTCTGAACTACCAAATGGACGACATAGATGTGTCCGTGGGTAGGCACTAAATGGTGGTATTTCAATAAGCAAGTTTGTAGTCATTAATAAAAACTGAAAGGGGCTGAACAGAGGTGCCGACTAAAGCTCCTGTAGACGTAATATAAAATGAACACGATTCATTATCTCAACATGTTGCCTTCACTCAGAAATGGCGCCATGCAGCCAGGGAAAAGGAGAGGGAAACCTGTCGGTCAGTCACAGTGTCACGTAAGTGTAAACCCCCCCCCTTTCCCCTCTTATCACGTATTTCGCTATTATTTATGCTGTGTTCCGTTCACGCGCAAGTATCGTACTTTTTGAACGAATAATCTAATCATTGCTCTCAGTCGCGTAAAAAGGCGGGCGTTTCTCTGTGCGCTTTCCGACTGCGTTTTCTCCTCATAGCGTGTCTTAATGCGGGAGAGCGCACTTTACACGTGTCTTCGCTTTACCAATTCATCGCCTTACCGTCTCGTAAGCAGCCTTGGCGAAAAACAAGCTTAGGTTATTTCCTGTATTCCCATCACCGCACCCACTTTTCCGTCTTTTTCTTCTTTTTTCTTTTCTGGTACACGTGCGCAAACATACATACAACCCGGACACACACGGAGGAAAACCGCGCTTTATCTTTGTACTTGCATCCATTAGTCCGCTCGGCGTAAACACGACAACGTTTCCTAACTCCCTGAAACCTGCCTCGGGGGACTACACACCGAAGCACTTAATCCCGAGATGCGTCCTAATGCTATCCGATTTTGCTTTTAAGCGAATACATTCGGGGGAGAGATGCAACCTTAAACCCGGCTGCTACTTCCCGCGTCTACGCGATCAAATTGGTAAACAACCTGTTTTAGTTGCTTTTTGTGTGTGTTTTTTTACCAAAGAGCGACACCGTAAAGGTAAGCAAGATAAAAGTAACTCGAAAGCGGATTGTAGAAGGGAACCTGGTAAGCGCTTAACTGGCCTAAATAAAGGACGACTTTGAGGGGATAAGTGCGTGGCGGATAGCCCGGTAAAGGGGGGCGTCGACTTAAAGGGAAGCTGAAGAGCTTTAAAAGAAAAGAGTTGATGGTTGATTGTGAAGGGATTATGCCTGCTGAGTCCAAAGAGATTACAACCATTTGACCGCAAATAATCATTAAGCGCGAGAAATAGCTAAGAAAACGGAAGCGATCGCCGCAGCGTAATGCCATTGGCTAGTCGCGCGTGACGCGCCACGACGTCACGAAAGGACTATCTCGATTCTCGCTTGCTCCGTCGCTTGCGGAAGTAGTCGGGCGCCGAGGCTTCTGCTCTTGTGAATCGGATTCGGCTTCTGAATTTTTTAGATATTTTGGTGGATCCTAAAGGGACAAATTTCCAGAGGAGGCTCGACGTGACAAAGACGCGTTCCAGCCGTTGGCAAAGCAGAAAATTGACCCCCTCAGTAATACGGGCAGACACGAGGAACCACTTGCTCCGAAAGGTAACGACGCGACATGCGTTTTTCTTTGGACTCTTTGGACTCGGCGAAAGTACAAAAAAATTGGTACTTTCGCTTCTTGCAAAATGTGCCGCCGGCGTCGTCCGTTGTCTGATAGGATCCGCAGGGCATGGCCTCCGAGATCCCGAAGTCGAAGCGAGCACGCTTCGGAATCATGCGGGGGGCTCCTGCGCCGCCTCTTCCACCACTTGGTGGCGGGTCTGGCATAGGCCATATGTGGACAACATTACCATCTGGTCATCCATAGGGTCAATCGATCGGGGCAATGGAGATCCGTCTGCAAAAAGCGGCGGACGTGATGAATGGCTATGCTTAGTCATGCGGCCTCAGCTGCGTCCCCCAAATGTCAGAGCTACTCCTGCTCTCGATGCAAAATAAGCACCCGGTTCGCCCACTATCAACATACACATGGAGGGACACACCATTGTCCCGTTCAAGAGCGTGAAGATACTGGGAATGGTTTTCTAGGAGGATCGCGGAAGCACCATACTGGTGAACATGCTGAAGACCACAACAAGCCAAGTTACACATATAATCCGGCAAATCGCAACCAAGAGACGAGGAATGGGGAAGGCGGGCACGCTTCGGCTTGTCCAGGCCTTCGTCGTCTCTTGAATCACTTACGCCATCCAATACGCTCTACTCAACGCGACTGAACTTGAAAAACATACACAATGATCGGAAAGACATACAAGCAGGCCATGGGTTTCCCGATAAGCACGTCCACCAAACTCCTCCTCCGGCTTGGAGTGCACAATACTGCCGAAAAGCTGATTGAGGCATATCTCTCCAACCACCGAGTGAGGTTGAGGAGTATCGCGGAAAAGGGGAGATCCATCCTCGCACTCCTGGGGCTCTAGGCCCCACTCCTTCACCCACCTCCGCAGACTGAAAGCCTAGTACATGCCATCCGGAACATCACCGTACCTCCTGAACCTCACAACATGCACCCAGTGCACCACGCGCAGCGAAGGGAGGCCCGGGCACGGGCCATTCACAAGCAGCATGGGAGTCAACCCTCCACAGCCTGCAAGATGCGGCGTTCTACCCTGGAAGAGCAGCCACAACAGGCACCATTATCACGAACAACGAAAATCGGAGTAGTGCATCTATGCCCCGAAGCTATCACCTCCAAGCCGAGGAAGCGGCCATAGCCCTCGGGCTAACCCAAACTGAAGCCCAAGTCATTGTCACCGACTCTCAGCAGGCGTATCGCAACTTCGCTAGCGGTCGAATTCATACAAACACGCTCCGAATAATCAACCAGGAGCCGCCAACGAGACAAGTCAAATTCTTCTGGGCGCCCGACCACCACGGCATTCTCGATAACGAGATCTCGAACCTCGTAGCTCAAAATTTGACCCACCAAGCCGACGCCAAGGAAACCGAGCCCGCGTGCATGCACACTCTAGTTTCATACCGAGAGATCACGCAGTATTACAAGCTAACCCGCAGAACATACCCTTTTGCACATAGGTCACTGCATAGGGAACAGGAGAGACTACTCCGAGCTCTGTAGGTTCAACACATTCCCCCGCCCCACCAGAAATCGTCTCATAGCACCTACACGATTTTCCCCGCAATGCAACTTCTGCTGAGAACCCGGGTCCCTTAGACATATGGTAGGAGGCTGCACAATATATACCACTGAATCCCCCCAACGTTGCCCCACCCCACCAGCGCACTTTGGGAGAGAGACTTGGCCAGCTCCGACCTCGAGAATAAGCTGCGGCTGATTTCGAGGGCACAGGACGTGGCCCGAACTTAAGGCATCTTGGAATAAGGACGCCTTCCGAAGCCTCTTTCGGATAATAAAGATGTTCATTCTCTCTCTTTCTCTCTCTCTCTATCTATCTTCCTCCTCTCGCCCCTTTTGCTGTGCCTCCGAGGGCATGGCTTCAGCGCTATTTTGAAGGCGTTTTCCGGTTATAACCTGTGCATACAATGACCAAACGAATACAATATTCGTGATGGCTGGGGTATAATTAACAAGGCTCGGGTGTTTTTTTCTCATACTTAAAACCGCTTCAGCTTACCTTTAAGAAAGGCAGTCCTCTTGTGCGGACGCAGGTGTTAAAAACACATTAAACGGGATCACCGATCCGCATATTGAATGAAACGTTACAACGGTTTGTGCGCACATTTAAGCTCATTTCACAATGGTGGGGACGCCTGAACAGAATGGTTTTGTTTTGTTGTTGTTCTATATCGAAGGTAAAGTGCTTATGGACACCGAGGATGCTCACTAGCGCGTTTCCCCTAAACTCAGCGCAGCGGAGTACAGAAAATGAACCGTTGCTTCGGGCGCGTGACACCCTGAATATTTGAACCGGTCTTCCCGGCTTTGAATGGGGGACTACCTGAGAGAGAACTGCATTTTTAAAGGGTTTCTTTCGACGCAAGTTCTGCCGATATAGGAGACCAGCGTCGCCCTTAGCTATACCTCCGTCGCGCTTGCAACTCCAGCTTGAAAAGTTGTGTGTTTTTGTGTCTCATGGACGAGCGTCCAATGCCCTTTGTGTCAGAGCTTTTCCAAGAAACAAGCCGTTCGGATACATGTCGATTGTACCGACGCTTCTGTTGCCTTCATAATCGACAATTTCATGTTGCGAACTTGGAGTCAAAGGGCGTCGATATACTATAGCGCATATGGTTAGTAGGAGGCTTGCCTATATTGATGTCATTATTATTCGGAAATCGAAACCGACAAATCCTTGAACTCGAGACAAAATGGAACGGCGCGTATTCCGAATCCTGGTAGAACTGCTAAGGGACTGAAGTGGCCTTTTGTGCTGCACTGGAATTACTACGTCCAACGTTTCAATAGTGCTTTGCAAATTTGATCTGCGGAAAATTCACGGAGCATTACTTAACTTTTGTTGGGTCAATGTAACGTAATAGGATGACATTGGCTACGTATAGTACAGATATCCTTGCAGCTGAAAGGATGATTCGGTGCGATTGTTTTTAACTCCATCCCCTTCCGCCCCAAGGAGCTTACCCACACTTGAATTATTACTTACAAAAAGCAGTCAGGCTCCCTAAATATAGATATATATAGTATATATGGTACATATACAAGGTGTTTTTTAAACTTTTTTTCAAGGAAAGCCGTGAAAGCTACACTTATGCGGTTTGTACAGGTGAGTTATGCGGCCAGCGGTTAGTTGGCCGCGTATTTCACCTGTACAAATGATTAGTTGACTAATTAGGTAAACGTTGTTAATTAACTTGAGATTAGAAAAAATACATATTTAGTTCGAATTAAAAACTTGCTGGCGTCATCGCAAACCACTAAATCAACTCTTTTTAGAATGATATCACGCAGGGGCAGTATTGCATGGCGTTCCGTAAAAACGCTCCATTTGGACGGTTACTAGGTTTCGGTTTCTTATCGGAGCTCATCTCTGCGCCCGCGGTCCTGCTCCCCAGTGGCTGAGACGCGCAGCACACGTCCGCCTTACTTCCCTTCATCCTACAACGGAGGCAAGGGGGCTTCGCGCCACGACCACCGGGCTAGCGTTTGCGGTAAGGCGCCCGCGCAATTTTTCTGCCTCTTACCTTGCCCCAGCCTTCTACCTGCTCTACGAGCGGTAACTTTATTGCACTACTACGCTTCTCACGCGTTCAAAGTCTTTTGAAAATTACTGATTTAGTGGTTTTCGATGACGCTGAGCAAGTTTCTAATTGGAACTATATGTCTACTTTCATTATCTAAAAAGTTAATTAATGAATTTTAAGTAATTAGCCGACTGATCGTTACGATTAGCCCCCTATTCTATGTCCCCCTGGCCGTATAACTCACATGCGCAGACCGCATTAACCTAGCTTTCATGCTTTCTTTTTAAAAATTTTGTTAAAATTAAAAAAACAAAACACCCTGTATATATATACAAGGAGTGCCGTCTGATGACATCATTATGAAATTTTGTCGAAACCTTGGATTTTTACTTATGCACCTGTACAACAAAAAATACAGTCATGTGCGTTTTAATTCCATTTCTATTTTAGATCTTCGACAGATCTTGCAAGACTTGTTACATTATGCTTGTCATAAAAAAAAGACAAAAAACAAAAAACAAAAAACAAAAAAAAAACAGGGTCTGTCGATACCTCAAACTCTGATTTCGTAAATCGACAACGTTGCGTCACTATCAATTTCACTCTGCGCGCGCCCTTTCCTACGACGGTATATCGTTCGAGATATTAATCTCTGACGTCTGTCGCGCGAGAGACTTTTATAGTTAGTTACTTTGGCTCTCTTTTCACTTCACTTTCAAAGTGGGAAAGGAAATTATATGTATCCATACAAAAAAAAAAAAACACAAAAGATACGAATAGATTGAAAAGAAAACTTTAACCAATCCGGAACTTGTTAGCGACACCACGTCAAAAGCGTGTGCCATATGAACTGCCATCCTCGGCGGTCCTGGGGCGAACCCCCGACTCTCTGCGATGCTCGAGGCGACGCGGCGTCTCTGCGTGTCGCCATAATATCGGGCTCGCTCGAAGCCATACATCAAACTGCTCTCATTTCGAACCTCGCTCAATTAAGTCCGAAAAATTCGAGCCCTTTAGTCGCACCCCGGTTTTGCCAAAGGCCTTTAATCATTTCCAACTTTTCTCGTTAATCCCAGGAGGACAGCGCAGGACACCCCCCCCCCCCCCCCCCCCCCTTCCCAGTATGCACATATATATATAAAACAAAACCATTAGCGCGTGTACCTTAACTAAGGACGTCGAAAACTTCTTTGTTCTAACGGCCTCGCCTTGAAGGAAGGTAACGATGATAAAAAAAAAAAAAAGACATTCTGGGGGAGTTCGTAGCGTGCTCGTCATGGAGGCTCCAGTTTTGGATACCTGGAGTAATGAACTGGAGCGTCGGTTGTCGCTTTATTTCGCGGATGGCGCAAGCGGCCGCTTTTTGGTTTTCTTTTCATTTTTTTTTAATTATTATTTCTGACGAGGAACTGACAAGATGAGCGTGGGTAATGTCGTTCTGGGAACAGAACACTTCCACTTCTCACGCTCATCTCAGGCTTCACCTGCTTCGCTTGTAAAGAGCGCGAATATAAATGCCCCTACACCATTTATTATCTCTCACTTCATTTGGTGTGGCGAAATCTCCCGTAGTAAAGGGGGTAATCGTTCGCCAAATTACAGCTCTAACGTTAGAAAAAGGACGTGTGCTTTTTTTTTAGTTTTTTCTCGTTTCTTTTTTTTTTTTTTTTTGCAGCGATAGCTGTTAGGGGCTATTCCCACCACTGAAAATGACGTCCGTCGTCGATGTTGCCACATCCTTGAAAGAGATCTCCCGCGGGAATCGAAACCTGGGTTCGCTACGTGCAAAGCGGACCCTTTAACACAGAGCTATGTCACAACGTTAACAACCCGCCTTATACTTAGGGTTTTTCGCAGTATGCCCGATGCGAACTGCACGCGATCTCTGGGAAGAAAATACCCGATAACAAAACGCCGTCGTAGCTGCTGTCAATTCCAAGAGCTCGTACAGGGAGACAAGCTTTCACGTACTCCGGAACAAACTAGAAGCAAAAGCGTCCGGAACAAAGTGGTCAGTTGTCTATTTTGTTCCGAACGCTTTTGTTCACGCACCCCGCGGTGCGTGAACACGACGCCGATGCCCAACAACTACTTTTATCAAGATGCGATATGGAGGGAGCAGTCCTTTCCAAAGGTAACAAGTATAATTGTCGACTACAACGAACGCGTCACATCAGAAAGCAGAACGTTTTTTTCGACCGCTGAGTAAAAATCAATGATCGAGTCGCTAGCTCGCCATGGCCCCTGACGTCTATTACGCGTACGGTTTGAGATTATTTATAGTGCAATAAAGGAAACAGGATCACTGGACACATCTATCTGTCAAAGAGCAGTTCAACTCTGTGTGTACAAGGTTGCCAAAACTCTTGGTTCTTTTTTTTTTTTTAATTGCAACTGTTGTTTTTGGGACACAGGAGGGAAAGGGGGCACCAGGAGGCCACAAGCCGCACTTGGACCTGCGAAGAGTCGCTGCGGGCTTGCGCAGTTACAAACGCAGGCGAAACTGCTCTTGCAAGTGCAAGGCGCAGTTGGAAATGCAAGGAGCAGGCCAAACTGCGGCTCGCGAGCCGCAGTTTGGCCACCCTTGGGCCAAACAAGAAATAATTCTACAATAGCCTACTGACAAAAAACTATAGCGTACGCTGAAGACACTTATAACTGCTTGCGATTAGGAATGCGAAAGCATTCCTATATGCAGCGAATTCTTACAAGGGGCGCGCCACGTCTTCCTTTTCCACACGGCGCTCCGGCGGTGACATCACGCTCCCTCACTGCGCAGGCGCGGCGATCCCCGCCGGCTCCACGGCTTCCGTGACGATGCATCTGCGTTGCTGTGCTTTTCTTTGTGTTTTATTTCTGAGGAGCGTCCGCTTTGACATTGGGCGCCCCACCTGCTTCCATGAGAAAGCATCTGCGTTGTAGTACTTTTCTTTGTGTTCTATTCCAGAGGCGCGTCCTTTTTGACCTTGAGCGCCCCGCCGGCTTCCGTGACAAAGCATCTGCGTTGCTGTACTTTTGTTTGTGTTTTATTTCTGAGGAGCGTCCGCTTTGACCTTGAGCGCCCCGCCGGCTTCAGTGACGGTGCACCTGCGTTGCTGTGCTTTTCTTTGTGGTCTTTTCCAGAGGCGCGTCCTCTTTGACCTTGAGCGCCCCGCCGGCTTCCGTGACGATGCATCTGCGTTGCTGTGCTTTTCTTTGTGTTTTATTTCTGAGGCGCGACCGCTTTGACCTTGAGCGCCCCGCCTGCTTCCATGAGAAAGCATCTGCGTTGTAGTACTTTTCTTTGTGTTCTATTCCAGAGGCGCGTCCTTTTTGACCTTGAGCGCCCCGCCGGCTTCCGTGACAAAGCATCTGCGTTGCTGTACTTTTGTTTGTGTTTTATTTCTGAGGAGCGTCCGCTTTGACCTTGAGCGCCCCGCCGGCTTCAGTGACGGTGCACCTCCGTTGCTGTGCTTTTCTTTGTGTTCTTTTCCAGAGGCGCGTCCTCTTTGACCTTGAGCGCCCCGCCGGCTTCCGCGACGATGCATCTGCGTTGCTGTGCTTTTCTTTGTGTTTTATTTCTGAGGCGTGACCGCTTTGACCTTGAGCGCCCCGCCTGCTTCCATGACAAAGCATCTGCGTTGTTGTGCTTTTGGCCAATGGTAATTTAACTGCTGTTTCGCTGCTACAGGCGGTTGCAGACAACGCCGGTTTCGCTCTATGCATCACTCTAAAAAAGCCCGTGCGTCTGCTTTCCCGCAGAACACCACGGAGAGCCAACCACCTCAACTTACGGAGGCAGCTCAGCGAATGACGATGCCGAAACATATGTTTAGACCAAAAAACGCAGTCTGAGTTCTGACACTAAGCAATACAAAACGTCACGCTTGCATTGCTTAATGTCACAACTCGGACTGCGCTTTTGGGTCTAAACATGTTTCGGCACCTTCACTCGCTGAGCTGCCTCGGTAAGTTGCACTGAGTGGCTCTCCAAGTGCTGTGCGCGAAAGCATACGCACAAACTTTTTTTAGAGTTTGGGACAGTTTATGCTTTCGAATTAAAAGGAAATTTCTGTGGCAGCCCAAGGAAATACCCAGAGGTTTTGACGCGTGAGCACGGGTTCTTCATGCTTTGACTTCACCGCCTTCGAAAGTTGTCCCCGGAAATATTGCGTTAGGGAGTTTCTGTCAGTTCGACTGTACCCAGAACCAAATCCGCTGTACGACGTACGCAGCAGCGGCAGCAATCGGAAGAGGATGGGATTGATAGACACTACCGCTGTACGACACTTGTTGTAACTGAGGTTTGTTTTTTGATAGAGGTAAACATTTTATCGGTGATGGCACGACAAGCTACGGGCCAATATAAAAAAGACGACCTCAACATCACTTTTGATGGCATGCAGCGTAGGATGAAGCGTGACATTCCGGGGCTCTACAGCCTATCCGCTAATGTATGGCGCTCAAAGGTATGAAAGAATATTTGAGTTAAAACCCTAATGTGAAGTACTTTTTTCTATGCGCTTGTCCTTGCGATGCGAAGTTCGGTGAAGAACGGTGCGTTCCTAATTATTAATGAAATTAGAACTCCTCACACTAAGCCCATAAGGAAATTTTTTTCATTCAGCTCCCCCCGCCCCCCCCCCCCCTCCTTCCCCTCCTCTTCCCCTCCCTAACTTGTTTTCCTTTCATCTTTGTTTGCACTGACAGGATAAAAGATTAAAGGAAACTGGAGTACAATAAAAGCTCTCGTCGATTTCCCGTTTTAAAATACAATGAAAAAAAAAAAAAACCGGAACTTCGTTGCTTCAACATTTATTTTTATTTTTTTTTCTTCTATTTAGCTTTTTCTTTTTTTTTTCAGTTTCGGAGACAAAAAAGCTCTTCGCCAGATCGACAACGTTCCGCACGCGTTCGCTTGTCTTTGGCGTTTGGAGCCTGAGAAGAAAATGGAAGATCTAATGAGAGTGTTCATCGAATTCAATCCACGCTGTCGTCTTTCCGCTGTTAAGGCTTGTGATTAAAAGGGAAAAAATAATCCGCAAAAGGCAAGTAGTCTTAGCAGACGCACTCCGTGGAACCACGCGCTTGCGCACCTAAGAGACCGCTTTTTTTTTTACATTACACGTCGGCTTTGGTGATCGTCGTAGTGGAGAGACCCTGTCACCTTCAATACTCAAACTCATTACGCCGAGTCTGGAACAGAATTGCCGCGGGGTCCTCAATCTTTCTAAATTGACGCCATATTTATTTTTACTCCCTTTATTCTAATTTTAACGGAGAGAAAGACAAAAGAAAACGGAGGCGAATATGCGCTACTCGCCAGCCCAATCTTCAACTCTAAATTGCGTTGGCGCACATCGCCCGGAACGTCGTTTATACACAAGCACACGCGAGAGAAAGTACTCTAAAAAATAGCATTTAAACGTCTTTTCTTTTTTTTGTTAGCCCGCACAGGCGACACTTTGATGCATGTTTGGCGCGCGAAACTTTTCTTCAACGATCACGAAGGCACGGGAGCATTCACTGTTTTTCTTTCTTTCTGAAACACATTCGATCAGTACATTTTGAGTTGAGGAGCGACTCGCACTTTCGAAAGCGTTTGCGGTGGGGTCGGCGCAAAACGATAGCAAAACATTCGCGCCAGTCGCTTCATTTAAATTGCATTCCAAGGCGCCCGAAGGAAATGAGGCTCAGTCAATATTTCAATCGCTGTTGTCAAACTTTCGCTTTCGCCAAGTGCGTTCTGTCCAAACACCTCCTACACTTCTCCTGAAGAATCCAAGTGTCGCGGCAGTCGCGAGCGCGGGGCTTTAGAAGAGGCTTTTTTGGCGCAATTGCTAAGACAAACAAAGCGTTTTTAAACGAACCCGCACTCGCGTATGTGCCTTCCCAACTTTCGCGATGGAGTACGAGTCGCAAGAAGCCAGTTCACTCTGCAGAGACGTCGAAGATTGTGGTTAAAGACGGCGCATTAAGTAGGCTTTGGAGCCGCACTAACAAGCAGCTGTTTTGAGAGATTCTCGGCAGAAAGACAAGGTGAGCGAAGCCATTGGCCCATCCAAGATTTGTAATTTAATTGACATGGTGGTGGATCAGGAAGAGCGGGAATCCGGAGCGCAGGTGCTTTTGGAGATCGAGGTAGAGTTGAGGAAAGCTATAAAAGCATCAAAAACAAAAATACATAATGTGTACTAAAATTGACACCATAAGGATCCGCGTAATGTCCGGGTGATAATGAGTTGTTGCGATAAAAAGTCCTCCGAAAGGTCAAACGGGGTTTCTCCAATCATGGCGCTTTTCTTTCTAATACAATGAGGCCGCGCCTGCTGATTTGCTTCGTTAGCAAGTTTTGGCAAGCACACGTCGTTTGCCAAACTTTACTTCAAACAGAAATATGTTGCGACCTTCACGACCTACATCAGATTATTTAGTTATAGCACCATACGTTGCAGCAGTATATTTATAGACACATTTGTAAGGCCAATGTTTATAATCAAATTTATAAAAAGAAAATATATATATATATATATATATTAAAGCCACTGTCCCAACTCTGGCAAACTAGTTGCTATTTGGTCGCTCGTTACTTGAATCATTATGATTATGTTTTTCAATGAATGGTTTCATTTGAAAATGAATATCCCCCTCTTTCCTCTAGTGTAACTCATATTATGTTTTAGGTTGTTTGTGGATATATTTAGCGTCGCCAATAGAGAGGGGCAAACTCACACTTGTTCTGCTGATTCCCGTTTTCTGAAGGAACCATTAAATATAACACAATTTTTATCATTTGGCTTTGTTAACGTATATGAGAGCAGAAATTGACGAGGGCTATTTTGAATTGGTAATCGCTTTGTTTCGTACAGCCCCTCATATGTAGCCCATAAATTGCAAATTTATTTTCAGCACTGATCTATTTTTAATATATAGACTATAATTTGCAAATTTGCAACACATGTAGCTGGGCTTGCTTAGGAGCTGACCCAACTGGGCAGGGCTGGCAACGCGTGACGCTGGCGAGAGCAAGCGCTCAACGTGCAACGTGCACAGAGAAGCAGCAGAAAGAAGGAAATTAACTGAGGGACATCGAAGTGCAACAACGGGCCTAATACCACAGTTTATCGGCCACACAGATGGTGTCGCCATCTAGTGGTTCAACTAATGGATATTTCAAGATGGCCGCCGTAGGACTGGAGTCTTAACGAGAAAAGGAAACTTTTAACTCGACGCCACTCTCTCCAGCCCTTCGCCGAATGAAAGAAGCTATAACACTCCCAAGCACAACGAGCAACAAACAACTCATCGGTCAGCAACGAGAACAGCATAAGAATAATGGTCAAAGCCATAGTGGTTTCGAAAGCTATCTACGGCTACAACTATTTACGAATGACCCAAGCCCAGGAAGGCAAAATAGAAACTCGCAATAAAGAGGCTCTCATGATTATCACGGGACTACCGAGAATGACCACGTTGAAAGATGTATAAACTATTCTTCAGATGAACACAACTGAAGAAGTTGCAAAGGAAGCGCAAGTAAGCCAGCGACTTAGACTCGAAAAGACAAAAACAGAAAGAGGACTCATAGAAAAAATGGTCTAGAACTAAGTGAATGGTCACCTGACTGCATCATCCCTCCTCCACCTTGGGAAGAGGCAATCACAAACAGTTAACCAACACCGAGAAATCAGAGAATCAAACACCCCGAAAGAAAAGCAACTGCCACAGAAAAAAGCACAACAACAATGATGTTGAAACTATACTGATGGACGACGAAAGCGTCATACAATACACGAACGCAGCAAAGGTAGCATACCAAGCCGCTATTGTTTTTTACGATTCAAAAGGTGATCGCAAAGAATGCAGACTTCCCCCCCCCCCCTCCAAGAATGCTGTGTAAAAGAAATTGAAATGAGGGCCATCGAAGCTGCCGTGAAATGCGACTTGAACACCATAAAAATAAAAACATCCGGGTTTTTACAGAATCCACAAAAACCGTAGCTGTGTGCGGAAAGAGTAGCATCTTAAGCAAAACGGTCAACCGCATCAACCGAATAAAAAAAGAGCATAAGAACCCCCCCTGAAATTACAATACAATGGATTGCGGGACACAGAAATACCGGCAATGGGGTGGTAACGCATCAAGCGGCAACAGAGCTGATTTACTTATACTCGCTCGCCCCCAGGCCGCTCGCCATCATCCCTCAAGCTAAAGATATAGACCTAAATGACGCAAACGCTTAAGAGGAGGTCTTAAGGGAGCAAAGCCTGAAGAGCCTCTTCCCTATATAAAATGAACCAATATCATGTACCCTCCAGTTTCGGCCGATGGAGTAGGGTCTGTATACCTAGACTCTGCACCGGCGCAGCCATGACTCCTCCGGCAAAAAAAGTAATACTTACCGGCAAAAAAAAAAAAAAAAAAAAAAAAAAAACTGGGACCTCTACCAGACGACCAATGTCACGAACACCAAGCCACGGCAGATCACATGTTCCGGGAATTCCCTAAACACCATCGCTACAGGCAATATCATTTAAAAACAAAATTCATTGTGCGCGAAGACCAAGAAGATGGTCAGAAAACCGGGGAAGCGGAACACCTCAAGGAAATCCTCGACTCCCTGCTGGACTTCATCAAATCGGCCAGTCTCTCCTTCATCTAAACCACCCTCACTGTCTTACCTCATCCCATCATCCCCCGACCCAGATGACTTAAGTCAAAAGAACTCTATGTAACTTCCTCTATTAAACATTTATTCATCATCAGCTATACCACAGCTTTTCGGCCACACGCATGGTGTCGCCATCAAGTGGTTCAACTGATGGCTTTTTCAAGATGGCCGCCGTAGGACCCGAGTTTTAAAGAGAGAAATGAAACTTTCCAATTTAACTTCGAGGGCACTTGCTCCAGCCCTTCTCGAATGAAAGACGCTATCACGTTCCCATGCACACAAGACGAGCATCTTCTTGCCATAAAACGCCAGAAAGAAAAACAGACCCGGAACCGAGAGGCCACGGGCATGTTCACGGGTCACTGCCCTTGCCAGGAACAATTCCGCGCGCCATCTATCAACCCAAACCAAAGCCCGCTTGTGTCAGTCACGGGAGTTTGGTTTTCTTTCGACGCCTCGACGCGTTTTGAGAGCAGCAGCTGATGCATCCACTTCGTGCCTTTGATGCTTTGTTTCGCCAGTCAGGATAAGGAAGCTGAGCCATCCACTCTATTTTTTTCTTTTTTCAGCCATCTCTTTTTATGCGTCGACGCCACTTGGCTGCCCTCGAGAAATGTCAGCAAGATTCGGTGAAGGGGCGGCCCCTTAGCGGCGAGCCAATAGCTTTGCCGGCTTCTGTTTTGAAAATTGCCTGCATCCTTCCAGTCAGGGAGGAAATTATATCCACCCAAACGGATAAGCGACCGAGTGCAAACAACGCATGGTAGTGGATGTAAGTTTAAAAAAAATGCTCTCAAGTCACAAAGAAAGCGTATAGGAGGGGACTAAATATTGTTTCAAAGAGTTCAAGCGAGAAAAAAAAAAAGTGGTCCACTCTTATATCATAACATGTTTGTACCAACCATATATTATTTCTTCCTGGCCATTGTTTTCTTTGTGACCTAATCGTTCTTGATGCGTTGTTATCCGGCCGCTAATTTCGATCTGTCCTATGTTTTCTTTTCCCATTTCTATAACTAATATTTTTAGATGCAAAAGAAACAAAGCTAAATGACAGCGAGAGACGTCGTTTATAGCCGCTTCGTAGTTTATCAGCCACTAATGCATTATCAGGTCACTGATCTACTTATGGTGTCGGTTACGATCATTTTAAAATTACATGGTGATGTTGACAAAGGGAGCTAGGTCGCGGCATTTTGATTACCCCGCCAAGATTTGGATGTAAAACTGTTAAGCATTGATCACAGTATTACCGCTTCAGTATTAATAAGCCGCAAATAATATCTTGTTTCGTCGTCAACCGGAAAGCAAAATACGAAGTAAGACGTTTTGCACATATAACCCCTGCACGAGTATCAAAATCAAAACAAATAAATTGGAGGGAGAGTGGGCAGATCTTAATGCTAGCTGCCACGAGATCTACCCACTCTCCTTCCAATCGGAGCCAATCAGAGATCGGCGTTTTGACGTCACCGCAAACCTTGCGCAAGAAGAAGACGAACTTGCTCTCCGTATAGTCGCCGAAAGCCTAAGAAGCGTGGGCACCGCGCGTGCGCAGAAACCAAATTTGGGAGGAGCGAAGCGTTTGCGCATGCGCAGTGCCGACAGCAGCGCCACCGCAGTGGTGTGACGTCTGAGAGTTGAGTTGGTCTATACGTTCACTCTTGTTGCATCAGCGACCGCGGCTAGCTTGCATTCTATACGTGTTTGATTCTCCGGAAATGCAGACAAAGTTTGCGACGTGCCTTATTAAGGCTGTTTAAAACGTCATTTAGAAATCTGAAGGGAAATGGAACATTCACGCTGCTCACAGCAAATGATCCCGCGTGAACTTTCGGAAATGCACATTAAAAGCTCCAAGTGTTCTCATGTAATCTAGGCGACGTCGATGGTTCATAAATAATTGCGAACGGGCGTAAATTCTTTTTTTTTTTTTTTTTTATGTGTAGCCGGGCATTGCATGAACCAGACCAGACGAAGACGTATGCGCTCGAGGCCCGTGAAAGTCCCCGACTGCTCCCGAGAAATGGAAACTTGTCAACGATTGTTTCTAGTTTCTTTCCTTTTTTTTTTTCTCGCGATTTTCACCTTCTGGGAAAAAAAACACACACAAAAAAGCAAGTGGGAAAAATAAGATAAATAAAATTAAATAAAAAAAATTGAGAGATCGAACGACGGGTGGCATGGGGAGGAAAATTGTGGGCAGGACCAAAGCGGGGAGCACAAAAGAGGGAGAAACCAAGGGCTCAGATTTCGGAACCCGATTTATGCAGATTGAATTTTTTTCCCTTATCCCTTATTCTCTGTCCCCCCTTTCTGCTCCGGAAACGCACGCCACACGGAGCGAGTAGAGCGAGGTAGGATAAAAAGGGGGAGGGGGTCCAACCTTGCCAGCGCCGGGCGGGAGGACTGTCTCAATATTCCGTCCACTTCGTCATCTGCTCTGATCATATTCCGTTCCTCTGTCCGTGCACTCGCTTGCTCTCCAAGCCCAATTTCAAAAACCATTTTTTTTTTTGGCCCGCTCCTTTTTTTTCTTTTGCTTTTTTTTTCGCGTTCTAGCATTTGTAGTCTAGCGGGCCGGGCGCGATAGGTTGTTGCCTCGGTTTCTTTTTTTTATGCCTTATTTTGTATGCTATAGCTCACTCGAGATCCAGAGACTGCATCCCGACTTCTTTTATGGGCCACCACTGCTTCATAAACCTAAGTTAAGGAATATGTCGCAGCAGTTGTTTCTCGTGTGTGCATCTGCGTGTGAATTTTTTTTTCCGCCGCATTAAAGTGTATTTTAGAGCGATAGAAACATTTCGTCTCGACAAGCTATATAAAGCGATAGATTGCTTTTGCGCGTTCATTTAGGCATTTAGCTATTTCTTGTAAATTTTGTTATATAGCAAGATACGGTGAACAAAACAATCTGAAAAACAAATTGAAAATCAATGGGTATACTTGGCAGGCAGAATTTAATTACTTTCCCGGTACAAGGGTTTTATCACCGACTGTAAAGCTCTTCGGGTCTGTAAAGTAAGAACCCTGGTAACAGCTTCAATGACTATTTTAAGCTTCCCCACTGAATGAACGTTGCCCAATGTAAAACCGCTATTTCTGAGCGGTAAGTTTAACCAAGCATAAGACAAGAACATTCAGAAATGTATACTTATATCGCACCATATATTAATAGCTAAAACATACTCTAGTCGAGGGTTTGGTTGTACAAACATATTCTGACTACATTTGGAAGTTTATGATTTTTACGGTTGAGTGGTCTTGATTGCAGCTTTTTTAAGCGGATATAATACAGGGTATGATATATAGTAATATAATTTTAAGTAGAGCTTATGTGGCGGCTCAGAGCCTCTGTTCAAACCAAAATGTTAAGTGAGTTGTTGCAATTTAGAATTGCTAAAGACGGCATATCTCCAAGGGTTTCCCAAACTATTCATCTTTTTTTGTAATCACGACCGCGATGACTTCAAATAGTGAGCTTTACTTCTAACGAAACTGCGCTTGATATGGAAATTAATATGTGCCTACCCCGAGGGTTTTAACCAGCAGTCACCGTGACCTTTTGACATCACAAAAAAAAATTTATCCCGAAGAATTTGGTTCTTCTAAATTATGAGCCAATTGCGTAAGATTTCACAAGGCCTTCTCTGAATCGACCTATTATTTTTTATACCGGATTATTCTATATGATTTTATTTATTTATATTATCAGCTCGTCTACCGCTATTAGAGGATTAGATAACAAATTACATCTAAACACGCGAGTTCCCCATACAAGCAAATAAATAACAGTTGACTACAGCCCCGGCAGCACAAAAAATGTGGCCACAAATTGGGGTGAAATTGGGTAACTTTGCCCAAACTGGGCCGGCTTTGCCAATGTGCACCCAATATTGGTAAATATTGAGGATATCTTGCTCTAATTGGCCAATACTACCCAGTATGTGCCCAATGTTGGTAAATATTGGGACAATCTTGGTATAGCTGGACAATATTACCAATATTATTCAGTATGCGCTCAATATTGGAAAATACTGATATAATTTTGGTATAGCTGTCTAATATCATACAGTATGTGCCAATATTGGTAAATATTGGGACAATCCTGGTGCAGCTGGACAATATTACACAGCATGTGCCCAATATTTGTAAATATCTGAATAATAATGGTAGAGCTGTCCAATAGTATTCCCTATATTCCCAATATTGGTAAATATTCGGATAATTTTCGTAGAACTGTCCAATATTATTCAGTATGCGTCTAATATTGGGTCAATCTTCGTGTAGCTGGACAATATTACTCTGCATGTTCCCAGCATTGGCAAATATTAGCACAATCTTGTATAGACCTTTCCAATGGTAGTCTTGAACGAAGCAATTTAGAGCGCGCATCCCTTGTTTTGAGAATGTACGTCAGTGTCGCCGGACAGAGCTGGTCTGTGGGTTTTCTCGTCAGAAAGTGGTGGCAGCCTGCTTAGGCCAGAACCATTTATACTAAGAGAGTTTGGCCTACTTAAGATGATTTTGACAGTTTGGCAATCACAACAGCGTAGTCTGACAACCGAGGGATGACTACTTCCGTCCGCCAATTTGGGGCTCTGACTCAGGAATTATATGCAAATCCTCAGGAATAGAGAAGAGAGAGAAGTAATACAATTTCGAGTTATCGTGAAATCCGCTGGTTCTAGCGGGCAACAAGCTCTGCCCATTGGGCAAAGTCTCTCAGTATAAACGGCTCTGGCTTATGCGCAATTCAGGGCGGTGGTGGTGGCTAAATTAACGCGTTTTATTGTTTGTTTTGTGTTTTATGACGAATATAATTTATCGAGAAAATTGCAACTTTTCTGGGAACAAAAGCCAACAAATGAAAGCCATTTTGGCGAGTCCGTGCGCGACAGAACAAATGCAACAGAAACGTTGGCTTTATTTTATGTTGATCTTTTTAGTACGCCATACACTGAGCGTGTCAATCTACAAAGGTCTTAACTGTCGAAAATATTTGACCAAAGAAGATGGCCGAAAGGTATGGGCATTCACCACTCACAGTATGAAATTCAACAATTCTCATCAATCGAACAACATATATTGTACGTACACTCTAAGTAATGCCTGCGCGTCTACTTAGCCGCAAAACACTCAAAGAGCCAATCATTACGATCTAGGAAATCAGCTCAGCGAATGATGAGGCAGAACATCCGTTTATACATTAAAATTTTCAGTGTGTACCCCGCGGTGCCGCGTTATCCGAGGAAGATTTATTAGAGGAAGACCTAAAATAACACAGGGCATTTCCAATATAGAGTGTCAATAACAGTCACTTCACAACGATCGGACATAACCCGGCCTGTTTTAGCGCACGTTGAAAAAAAAAAGTTTTTTTTTTCTTTTCACAGCACGAGAACAAAGGAATGGATGTGTCTGTCCCGTCCCCGACTCCGGACCCGATCGGTTATTTTTCGCGTAGACCGGAAACATCGCCGGTAAGGCTCAGACAGCACTGTTTACGTAATCGACGAAACATTCGTGTCTCGGATGTCGCGTGCCAGGCTGCCTCAATGAACTGGTTGCCACGCCTAATATAAAGCACAGATGTCCCGGTGACTTGTGGCGTAAGCTTTCGAACGTAACGCAATGTAGGGAAACGGGGCTGTGGGAACCAGCCTTAATGCGGTGCGCGTCCGCAGTTTATCCGGGCTCGGAGAGGAGCTGTAACTAACAACTATCTACTAAAACTTTCTGCTTGCAGTCAATTATGGCTAAGATTCCGTGTTTTCGGAGTTAATTTTTCGTCATATTCGGAGGGTGTTTTTCTGAGTTTATTTTTTGTCGAAAATTTTGAGTTTAATTGAGTTTATTTTTGTTTGATTCCCGATTCTCCGAAATTTCGAGTTTAATTTTGTAGTGTTTTCTATTAGGAATAAATAAAAATAATCGGGTGTAATCGTTGTCGGCATAGACAAAATTAAAGATCGTCGTGGGCGCGCGGGGCTAGCCGGTACTCGCGGATGAGCGCGTGGACAGAACGAGCCTGGACTCCATCGAAGGCGGTTGTTGCTTTTTGGGTATATATCCACAACCCCGTTGCCCGGTGCTGGGCCGGGGACGGCCGGTGGCGTTCGCACTGGATTCTGGTCTAGCTCCTCGAGGGGACCTCATGGCGTGAGCAAGACGCGATGTGGATTCGACGCTGCCCGGGGTCTCGGCACCTAAGCTGCGCCGGGACGAGAGCCCGGACCGCGGCGAACCCACATTGCGTCTTGCTCACGCCATGAGGTTCCTCTCGAGGGGCTGCTATCCCGTTCCCGCTTTAGCTGAGGTGTCACAACGTGGACCGCGACGTTTCGCTAATGGGGGCCCTGCACCCTGGAAAGGTGACGGCGCTACTTTCTGGAATATATTGGATTTAAGTCATCACGGCATTCGTGTAGTTCCACTGCATCATGTGCCACTGTATTTTTCTTATGCTCATCGCACTGTGGATGTTCATCAAGAAAGTGTTCAAGCGGTCTGCGCTTCGATGGAACGCCTGGCACGGGGACCTAGATCAAAGAAGACACACCGCAATACCATTCGTACTTGAAGCTCTTCATGTGCCGGCTCTTCATGTGCCGGTGCCCTTTGACGTTCCTGCAGCTCGCTTCAAATTGGAATACAAAAATCCGCCAGAAACATGCCTCGAAGAAGTGAAACAGACTTCGGCAAGTTCAGTCCTGGTTACTGTTTTTGAGCCCAGAATCACAAAAGCCAAGAGTAGTCCACCAGCTTTTCGGCAAAGCGACATGAACGAAACAAAAATCAGGTCCCCTCTGCGCACCCCTCCTTCCGACAAAGTTAACATCGACGACTAGCCACACCCGCCTCTCCGACCATATCTCCTCACACGTCCTCAACATAGTGTTGGCACGTCGACACGTCGACACAGCGTTGGCATGGCGGAGCACGGAAGAAGCAGGTGACAGTGTGAATGAAGCTCGTCCAACGCCAGGGGCTGCGGTCTCCCCACTACCTGAGCCCGTGTCACGCCTTCGAAACTTCCCTGGGTCCTCCGGGCTTCTTCGCCGCTTCTCCAGGATCCACGTCGGGGCCGTGCGCGGACTCTGGTTCCCCCGACCAGCTGTGCCGAGACGTGAGGCCGGGCTCATCGCCGAACCACAGGGACGACGACGACAGTTCCGCCGAGGACAACAAGTAGTGCGACGGTCGTCTGTTTTCTTTACATGACCGGACACGTCTTATTCAAGGCTGAACACTGGAGCGGGACCAGTCCTCGAGGACTTGTATGACTGTTTGTGCGTGAGGTTTCGACAGTGAGTGGTGATCGACTTCGGACGTAGAACAGTTGGTCCGTCTGGCTGGATGTGGTGGATCCTCCGAGACGGAAGCAGTTAGTGTAAGAAGTTGGATATGTAAGGCGGTCGCGCAGGGTTCTTGCAAAGGACAAGACGCAGGATGCCCTGACGAACTAGTTCAGCTGTTTCGGCGAAGCGGTGTGGACACCGTGGTGATGTGCAATGAGCCTTGGACACACGCTCCTCCCCCCCCCCCCCCCCCCCCCGAAGAGGGGGGGGGGGGGGTGATGTCGGCATAGAAAATAATAAGGATCGTCATATCGTCATCAGGCGCGCGGGGCTAGCCGGTGCTCGGAAATGAGCGCGTGGGCAGAACGAGCCTAAACACCATTGAAGGCGGTAGTTGCTCCTTAGATATCCATCACGTATGCTAAACAAAAAAAAACGGGATTGTCTTAAATAATATTTTCTTCAGCTGTATTTGGCGTTGGTGCCATTACTACTGGTAATACTAATTTTTCCCACGACAAAAGTTGCACAGAAGTGTTTCTTCGATACGCGTCGATACCTTAAAATCAATGAACTTCTGGAGGTAGTCGCCAGGGAGGCTTGCATTCATTCCATACTAATCCATCAACCTACCGCGCGGCCGCGCGAGGTAGCGTGGTAAAGGATGCAATAGAGACGTTTCAAATGTTCCTCTTCCCCACATTATGCAATCTCTATGGTCAGTAGCTTTCCCTGTTACAAAAACACAGCCTCTCCTTCCTCTAAAGCACAAATGTATGGCCCAAACTGGAAACATAAACAGTGACTTTTGCCGTGGCCCAAAAGTACAATGACCTGAAAGTACAACACATCAAACCATTATTTGTAAAATACTTTTGTGTGTGTGTGTGTGTGGAAGGGGGGGGGGGGAGTGGGGAGGATTGGAATATAGAAATTCGGGGTTTTTCGGATTTATCCGAAAACACAAAACCCTAGCTATGGCTTATACATATAGGCCTACTTGTCACTGCCTCTAGATCACAGTGCTCGTTCTACAGTGGTTCGAACTGATCCACCCAGGCTGTAGGTGAAGGTGGTTGTTATAGGCCAACGTTCTGTTTAAAAACAAGCCTTCACGAGCCCTTAGCAAATGCGCAGTTTCCGCACGACGTGTGGGCACTGCGCCTGCGCAGAAAGCAGATTCGCGTCAAGTGGAGCGTCTGCGCATAAGCCCTGCCGGTAGCAGCGCCACCGCAGCGGCGTGACGTCAGCGCCGCGTGTTGGTGAAAGGTTGGATCCAAATTACCTGCGAAAAAGGAAATTCTCTCGTTTTTTTCTTCTTGTATTTTTTTTTTTTTTAAGATGAACATAAAGTTTGCGCAAAAGTCGGTGCAAAAAGGATCGTCGTTCGAAAATGGTTATTCTTCGTTTTCGATAGAGGCGTTGACGCCGGTGGCGCTAGGAACTCTATCCGCCCGCACCTCATCACGTGTAGGCCACAGAGAACAAATTTCGAAAGCTGCTCTTTCGTGGAGCTTGTCAACTGATAGATATAGGAACGTTGCATGCAATGGTAGCACGCGCTCTCGTCAAAGTAACTAATGGAGCATATATAGTCCAAAGAAATCAGGTTTTGATCATTTGTTGCAGAAGAACCTAGATGACAAACCTTTCTAAGCTCTGTTTCATACTTAGTATGCAACACTGTCAAAGCTGCTGGCGCGAGTATAGACCCGTTGCTCTGAGGCAGGGGGCGCGAGCGCGTCCGGAAGACTTACGCAAGACGCGACCATGTTATGCTGGCACCACCATCCGTGTGGCGCTGTAACGTTCGATGTTGCACGTGCCACGTGCGAATACAAGAATCTGTCAGCATCTGTAGATGCGCGGTAACGAAACGTCTAAAAAAATTTAAAAAAGAATTATGCAGCTCGCGGCCGCCCAGCGTCCCATTAAACATTCCTTTCATCTTTGCTTTCTTTCGTAGCTTCCGCGAGCACGTATGTTTTACTTTACGTGATAGCGAAGCCGAAGCTACTCGCAAAAGCACGTCCTCCTGAACGATGCTCGCACTGCACGAGCGCGCGTGCTTGTCAGGGACGCTGAAAGCTCGCAGCTCGCTCTTGTAGCCTCTGCTACGCTGACACTTAGAATAAAACGGAGTTTAAAAACTCCGTAAAAAAAGCGTATTGACGTATGTTCAAAACACAAGCCAAATATTCTATTTTGCTCGCCTGGGGCGCTGCTCAAAACTTGAGAGCAACGGGAATCTTCCAGTTAATCTATGGTTTTGTTTGCACGCGTTCTCGCGAGAACAAAACCATATATATGAAGACGAGCGCGCGCGCCAGTAGTTTTGACAGCGTTGTATACTAAGTATGATACGGAAAGGAAGAATCGGTGGCCGAGTGGGCTAGCGCACACCAGCTCGGAGCACGTGGAGAGGAAGCAAAACACAGGGTTCATGAGTTCAATCCCCACCCCTGCCCGTTTCGATCTGGATGAGCATCGTACCGCCGCGCGGTCGTGTATCACTACTGCGTGGTGCACGTTAAAGACCCCAGGTTAGCGGTTTGTACTGCACTGGCTAAATTTCTCATCTACAGTGGAGAGACAAGTCGCCCGTTGAGGCAGACTAAGTTCTAGGCTGAATAAATTCACACATACCCCAATTTTTTATTTATTTTTTATGAAACAGAGTCTAGACGATTCAAGTAAAACATATAAAATAGCGCAAAATCAGACAAGGACAAGAAGTATACAAGACATGCGCTAACTTTCAACTAGTTTTATTCAGGAAAAGTAAACATATATATACACACAACAGGCAAAGCAGCACCACGTAAAAGTTGATTAATTAAAAACTGAAATTCATTACAATGAAGAACAATAGAAGTGTCGCTGACACATGCCGTCCCACTTTTTTTGATAAAAAGTGGGACGTCCTTGTCTTTTTTGCGCTATTTTATATGTTTTACTAAGATGAACCAACTAGCCCAACAACGTACCCTGCTAGACGATTCAAAGCAGGGCGTCTGACCGCCGTCATGGCTCTGCTCATGTTGGCAAGTGCGTACATGTACAAGCTTGCCAATGCATAGCCTCCAATATACTGACAAGGTCTGGCAGATCGCCACGAGAAGCGGCCGCCGAAATGGAGAAGGTGGAGCGGCAGACAACGGATGAGAGGAGAGCCACGTGACTGGCGCCCCGCTGCGGCGAGACGCCGAAACGCACTTCTCCCGAGCGAACTAGTGTGTTTCGGGTCCTCGCCGCTGAAAAAGCTGTGCGCTGACATCCAGGTTCCCCGAGAAACGGCTCTTTGATGATTTGTGGTACCAAATCCTCGCGCTCCAAATCTGCGACCGGGCACTCTATGGCTCCGTCGTCGAACTGCGAGGTTTTGTGAGCATAGAGGAGGCTATGGCCAATGCTACACTCATGTGCATGCTGCACATGCTCGCACGTGTTGATGCCAGAGGAGCACGCAACTATGCATGATATGGTTCAACACATGCCGGCTTGACAGCTCCAATTTATTTGGTTTGTAGAGCTCAGTGCTGTACAAAAACTAACTATAACTCTACTAATATGTTAGTATTTTTGACCAGACCTGCTTTTATGTAGTACTTTGTTTGGAATTTTGCTCACTTGTTATCACTTGAGCACTAATTTGCATACAGTGTAAGTATCATTTGTGTTCTATTTATTATAACATCAATGTGAGAGGTCGAAGATGATGCTTCTTCTTTCAGTCGCCATCAAGGGTGAAGTACATACAAAGCGTCGACGACGTTGACATCGAGAAAGCCACCAGTCTGGTGCCCCGGACCAGGAAGGTGGCAGGCGTAACCTGGACACCATCCGAGCTGGGTCGGCCCAAGGTTTAATGGGGCAATTGTAAGGCTGTGCTGTGTAAACACAAGGCCAAGTGGGACAAACGCAAGGCCAAGCGGGGCAGGGCCGAAGCCCTGTGCCAAGTGTCGAATTGTGAAGAGCCTGCCCGCCTGCCTTCTGTGTTTCTAAATAATAAAAAAAGTTAAAAAAAGAAAAAAAAATGTGTTCTATTTATGCATGTAAATTAACTAGAACTGTTCTTGTTGGCAACATGGAAACAACAATTACCCAATTTGGGTTGCTATGAGGCAAAGGTGGATGCCCGATAATGGCTAAGAGAATGTGAACAATATATGACGATATTGGGGAGGTTCATGCTGTCAATATGGGCTAGACTCGAGCAATATTGGGGAAAGTGGTGTAGCCAACGTTGGCTAGAGTAAGTATACCAATATAGTACAATATTTGGAAAATGGGTGTAGCCAACATTGGCTAGAAATGTGAACCAGTACTGGTTAATACTGGGGAACTTCGCGTAGCCAATATTGACAAGAAAATGTGTACTAATATTGGTCAACCTTGGGGAAGATCGTGCAGCCAATAATGGTGAGAAAATTTGCTTCAATATTGGTTAATATTGGGGAAGTTCTTGTAGAAAATATTGGCTAGAAAATGTGCACAAATATTGGTCAATATTGGGTCCGTAGCAAAGGCCAATATGGGTACAGAATATTGCGCCAATATAACGCCGCGTTGCGCTTTCCCATATTGGCCAATATTTATGATGTTATTTACTAATATTGAACCAATATTGGTGTGCTGCATGGGAAGAAACGCTTGAATGTATTGACAAACATTAGAACATTGATTATCAAAAACATTAGTAGCACAAAAGAAGGATCGAACACGTAAAACAGATGGCTGTAATTAATGTTGCACGAA
This sequence comes from Ixodes scapularis, assembly GCF_016920785.2. Lineage (NCBI taxonomy): Eukaryota > Metazoa > Arthropoda > Arachnida > Ixodida > Ixodidae > Ixodes > Ixodes scapularis. The sequence goes on from NW_024609884.1 coordinate 11,458,285, forward strand.
TACACCGTAGCAGTCAATAATTGGCGCATGAAACAACATTTTGATGAAAACGTCACCTAGAATGACACTTCACACAGACTTTTTTATTCCTTAAATTACCAGCTTCATGTTAGCCCGGTTTATTTTGTAACTCTGTATCACGTTTAACTTGATGACAAGATGCGTTTGTTTGTGTGAATCTATGAAAATAATGTTTAGTGGTGTCGATATCTTCTTTTATCGGTGCGTAGTAATGGTATAGCATGCGGAAAGTGAAAAAAATTCAGAAGAGCGGGGTGATTCATTGATCAATTAAATTGCATTTAACTTAATGAGGCTTGGGCTCGTAATTGCAAAATTATATTTTGATTTGATGTGATAAGTCACGTCCACTGCGCTATGATGCGGGCTTTTCTAATACCCGTGCCACACGGGCAACTCAAATGCCATTTACAATGAATGACATTTGTGTGATCGGCGAATCAGCTCGCAATCTGTTGCGCGTGGAATGCGCCACGCCCGGAGTGTCGCGCGCTGATTGGCCGTCCGCTCAAATGTCATTCTTTGTAAATGGCATTCGAGTTGCCCGTGTGGCACAGGTATAAGCTGCTCACGACCCTTGAAAAACACGAATGAATGCATTCATGCCTAAATAATAGGTCTACCCAGATTCAGTTAGCTGTGGTTGAACGAAATAAACTTGGACCAGATTCGTTTACGAGGGATGAAATTAGCTGTAGTTGTAAGTGGTCAACTCAACATACATCTGAGCCATTTGGTTATTTTTATTACGAAGTTCCTTTAGGGAGCAACTACTTTTCTTCTTCGCTTTGCGCCAAGCCCCTGACACGGGCCTCTCTCTTCTTCCTTTCCTACATCCCCCAGTGCCCCCCTACTGCGCTGAAAAGCGACAACGATTAGCATATTCTCGGCCGAAGGAGCTTTCCAAGAGCTTCGTTGAAGTGCACAAGGAAAAACGAAGCAAGTTAATTATTCCCGCTTGTTCGGCGCCCCAAAGCTTGAGCGAGTTTCTAGTCTCCAAACAGTTTTCCCGGTGCCGCGAAAATATTTGCCCTTTCTACTCACTGTCTTCCGGTCCTGACAATGGAGAAATTAGGGTTTGCAAGCTTGTTTTGGTTCCGTCCGCGCATGGCATAAGAAGAGGACTGTGGAGCGTCTGGCAGGGGGAACGCCGTGTTTCTTTCTTTGTTTTTCTTTCTTTTTGAGTTGCGGTGCAACCAGGAGGAGTCTGTGACCCATCAGTGGGCTTGTCGGCTATGCGGGGTGACATTTGCGGGCCCCCCACGCTTTCGGGAGAATGAAACGCAGCGAGTAACTTCCGAACATGACGGTTGTTTCCGAGCTGAAAGGGGCGAGGACACGAGCATTCAACAACGATACGAAGTGCCCCTACGTTGCTTGCGATACGCACCACGTTTCGCGACTTAAGAGCTTTAATAATTACAAGAATAAAGTTGAAAATGCTGATAACTTACATCTGGCGACCGGGTAACATTAACGAAATTCAGACAGGGCCTGGCCCCGATAGTTACATTATAGAGTCTATGAAACTCGTGATTGCAGTCACGTAGTTGAAAGGTCCTATTATATTCTTCGTTCACCTTTAAGCTGAGGCAACGTTGAAAGCTACGTGCCCGCCGGACCAATCAGCCGCCTCTCTCTCGTCCCCTGAACCGGCTCTCTGCGCCAGGGTATGGGTAAGAGCGTGATGACGTGGCGAAAGAAAAGCGTGTGACTGATCTAACGAGAACGTAGCTTCCACTGTAGTCTCAGCTTAGGGGTGGACGGGGTATAGGCTCATCCACGCTCGTACCTACACGGCTGCTCCTATTCCCACGCCCCCCAGCCCATCCATCGGTTTTCTTCCTGATCGCATGAATTGGCTGTCCAGTAGAGCTACGGGGAGCGTTAACGTAGATACCAGAGCAAAAGCACCAACCTTTCAGACGTGGCCGACTTCCTAAATGGGCGGGTAGAGGGCCCCGCGATTAAATCAAATTTATCCACGAAACTACTGCGTTGTTTAAACAAATAGCGGCAGTATAGACACATGTTGTTTGTTTGTTTATTATAAGGTGTCGGGAAACGGGGAAACCAGGAGATTTGTGGGCCTCAATTAACGGGCAAGTCACTACCTGGTTGTTGAGAGAAAAAGGATAGAAAGAGGGAAGATGAAAATTATATATAAAAAAAGAGGAGTTAAAATGTCAATTTTTAACAACTAATTTAGTTATAAATTTCTGCCCAGTTAGTTATCAACATAGTTCAGAGCATTTGGTTAGGAAGCGAAGTGGAAGCAAATTTAATGTGCAACCCCACCCTTGGTTAGTGTGATTCTGAACCAACAGATGGCGATGAGATCGCCTTCCAGACCTGTACATGAATGCAATCAATCGTGTCTGGTGGCGCTTCGAAACAGTGTGGCATTTTTCTTTCTTCTGAAATTGACATCCCTGGCCGTTCACTTGCTTCTTGATGCCCGAGCTTTCTGTGCAACACAGCCCCGTTGCCCCAATTCTTGTACAAAGGGAGCAGTTGCCTGCGCTATGAGCTCGCGTCTGCAGCGATTCTAAGCACGACACAAAAATCGCGCACAAAGAGACGAGGACAAAGAGAAAGAAACAGAGAACACACAGAAATAGTCGCTAGTGATGTACACAGCAGGACTTTAGTCTGCCAGAACATGGCGACATTGTTACCCACTGTAGATGGAAAATTTAGCCAGCGCGGTACAACCGCAAGCCTGGGGTCTTTAACGTGCACCACGCAGTAGTGATACACGACCTCACGCCGGTACGATGCTCACCCAGATCGAAACGGGCAGGGGTGGGGATCGAACCCAGGATTCCTGGGTTCTACAGCGCGAGCTTTCGCTGCACGTGCCCCGAGCTCCAGCGCGCTAACACACTCGGCCACCGACTCCCCACACAGAACACAGATGGGCGCGTACATACAACTCTGACATAATACGGAGTTTTCACTCGACGCCATATTTGAGGGCAATGTTTAGAGCGCACGCTCAGAACGAGCTTACATTATTAGGCTGCTGAAACCGGCAATCTTGACGGCGCGAAACGCACGTTGCAAAAGAACTGCGGAAGCTCGCCGTCAGCACGCACTCAACAGTCGTGCACGCAGCGATGGCCGCCGGTGAATACCCCCTGTACACGTTTGCAAGCTCGGTCTCAAAGCGCTGCCATCTTGCTCAGTTGGAGTGCGCTTGGAGGCGGCCATAATCCGATTACGACGCCTTGTCAAGGCTTCGTAATCGTAATATGACGCGTTAAAGCGCACCCCAGCCGAGCAAGATGGCAGCGCCCTGAGGCCGAACTAGAAAAGTAGGATGAACCGAAACTTGTGACAGGAGACACCGGTAACAGGGGGAATACAGTTCAGTTGCAATCAAATCACAGCGAAAAAGCGACTTCGTTTTTGACTCAAAGCCACCGACGGCTGACTGACTAACAGCGATCGGCCAAACACAAGAAAGTAAACGCCTCGAACACCTCGCGTGTTTTTTTTTTCTTTCATGCTTTTTTTAGCTGGCCAATAATTTACGTTTCTTCTAAAGATGGTGAACACGTCCAGTTCTTAAAATGTACCGATAGGGGACCTTCTACAGTTGATGTTAAATAAAGATTATGCTTCCGTAGCCCGTCCTTCAGACACCGTCCATGTCTGTCAGACATTGCATCTTCTCCACAGGAAAGATGAATAGCTGCGTTTGATTTTCCTGCACCTACTGCACCTGTGCAGAAATGTAAACGGCGGTGTACTTCCGGTCGTATCTCAATACACATACCGGAAGTGCACTGCCCTACACTTCTCTGCACCGGTGCAGGAGGAGCAGGTACTTCGAACGAAATATAGACGCTTTACACACGCGCCAAATTACAGCCGCCATGGCTGACCTTCTCTTGTCTTACCGAGATGCCGAGCAACTGAAACGGTAGTTGACGATCCTCCACAAAGGCCGATGCTTTAGAAAAGGACACAGTTGAATCTAATATGGCGATAACCTGGCCTGCTATGGTTATGATGAAGTGAAATAAACGAAATACGAGGAAACAAAAACTGAAGGTCAGTTATGGCGGCGTCCATGCACAGCTGCTGCAAAGCGTCTATACTCCGTTCACCCTTAAAGGGGCGACGCAACAATTTTTGTACTTTGCGCAAATACCGCTTAGAACAGATCCCTGACGTTAAAGACCTATGAAACACGCGTTCGTTTTTCACTTCACGCAATAGAAGTCCCAGAAAAAAATTAAAGAAAAACGAGCAGCGTTCACCCCCTCAACTCGCAGCCAGAACAAGCGGCCACGCGATCTGGAGCCGATTATATGCTGCCAATGTTGATCATAGCCACGCGCTGGGGTTGGCAAAGCACAGGACACGCGCTAAGTTCCACACATCGTTATGGCTCGGCTATTGTCGTCGCTGCAGCGATTGGACACGGGCCACTACCCGAATGCTTCTCGAGCTAGTAATTATCACGAGCACAAATCAAGTGCCCACGCAGGGCTCGGGTCTAATCTATGAACCGCATTCAAATATCGTCACTTGGGTGTTCTGCGATCCGCACGTTACGTCATCAAATTTTGCAAAGGAGAGATTGAACGAAAATAATTGCTTTTGTCCTTGAAATTTCACCGCAACAAAGGAGTTTCTTGGCCAGTGGCGTTGCGTGCGAGTATCCTTGAGTCCCACTGGTGCCAGTAAGCTCGTGTATAGTGAAAAACATTCCAACTGAATATCGTTGCACAGCTTCTTTAAGCTGAGACTAGAAGCACCGCCTTCAGCGCGAGTTTTCTGCCCTTGCTAACAAAAGCGTGAACGCGCAGGCACGCGCAACCAATTAGCACTGCGGAAGCCAGCGAGCTCGCGCTGAAGGCGGAGCTTCTAGTCTCAGCTAAGGGCGAACGGAGTGTGTAGGGAATATTCGCTGAACGCCATTTTTGAGGGCGCTGTTTAGAGTGCATGCTCGGAGCGAACTAACATTAATAGGCTGTCAAGACCGGCAGTCTTGATGGTGTGGAATGCGCGTTGCAAAAGAACTGTGGAAGCTTGCCGTCAGCACGCGCTCAGCAGTCGCGCTCAGCTATGGCTGCCAGTGAATGCTCTGTAAAGGCCAACGCGCTGTTTCCAAACAAGCCCCCCACGAGGCGTGGGCAAAAGCGCAGTTGCCGCACGAGGCGTGGGCACTGCGTGTGCGCTGAAACCAGATTCGCGCGAAGGGGAGCCTTTGCGCATGCGCCCTGCCCATCGCAGCGCCACCACAGCGGTGTGACGTCAGTGCCGCATGTTAACCAAAGAGCGAACATGTCTTTTAATTTTTATTTTTTTTATTTTTTTTGTTTTTTTGTGGCACGCGTGTGTTGATAAAGTTGCCGCTTTTGAGCTAACCTTCCTTAAAACGACTGTGCGCGAGTTTAAATGAAGAAATAACTATTTTAAGGTAAAGTGGGGGAAATCATATAACGCTAATTTAGATCAGAGAAATCCAACCTAAATCAAATAAATTTGGGCTATATGCTTTTTTAATTCGCGATGTTTACCTTCCTGTGAAGTGCGGGCGAGAGTGTACGACTTTCATAAATTTACTGCTCTCCTAGAGCGAGAAATCACGCACTGAGCAGAACGACGTCACGTTACCGTATACCCTTGTTAACACTGCACGCGCACAAAATTTGTGACATGAAGTACAAAAAAACAATTTGGGAAAAATCCCCCAGTGGAACAGATTTACGCGTGAATAAATTTACTTATATCTGAAACGGAGCACACCTTTCGCCGTCTATAGAAACTTGGCGCCGCTAAAAATATCTGCCAGGTCCATAAATCGACCTCGAACCTCTACGAGAGTCTAAGCGCTCTACCAACTGAGATAACCATGAGCTAGCCGTCAGTACAGCGAAAGAATGTTAACATTTTCTGCCACTCTTGATTATAACCAGTGTTTTAAAGCACTACTTCAAGTAGGTTCAGAAAACTTGTACTTTACTTGAAGTACATGCTCTCAGTATGGACTTGTACTTTACTTAAAGCATTTTTTTTCTGGCACTTTCTGAGGAAAGTGCAACTCCCGACTTCAAAGTACATTCCCCAAATTTGGTATCAATGAAGCTAACCTCGTTGAAGGACAATGAACTCCTGTCCTTGGCTTTCTTAGTACGGTCGAATCCACTCCAACAAAAAAGAATGGCGTATCGTCTTGTGAAAACGCGATATCGTCTTTCGAGACGTCATTAGATCATGTCTTTGAGTGTTTGAAACAAACAAGTCCAGTGCAGTATAACTGCTAGCCTGGGTTCTTTGACGTGCACCATACAGTAGTGATACACGACAAGACGGCGGGTAGCGATGCTCACCCAGATCGAAACGGGTGGGGGTGGGGATTGAACCCAGGACCCCTGGGTTCTGCAACGCGAGCTTTGTCTCCACGCGCTCCACGCTCTCCGAGCTGAGGTGCGTTAACACACTGTTTGCCACTGATCCCCACAACATTACGTAGCTATTCAGCAGTAGTGGAGAATTCGCAACTCTATACTCTGTTTCACCTTATGATGTACCGCAGGAAAGGCTACAAGCGCGAACTCCTTGCTCTAGGACACATCTCGGCGGCACAAGCCCTCGTGCGTTAAGAGCAGCTCCCAACGCTATGAGCCCGCGCTTCTAGCCTTCTCTGCAGTACAATATAAGGTGAAACGGAGTATGGCTGCCTTCCATTGGCGGTCAATGTTCATGGGCGCACACGCGCCCCTAATATCCAGAGGACACCGGACGTTTCACCTTTCAGCAGTTATTGTTCTCTTTCTAGAGAACACCACAAGTTTTGCGTTTCAGAAATGATTAAAGAGCACACTAACTCCGCATCGGTTTACTATCAATTCTAAGCAATGAACTGTTGGAATTTCTTGGCGTAAATAAACTTTTCTAACCAGAAGAACAGGGTATACACCCCCCGTTTTATATACGACACCCGAAAATTTTAATTCAACGTACAGCGCGCCGACGTCGAACCGACGGTACCAACTTTCACCAATGGCTTGATACCCGAGTGGTACAACTTATTAAAATAGCTAATGAACCTGTTACTGACTACAAAAAAGTAATCTTTTCTTTTTGGCCCTACAGCAAAAACTTTAAAGTTTTTCTTGTGTAGTTTTTGACACGTACTTTAGCTGTTTAATGAGGTATACATATATCGCCGTTCTCAAGCCTCTCGTAAAAGTTGAGACCGTCTGTTCGACGTCAGCGCGCTGTACGTCGAACTGAAGTTTTGGAGTGTCGTATATGGGACAAAGGGTGTAAGAATATACCCTTTTTTTCTAAGAGTGTGGTAATTCTTCAAAGGTCTGGCGACGCACCACAGGCGGTTGTGGTAAACGCCCACACAACACTGAACATGTGTAAAAGTTGGACACTTTTGGATGCGTGGTCTGAGCTCTAGCTTACGTCGAGGGAAGCCCTAATTACATCAAATGATTTCATTACGTTACGTTACGTTATGAGTCACTGGGATTTCCAAGCATCGTATGTCTCCTGTGTGCATGTGCAAAGGCCAAAACAGACCGATCTCACAGCCAGTTTCATTACGCCCGCTGCCGCCATGCGTCGTAAGAACTGTAGTCTTTCTGCACGCGCGACAACCCCGCTGAGGGCCTGCGCGAGCAGACCACGAGACAGCACGAGCTGTCTCGTGAACGTGCGCCTGCCTCCTATGAACTACAGCATAGCCTCCTCTATACTCACAAAGCCTGGCAGTTCGACGACGGAGCCGTCGTACTTTTTCACAAAACGTTGCTGTTTGTATGGGCCCCCACGACAGCTTTTTCGCCCGGGGACCCCCAATACCAATACTGTGTTTTGAAAATAAAATTGAATTGAATTGAATTGAATTGAATTGAATATAGTGCCCGGTCGCAGATTTGGAGCGCGCGAATCTGGTAGAACAGGGCATTTCTCGGGGAACCTGGTATTCAGCGCACAGCTTTTGCAGCGGCGAGGACCCGAAACATGGTTTTAAAACCCGACGAGAGAAGAAGTGGTAGCATGAAGAACACGAGGAGCACGAGCGGACATTCCATCGCTCGGGAGAAGTGTGTGTTTCGGCGTCTCGCCGCTGCGGGACGCCCGTCACGTGGCTCTCCTCTCATCCTTTGTCTGCCGCTCTACTTTTTCACTTTCGGCGGCCGCGTCTCGTGGCTATATGCCAGGCTTTGTCAGTATAGACGAGGCTATGACTACAGCTATGGTGGCGTCCCGCTTGTGTGTAACGCTTACACTCTAAAAAATGCCTGCGTGTCTACTTACCCGCAAAACACTCAAAGAGCCAATCTCTGCGATCTACGAAATCAGCTCAGCGAATGATGAGGCGGAACATCCGTTTACACCTAAAAATGAAGTCTGCGCCGTGGCATCACGCAAAGCAATGCGTCATGCTTGCATTGCGTAATTCCACAGCGCAAACTTCTGTTTTAGGTCTTTAAGGATGTTCCGCCTCATTATTCGCTGCGCTGATTTTGTAGATTGCAGAGATTGGCTCTTTGGGTGTTTTGCGGGTAAGTAGACGTGCAGGCATCTTTCTGAGTGCAGTGAGATCGGTCTATTTGTTTTCAGAAGTTTCTTTTGTTGTTTTGCACTTCTGTTACGGCCATGAGACTGCTCATTGCTTGCACACTGCACACACTTTGGCGACAGTGGCGCTATGTGCTAGAAACTGGCAGAGAACATTTCCGCTGGTAGCTTTTAAGAGAAGGGAACAGAATGGTTGTTGGCTGTTTGGCTCGTGCTTAGATTTTGAAATATAATATAGCAAATAAGAAGCTAGCACTAAATAAAACAAAAATTCACTCTGGCTCTGCTCCAACAAGACAAATGGCGGGGATTACATTAACAATATAAAATCCCTAATTAAACTGATACTCTACAGCATAATTATATTTACATGCCATTTATTTTTTCACGCTGTTCTCAGTGATTCGGCACGTTAAACAATCCATCTTTCCCGTTTAAAAAAACAGTAATAACACAAATGAATTAATTTATAGATCGAGTAATTAAAATTAAAGAAATCTAACTTCATAAAGATTTTGTTTAAACAGTATAATTTTGATTTAAGTTAATAAAACGTGATTGTTTGAACGTGTTTTAGTTGACCTATATTGGATATATATATATTTTTTTTTTGTCTTAGGACTTGCACTCGTTACAGCACCGTGCGATAAAAAAATAAATGACGTTTTCCAATTTCCATAGTTCTAACAGACTAGAAGTTCTTAGTTTCATACATCTCTTTAGAGTGAAATCTTCGCATTGTTCGGTAAAACGTGCGCCAATTACCCTGTTTAGTTTGAAGCTCGCACAGGGAACTCCCGATCAAGGACTTGTGTTAACGTTTGTTAGATGAGTAAAAATATAAGACACTGACAGCAGTTCCCTCAGATGTCCCTACTCACTGACACAGGAGTGAGTGAATATTTGACGATATTAGCATGTATTTAGTTTAAAGTAACCCACTAGCTACGAATGCCATCCATAATGTAGCGAGAAAATTGCGCCTTCCGCTATTCCGTCGCCCACTTGTTCTTGGTTACGTAGGCATCGGGTACCATAGGTAGTACAGACATTTTCCGAAATTCAGTCTGGCCACTTCAACAGCTATCATCACCTAAGTGTGTATCATCTGTACATGCGAATGGCGGCCTTTTGATGGCTGGTGAAGAAAGAATCTGAAGACAGAAACCGATAGGGTGCCTGAGTATCCAGACGTTATTTCGCTGTATTACTTTTCGATGTCCCCGCAACGAAATTCATAAGCTTCTGTGCGCTACGGATTTGAGGCTGTCATGTAAGTCTTTGCAATGCTCTACTTCGGCACGCCCCAGACAGCCCATGACAATGAAAGGTTAATTTTATGAAGAGGTTTACTCAACCATAGCCTCCTCTATTCTGACAAAGCCTGGCAGATCGCCATGAGAAGCGGCCGCCAAAAGTGAAAAAGTAGAACGGCAAACAACGGATGAGAGGAGATTCTTTAGGAGAGTCATGCAACGGGCACCCCGCTGCGGCGAGACGCCGAAGCACACCTCTCTCAAGCGATGGAATGTCCGCTCGTTCTCCTCGCGTTCCTCGCACGTCCTCGCCGCGCCCAAAGCTGTGAGCTCACTACCAGCTTCCCCGTGAAATGATCTGTGCTACCAGATCCTCGCGCTCCAAATCTGATAGCGGGCGCTCTACGGCTCCTTCGTAGAACTGCCAGGCTTTGTCAGGATAGAGGAGGCAAAGGAGTATTCACTGAACGCCCTATTTGTGGGGGCAGTCTAGAGCGCATGCTCGGAACGAGCCCACATCAATAGGTTGCTAAGAGCGGCAGTCTTGATGGTGTGGAATGCCCGTTCCAAAAGAATCGTGGAAGCTCGCCATCAGTACGCGCTCAGCAGTCGCGCACACAGCTATGGCCGCCAGTTAATACCTCCTATAAGCGCCTTGTTCAGAGTGGCATCTTTCTGACACTATCGGAACTGAAGAAAATAGAGAAAGAACTGTTCATTAAAAGAACACCGTAACTTTCGTACGTCTAGCTTTGATGAACTGGTACCAAACTTTATTCGCCATGAGCATACAACAACTGCGGACTAATATTGCAGCCACTAATGGCCCTGACTTTGTGAAGGGGTCTATTGTGAACCCCGAATCCAGCGTATTTCTCAATTTCTATGAGACAGCGGGCGGCTAACTTGTGTTTGCGCACGAAAAAGAAGACAAAAATTACAGGGATATCCATTGGTGAATCGTTGTGAATGCGCTACGATGACCCTTGGAAATGCCACGCACGCCCCTTTTCGGAATCGCTAGCGCTGACCCCTTCACTTTTCTGTTTTTGAGTCTCTCCTTTGCTTCCTCTATTTTCTGCCGCCTCCTTTTAGCCTTGTTACGGGGTCAGTGTTAGCGTTTCCCAAAGGGGGACGTGTGTGGCATTTCCTAGGGTCTTGCTAATGAAATCGTCAAGAATCCACCAATAGATCATCGTATAACATTTTTCGCCGCTTTTTTGTACTCTGCCCGCCAGAGTACGTCGACGCCCTTGGGTACGGCGGTCCATATCGCTCGTGGAAGGAACCGCATCCATATTACTCGTGCAGTGAACCGCATCCATCGTTTTACCTACACACACACATCCCAGCCGACGCACAGCTACTACGGAATTTCAGAGTGAAGAACAACCGGCGACAGCAGAGCGGCAACTGAGCACGCCCGCATTCCACCGCGCCGCGGCGACACGCCTCCTAGATAACAAAGACTTAGTGCTGAATGAGATGGCGTCATCAGAAAAGGCCAACGCCGGACACAGATTGGAAACGAGTGCTGCGTCAGCGCTCGGCTTCGAGTCAAGTTTGAGCCGAACGTCGACGCAATCGTCGTGTCCAATCTGCGTCCAGCCTTGGCGTTCTCTGATGACGCCATCTCATTCAGCACTTCGGCTTCGTTATCTGGGAGGTGTTGCGCGGCGCCTCCTCCTCTCTGGCTCCGCGCCAGCTGTGTGGGTGACTTTGCCAAAACGAATGGGCTCGTTCTGACGAAAACTTGGCAGTGTTTGTCAGTTTGTCAGCGCCGGGGAGAGAGGAAGAGTTTGACGTGTGCTCACGTCTGCGCTCTGGGCCAATGGGAGCATCGCACGCGACAACTGATAAACGAAAGACACGGCCGGGTTTTCGTCAAAATGAGCGTTCTAATGGTAAGGCATCAAAATATTTGGTTAATAGTTCCACACTGTTGACACTCTAGTGTCTGTCGTAGCCCAGAAACCTACGAGCTGGGGATTTTTGAAGCTGCTTCCAATGTGCGTCCTTGCACGCCGCATGAACATCTTGTTTGGGCATTGACCTCGCGCCAGTAGAACTGGAGTACGAGGGGAAAAGACAAGCGCCGAAAGACTAGGACAAGGTAAGAAGACGACGACACAAGGCGCCTTGTGTTGTCGTCTTCTTACCTTGTCCTAGTCTTTCGGCGCTTGTCTTTTCCCATTATGAACCAACTGGCCCAACTCACCATTTTGGAGTACGAAGCCTGCAGCTTTACAGCAGGCCTTGCACTGCAGTACAAAAATTAAAGTTACGGGAAAAAAAGGAGCGTGAGTGACAGATTAGGGTAGCAGAAACTGCACTCTAAAAAAAATTGTTCTGGAAAGGTCCTTTGACGCCCCAAGAAATCTTTCAGCTCGTGAAGAACGGTTTCTCCTCAAGCACTATTGCCCCCTTAGCGTATTAAAAAGTCAACTGGGCGATGAAGAACTCTTTCGCGTAAAAAAAAATAGCTTAAAAGAACTCCTTATAGGGGATGCTTAAACTAACTTTTTAGGGTGAAAAATATGGACAAGTCTAAGAACCCCTAAAAGGTCCTTACTGACCAGATTTTCTAGAGTGTACAATAGCGAGCTCTGGGCTTCTGCCGAGCACGCGCGCTCGTGTAGTGCATGCATCGTTTACGGCAACATGCTCGTGTTTGTACCTTCGACCTCGTCCCCGCATAAAGTGGAATAAACTATAGTAATATTACAGGTAGGGCACAGGCGCGTGAGCCTAGATCTGGTGAATGCCTTTGTTTCTACGAGATTTCCCGCATAAAGGGCACTTTTCAAGGTCACACGATCGCGGTCGTGCTTTTTTCAGCAGCGCCGGTAACCGGAAGCAGAAAAGAACACCTCTTGAAAAAAAATATAAGTGAACCACACTACCGCACGCAGTGCATTCCTCGTACGACACTGCACAAACTCATTGATCACTGCCACATGGAGTTTAGCGAGCGCTATAGACCCGTTGCACTCGGGCAGGGGGCGCGAGCGCGTCCGCAAGACGCGACCATGTTATGCTGGCAGCACTATCCAGGCGGCGCTGTAACGTTGATTTTTGCACGTGCCATGTTCGAATGCAAGCATCTGTCAGCATCTGTAGACGCGCGATAACAAAACACCTAAGAAAAGAAAAACTAAAATAAAAAAAAATGTGAACAAATTATGCAGCTCGCGGCCTCAGGGTTCCGTTCAGCTTTATTATTTTATCGCGTTCTTTCATACCTCCCGTGAGCCCGTATGTTTCACTTTACGTGATAGCGAAGCTGAAGCGACTAGCAAAAACATGTTCCCCTGAACGATGCTCGCACTGCACGAGCGGGCGTGCTTCCTTGGAAGGGACACTCCAAGCTCGGAGCTCGCTCTTATAGCCTCTGCTACGCTGGCACTTAGAATGGAACGGAGTATAAAAAGCTGCAGCGGGGAAGCGTGATGACGCACGTTCGAAACGCGAGCCAAATATCCTATTTTGCTCGTCTGGAGCACTGCTAAAACTTGAGAGCTGCTGGCCTATAGCGGGTTGGATGGCGCATAGCCGCTCTCCGAGCAAGGCGCAAGTGAAGCCACAGGAAGTTTGATGCTTGTTCCGGAAGTCTGGCGTCTGCTGTGCCTAATAGTGCATTCAGTCGATGTTTTAGTCTCTATTTTCCGCTGTCTGTGAGTGTGTTTTAATAATCATGCTCCAAATTAAATCCCGAAAATGAGGCATTTGAACTTGGGACATATGCACACTTGACAAACTAGAATCTCAAAATGTTTACATTGAATGGCTTCCTGTGATACTTCTCCGGTCTGCATGCGCTTGTTGGATAGGGCACCCGTCCGGTCCAACGCGCGTCAGCTGCGGGAACTCGCCCAGCAGCCGTGTGTACAGAGATTCTTCAGCTGGAAACGCAAATTTGGGGCTGATAGACTGTCGAGACGAGGCGATGCCTTGGACGGCGAGTCGTGTCGTCTCGTCTTGAAGACGTCGCCCCTTGACGTCCACCAGCAGCCCGAAACGCGTCAGGAAGTCTGCGCCAAGAATTGCGTGCGGAATTGCCGCGCAGATGAAAACCCAGCGGTAAGTACGTCGCAGTTAGAGATCGAGTGTCAAAGAACGCGCACCGTTCGTCGAAATGTCCGAGTTGTTTACGGCACGAAGTTGCGACGTGCTGGGATGCCAGCGATCTTGTACGGTTGCGAGGACCACACTAACCTCTGCCCCGGTGTCCAAGAGGTATCGAACGCCAGAGATGCGGTCCGTCACAAAAAACAAGGATCAAGGTGGGAAGCGAAAATCCAGCGCCCTCGACGCTTTTTGAACCAGCACTCGGAAGGGTTAAGGCCAGTTCACACATACAGCGCTGAAAGCAGCGCTCATGTGGCACCGACCTGCCCGTGACGTAGCGCTCGGTTAGCGCTTCAGAAGCGCTCCAGTAGGCTCTCAGTTAGCGCTTTAGAAGCGCTTCAGTAGGCGCTCGGTTAGCGCTTCAGAAGCGCTCCAGTAGGCTCTCAGTTAGCGCTTCAGAAGCGCTTCAGTAGGCGCTCGGTTAGCGCTGCAGCAGCGCAGTGTATGCGCTCTCACGCTCCTTGCGCCGTGCTTGCTGCTGCGGAACAACGCCAGCACGGCGATTCCGTTGTTGTTGTCTTTCCTTTGGCATTGAAAAAAATAAGTAAAAGAGTCGCCCTCCAAGCAAAGGGTCGGGCAGACAATCCAGAGTCATGAACTCTGAGCGACTAATTGATTGGGTACGACCTCATCGCTTTCTATTTGATATGCGTGACCCTGGTTTCAAAGACACGCAGTTAAAAAATAATCAACTTCGAAAGAGGTCTGTGTCTCTGTCCCTCAGCCTGGGAACAAGGTTCGCGGACACCGGTCGGTATCTCGGTGGCGAAAGCTTTCGCGCACCCAGAAGGCTCTTTTGGGCGTTAAGTCGTCGAAACACATATGCACTAATTGCGTATGTAAGAACATTTGTCGTGTTTCTATTTCAGTGTCCCGCATGTCAGCCATGGTGATGCACACCCAACCACAGGAACCGGAACCGCAGTGCACGCGCCAATCCTCAGAAATAACTGCCGTCAAAGAAGCGCTAACTAGGCGCTACTGAAGCGCTAACAAGGCGCTACAGAAGCGTGAATCGCGCGCTATATTAGAACTAAGTCACGCGCTAGGAAGAGCCACATGAGCGCTCTTTGGAGCGCTCACGTAGCGCTAACTTAGCGCTCCGCTCTATGTGTGAACAAGCCTTTACAATGCTCGCCAAGCGCTCACTTCCGGGACAAGCCCCTTACTTCCGGTGGCTTCATACCTGTTTGCTGAATGCACCATCCAGCCCCCTATAATAGAGATCAGTGGCGTAGAACCCAAAAAATGGTGCTTAGCAAGCGATTATTTTTTTTATTTCACCGGATCGCAAACTTCCTCATTCATTTCGTGACAACAAGTCATCCGGGAATTCTATTAGCCAGATATAGATTCACAAATACATTTACACTGAAACGCGGTACAACGATTTGTATTTATCCCTTAATTTAATTTCTTGGACGCTTGATTAATTACAAATTAATCAAGCGTAAATTAAATACAAATTTAAAAAATGGCCAGAAACCCTTTGCTAAAAGGAGCACTGCAAAGGGATGAAGAACACCAAATGCGTGGCCCATCTTAAGATTACTTAAGACGTTAGGAGGGCTTACGTTGACTACAATTGCGAGTTACCAAACATCAGTGCTACGTATGAAGCGTGGCAACCGAGCCAATGAGTGGATTTACACGCCACATCTGAAACGCGAATGTCTCGGTGACTCGCTGTGACGGAGTGTACTACCGACTCATTCGGTGCTGTGCGTGCGGGCACGTGTGTGTGTGTGTGTGTCCCACCGTGGGCGTTCGCGCCAGATTACGAAGAATCCTCGCCTCGCGGCCAGGGGAAGAAAAGAGGACAAAGAGGAAAAACGGCAAAAAGGGGTGGTAAGCAATGGCAAGCCTTCGGACGGTGAACATCGTAGCAGTTGTCTGTGTCGCGAACTCAAGCCGAGTTTAGATAAAGTTATATGTGCCGGAACTAGGTGCTGGGGACTGTCTCTCCTCAGCGTCGGGCCCCGACGACGGTGTGTGTGCAGCTCCTAAACAGAGTCTTCACATCGCGGTCGTACGTACCCCAGCGTAACGCTGCCAAATACCGCTGTGTAAATATTTTCTCAATAAACCTCGGTCTCAGGCACCGGCGTACGCGCGCGCCGAATCAGTGTTGGTCTATTCCATCAAAGGCTGCAATCTACGCAACCTCACGAACATATGAAGCCGCGGATTCAAACGGTTGCTTTGGTTAGGTTCAAAGCGACCGAAATAACAGCAACGACCGTCAATTGAACAAGTGTTCGTCGTATACAAAATGGCAAGCAGTGTTGACGTTGATGGCTACTTCGCGCCAAATCGGCTCCTTTCAAGTATGCCTCACGACGGAAAATTGAGGATTGGCTACCTGGCCTTCCTGACTATTTTCGCCACTTTGGGCTACAGATTCAACTACGGCTGCCAAACGCTTCGTCCGCACTACGAAGGCTCACCCTAAACCTAGAAAACATAGGGACTGCAAACAGCCACCCAGACATATTTTGACTACCACTTCACTTTTTTTTTCGATGTTCTTATCATGAACTAAAATAAAAAAAATGCGGTACTTGAAGTCATATTCTAGCGCCTTGAAACATAGAACTTGCCTAAACTTCTGTCACAAAGCGGCCGCTTGCAAGAGAGTTACTTTTTCCCACCAACACAGAAAGTGCTCTGAAAAATCACTTCACGTCTCATATCCAACGCTGAGCGCGCCTCTTCTCTAGTTTCGTTAAGAAAAAACTGAATTGAGAAGCAAGATGAAGTTGAACGTCCTTAAGAAAATTTTGATACTGAAAATCGGACTGCGCTTGCAAAACAAAAAAATAATAATAAAGAAAAACATCCTCAACATTTGACGTGCTCATCGAACTCTTTCAAAAAATGAACCTCAATTACCCTCTCTGTGACAGCATTTATTCACGTTGACAAAAGGAGTAAATAGATTCTTTTTTTTTTTTCACTTTTTATGGCATTTCCTTTTTAGAAATACAGTGGCGAAACATTTGGCGCTAAAATAAATAAAATGGCTACTTTTGGATACTTTTGCCTTGTGTTTTGGCTACTTTAATTCACCACACAACGGATACACTATACATACTCTGTTTGATACTTAGTATACACGAACTCATCTCTGTTACGTCACGGCGCGGTGGTGGCGCGTCGGTCGCACTTCCGGTCTGGGGCTGTGGGCAGAAGTCCCCATGCCAGACGTGTATTCCTGCGTTGTTTTGAAAGGAACCAGACAAAGACCTGCCTTCTCATGAAAACGCCGCGACTGGGGCCGTACCAAAAGTGTCGAGAATGGTTTGAAGGTCAGTTTTCACGGTGCTCGATCTGTCTGGGAATCTGGATATGTGCCGTGAAAAGGGAAAAGCAGACGCCGTCGGACAACGATTGCTTGGGCGGGAACCACCGTGGGTTGAATTCACGGATACTTGTGGTCATCAGATTTATTTGTTTTGTTCCAACATGAACGCCAGAAAACCGCCAAGTTGTGCGGACCACCTGCGGACTACGTTCAGTGCGCCTTCAAGTTCAAACGGCGGCCTGATCGTTCGAACTGTCGTCTGCTCTTTCAAACGTTTGTGCTTGTCGTCTGCTCTCTTAGACGACGCCGACCCGTAGACCAAATGTTGGCCCGGTACTTGCGATAAGAAGTAAGTGCAGGCCTCAAAAGACTTAAATTGGAAGGTTGGTAAGCAGGCTCGATGTAAACAGTAGATACAAGAAGATGTTGATTATTGTTACCAGTGACCATCACCGACTTGTTATTCCTAATTCACTTGGTCCGATTCTGCTTGCAATTTTCAGTATCGACGTCGACTATCTCAGCTACGGTTCACGCTTTTGCAGCCCGAGCGGCGTCGAGACTGAAAATCGCGAGCGAAATCGCATCATGCAAATCAGGCTTTAGCGTACATACTGCGGCGTCCACGTGGAATGAAGCGCCACATGTCACACTATTCACGCGAAGTTTTGCGGTGTAACGAGCCTCGGTAATTTCGCTGACGCCGCTCACATAGTCAGACATCGCCAGGAAGACGTAGAATATACAATTCGAATGCAAAAAAGGGCAGGGGGACTCACACCGACGCCGACAACATAGCATTTCAATGGATTGTTTATGGGCGACGGCGAGCTTCTTGCCCACACCCCCATCGCGCATGCATGCGCGGCGCCGGTGGCGTCCGCTAGGGGCGCTCCGGTTTGTTTGTAAACATGAGTTGGTGTATAGACGCTTTCAGCGCGCGCCAAATTGAGCCGCCATAGCCGACCTTCTCTTGTCTTACCGAGATGCCGAGCAAGTGAAGCGGGCGTTCACAAATCTCCACAATGGCCTATGCTGGGGAGAAGGACACGATAGAATCTAAAATGGCAATTACCTGTCCTTCTGTGGTAATGATGAAGTGAAGCGAACAGAATAAGAGGAAACGAAAACCGAAGGTCGGTTATGGCGGCGCCCATGCGCAGCTGCCTGAAAGCGTCTATACAACGCTGTCAAAACTGCTGGCGCAAGCAGGGGGTTTGATCTCGCTGACCTTTTGCACGCGTTCTCGCGCAAACGAAACCTTATGGCGAATTCAGGTGGTCATTTCCCGGCAAAATATTTTACCAAATCTTCGGCAAGGTCGTTCGCGTGGTCAAAGGCTGGCGACGAGTGCAAGCCGTTCGGGTGGCGCTGTTCAGGAGCAAGCCGGCAATTTTCGGCCACAATTTTTGTCCGAGCTCGAAGAGGTCGGGCAGCTGGCCTGCCAGACTGTATCTATCGTCACGTCCGATTCCGCAAAGGGAACCAAACAAAACAATCGACAGCGGGGAAATAGCCGGTTCGAGTTTCAAACCAAGCCATCGAAACAGACACTCTTTTGTGCACTGGACAAGACAGTAAAAACAACGAAGATAAATATGACAAATGTTTAAAAGGAAGCAAACACTTTCGGAAGAATTTACCCAGCCTTGCGCAAGGTCAGTTTTCTCTGGCACACAGGCTGGATCACTAAATTATTTTTATTTTATTTTTTTTACCGCGGTGCAATAACACCTTATTACACCGCTGTAAAAAAAATAATGTATGAATGGTGATGCAGCTCGACACTTGAACACGCATTACAATTTCAAGACGGGGGGAGGGGGGGGGGAGGGGGAGGGGGCGCTATGAAAAGACTGAGTATTTAAAAAAAACAGGGTAAAAACAATAAAATATAAAAAGCGACGCTGCTAAGCCTCTTTGGGATCCTTGTAAAATGGATGGCAACAGTTCCTCGCAAATCCAAGCAAATATATATTCAAATTTAACGCGTGAGCACACCGATGTATTAATCTGCCATCCCATTAATTTTATAGTTTAAGACCTTGTAAGCTGTGCGGACTGTGGTAACGTTAACATTTCAAAAATATTGCGAAACCGCTTGTATTAACACACAAATCAGAGAGTCAGAATTTATGCTGTTGGGTGATACAGCGTGCTCATTGTAACGTAGATTAATCGAGGAAGAAGTTAACAAAGTTCGCTCGCAACTGAGGCAAACAAAGAAGCCAGTTGCCGGCGCTGTGAGTTAGGGTGGAGAGGGTCGCCGGGTGCGCCGCTGGTGCGTTTTTGGTCGCCGGTGCCACCGGCAAGGGCTCGCCTTCGATTGACCCCCTGAATTCGCCATAACTATGAAACGGAGTATAGAGACTTTTAGCAAACCATTGCCGTGTTCCGCGTACCGCACTAGCCGAGCCTTTTAAGCAGGCCTTTATGCGCGCGCGCCCGAGCGATACCATGACCGCGGGGCGCGCGCGCTTAAAAGCGTACTTCGAAGGCTCAGGTCGTTCGGTATGCGGAAAGCGGTGATAGTTTGCTAAAAGTCCCTATTGGTGGAAAGCAGTGCAAGAAGTAGACCCGTGAATCAATCTAAGTCACAGTTGTCGCGTTGTGCCTCTTGTTTCTGTCATTTTCGTTACTGTGTACCGACAGAAATGTGCGCGAACCGTCCTTGAAATGCAGTGCCTGTGACACATTGGCGGGCTTTTCGCGTATGCATGGTGTCCTTCGCTGACCCCGCACTTCCAGACGGAATTAAACGCGCCGAGTAAAGGCTGGTTAACACTGAAGTCACAAGATCCTTGAAAAGAGAGCGCCAAGCTCACAGTAAGGTCGCCATTTTAGTCCATAGAATGAGCAGTTTCTTCTTGACGTGTCCATTACTGGTAAGCCGATCCAAATTCCCGTTGACAGATTGCTTTATCAAGCCATTTATTGTATACCGAGATTTTGTTATCCACACACCGGCGAAACAAGCGCGCATCTTCGCACGGCTCTTACATACGGCGTCGATGCTTGGCGCCGTATAAATTATTCACCCTGTCTTTGAATACTCAACAACAGCAATGCTGTTGTAAAAGATCTGTGGAGATCATCATGAATATAAGTTGATTACATACATACATACATGGATAGGTTTATTCCATAATGAACTATAACTACATGAATGATCCAGGCACGCAAAAGGACGCGTGTGCTTGTGGGTGGGACACTGTTGCAATGGATAGGATGGTATTACCCTTACACAAAACAAAGCAACGTACCAGCATGCTTACGGCCTAAAAAAAAAACAGCACTTTGTTACATGTTACAAAAGCCAATAAGTTACGAAATCTGTGAATTTGAAACTTTGAAAATCACACGATGAGATGCACAGTGCCAAAGGCGCTTATTACGGTGAGGAGCGCTTTCAGTACGATGATGCTCCATAACGATCTTGGCGCGACTGGTTCAGAACGACCCTCCGAAGCTTCGGAAATTTTTAAGCGGTAATCACACGAGGGAAAAACCCTCGGGATTTCTCCCCGGCGCGCGCATAACGCGTCGAAAACTCCAGGCTTTTGCGGTGCGGCGAGAAGTTTGGGTATCGCCGCCTGGTGGAATTTTTTGTGGCAACCCAAAGTGAGGATACTTCAACTTCCTCTGCTGGTGCAAGCACCCGCAATGCCGAGCTTCTATGCACTATGAAAATTTAAACATAACCGCGTGGGTAGCACGTGCACTGCCCATAGTGAGAAAATCAGGAGCGATCCTAGCGAGCTTCTCATCGCGCAGACATCGGCTCCGCTATGGCGCACTAGAGGGGGAGGTGTGCCAAGCGCCGCTGGATTCCGGGGGCCTCTGCAGAACGCTGTCGCTTCGTTTCGCTGCGAGACAAAGCGGGAGAATAATGATAATAATAATAATAATAATAATCATAATAATAATACATTAATAATAATAATAATACATTTATTGACCCATTCAGACGAGAGAAGCAGGATGTGAATACGGGTACATCAAAGCCAATAAAGGCTTGTGTGATGACACCCTAAAAAAAAGGACATATGTGTCTGCCTAGGTACAAAATAAAGTAAAATTCACACACAAAAGTTTTTTTAAACTAGCACACTAGAGCCACTAAATAAGCTGCGCTTAGAGTATCGGCACTCCGTTCCCCGACATTGTTGTGGGCGCCGCCATTTTGGCTCGTATGCAGAACAGACGCAACGGCCGATCGTCATGGTTCAAAAGTGTGAATAATAATAATAATAATAATAATAATAATAATAATAATAATAATAAATGTTATTGCTGCTCTTTGAGACTAGTCGAAATTAATGCAGGTTCGTCAAAGCCATCGAGGGCTTGTGGGACAGAACCGAAGTTGAAGTGACATCGAGTGAAGTATTAAGAAGAAAAAAGTTAAGCATCGCAGTAGCATCAAGAAAAACATTAGAAAAAAAAATCTGGAGCATCGTATCGGTAATAAGTGAAGAAAATAACATAAAAAGCTTGAGCGTCGCAGTAACAGTAAGTGTACAAATGAAAAAAAAATGTCAGCTGTGTCACAGTCTTGAGAAAAGTTCGTGAAGTTTCAGAGACTGGTCATGGACACCAGAATGTCCAATGTTTTACATACAAACAGTATGTACTCTGGAGCACCAATCAGTATGATCAATTAGCTCTAGTATGTAGATATCTATCAGTCTTCAGTTCTTTCGAACCACAATAACTTCACAATGTTAGAAAACAGTAAAAGGCAAAAAAAAAAACAATGTGCACCATAAATAAAAATTTTAAAAATGTCGCAAAAGGAAAGCAGGGACATTTGGTCTTTTAAATACAACAAAAAACTGCAAACAAAAAAAAACACAGGCCTTTTAAGGGGTTTTGTTTAAGGAAGTATAAAAACGTAGAGCTTTCCTTAATTTCTTTGTTAAAGTGGGGTCTTCAAAGTTGAATGGTAGCGTGTTAAAAATCTGAGGAACATAGTAACATCGCATGTGTTTGCCATAACGTGTATAACACGTGGGAACAAAAAACCGAGTGTCTAGTCGTAGTTGACGGGATGTTGTAAATTCGTCATTCCAGTAGTGGGTGAGCACGATCGTTTCAAACAAGAGAGACTGAAAATTAGGCATGAAGAGGGCTTGAAAAGGATCGGGACAAGATGTCGTGGGTTTCTGAAGTACATGATGCAGGATTCCATTTAAGATACTGTTGACTTTTCTGTGCCATAACCCGGAGCAGTTTCCAAAAACTGTTATGCCATGCGGAGTATGCTATACGCTAACGAGTTAGCTATAAATTTTCGGATACCAAATGGCAGGAAGGGCTTGATGTTGTATATTAAGCAGGAAACACTCCTTAATTTTGAGCATAGTTTTATGAAATGCGAGTTCCACGAAAGGTCTGAGTAAAAAAAAAAAAATACCTAAGTATTTCACGGTGCTCGAATAAGGAATGGGAGCACAATGGCAGGCGACGCATTGTGATGTGTGGAGCAAAAGAGGAATGTCTAAAACGATAGTCTTAAGTAGATTGTGAAAACAAACTAAATAATAATAATAATAATACATAATACATTTTATTTTGATACAAATAGGAATTCAAGTATTAAATACGGGCATATCAAAGCCTGCAGAGGGCTTGTATGATGGCGCCCATAAAACAATTCAAAAGACCGTTATCGTGATTCCACAATGTAAGACAGAAAGTCGAACTAGAAAAACACAACGAAGTTAAAAAAAAAAAAAAAGAAGAAGCTCTAAGAAAGAGAAAAGCATGAAAAGCGCTAAAAGAAAAAAAAAGCACGTAGGAAAAAAAAAGCAGGCAAAGCGTTAATCGAAAACGAGGAGGGAAAAATAAAAAAAGAAGGCGAAACTAAGTTAACATTAACTTAGCTAATTACAGTTTTAAGCTTGAAGCATGCAGACACAGCAAAGAGATGCTAGATGAAATCAAAGTTGGTGCACTTGAGTTCCTTCTTCAGTTGTTTCAGTGATGTAATGTGAATGAGAGTGTAAGGGAGGGCATTGAACAAACACGGAACGTAATAATCCCGAGTGCATTTACCGCACCTGGTCGAACAAACTGGCACTACAAAACGAGGAACGCGACGAAGCATTCGGGGAGACTGAAATGGTGTTTTAAACTCATTTTTGCAAAAGCTACAGGGCACTACCGTTTGCATAAAAAGAGAACGCAGATTAGGCAATTGAAGACTTAAAAAAATATCACTGTTGCTGGAAAAATTAGAATTATATGCAACGCTTGTCACGATTCCTTTCAATAAAAAATTAAATTTGGCCTGCCAACGACCCGAACAGTTGCGAAACACCGTAATACCGTATCAAAGGAAACTGTAAGCAAGCGCATGGACGATAATAATAATAATAATAATAATAATAATAATAATAATAATAATAATAATAATAAATGTATGCAGTAGTGCAGGTATAGCCAGTTGAGTGTCGGGTCCGATCAGAGCCAAATAATAATATTAATAATAATAATAATATTATTAATCTTTATTTGGCTTCCTCTTAGAATAGATAGAATAGAGTAGAATAGCTGGCTTCATCTTAGAATATATAAAATACAGTGCGCCGCTGTATTCTATCTATTCTATTGTGGCACTGCTAGGCAAAGCGGGGTCGATAGCGGCGCACTGTATCCTATGTCGCAGCGCCGGAGCGGCGAAATCCTACAGAAGGTACCCTCTCTCCCAACGCAGCGACGGGGCGTTTGGCACACCTCCCCTTCTAGACTCTAGTAGACCATAGCTACGCGGCGGAGGCATGGAGGGATGGTCGGGCGGCACAGACAAGCCTGGTTTGGCAGCCGATCAGTTTGGTTTTAATAATATTTTGTTGTTAAACTATTTGCTGTCAAATGTAGCGCTCACTGAATTCGTCTGCGGTGGGTGTCAAGTGTGCAAGCCTCTCAATTGGACTGCAAACGCTCACATCCCTCCCGCCGTAACCTCGTCGGAGTGAACGACGAAGATGAGGACGAAATTGGAGCCTGCTGTCGACGTCACGCACATCCTTGCGCAGATTTCTCCACCGTGTGAACACCGCATGGCTCGTGCACACGTGTCTGCTATTGGCACGTGTGCACGAGCGAACAGGCGCTCATAATTTCTTGAGGAGAACGGGCGTTATACGTTTCAGCAGTTCTTGTTCTCTATCTTGAGGACACCGGAGGTTTCGCGTTTCGGCAGTTCTCGTACTCTGTGTATTCGCGACTCCAACTAATGGCCGCTTCACACGAGGGACTGATCAGCCAACGGATGGATCACGTGACGACACGTCCGCGGTTCGTCCGTCTCCCGAGCGTATCCACACGATAGAAACGATGAGCAGACTCCAGCGAGGACGGACCGAACCTGTTCGCCACCTCACAGTGCCGCGAAAGTCCAACATCGCACCGTGGAACGGTTGTCCAAGAGAGAAATCGACGTTTGCTACCACGATAAAGAATCGTACGCCGCCATTACGTACAGAACGAGACAGAACACCCTGATAGGATTCGCACGAAGCGCCACTAGCTTTACTTAACCCGAGACCGGACATGTACACGTTACCTTAAAAAGTAACTAAATACGTTACTCGTTACCGATTCTCAAAAGGAACGCGTTACTTTACCTCAAATGCAACGAGTTGCCCTTTTTGTTACTTTGATGACCGATTTTGTTTCATGGTTTATGGTATTATTTACAGTAGTCGTTGCACTTAAGCAGTAGCTGCCTCTCCAAGTTTTCATCAGTTATGTTTCCTCGCTTTATAAAAATACATCTCCGGCGACGCAAAAAAGTCGTTCTACCGACGCGCTCGAATGAACGGCAGTATTGTGCTTTAGGAAGAGCTGGTGAATCTGGGATTCTCTGATCTCTTTTCTTCTTTCTGCTTCTAAAGTTCAATGCTGACAATGGGTTCTGTGCTTTCCCGCTTCGGCAACCTCCGGGTTTACATTCGGTCTGTACACGATTCTAGAAGGTTCAATCGAGGAACCCCTTTGTATTCGCATGGGTCAAGGAGATTCCCAGCTGTACAGCTCGACTGACGTGTTCATCTATAAACGTTGCTATACTGTCATATTGATTGGTTGTTTCTTTGGATTACCCTCTGTCCTTGTCGCAATAGTCGCGTGCTCAGGTAAGAATTAAATCGAGGCTGCTTAAACGGTGTTGTAAACGTTACTTCTCAAAAGTAACGAGATACCGTTACTCGTTACTTGGCCTTATGAGTAACGAAGTACGTTACTCGTTCGTTTTCTAAACAAAAAAGTAACTAAATACGCTAATCGTTACCGAAAAACGTAACTAGGTAGAAGTAACTCGTTACGCGTTACGTACTTTTCTACCCGGGACATAACAGTGACACATCCATGGCCCTGCTCAAGAAGACTTCGGCGTAGAAGCGACGAAGTTTTGAGCTCGTGGAGGGGCGTTTGGAGGTACCTTCACGCCCTCCGCGCTCGTGCACAACACTTAAGCACACAACAGCCACAGGAAAGGTCTTGCTCGGTGAAAGGCTGACTGGACGTGCAAGATTTATCGCGGCCTGCTAGACGAATTTCGACGGAAGCTTCTTCACACGGACCCGGAGGAGTACCGGAAGCTGCGTCGCGTCGGCCGAACAAAGTTGCTGCAGTTTCTTTCACGCGTGAAACCAAGCGTCGCGCAACGAAATGAACCAGCGAGCGCAGAAAACACAACGATATGCTATTTTCATTTTAATCGTCCGAAAATTTAAAAAAAGGAAACCTTGTAACCAGGGATGGGCAGTATTTCAAATACAAGTATTTGAAATACGTATTTCAAATACTTTGTGTATTTTGCATTTGTATTTAATTAGAAATTGGGTAATGTATTTGACGTGTGTATTTAAATACTAAAACGTGGGTATTTCAAATACAATTGTAATTAAATACAATTTTCTGGGCGAAAATACATTCCTCAAATTTATTGTCACTGTCCAGAGTAGGAAGAAAACTACGTACTGCACCGACTGCAGTGTCTCTCAATCAGGCACAAGCGTTTGGTGACCTTGCGATTACGGTGCTAGTCCAGGGCAAGAATAGTGACGAAATCGACGTTCACAGGCAGATTGGCTAAATAAGTGCCTGTGACAACCTGTGATGCTTTCCAGACTGATTTCCCTCTATATTTTTGCCTGGAACATTCTAAATGCGCGGGTCGTCCAGATTTTTGTAACTGGTGCGAGTTGCAACAATAAAAAAATTCTCTAGCTAGTGCTGCGCGTCTTGGTCGTCTCGGTTCTTTGTTGGTCCATGCCCAAATGTGATCGACAAAAGAAGCTGCTTGAAGCTCTGTACTTTTTTCGCCTACTACGTCCAAGCTGCTTACATTTTTTTGTGATTATATTTCTATTACGCTACTAGAGCCTCGCACACTAACTCCCGAGTGTGCAATGCAAAATTATGAGATACCCAGAAACCCGTTGCAGGTGCCCTGAAGTCGCTGACGCAGATCTTGAGGAATGTATTTGGAAAAGTATTTGGAGGAGACCAAATACATTTGGTTGTATTTGTATCGTGTATTTAAATACTTTTTTGGAAATGTAATTAGATTTGTAATTAAATACATTTTTGACGAAGTATTTTGTATTTGTATTTCGATACATATTTGCATGTATTTTGCCCATCCCTGCTTGTAACTTTGCCAGACTAAACGCGTTTCAAGTCAATCTCCCGCTAAAAATTCGCGAGTGAAAAATCGCTCGACTTTACCAGTCCGCGCGTCCGCGGACGAGGCGCGGATAGCAAGGAATCGGTGGCATTACGGTTATGTGGTACACGGTCCGTGGCCGAAAAGGTAATAGGACATCAGTTTTGGTTTCGTTTCTGTTTGAACTGTGTCCCTTGACGCGCATCTCAACTAGGTTTGTTAGGTCTATGCATCGTGTAACACCAAACAACTTAGTTGAGCTCAATGAGAGTTGGGAGATGCGATCATTGTCGTAATGATATTTGAGAGAGCTAGTGTAAGGACAGTGAGGAAGCTAGTGGGGGGGGGGGGGGGGGGGGGCAATCCGACGCAGGCGGTGGTGGTGAACCCCTACGCAATAATCGCAAACAAAAACGATTGAAAACCTGTAAACTTTGGGTGCATATTCCGCGCCCTATGACTTCAGGCAGATGCAGCCTCACGTACAGCGCAAAGAACACAAACTACCGCGGCGGTACAGGGGGTGCGCGAAGCACTTGTCGTCTAGGTGGGGTTGGCGGCGCCTATAGTGTCAAAACCACGACCTTCCAGGTCGTGGTCAGAACGGCTTTGTTGGCGAGGACACCACTTTACGTAAATAATTGTGTTGTACGTATGTTTAGACATCCCGAAGTTAATCTGCCTCAATGGGAAACTTGTTTCTCAGCTGCAGAAGATAAATTCAGCCATAGCAGTTCAACCGCTAGCCTGGGGTCTTTAACGTGCTCCACGTAGTAGTGATACACAACCGCACGCCGGTACGATGCCCACCCATATCGAAACGGGTAAAGGCCCGTGCAAACAGGATACTACAAAAATCGTGAGGCGACACGACTCCGTCAAAAATCGTGGAAACTGAAGCCTCCGGCATTCCGATGTCAGCTCGGACACCGGTGAAGCGAACATCACGCGATTTTCCTCCTCGCTTCCTCCGCTTTTCGGTGACCTTGGTTCTCGTCAGACTTGACGTCACACGTCAACTGCCAATGTTTTCCATCTATTCTACCGGGCCCTCAAATCCTTATAAGTAAGATCGAATTTACTCGATCCTACTCCAGGGTAAGGGTTTTGTACCTTTGCGTTCGAAAACCTACCCGCGTCCAGCGTCGCTCTATCTGTTGTTTCACATGATACGACCCTCCAGAGTAGCTCGAACCTATTTTGGGAAAGATTTCGAACACAGCCGTTCCCTTTCCCGTTTACGGGACCTAGCAGCGGTGGCCTTGAGCGATTGACCGACAGCCAACAGAGCTTGTGAGTGGCTGTCCGGACCCACGTGATGAGCATGCTCAAGACCCCCCGTGGAGGACACGGGCGAAATTTGACGAAAGAAACTTTCCCCTCGGCAAAAAGAAAACAACAATAAAAAAACGGACCGTTAATGCGCGATTTATGTCGGAGTCGTATTGCCTCACGGTTTTTGTAGTATCCTGTTTGGAAAGGCCTTGATCCCTAGGTTCTGCAGCACGAGCTTTCGCTCCACACGCTCCGAGATGAGGTGCGTTAACACACTGGGCCACCTAACCCCCCCCAACTTTACGTAGCTGTTCATAAGTAGTGGAGAATGCACAACTCTAGATGGCTTGCCATTGCAGTGCACACGAGCCCATAATTTCTAGAGGACATCGCACGTTTCACGTTTCAGCAGTTCTTGTTCTCAATCTAGAGAACACCAGACATTTTATGTTTCAGCAATGGTTGAAGGGCACAGAAACTTATATCGGTTGATTATCAAATCTATGCACTCCATCGTGTATTTCTTCCCGGACCTAGATACGCAATCTCAGGCGGTTGAGGTAAATGCCCACGCAACACTGAACAAATATAGAAGTTGGATATGTATTTATGCGTGGCCCGAGCTCTAGAGCACAAATAAATGTCCGAGACCCACTCGCATAGTAGTGTTTGACAACGTCAGACCACATTACGAGGGTTTACGGCGAGTCACGACCTATTCACATCAAAGCGTTTTCTTACGTTGTTACATTATGTTACGTTATGAGTCAACGGGATTTCTGTGGTTATTATGTCTCGTGCAAAGCCACTCCATGAACAGACAGAACTCAATAAGCATTCGGCGCATGCCTGACGCCGACATCACTTTAGTTCACAAGGGGCAGAGGGGGTCCACTCAGTTCATCCCAGAAACTTTATACCAAAGGTGTTTCATCCCAAGACGTTTCATCTCAAGATGTTTCATCTCACGAACATTACATGCCATGATATTTTCATACTTTGGAGTCGCTCTGCCACACTTCATCCTTGGATGCGTCATCCCAGGAATGTTCATCCCGGTCACTTCATACCAAAGTCAATTCATCCCAAGATGTTTCATCCCAAGACGTTCTATGCCAGTGGCATGAAATACCAAGGCATTTCATACCAGAAAAATTTGGGGCACCCACGAGTTTCTCAGCTCGAGCAATAAGAAATCTCAGACTATTCTTTGCGCACCATCGAAGTCATGTAAAATAGTTCGCATTTCGCTGGCTGCAGCACTGAAATTAACATCATTTTGGGGTGTGCATAGCAGTGCCCACAGACAACTCGGTACTAGACTTCAGCGAAAGTCGGCCGATTTCACTTAAAGCCTTTCTTCTCTTTTTGTATTCTTCCCTCTCATTCATTCACTTACTTCAATCCCTATTTGCAGTGCTGCTGTAATGGTCAGATTTACTTCTTATGAAAGCTGTATACCGCAACAAACCGCAATACTGGGTATTGACGACATGGCGGCCGGCAGTGAAAAGACTCTTAGGACAGTGTCGACAGCTCCTGGGCGTCCTCCGGAGTTTCCGTGCATACGGCCAGAGAGGTATCCCACCGGATGGTTTGCTGACACTCTACAAAGGTCTTCTCCAATCGAAGCTCCTATACGCACTACCATTCGTCAATATCAGGCGACCCCAGCTAGACGCGCTCGAACGTTTTCACCGTGTCGCTTTACAACTCTGTTTGGGACTTCCCCCATACGCGAAAAACGTGGCAACGCTCACGGAGGCACAAGAAGAGTCAATCATCCTACGAGAGGAAAGAGTGGAAATGCATTCTCTAGTGTGAATGCACACGACCCCGTCGGCACAGTACATTCTTGTCAACCTGCTGAAACGACCATCGTCGCATCTTGGTCAACTAGCTGCACAATTTCAGCGTAACATCGGAAGCCCTGGAGTTTTATATTATTCACATCCCGCACACTCCATACGCCCAACGCTAGACGTGCGTGAAACACTTCCAGACCTGCCTCGGAAAAAAGATATTCACCCAACTGTCATCCGCACAGCTGTCGCAGTGGCTCTCGAAAATGAATACGTTGAACATCTTGAGGTCTACAGAGACCGCTCAGTTGACAAGAAGAGAGGAACTGCAACCGCGGCATACACGATCCCCGCAATATCAACTGAAAGTACGGTTCCCTTAAACATCGAGACGTCCTCTACAACAGCGGAGACGGTTGCGATTCTTCTGGCACTTGCGGCACTACAGGAACGTCCTGCATACGGTAAGGCTGTGATACTAACCGATTCCCGAAGTGCGCTAGTTAACATCGCCAACCCCGAGCACGCTCCCTTGATCGCCCAGGAGGCTGCACACATAGCAACAAAGCTAGAGGACAACGGTTGGAGACTGGTATTCCAGTGGGTGCCATCCCACAGCGGAATTCTTGGAAATGAACTTGCCGATACCCTGGCAACAAGGGCACACAGCATCTCGACTACCACGCACAACCCGCAACGCTTCCACGAGGCGCGCCTTCTCATCGCACGCGATCTCAGGAAAAGACACCCCGATCCCGGGACAGCCAATGGAGAAGGTCCTGTGCCAGTCCCAACCTCTAAAGTGACGTGGAAAGACGCAACGCTTTTGCATCGTGTCCGAACTAATAGCGCGTTCACGAGGAAGACATTGCATCGCTTTAGAAGGACGTCTCAGAGAAGCAGTGCTGACTACACTGCGTGCGGGGACGTTGAAGACATCGATCACATACTATGGCACTGCCCGGAATACGAGAAAGCACGGAAAACATTACTAGCTTCGGTAAGGGCGACAGGGGCACAGGTGTCCACAACAAAGGAACTGCTATTTCCTACTGGTGGCAAGCAACGGGCGCGGGTCATATTCCGTGCAGTGCTCGAGTTTGCGCATGTGACTGAGATTTCAGACCGCCTCTAACTGCCGCGCGCAATTCGGAAACCAGTAAGGATCTCGTCACATGTTTGCGACATGACAATGATGCAAAACTCCAATGAACATAACTGTGTTGTGGCAGAACTGCGGAACTTCGGCTGTAAAACACAACTCTCGCACATGTTACACAGGTTCAGCTCGTCGCCGCGGAGCGTCGACGAGCTGTACTTGTGCAATTGACCGAATGTTGGGAGCGATTGAGCGACTGTTGGCACTTGCGCGTTTTATCGAACGTTTACTTTGAACCATGTTTTAGCCGTGTGTGAGCAACGCTTTGCCCCTCCCCCCCCCCCCCTCCCTCTACCCTACAAATGATTTGATTGGCGCTTTCCCCTAGTAACTGCTAAAATATTTTATTCAACCCCATCTAAATCCACATCTTTCCCTCCCTCTCCCCTTTGGCTATGCGAGTCTTTTCCCTGCCTGGAGAATAAAATTTCGCATAGCCATTAAGCCCCCTTTCCCGTTTTATACACTACATCCCCCCCCCCCCCCTGCCCCCTGATAGGATTCGCACGAAGCGCCACTAGCTTTACTTAACCCGAGACCGGACATCTACACGTCACCTCAAAAAGTAACTAAGTACGTTACTCGTTACCGATTCTCAAAAGGAACGCGTTACTTTACCTCAAATGCAGCGAGTTGCCCTTTTTGTTGCTTTGTTGTTGCAATCTGCCTCAATGGGCAACTTGTTTCTCAGCTGTAGAAGATAATTTTAGCCATAGCAGTACATCCGCTAGCTTGGGGTCTTTAACGTGCACCACGCAGTAGTGATACACGACCGCACGCCGGTACGATGCCCACCCAGATCGAAAGGGGTAAAGGCCTGTGCAAATAGGATACTACAAAAATTGTAAGGCGGCACGACTCCGTCAAAAATCATGGAACTTGAAGCGTCCGGCAGTCCGACAGTCCAATGCCTACTTAGACACCTGCCAAGCGAACATCCACGATTTTTCCTCCTCGCTTCCTCCGTTTTTCGGTGACCCCCACTGATCTCTACTATAGGGGGCTGGATGTTGCCTAGCTGCTGTCCGAGCCTGGCGTAAGTGAAACCACCGGAGGTTCGATGCTTGTCCATAAAGTCGGGCCCTGCAGGGTTGGTTTCCTAGTGCATTCGGTCTATGTTTTGGTCTATGCTTTCTAATGCCTTTGAGTGGGTTTTAATAATCCCGGTTGAAATAAAAATCCAAGAATAAGGTTTTTGAACGTGAAACGTATGCACACTTGATCAACTAGAATCAAAATTTTCACATCGAATAGCTTCCAAGAAGATATCCCGGGTCTGCACGCGCTGTTACTGCACAACAAGCGGGCTCTCTTGAGACGTCAAGAAAAAATTCAGCGCACTGGACGCTGTTTGAACCAGAACTTTGAAGAGTTTAAAAGCCTGTCAAGCGTTCATTTCCGGGACAACCTGCTTACTTCCGGTGGCTTCATACCTCTTTGCTCAATGTGCCATCCAGCCCCCTAGTGGAGATCAGTGGTGACCTCGTTACTCGTCGGACTTGTCGTCACGCACCACCTGCCAATGCTGTCTGCTTGTTCTTCCGGGCCTTCGAATCCTTGGCCGTGTTCCATAATATACTCGATCTTACTCCAGGGTACGGGTTTTGTACCTTTGCTTTCGAAAACTTGCTCTATGTGGGGGATCGGTGGCCGAGTGGGCTAAAGCGCACACCCAGCTCGACGCGCGTGGAGCGAAAGCTCGCGCTGCGGAACGCAGGGATCCTGGGTTCAAGCCCCACCCCTGCCCGTTTCGATCTGGATGAGCATCGCACCGGCGTGCGGTCGTGTATCACTACTGCGTGGTGCGCGTTAAAGACCCCAGGCTAGCGGTTGTACTGCACTGGCTAAATTGCTCATCTACAGCGTGTGACTCGTCGCAACTTTAATGGCTGACCAACTACACGCTGTATAAATATCCCCACAACCCAATTTTTTGCTCTATGTTATCACCTGACATGACCCGCCGGAATAGCTCGAATCTATTTGGGTAAGATTTCGAACACAGCCGTTCCCTTTCCTGTTTTCGGGACCTGAAGAGCAGTGGTGGCCTTGAGCGATTGACCGACAGCCAACAGAGCTTTGAGTGGCTGTCCGGACCCCCGTGATGAGGATGTTCAAGGCCCCTATAAAAAAAAAGAGCGACCTTACAGAAAAAAAAACAAAAAAACTTTCCCCTCGGCAAAAAAAAAAAAACAAAAAAAAGGAGGGCTGCGGTTGGTCGCACGATTTATGTCGGAGTCGTATCGCCTCACGTCCTTTGTGGTGCCCTATTTGGATAGGTCTTAAGGGTAAGAATTGAAGCCAGGATTCTTGGGTTCTGCAGTGTGAGCTTCCGCTCCACGCTCTCCGAGCTGAGGTGCGTTAACAGACCCGATCACCCATCCCCCCAACTTTACGTAGCTATTCAGAAGTAGTGGAGAATGCGCATCTCTAGCTGCTCGATGTCCGTGAGGGCACACGCGCCCATAATTTCATGAGGATACCTGACGTTTCACGTTTCAGCAGTTCTTGTTCTCAATCTAGAGAAAACCAGACATTTTATGTTTCAGCAATGGTTAAAGGGCACACTTAACTCGCACCGGTCGATTATCAAATCTATGCACTCCATCGTGTATTTCTTCCCGGACCTGGCGACGCAATTTCAGGCGGCTGTGGTGAATGCCCACGCAACATTGAACAAATATAAAAGTTTGACATTTGTTTATGTGTGGTCCGAACTCTAAAGCACTAGCCAGATAAATGTCCTAGACCCACTCGCATAGTAGCGTTTGACAACGTTGGACTACATTACGAAGATTTACGGCGAGTCACAACCTATTCCCATCAAAGCGTTTTCTTACGTTGTTACATTATGTTACGTTATGAGTACCCGTGACTTATATACGTAGTTAGTATGTCTCGTGAAAAGCTATTCCTTGAACAGACCGCACTCAATAAGCGTTCGGCGCATGCCTGACGCGTCCATAATTTTAGTTCACAAGGGGCCATGGTGGAAGAAACATTTAGGTGATGACTCTCTGTCCGACGCGGCGACCACATTATGTACGGCGCACCGAGCGCTTCACTCGCACGGGGATGGATGGCGCCCAACTATGGAATCCCTCCCGAATCGACCGCTCCGGCTGTGTCTCCCCGGAGGTAATCCCGCATTCCCTCCCTCAACGTTTCTTGTTTTACATCACCGCTGCCACGCCGCCACGCCGCCACGCCGCCACCCAGTCACCAGAGTCCGTAAATCTGTGTTCTCTTTTTTCTTCTTCTTCGGGTTAAGGCTCACTTTTGTGCACGATGGTGGCACCTGTGATCGACACAGCACCAAAGCAAAACACCAGGTGAGCCACTGGTCGCACACCACCACCACACCACCACACCACCACACAGCGAAAAAGGCGAGCACGCTACACCGCCGACACCGTGGCCGCCGAAGAGGAACCTCATACTTCAGCGCACTTCGCGGCGGCGTGGTACTAACTACTCTTGGTTCGGGGGTAGCTCCGAACGCGATCTCGTCTCTCGCTCCCCGCGGGAAAAGCCAGAGTCATCACCTGAATGTGTTTCTTCCACCGTGGTTCCACCTGATCGCTTCCACATTTTGAGCTGCAACGGAAATTTCTAGTTCCCCCTAACGTCACGGAAGCCAAAGCCCGGCGAGGGCGACCATTTTGATGTTGATGCCGAGAAGACTTCGTTATCCATCTTGCTTTAATTCGTGTGAAACGTTCTGAATATCCTTTCTTTACTCTAAAAAAAAGTTCATTTTATTTTGCGTTAAACGTTTATAATGATTTAAAAGTGTCCATATAATTCATTTGCATGATGACGTTAAAATCATGAGACTTTGAAGGAAACTTGAAAGAAAAAATGTAAGAAGACGTATGTCCTGTCCCCTTTTTTTTCTGTGTCTTCTTACACTTTTTCTTTCAAGTTCCTTTCCCAGTCTCAGAATTTTAACGTCATGATCGATATACACCAGCTCGCCTGCACCTTGACAATTCTTCACATTTGCATCACTTTGGAAAAAAAGAAATATGACATCAGTTTAGGTTTTGTTTCTGTTTCAACGGTGTCCCTTGACACGCTCTCAACTGGGGTTATTAGGCCTATGTACCTTGTAACAAGTCGCGCTCAATGACATTTGGGAAATGCGATTGTTGTCTTAAGGATATTTGAAAGAGCTAGTGTAATGACAGTGAGGGAGCTAGTGCCCACCAATCCGCCGCAGGCGGTTGTGGTGAACCCCTACTCAATAATGGGGAAAAAAAGAAATGAAGACCTGTAAACTTTGGGTGCATATTCCGCGCCCTACGACTCCAGGCAGATGCAGCCTCACGTACAGCGCAAAGAACATAAACTACCGCGGCGTTACAGGGGGTGCGCGAAGGACTTGTCGTCTAGGTGGGGTTTGTCAAAACCCCACCTAGACAAGTGTCAAAACCACGACCTTGTGTCAAACCTAGTGTCAAAACCATGACCTTCTAGGTCGTGGTCAGAACGGCTTTCTTGGCGAGGACACCACTTTACGTAAATAATTGTGTTGGATGTATGTTTAGACATCCAGAAGTTAGGCTGCCTCAATGGGCAACTTGTTTCTCAGGTGCAGATGATAAATTCAGCCATAGCAGTTCAACCGCTAGCCTGGGGTCTTTAACGTGCTCCGCGTAGTAGTGATACACAACCACACGGCGGTACAATGTTCACCCAGATCGAAACGGGTAAAGGCCTGTACAAACAGGATACTACAAAAATCGTGAGGCGACACGACTCCGTCGAAAATCGTGAAAATTGAAGCGTCCGGCAGTCCGATGTCAAGTCGGACACCGGCGAAGCGAACATCACGGTTTTCCTCCTCGCTTCCTCCGCTTTTCGGTGACCTCGGTTCTCGTCAGACTCGACGTCACACGACCACTGCGAATGCTGTCCATCTATTCTGCCGGGAACTCAAATCCTTATAAGTAAGATCGAATTTACTCGATCTTACTCCAGGGTAAGGGTTTTGTACCTTTGCGTTCGAAAACCTACCCGCGTCCAGCGTCGCTCTATCTGTTGTTTCACATGATACGACCCTCCAGAGTAGCTCGAATCTATTTGGGAAAGATTTCGAACACAGCCGTTCCCTTTCCCGTTTACGGGAGCTGAAGAGCAGCGGAGGCCTTGAGCGATTGACCGACAGCCAACAGAGCTTGTGAGTGGCTGTCCGGACCCACGTGATGAGCATGCCCAAGACCCCCCGTGGAGGACACGGGCGAAATTTGAAGAAAGAAACTTTCCCCTCAGCAAAAAGAAAAAAAAAAAAAAGGACTGTTAATGCGCGATTTTTGTCGAAGTCGTAGTGCCTCACGATTTTTGTAGTATCTTGTTTGGAAAGGCCTTAAGGGTGGGAAAAGACTCATCTCACCAGTCAGTTTGACTACGCCACCGCTGCCGCAATGCATCGAGGGAACTTTAGTCTTTCTGCACGCGCGACAACCTTTTTGGAGCTCTGCGCGTGTA
The DNA here is from genome assembly GCF_016920785.2 of Ixodes scapularis. Lineage (NCBI taxonomy): Eukaryota > Metazoa > Arthropoda > Arachnida > Ixodida > Ixodidae > Ixodes > Ixodes scapularis. Next base: position 11,494,952 of record NW_024609884.1, read on the forward strand.
AAGCACGAAACAGCACGAGCCCTCTCGTGCACTGCCGTTTGCCTCCTATGAACTAAAGTTAGGGCGGCGTCACGCATGCGCCGATCGCTTGGTGAGATCGGTCCTATGAAGCCACGATTCCTAGGTTCTGCAGCATGAGCTTTCGCTCCACACGCTCCGAGATGACGTGCGTTAACACAATGGGCCACCTAACCCCCCCCCCCCCCCCCCCCCAACTTTACGTAGCTGTTCAGAAGTAGTGGAGAATGCGCAACTCTAGATGCTTGCCTTGCAGTGCACACGCGCCCATAATTTCTAGAGGACATCGCACGTTTCACGTTTCAGCAGTTTTTGTTCTCAATCTAGAGAACACCAGACATTTTATGTTTCAGCAATGATTGAAGGGCACACAAACTCATATCGGTTGATTATCAAATCTATGCACTCCATTGTGTATTTCTTCTCGGAACTGGCTACGCAATCTCAGGCGGTGGAGGTAAATTCCCACGCAACACTGAACAATAATAAAAGTTGGACATGTATTTATGCGTGGCCCGAGCTCTAGGGCACGAGATAAATGTCCGAGACCCACTCGCATAGTAGCGTTTGACAACGTTGGACTACATTACGAGGGTTTACGGCAAGTCACGACCTATTCACATCAAAGCGTTTTCTTACGTTGTTACATTATGTTACGTTATGAGTCAACGGGATTTCTGTGGTCATTATGTCTCGTGCAAAGCTACTCTATGAACAGACCGAACTCAATAAGCATTCGGCGCATGCCTGACGCCGACATCACTTTAGTTCACAAGGGGCAGAGGGGGTCCACTCAGTTTCATCCCAAGATACTTCATCCAAGGACACTTTATCCCAGAAACTTTATACCAAAGGTGTTTCATCCCAAGACGTTTCATCTCAAGATGTTTTATCCCACGAACATTACATGCCAGGATATTTCATACTTTGGAGAGGCTCTGCCACACTTCATCCTTGGATGCGTCATCCCAGGAATGTTCATCCCGGTCACTTCATACCAAAGTCAATTCATCCCAAGATGTTTCATCCCAAGACGTTCCATGCCAGTGGCATGAAATACCAAGGCATTTCATACCAGAATATTTTGGGGCACCCACGAGTTCCTCAGCTCGAGCAATAAGAAAACTTTGACTATTCTCCGCGCACCATCGAAGTCATGTAAAATAGTTCGCATTTCGCTGGCTGCAGCACTGAAATTAACATCATTTTGGGGTGTGCATAGCAGTGCCCACAGACAACTCGGTACTAGACTTCAGCGAAAGTCGGCCCATTCCACTTAGAGCCTTTCTTCTCTTTTTGTATTCTTCCCTCTCATTCATTCACTTACTTCGATCCCTATTTGCAGTGCTGCTGTAATGGTCAGATTTACTTCTTATGAAAGCTGTATACCGCAACAAACCGCCATACTGGGTATTGACGGCATGGCGGCCGGCAGTGAAAAGACTCCTAGGACAGTGTCGACAGCTCCTGGGCGTCCTCCGGAGTTTCCGTGAATACGGCCAGAGAGGTATCCCACCGGATGGTTTCCTGACACTCTACAAAGGTCTTCTCCAATCGAAGCTCCTATACGCACTACCATTCGTCAATATCAGACGACCCCAGCTAGACGCGCTCGAACGTTTTCACAGTGTCGCTTTACGACTCTGTTTGGGACTTCCCCCATACACGAAAAACGTGACAACGCTCACGAAGGCACAAGAAGAGCCAATCATCCTACGAGAGGAAAGAGTGGCAATGCATTCCCTAGTGCGAATGCACACGACCCCGTCGGCACAGTACATTCTTGCCAACCTGCTGAAACGACCATCGTCGCATCTTGGTCAACTAGCTGCACAATTTCAGCGTAACATCGGAAGCCCTGGAGTTTTATATTATTCACGTCCCCCACACTCCATACGCCCAACGCTAGACGTGCGTGAAACACTTCCAGACCTGCCTCGGAAAGAAGATATTCACCCAACTGTCGCCCGCACAGCTGTCGCAGTGGCTCTCGAAAATGAATACGTTGAACATCTTGAGGTCTACACAGACGGCTCAGTTGACAAGAGAGGAACTGCTACCGCGGCATACACGATCCCCGCAATATCAACTGAAAGTGCGGTTCTCTTAAACATCGAGGCGTCCTCTACAACAGCGGAGACGGTTGCGAATCTTCTGGCACTTGCGGCACTGCAGGAACGTCCTGCAATCGGTAAGGCTGTGATACTAACCGATTCCCGAAGTGCGCTAGTTCACATCGCCAACCCCGAGCACGCTCCCTTGATCGCCCAGGAGGCTGCACACATAGCAACAAAGCTAGAGGACAACGGTTGGAGACTGGTATTTCAGCGGGTGCCATCCCACAGCGGAATTCTTGGAAATGAACGTGCAGATACCCTGCCAACAAGGGCACACAGCATCTCGACTACCACGCACAACCTGCGACGCTTCCACGAGGCGCGCCTTCTCATCACACGCAATCTCAGGAAAAGACACCCCGATCCCGGGACAGCCAATGCAGAAGGTCCTGTACCAGTCCCAACCTCTAAAGTGACGCGGAAAGACGCAACGCTTTTGTATCGTGTCCGAACTAATACCGCGTTCACGAGGAAGACATTGCATCGCTTTGGAAGGACGTCTCAGAGAAGCAGTGCTGACTGCACTGCGTGCGGGGACGTTGAAGACATCGATCACATACTATGGCACTGCCCGGAATACGAAAAAGCACGGAAAACATTACTAGCTTCGGTAAGGGCGACAGGGGCACAGGTGTCCACAACAAAGGAAATGCTATTCCCTACTGGTGGCAAGCAACGGGCGCGGGTCATATTCCGTGCAGTGCTCGAGTTTGCACATGTGACTGAGATTTCAGACCGCCTCTAATTGCCGCGCGCAATTCGGAAACCGGTAAAGATCTCGTCACACGTTTGCGACATGACAATGATGCAAAACCCCAGTAAACATAACTGTGTTGTGGCAGAACTGCGGAACTGCAGCTGTGAAACAGAAGTCTCGCCGCCGCGAAGCGGCGGCGAGACTTGTGTTGGGAGCGATTGAGCGACTGTTGGCACTTGCGCGTTTTATCGAACGTTTACTTTGAACCATGTTTTAGCCGTGTGTGAGCAACGCTTTGCCCCTCCCCCCCCCCTCCCCCTACCCTACAAATGATTTGATTGGCGCTTTCCCCTAGTAACTGCTAAAATATTTTATTCAACCCATCTCAATCCACATCTTGCCCTCCCTCTCCCCTTTGGCTATGCGAGTCTTTTCCCTGCCTGGAGAATAACATTTCGCATAGCCATTTACCCCCTTTCCCGTTTTATACACCACATCCCCCTCACCCCCCCCCCCCCGATAGGATTCGCACGAGGCGCCACTAGCTTTACTTAACCCGAGACCGGACATGTACACGTTACCTCAAAAAGTAACTAAATACGGTACTCGTCACCGATTCTCAAAAGGAACGCGTTACTTTACCTCAAATGCAACGAGTTGCCCTTTTTGTTTCTTTGATGACCAGATACACAACCGATTTTGTTTCATGGTTTCTTGTATTATTTACAGTAGTCGTTGCACTTAAGCTGTAGCTGCCTCTCCAAGTTTTGATCAGCTATGTTTCCCCGCTTTATTAAGAATATATCTCCGGCGACACGGAAAAGTCGTTCTACTGACGCGCTCGAAAGAACGGCAGTGTTGTGCTTTAGGAAGAGCTGGTGAATCTGGGATTCTCCGCTCTCTTTTGTTCTTTCTGCTTCTAAAGTTCAATGCTGACAATGGGTTCTGTGCTTTCCCGCTTTGGCAACCTCCGGGTTTACATTCGGTCTGTACACGATTCTAGAAGGTTCAATCGAGGAACCCCTTTGTATTCGCATGGGTCAAGGACATTCCCAGCTGTTTAGCTCGACTGACGTGTTCAATAACAAACGTGGCTACACTGTCATATTGTTTGGTTGTTTCTTTGGGTTACCTTCTGCCCTTGTCACAATAGTCGCCTACTCAGGTAAGAATTAAATCGAGGCTGCTTACACGGTGTTGTACACGTTACTCCTCAAAAGTAACGAAATACCGTTACTCGTTACTTCGCCTTATGAGTAACGAAGTACGTTACTCGTTCCTTTTCTAAACAAAAAAGTAACTAAATACGCTAATCGTTACCGAAAAAAGTAACTAGGTAGAAGTAACTCGTTACGCGTTACGTACTTTTCTACCCGGGACATAACAGTGACACATCCATGGCCCTGCTCGAGAAGACTTCGGCGTAGAAGCGACGATGTTTTGGGCTCGTGGAGCGGCGTTTGGAGGTACCTTCACGCCCTCCGCGCTCGTGCACAACACTTAAACACACAACAGCCACAGGAAAGGCCTTGCTCGGTGAAAGGCTGACTGGACGTGCAAGATTTATCGCGGTCTGCTAGACGAATCTCGACGGAAGCTTCTTCACACGGACCCGGGGAAGCACCGGAAGCTGCGTCGCGTCAGCCGAACAAAGTTGCTGCAGTTTCTTTCACGCGTGAAACCAGGAATCGCGCGACAAAATGAACCAGCGAGCGCAGAAAACACAACGCTATGCCATTTTCATTTTAATCGTCCGAAAATTTAAAAAAAAGGAAACATTGTAACTTTGCCAGACTAAACGCCCTTCAAGTCAATCTCCCACTAAAAACTGAAAATCCGCGAATGAAAAGGCGCTCGACTTTACCAGTCCGCGCGTCCGCGGACCAGGCGCTGATAGCAAGGAATCGGTGACGTTACGGCTATGTGGTACACGGTCCGCGGCCGAAAAGGTAATAGCACATCAGTTTTGGTTTCGTTTCTGTTTGAACTGTGTCCCTTGACACGCATCTCAACTAGGGTTGTTAGTCCCATGTACCTTGTAACAAGTCGCGCTAAATGACATTTGGGAAATGCGATCGTTGTCTTAAGGATACTTGAGAGAGCTAGGGTAATGACAGTGAGGGAGCTAGTGCCCACCAATCCGCCGCAGGCGGTGGTGGTGAACCCCTACTCAATAATGGGGAAAAAAGAAATGAAGACCTGTAAACTTTGGGTGCATATTCCGCGCCCTACGACTCCAGGCAAATGCAGCCTCACGTACAGCGCAAAGAACATAAACTACCGCGGCGTTACAGGGGGTGCGCGAAGGACTTGTCGTCTAGGTGGGATTGGCGGTGCCTGGTGTCAAACCCACGACCTTCTAGGTCGTGGTCAGAACGGCTTTTTTGGCGAGGACACAATTTACGTAAATAATTGTGTTGTACGTATGTTTAGACATCCGCAAGTAAATCTGCCTCAATGGGTAACTTGTTTCTCAGGTGCAGGTGATAAATTCAGCCATAGCAGTTCAACCGCTACCCTGGGCTCTTTAACGTGCTCCACGTAGTAGTGATACTCAACCGCACGGTGGTACGATGTTCACCCAGATCGAAACGGGTAAAGGCCTGTGCAAACAGGATACTACAAAAATAGTGAGGCGACACTACTCCGTCAAAAATCGTGGAAATTAAAGCGCCCGGCAGTCCGATGTCAGCTTGGACACCGGAGAAGCGAACATCACGCGATTTTCCTCCTGGCTTCCCCCACTTTTCGGTGACCTCGGTTCTCGTCAGACTTGACGTCACACGTCAACTGCCAATGCTGTCCACCTATTCTGCCGGGCCCTCAAATCCTTATAAGTGAGGTCGAATTTATTCGATCTTACTCCAGGGTAAGGGTTTTGTACCTTTCGTTCGAAAACCTACCCGCGTCCAGCGTCGCTCTATCTGTTGTTTCACATGATACGACCCTCCAGAGTAGCTCGAATCTATTTGGGGAAGATTTCGAACACAGCCGTTCCCTTTCCCGTTTACGGGACCTGAAGAGCAGCGGAGGCCTTGAGCGATTGACCGACAGCCAACAGAGCTTGTGAGTGGCTATCCGGACCCACGTGTTGAGCATGCCCAAGGCCCCCGTGGAGGACACGGGCGAAATTTGACGAAAGAAACTTTCCCCTCGGCAAAAAGAAAACAACAATAAAAAAACGGACCGTTTATGCGCGATTTATGTCGGAGTGAAACAGGATACTACAAAAATCGCCTCACGATTTTTGTAGTATCCTGTTTGGAAAGGCCTTGATTCCTAGGTTCTGCAGCACGAGCTTTCGCTCCACGCGCTCCGAGATGAGGTGCGTTAAAACTACTGGGCCACCTAACCCCCCCCCCCCCCCCTTCCCCCCCCCCCCCCCCGAATTTTACGTAGCTGTTCATAAGTAGTGGAGAATGCGCAACTCTAGATGCTTGCCATTGCAGTGCACACGCGCCGATAATTTCTAGAGGACGTCGCACGTTTCACGTTTCAGCAGTTCTTGTTCTCAATCTAGAGAACACCAGACATTTTATGTTTCAGCAATGGTTGAAGGGCACACAAACTCATATCGGTTGATTATCAAATCTATGCACTCCATTGTGTATTTCTTCTTGGACCTGGCTACGCAATCTCAGGCGGTGGAGGTAAATTCCCACGCCATGCTGAACAATAATAAAAGTTGGACATGTATTCATGCGTGGCCCGAGCTCTAGGGCACGAGATAAATGTCCGAGATCCACTCGCATAGTAGTGTTTGACAACGTTGAACTACATTACAAGGGTTTACGGCAAGTCACGACCTATTCACATCAAAGCGTTTTCTTACGTTGTTACATTATGTTACGTTATGAGTCAACGGGATTTCTGAGGTCATTATGTCTGGTGCAAAGCTAGTCCATGAACAGATCGAACTCAATAAGCATTCGGCGCATGCCTGACGCCGACATCACTTTAGTTCACAAGGGGCAGAGGGGGTCCACTCAGTTTCATCCCAAGATACTTCATCCAAGGACACTTCCAAGGACACCAAGGACACATCCAAGGACAGCAACCAGTCCACTACGCCGGGCACGTGTAGCCTTCCTCGTTCGTCGGATTGAAGTCGTCGGTGAGTCTTCGGACATCGTTTGAACCTTTCCCTGGACTTTGGGTCCCGCAGTGGAAACTTTCCTTTTTCGGAACTTTTGTCTTCTTTGCACCGGCGAACTTGTTTCCCGGCTGCAGTTTGTGTCGCGAGCGGTGAGTTGTTTCGTGTTGTGTCGGGGATTGAGTGCTGTCTTGTTTTTTTCGCGGCCCCGCTGCTCGAAGGTTCGTGAATGTGTTGTTGGAGTAACGCGTGTTCGCATTTCGTTCTGATGGTTTTGTCGTGTTGTCGCCACGCGCGGCTTTTTATCGCCTAATGAAATTTCGTGTTTTTGTTTTTTTTTTAACCCCTGCGTACCCTCGCCTCTGTTGATTTTCACACCGGACGTGTTCCTATTGCTTGTAACCAGTCCGACAATAAAACCGCATATCTGTAAACGCTCTGTTTTATAGTCCATGTGTTTTTGTTTTTACGTTGGCGGGCGAATTTTCTTTGTAACAATACATGCTTGATCCATCCACTTGGAAGACAATTTGTTACTTTCATTCCTCGCTAGATGGAGCGAGCCGCCGCCCCACTCTTGCGGATAGTTTTTACCGTCCACCCGTTCATGTTTTGCCCTTGCAGTGACCGCACCGAGCGCGTCGCACGGCGGGATGCTTCGCGTTCGCCTGGTAGTGCGTCGTGTGGTGCACCTACACAGTGGCGTGGCCTTGGGGGCAGCATTTTCTCGGTGCCGTGCTTGCCCCAGACGAATGTAACATAACAATGAAGGTCATCTTCTATAAGCAGAAGTCCAGGCGTGTTGTTTTTAGGAACCTAACTAGTGCCTTTGTGGCCTTGGCTTCTATGTGTGGCATATGGCAAGTGTGGCCTTGCTTCACAGTGGTCGTCTCACCTGCAGTAACAGCTCGTCCCCGGCAACCCTCCTGGAATTTCTCGCATCTCCATGCCGTCTTCTCGTCGTTGGTCCTCTGCTTCGTCTACATGTAACCTTCGAAGCAGAGCTTCGGCGAGCCTCGACGAGAAGCCACAAAGGTGGCCATGTTCTATAAACAGACTCGATGACAATCAATGAGCCGGGCCGGCTGGACTGTTCGACTGATGAAAGCTCGATGCCAAGTGCAGGACGGTCTTACGTGGCACGGGTGACAATAGAAGAAAGACGAAGCGCATATGTTGGCCCCGCGCGTGAAAAACTGATTTTATAACTTCTTCTCGGCAAAAGACTTTATGGTATAAAATACAGGGTGTCACAAAAGAAAATTTACACGGTATTTTTTACCGCAAAAATAAACTAGGCATCGCCGAACGCTCATTCTCCGCCCAAAGGTAGAGCTAGAGGTCACAACCGGATGTCAAAGTTTCAGCCCGATCCGATAACTTAATCAAAAGTTTTAAGCGATTTTCTGAAAATTTCAATGAGAAAATGGCGGCCGACGGAGTTTTCAAACACACGGGGCTCTATGGCACCAGAAACCGAAAACGGGCAAAAATGGGTTCCATTTTCCCCTTGAAATTTTCAGAAAATCACTTGTAACTTTTGATTAGGTTATCGGATTGAGTTGAAACTTTGGCATCTGGTTGTGACCTCTAGCTCTACCTTTGGGCGGAGAATCAGCGCTCAGCAATGCCTAGTTTATTTTTGCGGTAAAAAGGACCGTGTAAATTTTTATTTGTGACACCCTGTATACAGGTATGAAATGTCCTTGGGAAGGAGGGGTTTGGGATGAGACGTCTCGGGAATCGGGATAGAACATTTCTGGTATGAAGTGTCCGGGATAAACATTCCTGGAATGAAATGACCTGGGATGAAGTGAGTGGACCTTGAATTGGCTGAACCGTATGGACTATTCTGGCATCAAATGTCATGGTATGGATTGTCCATGGTATGAACTGTCTTGGGGTGAAACATACCGAGGTTGCCGCACGTGCAGAAAGACTAAAGCTCCCTCGGTGTATTGCGGCAGCAGTGGCGTAGTCAAACTGGATGGTGTGATCGGGCTATTGGTTGTCATGCTTCATACACTGCAAGGATGTCCCAGTAACTTCCGGTAGTAAATCGACGCAAGCTCTCCTAGCGTAGTCAATCCAGACTTAGGAAGTAGTGCGTTACAAGTAACGGATTGCTTGTAATCCGTCACTTTTTCAAGTAATTCTGTAATTGCCACGTTTCTTTTTTCATAAGTAATTTGTAATGTTATTTTACTACAAAACATTGGTTACAAATTACTTTTATTACTCGTTACTTTTTAAAATATGAACATAATACAGTAACTGGAGCAATACGAGCAGAAGAATGAGCAGCATTAAGAGAGCAAGTTCAACAAAATAGAAAACACCAGGAAGGGGAAAATAGCCGAAACGAAAACACGATTTTTTGTTTGACCGGCCACTAGAACCACTCGAAAAACGGACAAGGCATATAAAAACAAAGATCAAGTAAGACAACGCCGAGTAGGCAGTCCGTCGCCTTCCCTTCGTGTTTTTCTTCTTCTCCAGGGCAGGAGAAAAAGCTAATCGTGTTTATTTGTCTTTGTCTTTTACACCGTTTCACCCTTTCCAACTTCTTCGACGTCTCCCACCACCTGCACAGACATCGAACGCGGGTCCGTAACCCCTCAATTCGTGGGTTCACAACTCGCGTAACAGACGATGTAGCCTCGCGCGAGCAGGTCAAAATCTCTTTGTCTTTGATGTGCGCTACTGTATTCTAGCACGCTCCTGAGGCACGGCTGAAAAGCGCCCCGCGCGAAGCTTCGAAGGTACGGACATTACTTCTTTTGGTTTACTTGTCTGGGCATGGTGGTCCGAGTGCACTCCTCACTTTACAGTCAACAGTCAACATAAAGGGGGGGGGGGGGGGGGGGTAGGCCATTTAAGGAGTGCTGACAGAGAGCGAGAGAGAGAACGCGTAAAAGTAGTGTAATCCTCTTTTGTTTTGTAAGAACGATGGTCACCGCTTCTCTTGTTCTCTATGGCCTCCCCTCCCCTGGCCTCCACGAATATTGGTACGAAAGTGACAACCGATGAACCATCGGTAACCCGTAACCACCACTTTTTCCAACGGACACACTTCGAGGTAAGCTGGGACACTTGCATTTAGCATTGGCTATACATTGTAACGTTATAACCAAGTTTTTCTTTTCTTGTGAATAACTGGGAGCTTTCGTGTATAGCTAATTTAGCTTCGAACCTCGTAGCCGAGGTAAACGCTACTATACTGAGCATGATCACCGCTAGCTTTGTCTGCACAATTCCAGGGGTCATTTCCGGGGACCGTAAGCTAGCGGGATGACGGGTGTGGTTCTAGGTTTCGGTGCCTTTTCAGTTTACATGTGAACGGAGTTTACCTACACTCTTTTTCTTAAATACAATATTTTATTGTTACAAGGACTACCATAATACGGGCGTATGAGAAATGGAAAGTAGTGTTGCCGAACATTTTTGAAAATGATCAAAATTGCTTATACTGTTTTCTGGATAAGTGTACCGAAAAAGTAACGTAAAAGTAATTTGTAACGTAACGAGTAAAGTAATCCGTTACTTTTCAGCGAAAGTAATTTGTAACGGTAATCCATTACATTTGAAGCTCGGTAATTTGTAATTGTAATCCACTACATTTTTTTAAGTAACGAGCACATGAATGCTCTTAACCTGTCACCGACTGTAGGATTGACTCAGACATGTGCTCGTTACTTGAAAAAATGTAATGGATTACAATTACAAATTACCGAGCCTGTACTGTTTTACAAAGTGATTTTGTTTTGTTAAGTAACCGCTTCACAATAATGCGTAGAAGGGCGCCCCTAGTGCCGCGCAGAGGAACTGACGCAGGCAGCGATGTTTAGTCCACTAGCAGACGACACACGCCGCAACGCTGTTTGGCCAGCATTTCAAGCTCGCCGATGTACATGTAGTGTCGGCTGGCCATGCTTGGTGGCCAGGACAAGCTAGGTGCGCGAAACCATGAACTGCACATACTGTATCGGGGCATGAGGAAGGGGGTCGGTTCTATACTTCGTTTCGCCTTAGCATGGACTTATTAGCCGCGCATGCTAAAAGCGCGAGATAGTTGCTTCGGATGAAGCCTCGGCGACTGCACGAGCACTAGAGCAGCGAGTGTTACAGTCAAGGCAGTGAATGCTAGCCGCTCGCGCTTGCTCGGCCTTCGCAGTTAGTCCATGCTAAGGTGAGACGAAGTATAGCTGCACTGGAATGAGACAAGGACCCGCGAGGCTTGTTTATATAAGAGTGATGACATAAAGCATGTTGCCAGAAGTATAGAGGAATTACGAACATTCCCCACGTATGAGGAGGTAACGTCTGCTGCCTACAACCCAGCAAGGTGAGCACTGCATGTGCTTACTTTGCTGCTTTTTTTATTGATGCCAGGTGAGCGAGGTCCGGAGCCGAAATCCTTGGCAGTCGCGTCAAGCCGCTCGTCCATCCCGTTGTGGGGTGGACGACGTCGCTCATGACGAGAAAGAGAATACGTACGGCAAAACATCATAAAATGACGATGCACGACGTTCCGATGGAACAGCGCGACAGAGCTACCACCCCATTGTGGAGGAAGCAGACAATTACATGGCGTTTGCTATCCCATGATACTGTGCAAATCGAAACTAACGAAACGCCTACTGACGGCATTTGTGAAAAGGGTCAATTACGCTCAAGCCAAACAAAAGTTTTTCTTCTTTCAAGTGTACGGTAAACTAAGCAGTTTCTGCAGCGGGCGACAACGCTGTTGTCTGCCCCGGCGTGCTTCTATAGGACGCCATTGTGGCTCCCCGAGAAGCGAGCGCGCCCTCAACGCCCCCCTTTCCGAAGAGGAGAAACTGGTGGCACCTGCTACCCGCACCTGGCTGAGGTCAAATTAATTAGGCGCCGTTACGAGACTTCATCAGCGCGCAACCAAACAGAAAAGAACCGCAAAAACAAGTTGGCCACATAAGCGCCGCATCCGCGTCGGCGCTAAATGGACGCTGGGACACTTGGAAACACCTGATGTTGGCTCTTCCCCGTTCGAGGAGGGTAAATGCGGCTGCTCACTTTTTCGAGCGAAAGGAAGAGAAAAAGTAAAACGAGACGCACAAATAAGATGAAATAAGCTGAGCAAGCCGTATCGTTTAGAGACCATGCCACTTGAGATTTCCGTCGTTCATTTCAAGACAAAAGCGGTTCGGGACTTTTCCCGAGTCATATAGACATGCGCCTTATAATTAGGTCCTATAAATACGCGCAATCCGAAACACATGTTCCCTTGCTGAGGATGATTATGCCGTCGTTAAAGAGCCAATGTCTATGTGTGGCGGAAACGTCGCCTGGTTTAGTAGCGGATCTGGGCGTTCATTGCACCCTTAATTCCTCATCAACTAGTTCGGTGACTTAAACAAAACAGGGCGTTTGAGTCCAGTTACGACGGCACAAGAACTTGTGCTTTCTGTGAGGCTGTGAGTGAGCGGAAAAGGAGACTGGTAGAAATAACAGAAGGCGTAGAAGGTGAAATCTTGAGTGTAGTCTTACCCACAAGTGTCGGAAGTGGCGAGTGGGGCACGGGAGCGATAATATGGTTCTTTAGTGTCAGCGTAGATGTGCCAATTTCGATTGATATCTGGACGGTACAATTACACTTTGATGTGAAATGTATCCATGAATTATCCTAAACTATGTGACAGGACGCGTAGAAGTGTTTCATAAGATCTATTTCCGGGTAAGGTTATGCTAGCCGGGAAACTGCCGAACACGAGATCCGGTTGTTTTGCCCCCCTTTTATCGGAAACAGATGATTACGGCTTAATCTTTAATGGCGAAAACATTGTTAATTTTTTTAAGGTTTTTTTTTTTTTGTTATCACTGTACGTCAAATATTTTTGAAATATTAGTTTAGGTAACCTACATGAACCCCCCCCCCCCCCCCCCCCCCCCCCCAATTTCCTGGACCGAAACAGAAATTAACGCACAATAAAAAGAAATAAAAATCTTGAATTTTCCTTTTTTATTTTAAATAAGAAAAGGGGAAAACAATAATTGGCTCATTTAAACGCTGTTCAGTTAGGGAGTTTCAAGATAGGAAAATAAAAATTAAAAAAAAGAAGCAAAAGTGGAATCCCCTATCATCTGGGTTGTCTTTCTTTTTTTTGGCCTCACTCTTCTCCAGCCTGTCAGGTGTGCGTCTAGGGAAAGCTTGGCTCGACGAAGAATACAAATTTTGAGAACGACCTTCTCTTCCCTTAAGATGGGACTGACAGTCACCTACACCCCGTTTCCCCCTAAGCTGACCGTAGGCTGGGAGCTGCGCGATCGCCAGGCCACTCAACCGCCTCCCTTGCATCGCCCGAGGCCGCTCTCTGGGTGTGGGTGCGGGCGAGAGCGTGATCACGTGGCCAAAGATCGACGCATGACTGGTCGAGCGAGCACGTGCCTTCCACGGCACTGCCAGCTTAGGAGTGACCGGAGCATACGAGGTGTTTGCGGTATGGATATTAGTACTGAACACAGGAAGTGTTGCCGAGATGACAAGATGAACGGCACCCTCCTTAGGGATCTTTGGGATCTCTTAGGGATTCCAACTGACGGACACTGCCCCCCCCCCCCCCCTAATAGTGCTACGTGATTTCTTTTTTATCGCAATAATCTGGATCCTCAGCGATATGTTGTGCTGTGTTTTTTTTTTTTTTTTTGTTTTTTTATTACTATGAAGGTCGTTGGGTGCATGCGTTTGAATTGTGTTATGCTTAGAATACGTGTGCGCGTACTAATCCTGGATTTATCTAAGAAACGCTACCTCCCCTAATAAAAATAACTTTATATGAATACTCGTCTTTATCAGTTATCTTCATCCTGAACAGTTTGTTTTTTTGTTGCAACGGAGCATTAAATCTTACTAGGCTCATTTAGCGCGCTAAAAAACGTGCGCCTTGGGTATTTCTAGAACTGAAGCTTGCTAAATGCGGGGATTGATGAAAAAAAAAAAAAAGAAAACGTAAATCGTGCGCGTGCTGTTTTGATTAGTATTTCTTCGGTGTAGGTTATTCCTAGCGTTTGCCAGGTCTTTCCTTTGTACTTTCGTTTCTTTTTAGTTTTTTTTTTTTTTTTTTTGGGGGGGGGGGGGGGGGGGTTAAATGACGTGTGACGGATCTGACGGCCAAAACCGAATTAGCGTGACGAGAGGAATGCGCTGGTAATTAAATGCGTCAGTAATGCGTTTATCCCGTGATAATCGCGTCGAACGTGACTTTGGACGATATATTATCGTCGGCCTCTCTCCTTCTTGCTCGGGTTACGCTTTACTTTTTCGTTTCTCTGTACCGTAAACGTGGAAACAAGAAAAACAAAAGAACAATACATAGTTTTTATCTTCTCGCAAGATTTAGTTGTGTTTCTTTCTTTTCTGTGTAACTTTTTTTTTTTTTTTTTTTTTTGCAAGGTGTGACGAGAATTTAATTGGGTTCAGCGATATGACGCGAGAGCGGCTCTCTCTGGGGAGCTAAATGCTCGGCTAAGTTGCAGGCGACCCACGTTGCAGAACCCCAGAGATTGACTGACAAGTTATCTTGCGCCTCGCACACACCCAAGCACAAACGAAAAATAAGAGACAAGAAACCTACAAAGCTCGTGGTTTGACACGAATAAAAAAAAAAAAATAAGGCTTTTTCTAAGGAGCAGTAAATGAGGCTCAACGTACAAAGTAGCCAAGAGAAAGCCAGTCTGTTTGTTTGTTTGTTTTTTTGTCTTTTTTTAAGATGGGAGGTAAATGAAGACGGAACTATAAGAAATACTCACATTAAGGTTATCCTGCTAAAGTTGCTCCTTCTGCGAGCGTCTGCGTTAAGAAGCGCGATCGAAAGTGCTTTTCCTCGACCCCCCACGTCACTTGACATCTTGCGGAGAACGACAATCAACGTCCTCAAAGTAGAAAAAATATATATATACAGGGTGTTTTTTTATTTTTATTCTTTACAGATTTGTTTAAAAAAAAAAGCCATGAAAGCGACACTTATGCGGTTTGTGCGAGTAACTTATATGGCCAGGCAGTCACCCACATATAACTTATATGAGGGTGACTAATCTTTGCAATAAGTCGGCTAATTAATCAAAATTCGTTTATTTACTTTTTAGTTAGTGAAAATAGACATATGGTCACAACTAGAAACTTAGAGAGCGTCATCGAAAACCACAAAATCAACTATTTTTAAAGCGACTAGAAGCTCGTGGAAAACTCGGGGGCGCACCAAAGTTACCGCTCGTGCAGCAGGCGCAAAGATACAATGGCGAAACGCGGAATGATTAAAGATTATCATCGCGTTCCGCCACTGCTACGGAACCGAGGCTGCGGAAGATGCAGATCCCGTCATGACACCCTTTCGTAGGTTTGCATGTGGCGTTTCTGGAAGGGTGTCGCTGGACACAGTATTCTCTCTTCGTGTGCGTCCTCCTCACCCGCGTACCTTGCCTTTAAAAGCGCGTAAACTCGGCCGTTTCTGTATTTTTTTTCTTTCTTCACTGCTTTACAAGCTACGTGCTCCCGGGTGGACAGCCTTCGCACAGTAATCTGGGGCAGTTCAAAAGACCCCTATTGAAAGAATGCTCTCTGTTGGCAGCTGCTGAATCCCTACACAATGGCTCTGCCGGGATTTCTTAAAGCGAGAACACCGAGTTTGGCTCTGACGTCACCGACGAGCTCGGCGCACGTGACTAAAGTAGAGCAGAAGTCAAGCCGAAGTCAGAGTCAAATTTGGGGCTTTTACGT
Organism: Ixodes scapularis; assembly: GCF_016920785.2. Taxonomy (NCBI): domain Eukaryota; kingdom Metazoa; phylum Arthropoda; class Arachnida; order Ixodida; family Ixodidae; genus Ixodes; species Ixodes scapularis. The sequence continues at coordinate 11,510,629 of NW_024609884.1, forward strand.
GCCGAACCAACGAAGGGCACCTGGCACGCCCCTGCGGAAGACTTAGGATTAACTTCGATCACCTGGGGATCTTTTTACGTGCAACCGAAAGCTCGGTTACACGGCGCCTTCTCCGCTATGTGCCACCGTCATATTGCGGGCACCTCGACCGGGATTCTAGCAGGTCACATGGGGATCCGTAGACCGGTGCTTTGTCTCGAAGCCACCAAGGCGGCAAAGTGGAGCCGAAGCCGTCAGGTACACATTTATGGTTATCTGACGGCTCGCATTGTGCAAACCGCGCGACCGATACAGTCATTTCATTGGCTGTTTGCAGAGCAAGCGATCCTCTGTTCAGAATGTTCCTCGCAGTAGTAATGGAGAAAGTAATAAAAGCCTGCCGACGGGTGCTACATCGAAGAGAAAAAAAAAATGAATGCGAAAGTGAAACGGAGAGGAAAATAAAATTGAAAAAAATGGTTACATGAGCAGCGGGAACATTATAGAACAGCCTTCGGCACCGGCAATGTTTTTTTGTGTGTGTGTGTGTGTGTGTGCGTGCGTGTGCGTGTGCGTGTGCGTGTGCGTGAGTGCGTGCGTGCGTGTGTGTGTGCTTGCGTGTGTGTGTGTGTGTGTGTGAAATTATAAACGCTTTATGCGCGCGCGAGATTTGAGCCCCCATAACTGACATTCTGTTGCTTCACCGAGGTTTCCAGCCATTTAAATCGGCAATGACAAAAGTCATACAAAGCTTGGATTATGAACAAGAACATTATGGTGTCTAGACGGTCACCCACCTGCCTCGCGACCTCAGAGCAAACGACACAAAACTTGAAGTTCAGTTACGGATGCGGCCATGCACAAGTGCCGAAAGGCGTCAAGTAATGTATCGTTATTATGGACTCAGTTAACATCGATGCCTCGCTATATGGACACATTTTTTTTTCGGGACAAACTGGGTAAATGCCGGCATTCTTGCTTAGTTACTATTGACGACTCACCATTACGAACAATCTTTGAGGGGAACGGAGGGGTCCACATTAAAAAGACATGTCCGTATTCTAATCAGAGCACTTCCTAGAAAATAGCAAGGCTGAATTATATTTTTTTCTTTAGTTGTCACCCTTCCACAGTGATCACTTGAGTGTTGGACCCTTGGTGTCATGGAGAAGCATCGCTTTGTATAAAAAAAACGACAGCGTCGGTGTGATGAATCATGCTTGTGGCCTCTTCCTGTAATGGAGTAGTTGGGCAATAGTCGTCGGAGAAAGCACGATGGTGGTCCTCTCTGAAGACTTCTTTTTGGGCCTGTCCCCTGCTTAAGCCGTAGACCGAGCCGCGCACGAATCCGAATGCGGAGCCATCGCTATAGACATAGCCATAGCCATAGCCATTGACGTGTATCCCGTTCAGCGAGCTTAATAACCGCCTGGGGACAAATATGTCTGGAATGTTTCGTACTGCTTCGCCCGAGGGCGTTATAGCGTGCGGCGGATGGCCACCCCGATGTAGCGGTAAGAAGAGAACTGTGAAGCGAACAATAAAGAAAGTAAAATATGGCACCGTAACGTGGGATATTTGCGCTGCCCGGCGAAGTAGGAATTCTCCCTCGTCCTCGTTTTGTTTCGTTTTAGGCACGCTGGGTTCCCAAACATAAAAATGCACGGAAGGGGAAAGAAGCGGTGGGGGACAAAGACAGATGGGAGAAATCGAAAGTTGGCATACCGTTTTAATTTTTTTTTTTTTTTTTTTGCAGCGGTTATTTTTGCTGTTTTTGGTCTTCGCCCTCTTCTCTTCTTTTAGTTCGCTGTTTATCTTTTCTCTCGCCGCCAAGTGATTTTTTTTTTTTTACTTTTATTAGTTGTCCTACTGTCACCCACCTCTTATTCTTTCTGGCCTGCTCTTTAGTTGAGACTCTTTCCAGTGGGGTTCCTATTCTATTTGTGTGTGTATCCCCTGAATCCTTCTTGCGGCCTGTATTTCCGTTCAATTCACGGTACATTTCAAAGAAAGAAAGAAAAAAAAACTAAGTATATAGATTTATAAAAGAAGATAGGATGCCATGGGATAACCGCGAGTTAGAGCCTGCAAGAGTGAGAGCCTGCAAGAGTGAGGAAAGAGTATACGAAGCATATCCTACTTGGAATTGAGTTTGTGCGAGCAGGCTTGTCGAAAGCCTCTCGTAAAATCCCGAGTACACGGCAATCGGAAGATGCTTAACGGGCGGTTATTCGATTGCGCACTAATTCAATCTGCGCGCGCTCAAATAAGAAAAAAAAAAGAGTTATGTTTACTCGGGCCGCATTAGAGATATTGGAGCCTCGGTTCGTTACTAAAATGAGGGCCGTTGTCCTAAAACGATCCGAGATTACCCAAGGGAATTCGCTTGAACTTAGATACGCGGAACGTGCGTTGGTGAATTTGTTTCCATCAGCTGATCAAGGCTGCCGGCTGCAGACAAACCCAAGTCTGCTTGACTTCCGAAGCCCGCGTTTTACCCGTCCGCTTTGTGGCGGGTTTTCTAGACGACATTCTGAAGAAAGCCCTACGATTGGCGCCTCACGAATCTGCCTTTCTGATCGCGTCTTCTCTTTTTTATCGGGTTAGAGATTCGAAGAGTCCAGGAAGGCAATGGACTTATTCCCAAACACGAAGCGCCTCACCGCGAACAAGTCCATGCAATGCATGCGGGGCACTAATTGGCCATGGGGTTTCGGTTTCGATCGTTGGACATGTGGGGCGTTGTGGCCGTGTGCCGTGTGGAGTCGTTGGCGTCGTCGCGTCGTCTCGGTACGGTTCCTCATCGCATCGCAAAGGCTACGCGATCGTGCTCGTAGCCTTTGCGATTATCCACCTTAAGATGACACGAAGTATTTATTCGCAATGCATAATAGGAAGTTTTAGTAGATCGTGTTTTGAGGCAACGCTTTGTGTAGCGGGAGCTCGCGCTGCCATTTCGAAGCATGCTCTCCATGACACCAAGCGATAGGAGGCCTCTAAAAACGATCTGAAACTCGCTATTAAGTGCTTGCACTACGAAGTTCAAATAGAGGTTTGCAATGCAACAAAAAACGCGATTGTGTGCGCACCATCCTATCAATCACGGCTGCTTGCACACTCCTTGGGAAATCAAAAGTAGCCGCTACAGAAAATCTAAGCTGCAGCTTTGAAGATAATCTCGTCACAGGGAAATATTTTGGCACAAGCGTACGTTGTTGCGATGTACCCGCACAAACGCTAAAAGCGCTGATTCCCACGTGAAATGAAGATTTCGATTGGTTCCGCGACATACTTCGTTCTTTGCATTTAGTATTGAAACCACTGGAACGCCATAACTCCGATAGTCGGATCATTTACATAGCACAGCCTGGTATTGAGTACTTAAAGTGGTAATTACTGCATCAGGATGCGATATAATCGGCAGCTAATGCACGGTTCGCTGTCAGCGCCGCACGCGTTGATGCGATGACCCAAACCAAAACCATACGGTTCGCCACTTCGCCCGCTCCTGGCCAACTATAGTTCCCCACATGCAACGCTCGCGCGGTGTTGTCAGTGTTGCATGCAGTGATTTTCGGAAGAAGTCTATTGTTTACCGGCTCTTCTTAAGTTCTGAAAGAGTGCGGAAGTTTGCTCAAGGCTGCAAAATGCTAATCCGCCTCTGCGGAGGAGCATTGTCAAACCGGCGAAGAAGATGTGTAAAATTCTGACCCTTTTTAACCAAAGAACCACCCGAGTTTCTCGTCAAATTCCGGTAGTACCTAGAGGCTACAACCAACTTAATGAACAAAACTGTCCGACGTCCTCTAGACATAAACGAAGTAGAAGACATCGCACGTCTCCCCATTACGTTAACTTAAACGGAAAAATGACCTCCTGGGTCCTAACTACGTTTGTCCATAACGATACGCGTATCACTCTAAAGAAAAACCCGTGCGTCTGCTTTCCCGTACAACACTCGGACAGCCAATCAGCGTAACTTACGGAGGCAGCTCAGCGAATGACGATGCCGAAACATATGTTTACACCAGAAAACGCAGTCTGAGTTGTGACATTAAGCAATACAAGCGTGACGTTTTGCATTGCTTAATGCCACAACTCAGACTGCGTTTTTTGGTCTAGACATATGTTTCCGCATCGTCATTCGCTGAGCTACCTCCGTAAGCTGCGGTGATTGACTCTCCGAGTGTCGTGCGGGAAAGTAGACGCACAGACATTTTTTAGAGTGATATATATGCCATGTTTTTAATTTACGCATGGTCGACCTTTCCTACATTTTTAGACGGGATATCGTTAGACTGGTGATAAACGAAGAAAATCGAGCGAACGCCTAATCGAATTTCACAAAAAAAAAATGGGAGTGAGAGCTTGAGTGGATGTAAAGAGACGGCGGTTGGTACCTTACCTGGTTTCTAACCGTAACTCTCACTTTCTTGCGGGGGAATGGTCCGCCTCCAAGTTGATCCAACGCAACAGTCGGCAACGAGAGGTGCTGAAAGTGCTGTGATAAGCCTCGTGTATTTCGGCGCACGAATGTTATGTTCGTTTTACGCGCATATGCCACCTTGGGATATCTTCCGACGGTGAAGCAGCCGTTGAATTGTGCTGACAACATCTGGCGACTGTCCACGAGACTGGGTGCAAGATGAGTTCATGAACAACGGTCGTGCAATCTCGCGTTTTCGTACTGCGCCTACGAGACGCCTACGAGGCGTTATTGAAGCCAAGCTAATCCGCTGCATTCTGCTGTCAATCCGCTGATAGTTACGACACGATTTTTTTTAACCCAAACTTTGACAACTTCATGGCTGGCGTAGTCACTTTTTTTTTTCTCCTTATTCTTAGAAATTAAAGTGTCAACTTCACTTTATCGTTCCCAGCTGAACGGGTGCACCTGGGAGAGGCATTGTTTAACGAACGCTCTAAGAAACGGGCTGAACCCGTCGAGGATTACCTTTAATATGAAGCTGCGACAGAAGGGATTAAATTGCCCCGGCACGAACTTTAAGGAGCTTGGGATTAACTCGGGTTGCGCACAGTTTCAGGCATCACGTGATCCCGACCCCCGAGCTGAAACTAATTGGAGTAAGTTACTCATGTCACGTGACGCGAGTCCTATTTTAGTGGAGCTGACGCTTTCATTAGAACGTTTCTATCGGACCGAGTAATGTGGTGTCGGTGCAGACGGATAGTGAAAGTTAATCTCATGATTAGAGATTGGAGGCAACAAAGACGATGAAATGTTAGAGCAAGTTTGGCAGCATTTCTAGGAAAGATTGTTTGTATAAAAAAGACTATAAAAGCTGATAACATAAGCACATTTTTTTTATAGTAGCAAACAATTATCTAATGATAGATTAGATAACACATTCTAACACGATGGCATATAGATGGGCGTCGATAAAATCTATATTTGATATTGTTCGTATTCAGAGTTCCGAGGTCGCTTCACCTTTTGCCTGATTAGTATTCGCAAAACGCCTGTCTAATATGGCGGTTCAAAGGCATTCTTAGCAACCTCCTAAAATTTGGCACACAAAAAAAAAAAAGAAACTCAATGATTTGACTCATTTCAAACGACGTCCAAAGCGACTAGAGTTAGCGATACATGAAGCAGTAGACAATTTCGCAATTGCCAGCGCCATCAGTCAGCGCCCAGGAATTATGGTGTTCTTGAGGTTCTCTCGCCTTCTAGCAAAGAGAGCTGGAGTGGGACAACAAATGCTTTCGCAGGTGGTAATTAGCAGGCGACGGATCAGGTCACTTCGAAACTCCCAGAATGCTTCGCGTCGCGCGGGCCGCAGCATACTTCTTTGCAAAAATCGGCAATTTCGTTCAGACGTGCATACGATGGCACGTGCGCGCCAAGTACACACGCCTCCAAGCGCACACAAACCTTGTCAGGGCATCGCCAGAGGTAAACACTACCGGTGCGTGTTAGTGATGCCAGTTTTTTTGTGTTTTTTTTCGTTTTTATTCTTGCCGAGAAGCCACTGTCAGTGTCAACCGAGCGAACACCAAGTCAATGCCCGAATCCACTCCTCCTTGTACACGACCACGACAGCCCGCTAAACCACCTACCACGTCCACTTCGATTTTCCGTGCGGGGAGCTGCCGGAGGGGGGTGGCGAGGAAGGTGGTCACCGAGGAGTTCTCAGTTCAGCCGCGAGAGGCGCCACCGAACAGAGAGCGCGCCACTGGCGCCACCTACCCGCGAGAGCGCATGCGTTACCCGGGACGTTCACAAAAACTGGTGGGAGTGGAGCAACTAGCTCGTTGCCGAGGCTTCAGACTGCGGCAGTGTTCGCGGACTCGTTGCGGGTTGCGGTCGTTCGCCCGCTGCTCCTCTGGGTTGTTTTGCCTCGGGTGTGTCCCTCTCGCTGTCCAATCGCTCCCCAGTGTCATCAAACTCTGCGGGCTCCCTTTGCTCAGCGCCTGAGTGTCGACAACTGTTTTCGGAAAAAGAAAAAAAAAAAAGAAAGAGAAAACAAACTCGGAAAAACTATCGGAGTAGAAGGCACGGGATGATACTGTGGGTGTCAGGAATAGCGTAGACATGTCAGTGGGTTCGCTTTTCTTAACGTAGAAATGATTTTGTATTCGAGCGGGGACGTGCGCTGAAAGGCGAAAGTAAGAGAAAAGGAACAATTGGCGGCGTGGTTGTTTTCTCCGGTGGATGTGATTCTGCTTGAGCGGTAACTGCTGCTGCGGCCGGAATAGACTGCCACTAAGTTTCCTACCAAGTGCTTCACGCGCCACGGCACTCCAACCGCGTCGGCTCTTCTAGGTCATCGGAATATGAGGTAAGTACGATGATGCTTCGCTGATTAGATAGCCTCCTTGCTTTGTGCTCGTAGATGTCTTACTCCTGTAAACGCTGTTCGTCACGCTTTCACAGGAGTAGGACATAGTTTCTTATACAGTGTCTTGACATTACATAATGGCGTTGGAGAATAATAATCAGACGAATGGACTTTTATTTTTAATATATCGAAGAAGCCGGTGAATTCTCCAGGAGTGGCAGTATTCGTATGCAAAGCTAAGTTTGCTCCAAACGTGATAGCGCCACGGTATTAAGTAACAACTTCGGTGATCGCTGCTTTGTATTATCAAAAACAAGTTTAAACACGGCATATATGTGATTTATTAGCGCTGGTGAACCAAATTAAACTGTCATCGTAGAAAATAACAAGATATCTTCTGATGCGACTATTTTGCTTCTGCTCATAATAAGCCGGAACTTTCGTGCAACGTGCAACATGCAGTATAATGCAATACTGCTTTAAGCTTTGACAAGTATTGAACATTGAGAAAAGTTCGAAATGCGACACCATTAGCGCGAACAAGCAATCGCCAGTTGTTGTTTCCTTTTTTTTTTTAATATGTTCTTTTTTCTGTTATTGAAAAGATTATATTTAAACCTACAAGTATAGAGGAAAGTCCTCATTCGGGTGTCCAATCTAAGTGGTAAAGTTCAGTGTGCGTCAATACTCTGAGCAATTGCGAAGAAAGTGCCGATGTCGTGTTTACGCTGTGTCGCGCAAACACGACAAACACGTGGCGCAGACACACAAAAAATTAAAAAAAGTATTCCGGAAAAAGTACACGGGAGCTGAGAGCTTTTACAGATAGTAATAAGAAAGCATGCACTGAGAAAAGCATAGAGTGCAGAGTGTTTGGAACTAAAAACTACCTTTAGAACGGAAGAAGAAACGCAGTGAACCTAACACTGGACTTTATTTCTCTTAAAAAAAAACTTTGACAACGAAGTTGAAGGTGCCCACGCTGGTTGCCATTAGGCAATGCTGAGATCATTCTCGAATTTGAATATGGAATGACTGCCATTATCGGTGGCAGATGCTATTCCTTTTTGTGTATTCAGCGGGCCCGCTGGGATATTTTCTAATTCAGAAGGGCTGATAAGCGCCAGTTCTTCAATAAGATAACATTACGTTCTGAAGCGCTGAGTCCTTATCCTATACCAGAACTGCTACTGAAAGGCGCGGTAGGCTTTCCTCGCAACATGTACCTTGTAATTTGAACGGACTTTTTTTTTTGTGTGTGTGTGTGTGTTTTTCGAGCTGAGTTTGAGTCAGTTCTAACTCCCACAACTGACTGCAGTGAATGCTCTTTATCGAATAGAAAATTATTTTGTCATGTTCCTAGACTTCCACTTTAATATTTAACTCATCGAAATCCTTAGCTTGACGCGACTAATCTCGGCAGCAGGTTTATCACGCGTTTGAATTATGCTACCGACAACCGCCGCTCTGTACTGGAGAATTCTGCTCACAGAATTTCGAGAAAAGTGTTTTCCGTTCATTTGCATTCGTTTATAAACATTTTTTTTTTCCGCCAGTGCATTGGAACATTTTTATTTCCACTGCTTGGCACAATTAGACAGTTTTGAGAAAACGTGGCATGTCGAGTTCGGGCCGCTATAGTGCCGTCAAACACCAAACTTACGCGCTAAAGGTGTTTGCAGCCTTAAGGGTGTAAGCAGGGTGTTCCGGAGACTTACACCCATGGCTACACCGTTTCAGCAACCTTATGTGGAGTAATATGCCCTTCGCAATTTTCAAGTAGGGTGGGTGCTGTTGAGCGGAACAACCTTCATTTTCTGGGGTAGGTATAAAGTGCGAAGAATAGATTGTGTGTCGAATACAGTGCAGTCCGGGAAGCTTTAGTGAAGGATGATTTAACCTACATCGAATAAATTATTCTCTGTTCCAAAGCCTTTTCCTTCGGAATACATTTTCATAAACCTCGAGCTTGTATCCGTTATAAGACAAATTGACAAAACTTATGACATTCGTTTTTTTCTTTTTCTTTTCAATTTCCGGGGGCAGTAAATTGCGAATGAGTATCGTTCAACTGTCAAGTATATATAGGGAGTATTCACTGGCGGCCATATCTGTGTGCGTGGTTGCTGAGCGCGTGCTGACGGCGAGCTTCCACAGTTCTTTTGCAACGTGCATTCCACACCATCAAGATTGCCGGTCTTAGCGGATTATTAATTTAAGCTCGTTCTGAGCATGCGCCCTAAACATCGCCCTGAAACATGGCGTCCAGTGAATGCCCCCTATTAGCGGCGAGATGTTTTGGTGGCGCCCTCCTATGGTTCCCTCTCGTGACGTCCTTACCTTGCGAACAAGTTCGGCGGTGTTTGTAATTAGCATGGTGGAACCTCGATATGATACCGCTCTCAAAGCAACACTGCCAACACCGTCAAAATCGAAGTTCTTACATTCCTCTTATTTCTGTCGATGAGAAAACCTTTGCTGACGTCATAGTCAGCATTTGGCTTCGTCGCATCTTTACTTGTAGCTTCGGTGCGCGTGACAATTGTATCTGTTACCCAACGAGGTAGAGGGGCTTAAAGGGGCGATGCAACGATTTTTGTATTTTGCGCAAATACCGCTTAAAACGAATCCCTGGCGTTAATGATCTGTGAAATACCCGTACGTTTTCACCACACGCCAATCGAAGTCGCAGAAAAAAATAAAGAAAAACCGAACAGAGTTCACCCCCTCAACTCGCAGCCCGAGCAAGCGGCCCCGTGATCTGGAGCCGATTATATGCCGCCAATGTTGATCATAGCCATGCGCTGGGGTTGGCAAGGCATAGGACACGCGCTGCGTTCCAGACATTGTTATGGTTCGGCTGTTGTCGTCATTGCAGCGATTTGACACAGGACACTATACCCGAATGCTTCTCCAGCTATCAATTATCACGAGCCCAAATCGAGTGTCCACGCCATGCTCGGGTCCAATCTATAAGCCGCATTCAGATATCGTCACTGGGCGGTACTGCTACCGCCGAGCTACGTCATCAGGTTTTGCGAAGGAGAGATTGAATGAAAACGCTCGGTTTTGTCCTCGCAATTACAGCGCAACAAAGGAGTTTCTTGGTCAGTGCCGTTGCGTGCGAGTATCCTTGAGTCCCATTAGTGCCAGTAAGCTCGTGTAAAGTGAAAAACATTCCAATTGAATATCGTTGCACCGCCCCTTTAAGGCCGGTGCAGACACTTGCGTTTGAGTGCGTTTGACTGCGTTGCGTCGAGAACCGAAAGCGAGTCAGCGGCACATCGGTGCTTTGTATGAAGCGTGAAATTCAATTCAAGGAATCATCTTGGCACGCGATATAAGCAGCAGGGATGTCCTGGTTTTTCGCTGCTGAAACGCAGTCAAACGCAGTCAAACGCAACTGTCTGAACCACGCTTTAGAGCGATAAACCGGAGTTCCGGTCTGCACTCAAAAGTGACCCCCATAAGGCCGCTGCCATTGTACGCAAATTTGACCACTCGTCACGTGACCAAACCAAATACGTGACGTCACAGGAAATATGTCAGCACCCAGGCAGCGGCTGGCCCCAGCTGCCTGATGCTTTGTTCGTTGTTGCTCGTCTCGGCAAGCTGATTTTAGGCGCGGAAGCCGTTATATGAGGCCGGTCGAGAGCAACTTCAGAGTTCAGCGTGGTGTCTGACGTAGGTATAACGTGAAAATACGGAGGAACGGTGTGCATTTCGCTGGCGACTGACGGGAATATTGCCACGGAGGAGGCAATCTGCTCTACGTTGCTCGGACCTCGGTAGTCGGATTGATTCGGATACCGCTAGGATAGAATTTAAGGCGACGTTTCTGTGCTCTCGTTGACCACCGGAATCTTCTAGGTCTACAGTGAAGCGTGTGCAATGTATCTGGATACACAGTTGAGCTACGGAAATTGCGTGAGTCGTGCTTGGCAGTGTGCAATCATGGTACCGCTTTGTTCAGATAACCGAAGGCTCACTTTGGTTGTTTGCCCGGCATCCCAGACGTCATCCACGACGTTCTCTGGGAGGAGATTAGGAAACTACTTCCTGCCATCATATTCCCGGCTTTTATTTTGATTGCCGAGATTGTTTCGGAACAAGTTTGACAGGTATTTCAGCTGAGACTTCTGCGAGCGAAGCGGCATCTGACGAACCGAGGGCAACTTACGCCACAATGGCACGACGACCGCCACCGGCTGCCCCTTAGTATTCAATGCTAATTCAATGAGACACCCCAACGCGGAAGCATTCCCGCCATCGTGTGTAGGTCTGCGCTCAACAAAGTACACCAGGGAAAACGTAGGTGTTGCGAATGGCCCACAGAAACCCACTTTGCTACCACTGCATGAGGGCGACCAGGTCTACCAGAGCTGCCCGTACCAATGAATTGGCGTGCTAGGGTTTGTACCGAACGACCCTCGACCACGTCTTGAGGAGCGACCACGGGACATTGAGGATTATCTTCGGCGACCGTTGTCCCTGATGCCGACATTACCCCGAAGCTCCTGATGTCCATCACCTCAACGAGAGGTGAGCACGACAAAGCAGGTGAGCGGCAATGCAATGACAGTTGATTGGGTGTCGGCTGTCGTCCAAGGACAATACCTATTAATTTGCTGACGCCAATTATCTGTGTCCACTCCATGAAGCACACAATTTCCAACTTTGAGGGAGAATGCCGCTGAGTGACTTGAAGAAATATAATGGTTGGTAGTTCTCAAAAGTGGACACCAAGCATCACCCGACCTCACTTTGCCACACGAGACTTACACAAGTTGCAGTGGTCGCGGGATGAAGAAGAAATCGCTATCACGAAATGGAAGTGAAATGGCTTGTATAGCCAACAAACATTGTTGCCAGCCATCCAGTCTACGGTACAGCAAAAGACACAGCCACGTAAGCAATACATGCCCAAGCTTGCTGCATTGAAGCAGAAAACTACAAGGAAAATTTGCGGATAGGGAGCCAGCCCTGCAGCCTCAGTGCATCGGATGTCAGTAGCCGCACATGACGTATGATTACAAGATGGCATCAGTCAGTCAAAGTTGCCACTCGACCAAACTGAACACCGACGTGCCAGGAGTGTCATCCGACAACAACGTCCACAGGTACTACAACTGAACGCCTGACTCGAGACTGTCGCATAGAGAACTCGTTATGGAACCATTTACTAAGAATCAATAATTATGTAATCAACTGCAAATAAACATATTTGATACACTAACCAGATAAACATATTTCCACTTGCCTTTACGCCTTCAGAGTCTGTACACCAAGAATTGTGTTCACTGCACGCGCAGGTCCTTTTGAGGACACTCGCGTCTCTGACCCTTCAATATTAATTAATGGGACATACAAGACTGGCAGATTTTTTGCATGGGGCTGCACTCGTTCCACCTCTCCTGAACACGTGGTGCATCAGAAAACCAACTCCAGTGACGTGAAAATGTTATTTATTAATTTATTCCCTCCAGGGCCCTTCGTAGGTTATGCAGAGAGGATACTTAAAACTACACGCATGATAATAACATTAAATGACACTGCTGTAACTTGTTAATTGCAAAAACAAACACACCTCTGAGCATATAGTTTAATAATATGTGTTGATGCATGGTTATATAGCAGGACACTTCCTATACGTATGACACAATAGACCCTTTGCAGAACCCCATCAAGCAACACAACTGTCACCATTTTTTTTTTTCGGTGTAAAGCACGCGAATGGGCCCCAGTTCGCGTCGAACTCTAATACAGTATTCGAATCCTATAGGCGCTGAGTAGAGTTCACAGTGATGGCGGACATAAATTTTTTGTCGAACAAATGCCCAAAGTATGAAGGCCTGGGGTAATTAGAGTAGTACGAGTAGCTACTGTAATTCGTCTCATCACAATTTGGCAAACAGCAAAGGCTATAGTCCCGGTGAGTCAATGTGCACGTTGGAGAGAGGCACATGACAACTTATTATCAGAGTCAGGCACGTAGCCAGGATTTTGTTTCGGGGGGGGGGGGGGGGGGGGGGGGGGGGGTGGCGCCCATAACAAAATGCTGTATGAGGGGGAGGAGGGAGAGGAGGGTCCCAGCAAAAAGGAAGATTTCGGGGGGGGGGGGGGGGGGGGGGGGGCTAGGCCCCAAGAGACCCCCCCCCCCCCCCCCCCCCCCCCCCCCCCTGGCTACGTGCCTGATCAGAGTGCTCGTCTGCACAGATTTGTCACACACCTTCGCTCCGTATCTCTGATTGGCTAGAGGGGGCTGTGGCGATTGCCCTTTTCCAAGCTACGGTGATACGACGTATAGGCAGCCCACACTCTTGAAAAAAAAGTCTAATGAAGAGAGCGAAAGGAATTGTAGTCGACATTTTTCAACAAGACTGCTCTTCAGGCAAGGGATGAACACAAATATGAATCACTTATCCAGGTAATTAGAACAAGTAAATAATTGACCGACTAATACAATGCACTCTTGATGCAAAAAAGTATTGCTGCAATAAATCTTACGAAAGAGAAAACTGTGCAGTTAATCTATGCGTACACCAAAACAGTTGTTCTTATAGCAAGTCAAATAGCTTTGAAGCAGGTGCCTGCAACGATTTATTCATCCCCACACTCAATAAAACGTCATTCTCGTAACTGAAAATGAGTGTGCACTTCGCACTCACAGAAAAAGGAAGAAAAGCGATCGAATGTAGAATCGTCGATTAGCGCAAAAGGTTAAAGATCGCAGGAGCTTCCTCGCTAAAAGTTGCTATGGTTATTCGGTGACGCAGGGCTGAAACAACTTCCCCTAGGCCCTAACGTGACGTATACCTTTCGCGTCGATTCTCAGACATTCCAACGTTCAAACAAAGCTAAGAGAATGCGAAAATTTCATGCTAAAAGCACTCAAAGTTCTATCAATCCTCGAACACATCCCGGAATCCGAGCACCGGTACGGCAATACGGCTGATGCTGTCTCACAGGTGTTAATATCCAGATGATCCAGAGCGATCTTGCGCAAAAAGGGTATAAAGTCTCATTCCTCCATAGTTTCACATTATACCTACGTCAGCGAGCACGAAGAAGCCCGAAGTCGTCGGAAAGCAGCTGCCCATCACGGCTACCGGGCACCGAACAAACTCGCATCCGCCAGCTCTGGGCGCTGCCATCTTACCTGTGACGTCACGGCTCTTGGGAGGTCACGTGACGAGTGGTCACATTTGCGTACAACATGGCGGCAACCGGGGGGTGGTGGGTGCCACTTCCGAACTTCCGGTTTATCACTCTAAGCCCCTCTACCTCGTTGGTGTTGCCGGTAAACTTGCTGCTCGTAAAAGAAGTACCTATAGGATGCTGCTAGGATCACCGGCACCACATTTCTATGGCGTGTATCAGCACAGTGAGGGGGGTCACCGTGGCATTTGTGGGTTGCTGTATCACCCTAAAGCCACGGCCGCACTCTGCCAATACATCGTGCGTAAAAGTCACTTTGCAAACGCTGTCCGAGGTCTTCCTCGTATTACGGTCGCATTGGCCACACTAGAACTGCCTGCAAACATATTCCAAGCATACCAAGCATTTCGAACATACTCGAGGCCAACCACGATGGTTGCAACCAGAGACTCTGTACGAAAAAGCAGGAAACGAATCGCTAGGAGGGAAGGCAAAGAGTAAACAGGCAACGTCTCAAATTTATTGAGACGCTGCCTGTCCACGTTTCTCCTTCTATCGATTTTTTTTTTCGTTTTTCGACAGGAGTTTGTGGCTTCGTCCATCGTGTTGAACTTACGCCAGCTCGCCTGCACTTTAACCATTCTTTCACATTTGCCCGAGGCGCGTCCGCAGAGACTTCTGTCACCCTGCCGGCAGCGAACATCTTTTGCCTACACTGTATAATCAATCTGACTGCGGCTGTAGGCTGTTAGCCTTGAGACAAGTTCAATTCACACCCCTAATAGTGTAAAAAGAAAACCTTAGTATTTGCGTGGTACTCATACCGGAGCCTTTAAGCCGTGTGACGAGGAACGCGATGAATTGGCGAGCGTGTGTTCGGGTTAATTGCCCCGCGCTTTGCACCCGTAACTGTCGCGGCACATTCTTTGAGCCGTTTAGACATCTCAAGAAAAAACGTTTAAAACTTACGATGTCACAGATGAATCGCTGCTTTAGTGCGAATCTATGATGTCAGTGTTCTTTTTTTTTCTTTTTTTTTTGTGTCATATTTTAACATTTTGTGCCTCGTGTTGCGACCACGGCGTAATGAAAAGTGACTGACTATTCGCGCGCGTGTGCATTACAATTTATAACCGACTCTATATGTATATATACATCGCCCCCCTTCGAATTTGGTATTGTTAAAAGAACTCGGGTGTTTGTTCCGTGCTTAGTTCGTCCATGTCTTTTGAGTTTGCTTAGTTCCTCTTTAAACGCGCTGTCTTCACGCTCTGTGCTGCCGGGAGAAAAAAAAAACGAAGAAGTTTGCTTTCCGCTCCAATTTTTATCCATTTTTGGTTCGACTATTGCAACCGCTTCGCGCGGGGGGCCTGGCTCTGCCCTTTTCTTGGCTTCTTGTTCCACCCTTAATGGAAGATGGAGTTTCGTGCGCGGACGCGTCCTCGGTGCAGCGAACGTATGCTAATTCCTCGGTCCGTTCCTTTTGTGCGGGGAAGCTTTTCGGTCACCGCAAGCAGGACGTTAGTCGGGGAGCGCATGGCTTTGTTCCAAGAGATGGCTATCTGTCATGCGCGAGGGAGAAAGCCGACTGCCTGTTCCCTTCTCTGGGTCAACGAGATTCCCCCCCGTAAGCACAGTTGACGTCGGCGTGGCTTTTTGCTCAGTTTATTCAACTTCCGCCTGATTTACTCCCGTCCCTTCACTGCGGGTCTTTGACCCTGCCAAGTACCGTTTTGGCGAATTCCGAGTCCCTCAGCTAGAGTTTCCCAATTGTGGATGTTGGAAAATAAGGCTCTTTGTGCACCCTTCTGTATTACACAACAAAAGTGTAGGTTTTTTTTTTCTTTTTTTGGGGTTTTTTTTTTTTTTTTTCATCTTTTGGAAGTGTGTCGCTTTTCCACGAAGACAACATCCAAACTTTTTATTTGCGTCATGAGCTAGGGTAAATGCGTTACTTCAATTAAAACCAAGTTTTCCTTGTTTTTGTTCTTTTTTTTTTTTTTAGCAGCTTCATTCATTCTAACGCCTCAAATTTACTTGTTTACACACGTGTTTCCAACGCATATACTTTCGTGTTGCAGCTACCGTTTTATTCCTGATTTTTTGTCGTTTCATTAACTACATGCAACGGGGTTTCAGTGACACAATTTATTACCTCCTGTCTGCCGAGTGCATATGCTAAGATCGGAATTTTTACGCAGGGAAAGCCTGTCATTCTTGGAAGCGAGCGACTCAAACCGCACGAAGATTATAGTGCGTTGGGATTTGACGCGGAGAGCGCAACACAGCAAAAACAAGCAGTCGACGTTTTCTTTTTTTTTTTTTTCTCTCTCTTTGTTTTTCTTTTTGTTTGTTTTGTTTTGTTTTTACGACCAAATTGCCGTTATTAGAGATACTAGCCCGATAAAACGCGCTTATTCTGCACCCTAACTTCGATTATAAAGTTTAATGGTTGTCAAATTCTGTGCCAGACGAAATTTCAAAAAAAGGGCCAACGTTGTGTTCGCGCTAACTTTGTCTTGCAGTGTACGCTGATATGAGGTCGCTCTTTTTCGTGTATTTGTAGCCAGATCTCGGTGGCAGACCTTCGTGTAATGTTCATCGTTGGGCCCGTCGGCAAGCTTTATGAAGAACAAAAAAAAAAAAACAAATCCTGAAGACAAAATACATACACTATATCGAGGGCTTTGGCCGTCATCTTTTGTCTTCGACAGACGAAACCATCAGTACAAAACGATACAAACGAAGGAAGAAAAAGAACTGAAGCGCCGTTTTAAATCGCAAGACGTGCTTCACCAAACTCCGATCCATTGCGTCAGAGTCTTGGACTATTTATTGGTCCAACTTTTGATTTATTGACGGTGATAGACGAGGCAGCTGTTTCGCGCCCCGATCACAGTACTCTTCCTCGGACTCTTTCGATTTTTTTCTTTTTTATCCGTCAGGCTTGCTTCTCGGCGAGATCCAGCGAGCGACGGGAGAGTAGAGACAGCGAAAGAAAAGGCTGCCCGATTGCTGGGCAGGGATCATCAGCCGCCATTACAGACATTCGCGGCTCCACCTTCCGTTCTTGTCTGGATCTATCGCACCAAGGATAAAGAAACAAAAACGCACTCTCGAACACTGCGTATTGTGAAACTCTACCGGGGAAAGTAGCCGCGTATTGCGACACATCGTTGCCGAGCGGGAAGCATATTTCCAAGCCGCTCTTGGGTCGTATAGTTTTAAAGTCGCTCATATAGGATGTGTCAAGTAAAACCGTGCCCCGCGGAACTTACTCGACATTATTTTATCACCGCGGCCCCCTAAAAACGTTTATTTTGTTTATCTAGTGGTTTGCGGCGGTTTCTGCCCGAGGTAAATTCGCGGATTTTAATCGCGCTTAAATGATTCGCCCACTTGTTTAGAAAATATTACATATTCGTTTAGTTATTGAGCACGCTCAAGGAAAAAAATCAATACCGTTAGATTAGCGTAGGAGTGGGACAGGAAGCGTAAATATTGGAAGAGGGGTGGGCGCCAAGAACAGCGTAAGCGGAAGGCCATAATGGAGTGTTTCTCGACGCTCCCTGTTTTCCCTCCGGCTGTTCCAAGCGTTTTAGTGATTCTTTTGACACTGGACATAGAAGGGGACCACGATAGGTGCCTACCTCGTAGAGTAGGCACCATCGACGGAAGTGTTCGGGGGAAACAAGCAAAGCAGTGCGCGAAGGGAAAACAAAGAAGATCGGGAACATTCGCAATGGGGGCCAGGAAGAAAACAAACCACGCCATTCGTCAACACGACCTCATGTTTTGCCCAGCAGCGCCGGACTTCGACGATATATGTCACGTCGATGCGCGTTCGTATGTTTTGCTCTTCCCGGACTTTTTTTTTTTTCTTTTGTTGTCTGAGAGCGTATTGTTTTGCTTTTTTTTCCTTGCAGTCGTCCTTTCCTTCTTCACTTAGCCAAATTTTTTTCTTAAAAACTCGTTCATTTTTTATTTATTTTAGGATCAGTATTTTTTAATGTTCATGATTTACTCTCTTTAGGCGCAAGGTCTTTTTCTGCAATTCAGCCGGTTGCGTTTAAAGAAGACTGCGAGTTCACAATACCGATTTAGTTGAGCGCTGTTATGTGTGACACTTAAAAGTTTTTGCCACTTTTTTTCTTTTTTTTTTTACTTGTTAGAGGTGGAGTACTACGGAAGATAAACATTATAATTTCCCACAGGCTGCGTTTTTGATCTAAACATATGTTTCGGTGTCGTCATTCGCTGAGCTGCCCCCGTAAGTTGCGCTGATTGGCTCTCCGAGTGTTGTGTGGAAAAGTAGACTCACGGGCTTTTTTTAGAGTGTATCTTAAATCGTCGGTTTTAAGCTAAACATTATCTTATTTTTGTAAAATAATGTGTGGTAGATGCAAAAATCTTGTTTTCTTTAATCTTATTACGTTCCAATATGTTAGTATTGACGTCGAGACCCAGAATTAAATTAGGGGAAGTTTGGGAGGTCACAGTAGCTTGAATAGAAGGTAATTTTTTATTGCACTGGATATTCTCATGTGAGTACCTTCCAGCGACCACTCTTACGATTTGTATTGCACTATTTCCATTTGATCTTTGTGCACAGTATAAAAAGGACCCCAAATTGCACAGCCATATTAACTTATTGTTCCGACATAGCTGTAATACAGACTTCTGAGATTCTGAAGGCATAACTCAAATGTATCTTATTAAAATATTTATATATTTTATTAATTCTTTTTTTGTAATTTGTTTAGCGCGTGCCCTTTAACACATGTCTTGACTAAAAAATACGTCTAGGCATTGTACTTAGTGTCCTGTGGCTAATAATTGGGCATATAATCTAGGAACATAGGAGTGCGAGCTATTTCTTTGTAAACGTTAAGTGGTAACTCCTTGTAACGTTCAGTCAGTCTTATTTTTTCGCGTCAGCCCCAATTCCGATTAAGAACTTTTTGTTGGACGGTTCAGTCTGAAGGCATTGCAGTATTGTGTTAAACAACACCGTAATAGGTGCACAGCCGAACTTCGGACAACTCACCATCTGGTAGATTAAATACAACAAGTAAACAGAATGGACGTCCCAAAACGGTACCCTGGTGACTACTAAAAAAAAAGCCACTAAAAAGAAAAAAATATTTTTTTAAACAGTCTGATTGGGACATACGTGTCGAGAAATGAATTTTACGCAGACAAAAATGTTTAGAGCGATATTGACGGCGCGAGATTTATTTTAATTGCGTCTGAATTACGCGCGCAAAGTCCATGAGGTCAGGGAATGGTCATACACCTTTTCCACCTCAACGACGTGGTCATACAATCTCTCCACCTCAGCGTGATGGCCAAAGCTACTCATTGCCACCGCTTCTCTCCTCCACGCGCCCGTAATGCCGAGAGAAAAAAACAAGTGGAAAGGAGGTGACTATACCGACTAAATTGCGTCTCGCGCCGTCAATATTGCTCTAAACAATTTTGTTTTCGAGTAATATTTATTTCTTGACACGCGTGTCCCAACCAGACTGTTTAAAAAACAAAAAAGTTTTTTTTAGCGGTTCTTTAAGTGCATGAACGGAAAGAAAAGAGTTCCCTAAAAAGTGTGTATTTCGGGGAATAGATAGGGCAATTCCGTTGGAGTCTGTGCATGTTCTGAGTTGGCTACTTTTTGTTTGTTTAGTTCACCGCGCTTAGAAACGCTCCAGAGATGACTTTTCTTGAATGACAAAACAAATTCAGTCGATGTGCTATAAGGTGATGAAGGCTCGCGTTCTGAGTTTACACGAGCACACAAGGAGCCAAGGCACTGCAATCTCCGACATTCTAATCTGCATCTCGAAAACCCGAGATCGGGCGGATATTGGCGAAGTTTCCAGACCAGGGACAATAGAGTATAATGATACAATCTTGACTCCCAAGACAGCGCCAAAAGTTGGTCGATAGAGGCGTCTACGCTGTGCCGTGTTTCCGTAAATTTTAAAAGAATAATGACATGTCTTGTTCAGAAAGTGCTCGAAAAATTTGATGTCCACCCATCTCCTTAGTTTTGGACGTAGAGCCTAACTGGTAGGTAGTCGTAACTCTTAACTGGAACACACCGATTGGCTGGTTGATACGGGACTGAAAACAGCGCTCGCCGCCACTTTTTTTTTCTTCTTTTTTTCTCTCTATTACCCGAAGCTACAAAACCGCGCACGAAATGGCATTTCTAAAATTGGCCGCTCCCTTCGCGTGCAGACATTCGGCGTCAAATCTTCGTCAAAACACGCTGAGTTCAAGTTCCAAGTTGAAGAGCAGGCTTCAAAAAGTAGCGTATTCGTTATTTATCTTAGTTTTTTTTTTATGTTCTAGAGTTTTTTAAACGTCTCTTTTTTTCCCTACAATGTACCCCTACCCCCAGAAAATGAACAAATTTCGAGGCTCGCCACGACCCTCAGCAGGAACGGAGTTTGCGCGTATCGCAACCCCGCCTATAGCATCCGCCCAATAGCCGTGATCAACGGACATTGGTGGCGGTCGGCGCGGCGTCATCTTTCAGAGCCTATGAATAGCGCTGCGCTGTCTCTGCAGCCCCAGCCCAGGCGTCTAACAAGGTACGTAAATCTTGCGGGACGCCCGGGCAATCAGGGATCGCCGCTGAAAAGCGCCACGACTATCGCAGAGTCCAAGGTCACTCGAAGGTCACTCAATGTGCCAGCGCCCCACTGGGAGTCGATGTCGGCGACTTGCCGCTCATCTTTCAAGCTGTCCTTTGCTGCAGCTCGGAACGTCTTCATTTCGAGCCATACCGCCCGCAGTGCGCATGCGTACATCACGCTCTGTTTTCTTTCTGTTTTTTTTGTTGTTCTTTTTGAATATATTTATTTTTCAAGTCGTCTCTCGCTTTTTCCGAGATGGGAAGCGTGCTGCGCAGCTTTGATTTCTCGATAAGGCTTTATCCGCGCAAGTTTCTTCGGGTCGGTGCTGCATACATACAGAAAGGGCGGGGGGAGTGACTGTGTCTTGCGGGTTATTTTCGGTTAAAACTTCGAGGGCGGTTTTTAGAATTTGTAGGACAGTTCTACACGTTTGCGGTCCGCCGGACTCACGAGCAGTGTTGCAAAAAGGGCAGCAAAAAAAAAACGAAAATGATATAGGCATTCGTGCAAGCAAACTCGAAATCTATATCCAAACTGCGGCCATTTACGTTGATCGAACGCTTTATGCAATGTTCACGATCGATTTTTCAGGCAGCAGCCAGTTCAGGCACATGGCAGCCGTAAAAGTTTTAGTCATGCACGGGCGCTGCGCCGATGCCTGATGATATCGGTCTTAGGTGATCTGACAGTAATTGTCGTTTTATATTCTATACAGGGTAAATTATTATGATAATTTTATTCTACAGCCGGTTACCCTGCTTGTAAACTTTTCGCGTTGCATAGCAGGCATACTAAACTCTGTTGTTGTTGTTTTCCCTTATTTTAGTTCTAGAAGTTTGCTTGTACGCGTAGGAGATCTGAGGTTGGGTTGCCGTGAAAATTGGTAGTGGAATCCCGAAGAAAAGCTCACCGGAGTAAAACTCGCTGGAGAAAAGCTCACCGAAGAAAAAGCTCACCCGCTTTTGTGGGGGCTCCGGTGAAAAGCTCACCCGTTTTCTGACAGAACCGATGAAAAATCTCGCCTTGAATTAAATTTTTATGCAAGGTGGTCTTTATCAATATTATATTTCTTTGATGAAGTAAACAATTTGTTCCTGTAATCTGGGACCGTGTTAAACATCTTAGAGCAGTAGTGCAGCATAATCTACAAACAGGTCCCATGCAGAAGGTGAAGGGGGTTTCCACGTCAGATCGTGCAGTGATGGTCCGGGTTATATATATATATTTTTTTTTTCATATTTATGTAAAAAAAATGTTTATTAAAGCCATGCTCAATGGAGGAGAATTCAGCTAAATTAGAACTGCGAAGCTAAATTTCTACCGGAGATATAAAAATTCGAAGCTCGAGGCGTGGAGATTGCCTTATGGTTTCGGTATGGTAGTTTCTACAGCCGTCAATTTCACACCGAAGCATGCGCCTGGTAATATTTGTGTACTTATTTTATAACAGGTTTACGATATATTCACTAAATATGAAGAAAAATATAAAAAAAAATAAAAACGGAACACGGCAAATAAACACGTTTTTGCGACACATTAACGAATTATTTATCAGCTAACTGCTTCATATAAAACGACGAAAAATGTATCAAAATATATCACCTTTAATTGCATTTGTCGCATATATAAGAAATATGCTTAGCCAGGTGGCGGGTTCGAATCCCGACCGAGGTGCCCGCAATATGACGGAGGCTTATTGCGGAGAAGGCGCCGTGTAACCGAGCTTTCGGCTGCACGTCAAAAGATCCCCAGGTGGTCGAAATTAATCCTCAGTCCTCCGCTGGGGCGTGCCAGATGCCCGTCGTAGGTTTGGCACGTAAAACCCCCAAATTTGACTTTTTAAATATGCTTAGCCATTATTGTAGTTCCGCTAATAATGCTGAAACACAGCACATTTATCTAAATGCGCCAAAATTACTCGTGAATATTTAAAAAAAAAACTTTTATTTTTTTAATGTTTCCCTTACTCTCTTAATTGTTTTTAACTAACTTGTGGTGGCAAAACATTGAGTTACGTATAACACCTTAAGAGAACTACGATAACAAACCTTCACTCAAACTGAGCTAGCGTCGGCTCCAAAGAGATTTTCTAGAATCAACAAAGGTTCTCTGTACATGTAGTAGACCTTTCATAAAATACGAAGAAAAAAGTATTACTACGTGCATGCACCGGTGTCAGACTGATGGCTGTGCAAAGTACCATAGCGAAACCTTGGCTATTTCTACGCCACGAGCTTCGAAATTTTGTATACCCAGCAGAACATTCAGCTGCGGCGTTCGCATATAGCTGAATCCCAAGAACGTGGCTTTTACATATATTTATTTTGTTTTGTTTTGTAAACATTAAAAAATATGACCCAGCCCATCATTGTACTATGTGACGTGGAAGCACCCTGCATAATTTCAGAACGGGACGCTCTGCTCGTTCGGATTTCATGTCGAGCGCTCTCGCGGTGCCATATTTAAATCAAACGTAGCCGGGATGAGAAACAAGTATATATATAAACTTCATTTGCTGATTGAAAAAGCTTAGAACTGAAAGCGTGCCTTCTTATGTTGAAATCTGAAGTTTTTTGGAAATGAAAAGTCAGCAAATACACGAAAGGTGATTCAATAAATGTATAACAGTCCAGGAATTACTCAAGCTGCAGCCTACTACACTGATTATATTTTCCCCGGGTTATCATTGAATGTATACCGTTCTATAGGTTTCGTTTTGTTATTTTCTTTTCGTCATGCAACCGATGGTATGTACTATAAGGGGTACAACAATTTATTTTATAGTGAAGTTCAGAATAACCGCATGCTCGTATATGGTACGTATCCAAACATACTTCGAGTAAATTATAGTCGCTGGGCCAGCTAATACATGCTTAGGTACATAATAAGATAGCACAAACGAGACAGGAACTAGAGAGTAGACAGGACAAGCGCTAAGTTCAAACTATATTCCGTTTCACTATAATGCCCGCGTCCCACTAGAGCAACAGACAGAAACAAAAGACAGCGACAAGCCTCAAACCCATGCAGCATGCTCGCGATGCCACCTTTGGCAGGCGTTTAGTCGTTCGGTGCTCGCGAAATAAGCACGAGCGATTGCAAGCCTGTCAAAGATATCCTCCCGTGCATGATGCTCGTGTTTGAGCATAGCCTCCTTTATTATACAAAGCCTGTCAAATCGCGAAAGACTCTGGTTTGAGGCTTGTCGCTGTCGTTTGTTTCTGTCTGCGGCTATTAGCGGCGAGATGTTTCGGTGGCGCCCTCGTTCGGTTACCTTTCGTGACGTCATTACCTTGTGAACAACAAGTTCGATGGTGTTTGTAATGGGCACGTTGGAAGCCTGAAATCATAGCGCTCTCAAAGCAACACTGCCAACACCGTCAAAATTGAAGTTCTTAGATTCCTCTTAGTTCCGTCGATGAGATATCCTTTGCTGACGTCATTGTCAGCATTCGGCCAATCCTGGCAGGCCGAACACAGCGACGCTTTCGATCGCTCACGTCGCCAATAGTGGGACACGGGCATGAGAGTGAGCGTAGCAGAAGGTACAAGAGCGAGCTCCGGGCTTTCAGCGTCCCTGTCAATCACGCGCCCGGTGCAGTGCAAGCACTATTTCAGGGCCACAAGCTCGCGCTTTCAGCATCGGCTGCGTCGGGACTTTAGTTGAAACGAAGTATAGATTTATTGAAGAAGGGAGAGGCACATTATAAACACTCTACAGCAGCATAACGTAACCAAAAAAGTTTTTTTTTTCTGGTTATGCGGCTGTAGAGTGTCTGTACGTACATTCCTGCCCTTTTCTGAATAAAGCTAGTTGCAACTTAGCGCGGCTGACCTGTCTACTATCTTACCCTTGTCCCTTTTGCGCTAAATTGCCCTGTACGGAGGCTGTACCTAAGTGCATACTTCAGTTGAATGAACGCTTGGTTCACCGATTCGTAGGTGAGTTTTTTTCCGCATCCGTCAAAAGGCCGGTGAGCTTTTCATGGCGTCGAACCGTTTTGCGGTGACCTTTTCTCCGTTTAACCTTTCTATGCCGCCCACGGTAGTGTGGTCGGGCGTGCTGCCCCTCGGCAGCAACTTCGGAACTACAATTTGAGCAAATTGCAAACGAGTAACGATGTCAGTTCGCGCTAAGGGTGTCACACAATGGATACAGCTTCACCAGTAGAAGGCGAACGATGTCCCGCGTGTTCGGTTATACAGTACTTGAGTGATGGCAGTAAATTAAGTTTAAAACCCCCGGAATCACCTCGGCTGACTTGATTCTCTTGAGAAGCATAAGAAGCTGTTTAAAAAAAAAATCTTTTTATTTATTTTTTATTTTATTTTTTTATTTTTTTTTTTTTTTTTTTTTGAGGGGGGGGGGGGGGGGGCTGCGTTTCGTGCGAGGCAATCTTCTCATCGGACATGGTAGTATACACTGCGCGCAACAGCCACGAACTACGAGATCCGGGGGCCCATTTGGGAAAATCCAAAGGTATATGCAAGTTTGCTTACTTGCAATCGTTTCTGAAACTCATTGTGTGACCTCCGACCTGTCTTTCAACCCCCGAGACATGCGCGCTCATACTCCGCAACTTCGACAAGCGAATACGCCATCGAAGCAACAAGCACAAATTGATCTCGCTCAGATAATCCATACCTGGTTTCTAGGTATTTTTGAGAACGTGTAATGATAACGGCAAGTTGTGTCGCACATCAGACAAACAGTCCTGCCAATTGTACGGCCGTCATCGCGAGGGAAAGAGCGGGAGGGCTACGTGAAGAGGGTGAGATTATGCGGTATACCGGGAGGCGTGTGTCTTCGACCCTTTCTTACTCCGCTGCCCGTGGCCTTTTCCTTCGTCGCCTCTCTTGAATGGGAACGTGGAAGAAAGCGTGATTCGCACGCAAATAGCGAGCTCTGCAAAGATACTCCGTTTTTTTTTTTTTTTTTTCTTGTACAATTTTGCGTTGTTCCCTTATTATCTGGGCCGGCCTCCTCCTTGCTATCTTCCATCCCTTTTCTCATCTTTGTTTCCACTCTATCGCTCCCGTCTTGCTCCGCTTAATGGTGCTGTTTTGTTTTCCTCTGTTTTGTTCTTTCATCTCCTCCCGCTGCTGCGTTTGCGCTGCTTTAATGTAGCGTCGGTCGTCGCAGCCGTGGCCGTAGAGTATACGGCGTTTCGATCCGTCAAGATGCCGTTCCCCTACTCCCTTCGCCCGAGACACGCTCGCTTTGTTGGATCCTTACGATGGTCCTTTTGTTTTGCTTTTTAGTCGCGGAAGAACGGCAAAAATGAAACCGGGGAAGGGAAGCCGAAATGACGCAAGGTGGAGACAAGGCGCGTCACCCGATCTCCGCCACTCCATCTTTGGCGGCGAGGAAGCAAAACTGCACACTCTTGCTTCCGCGATAGTGTCCTTGCATGAGAATGGGGCGAGGCATACACACTAAACGAAAATATACCCAGATGGGAGTACATCGCTTGTCCTCTAGCGCATTCCCTTATGGGAGGTTTTTATACTCTGCAGGATGGGAGTTCAGAATGAACTCCCACGCAGGCCAGAGTTTTTTGGGGGATGCAAGGGAGTATGTAGAGAACTCCCAGCAGTACGGGAGTCTGTTCATGGATCAATGGGAGTATTTATTTACTTCCATCAGAGTGTTCCTAGGTGGATCCAAGGGAACATTCTTTCACATCCTTATGGGAGTTTTTACGTGGACTCACGGGAATGTTCCTTTACATCCACCTGGGAGTGCTTACGTGGATCCACGGGAGTATTCTTTCACATCCATATGGGAGTTTTTACGTGCATTTATCGGACTATTCTTTCACATCCATATGGGAGTTTGTACGTGCACTTATGGGACTATTTTTTCACATCCATATGAGAGTTTTTACGTGCATTTATGGGACTATTTTTTCACATTCATATGGGAGTTTTTACGTGCATTTATGGGACTATTCTTTCACATCCATATGGGAGTTTGTACGTGCACTTATGGGACTATTTTTCACATCCATATGAGAGTTTTTACGTGCATTTATGGGACTATTTTTTCACATCCATATGGGAGTTTTTACGTGCATTTATGGGACTATTTTTTCACATCCATATGGGAGTTTTTACGTGCATTTATGGGACTATTTTTTCACATCCATATGGGAGTTTTTACGTGCACTTATGGGACTATTCTCTCACATCCACCTGGGAGTTACAGCCGGGACCTAAGGGAGTATTCTTTCACATCCATTTGGGAGTTAGTACGTGGACCCACGGGAGTCTTCTTTCACATCCTCCTAAAGCGCGAAACACATGTACGACGAAACCGTCCGATCCGACGTGCGGACTGCCGGAATGACCTTGGGGGGAGAGGGTTTTCGTAGCATCGGAGAGCGCGGAAAACCCTCGCCTCCCAAAGCCAGGAAGTGTGGAAGGAAAGGCATAAGCAGGTAGCACAATGCACGAAATAAATTTATTGCATTATGAATATTTTTTGCACATGTCGTGTAACAAGAGCTCATTTTGCCTTGGGTGCAAACTGGCTTATACCCCGTCAGACGGCCATTTAAATGGCCTTCAGAGCAAACTCCTCAAAAAATGTCTGCGAACACCAAAGGGCACAGGCAAAGCCGAGATTGTGAACTGATTTGCCGATTCTTTGAAGGAATTCATTCCGAAGGCCATTTAAATGCCCGACTGACAGGGGTATTTATTACAATGTAGGGTACGCTAGGCTAACTGTGGTACACAAGCCACGATCGCTCTGTAGAAATTTATCAATTCCAGTGCCTTCACCCGTGGCTTCATGTAGCAGTCGGCAAAACCACGTTCAATGAAAGTCAGCATCTTATGTGCCTTCTTTACGTAGTGGATGTGGAAAATCCAGTAGACGGCAATGAGGTACGCCACATCCTGACGGAGCCATACCATAAGTTCAAAGTTCTTCCTTAATCAGTCCTAAAATATTGAAATAAATTACCTCAAACTTAACAGAATTTGATAAAACATAATATGAGAGTCACAGATTTTTTACCTCAGCTTATTTATGTTAAACACTCTGACTGCTCCTTCTTAGACGTCGCAGCTTGCTCGTTATATGTAGTAGCGGCAGATGCAATCACTCTTCCTGCAATCAGTCCGCTGTTGGCCATTCTCTTTCCTCCGTAGTGCTGGAAGGGACCTGTAACCAAAAAAGCACAAGCATTTAAGTTAAAATGTACTCACAATCAACACAACAGATGTTTCCGACGTTATCGTATGAACCTTGCAAACCAGGTGGGGAGTAGACTTTTCTCAAGAAGTGAATTGAAGACAGTTTCTTCAAAGCAATATCAATACTACTGATACTGAAAATATGGTAAAAGGGCAGAATCGTTTTAAAGTGATATAGCAACGAAATTGTAGTGCCTATTTTATTGTCTAAATGTCAACCATGTTTTGACCATACAGTGGAGACACCAATTTTTTGCTCAAAAAGACACAAAACATCTAGAACTAGTGTCTCAGAAGATCT
Organism: Ixodes scapularis; assembly: GCF_016920785.2. NCBI lineage: Eukaryota > Metazoa > Arthropoda > Arachnida > Ixodida > Ixodidae > Ixodes > Ixodes scapularis. Next base: position 11,538,711 of record NW_024609884.1, read on the forward strand.
CCCGATATGCATCACGTTTGCGACGTCTGGTTCTCCTTCAGTCAAAGCTACGTGGGGGCTGGCGTGGTTGTGAGCTTACACGTTCGTGACGTCTGGTTCTCCTTCAATCAAGGCTATATGGGGGCTGGTGTGGCTGTGAGCTTCGCCACTTGATGATGTCAATGCACTGCAAGCTGGCCGCTTGAGTTGTCCCTCCTCGCTCTCCGCAGGAGTTGAATAAGCACGGGAGAAAAAAGAAAACCGGTTCAGCCAAGTTAGACAGGGCTCGGGCGCACACAGCCTGCCACCATGTTCCCGTGTAGCGGTGCTGCTTTTATGTGGTGTGACGTGACAGTATTTGGTTTATTTAAATAATGTTTCGGCGCCTTTTTTAGCAAAAAAAAATCGGTGTCTCCATGGTGTGGGCAGAACATGGTTAACATTTAGACAGTACAATTAGTGATAAAATTTTGTTGTAATAACCCTTAAAAAAAAAAAAAGAAAGACCAAGGTACACCCTTATTTTCAACAGTTCACATTAAACATGTTTATAACTATCTACCTTTCTGTGCTAGTTTCCTTTTCCATCGTTTCATAGTCTCAGTAACTTTAAGAGTGAGTGACAGTCCTGCAAAAATGTCAAGCATGTAAAAATTTTGAAAGCCGGAAAAATTGACAGCTTATTGCAAGCTTTAAAAAAGTCAAACCAAACAAAACGACCTATTGCAAAAACTGTAGGATACCTGTCTTGCTGCATGTAAGCTTAAGAAATTGAAATTAGTATACATTTCTAGCGATTTACTCCTACAAACTATAATTTTCTTCACTCTCGCACAATCACTAGGCAGAAGAAGCAAAAGCCCTCCCATTATCATAATCGTGTGCACTGCAAACATGCAAGAGTTATCAACTTTTTGAGAAACGACTATAAGGGATAGCTCACATATACAGCACAGAGCTAAATCAACAGTAAAACAGTGCTGACTTGAACTTAACTTAGTACTGATACAGCAGTGTATGAGCATCAGATCATTAACAAAGAGCAAAATCAGCACTATTCCCAGCACTTACTAATAGTACTGCACTATTGTAATGCCCCGAATCTGGGTGAAGCCTTTCAAATCACCGCATAAATTGGCTTCACAATGTATTGCACTACGATTTACCAGAGAGGTGCCTGAAGGTGGTGAAAGCATCGCAGAAAAAATTTCAAAGAATGAACTTACCCGAGTAAAAAGTAAAAAAACTGGTTTGGCTACCTATGACACCAGTGTGCTAGTATATGCGCATCCTCCGACTGGCACAACAACCGACAGATGGCGGCAACGGCACCGACGCCTTATTGCAGTTCAGTAGCTCCACGGTCACGCCAAAAGCACACCACATGTAGCTGAAATTATTCAACGAACCATCGGTTTGATTATTTTTGTGTCCATTTAATGTGATTTATTGGGGGTGAAAATAAAATAATGTTCTGACAATTATAGCACCGAAAAAGTGTGCACCATTTATGACTCAAAAAGGTTGTCCGATTTTGGTGTGACTGGGCGGCTGCTGAGCAGCTACAAGCCGCTAGGGTTGATGTCGCCATCTGTCAGTTATTGAGCCAGTCAAAGGGTGCACAGTTAGCAGACGGGCGCCGTAGGCAGAAAAAAATAGTCACTTTTTTACCTTTTACTCAGGTAAGTTTGTTCTTTGAGCTTTTGATGCAGTGATTCCAATACCTTCGGGCACCTCTGTCGTAAATCGTAGCGTGATGCATCCCCAAACCGACTTAATGCAGAACTTTAAAAGCTTCACCAAGATTAATAACTTGGCAGCACAGGTGTAGTGCTAATGTGAACAGGTCTTAAAGGAAAGGAACAGAAATTTAGATTTCCCAAAATAAGGTAGCAGGAGTGTTCAACGGGGCGCCACCAACCCCTAAACACCACTCATAAAGCGATATCTCGAACGGATGGCCATATTTTTGTAAAATAAGGATGCGATAAGTGAGAATCGCAACATCGTGTTTCCTGCAGAATAGTTGAGGAGGGGGGAAACGGCTTTGCTTCTTTCCCTTTTCGCGTCCTCGCGGAGTCAAAGTGAGAAAAGGAGGAAACCAGAATCGCGACGTCACGGGCCTTTTTGGCCATTGTTCAAGCATGCTCTTCTTTCACAAAAATACAACCATCCGTTAGAAATATTGATTTATGCATGATGCTTTCAGGTTTGTAGCGTCCCGCGTAGCGCTTCTGCGTTGTTTCCCGAAATCAAAATTTCGCTTCAGCATTCCTCTAAAGGATGTACACCTAACAATTATATTTGGCAAATACATAACAAGGAATTGCCTAACTTATACAAATAATTTCAATTTTTTTAGTTGTAATAGACTGATTTCACAGGTCAGTTTGGCTAAGCCACTGCTGCTGCAATGCATCAAGGGAACTTCCCTCTTTCAGCATGTGCCCCAACCTCGCTGGAGCTCTGCGCGTGCAAAGCGCGAGACGGCACGAGGTGTCTCAAGCACTGCCACCTGCCTCTTGTGAACTAAAGTTATGGCGGCTTCACACATGCGCTGAACGCTAAGTGAGATCGGTCTATTCCACTAAAGATTAAAATAACCATACCAACAGGCTCTTATCAATCTTTCATGAGTCTTGATTGTTTCAAAAAGCAACATGCCCCGTATACCCTGTTTCATTATAGTAAGTTACAGCTCAAGAAGATGGGGCGAGGGAAAAGAAGGTCGGGGAGGAGGAAGCAGACGGAATGCTAGATAGAAGAGGGAAAAACTTCCTCCTCTCTTCTCCAGCAATTCGTCTGCTTCCTCCTCCCCGGCGTTCCTTTCCCTTTCCTTACATTCTTGAGTTGTAACAGACTATAATTACGTGAAGGACAGACAAAGGCAACGCCAGACAAGGGGAGAAAGGCCAAGCACTAGAAAGGTTGGGGAGGGGAGAAACCTACCCTCCTCTCTAACGTTCCTAGTGCTCTCTCTTTCTCGCCTCGCCCTCTTCTTCTGTCCAGCCTTCCTAGTGCTTGCCCTTTTTTTTTTTTGCCTGGAGTTGCTTCGCTTGCACTGCACACAACTAGTGGCGCAGACTATTAGCAACGTGCACGACAAAAAGTGTCGCTGTAGTTGGGTTTGCGATCCGCCGAACCATAGCTTCCTGTATACTGATAATGCTTACCCAAATGCCGGCTAACGGGGAGGGAAATCCTGCCAATTACAGGGAGGTAGAGGCAAATATTGCCAATCAGGACAAGGGAAATTCTGTTTGTGACGTCACGGACGGAAACCATTAAAGGGTGCCAACGAAACATCTTGGAGCTAATGGAAGTGGAACATAAATAGCTCTGATGACTGCCCGGTCCGGTTTTCGAGCTGCGCAAGGGCCACTGGTCCTCTCGCTCGAACAGTGCTTTCACCTCTTCATTCTGGTACCTGGGCCACAAGTTGTGCCAGCAGGCTTGCAGCACCAGCTGAAGGAGTTGAAGGCCCACTTCTGAAAATACAAAGCATAAAAGAAGCAATCACTTAGAACAAAAATAATAAAATCATAAAAATAATTAGAGTAGAGCTTTGAAGATTCATCTCAACCACCTAGGTATTGTTAAGATTGATGGACCTTGCAGAACAGTAAGCCTGTCAAATTGCAGGCACCTCGGTCTGGTTTACAACCTGATAACTCGGAATCAGAGGACAAAAAATTGTAACAAAGCCAACTTACAATTAGTGGCCAATCAGACAATAACCTCTCAATATTTTGAAAGCATTGACAAAGAAGATGAGCACAGCCGTGACAATCTACTTGACTCACAATACCAAGTTAAGTGTCAGTCAACCAAATAATGCTCTTATGCCCTTGAAAACTGTGGCACGGATAAAGACTACCACCAAAAAGATACCCCGTCACCATGCTAAACCTTGCTCTACAAACGGACGTGTGAAGAGCAACCCACAAGGGCTACAAGAAAGCACCTGCCTCTCAAGAACCTTAGCTTCACCACAGAAGATGGTCTACTTTGATAAAAAGGACATAGCCTTGCAGCTATTTCAACTATCCGCTCACGTGATGGGGATAGTATACCAAACATATCAGATCGAAGATATAGTTTGACGGTCAAGTTGACCGACTGATTACGGAGCAAATTGCACGGAACAGAGGAGCCTGCTTTAATCTGTTGGTTAGCAATTGTCTGTTAAAAAATTAAAGAAGCACTTAAGGGGAGACACTGGCGTAATTATTAACTTTTGAACTCCTCGTCCGATTTTAACGAAATTTGGAGAGTGCATTTATGAGCAGATGCAGGGACACTGTGCAAACTTTGACTTCTATAGGAGAATTATGTAAAAAGTTACATATTTGTGTATGAGGCTGTGGCACCTTTCCTTAGGAAATCTATCGTATGAAAATGAAATGTTAAACCACTGTTTTTATTGCTTGGATATGAAGTAGAGGGTATGTGGCTTTGGGCTATCTAATTTGTATGATTAAAATGTAAATATTTCGGAGAGAAATTCTGTCTCCAAAAATGATATGCACTTTCTTTGAATGCCATTCTGCCAAAATGTCACTTTTTCTCAGTGATGACTTCAACTTAAAACAAAATGAAGTAGATAGCCCAATTCCCTAGTAAATTTCAGTTCAGAAACACTTTGAACGAGGCACCTGGATATGTTTACCATCAAACGATAGATTCCTTGCTACAAAGTTTGCAGCAAAAAAGTGAAACTGAGAAAAACGCATTCAAACATTGAGCACCTTTACTTTATTAGTTTGGCCCAGTCTGTGTCCACTAAAAGGCGCCGGCAGAGTAGGTCTCCCCTTCGGCTGCCTGGTCCCTCTGTGCCTTGGCGATTGCTGCCAGCTTCCTTTGCTTATGGGCCACTTTCGAAGAGTTGAGGGCCTTCTGCTTCGCCTTGGAGACCTTGGCTTGGAGGGCCTTGTCAGCGTGCTGAACCTGGTGGCTTCCGGGTTCGATTCCCATTTCATGAAGGGCCCTCTCAAAGCCCTTGGGGCCCAGGTTGAATTCCAGGACGGCAAGAGCCACGGCAGTTTCCACAGTTCTTCGAGAGGCGAAATCCGTCTTGGGACACCGCCTCCACACCAGAGCATTGAACGACTCGTTGTTGTTCTGCGTTCCCATCCTAGCACACCTCTCGAGTAGGTCCCGCCTTGAGAGTCTATTGTAGAGGGGCACCAACTCCTTTGCGATGTCTCTGGAGAAGGCAGGGCGGTGTGGCTGTGGCTTCGTCGGCTCTCCTGCTGCCTCCAGCGCTTTCTGGCGATTGAAGTGACACCAGGAATGTTCTCCATGAGGGCAGGCCTGATGCCGGGGCTCTTCATCGGTGGAGTAGCTGTGGAGGAGGCTGGCAAACACTGCCTTCTGCATGGCTGGAACGTCTGGGGCACTGGTCTTCAGTGCAGATGCATAGTAGCTGGTCAATTTCTTCATGACAAGGTTCGTTAGTTTGCCCCTTCCACCGAGACCTTTTTTTGTTTTCTTTAGGGCCTCCATGCCAGCATACATTCTTTTGGCGACGTGGTTCACACAGTCTTCTTTCCTCATGCCCTTGTCGTAAAGATCAAGTCCCGCAACATGGTTGAAGGCTTTACTGTCCCCGTCGCACAGCACTGTCACATACTGCAGGTTGTGGAGTTGGACGGACCGACGGAAGATCTCGTCTGCTGCTTGCAGCTCCATCGCATTTGCAGACCCAGCAAAATTCTTCTGGCATACTGCCCTGTGATTTTCGGCCCAGTCTTCATGGCTGTCAGATCCCTGCGCAGGTCCAAGGCTACATCCATGGCAATAATTGCTCTGGACAGAATAGTCCAAAACTAGTCCAGTCTCAAGCTCGATGGCAACTCCAACACCAAAGTGTGAAGTGTGCCCACGCTTATGCCAAGTGCCATCGTATGTCACACAAACGTCCATCAAATCGCCGCTATCTGACTCGCGTGTTTCTCGTACAGCTTCTGCTGCCTTGCTCATTACGCTGCTGGCTGCTCTCACTGAGGCGTCGTGGACCTTTTCTCCCAGATCTTGATAAGATCGGAGATGCATGGGCGAAGGAGCATTGATACCGGCAAAAAAGTTCGTAAGCTTCGTGTATCCGATTCCACATTCACGAGACGCAAGAGAAATCCGTGCTGCCAATTCATTCTGCCGCGAGTGTCCGATGGTCGACGAGTGCGGCGTCCGAGCAACGTCCCCGCAGTCTGGGCAGACGACGACGAATTGTGCCTGAACTCCCTTGCCACTCTCGCTTAGCTGGAGGTCTGATCCACGGCACACTGGGCACAGAAGAGCGGACACCAGTGTCTCGATGGCAGATAAAGCAACCAGACGATAACCTTCGGTTGGGGCACCGTCGGGAGCAGCGGGAGCGTCCGTGGGATCCGCAGCGGGATCGCTCTCTTGCAGTAGCGAGATCTTGCGCTCTATCGCCGTGAGCTCCTCCACAACCTCATAATCTTCAGGAAGAGACGAAGAAACGTCGGCTGGTTGTTCAGAGGTCAGGTCCTGAAGCGACGAACCGGGAGATGGTGACGCGCTCGGGAGCGAAGCAGCTGACGCGTCGGACGTGGTTCCGTTAGGGTTAGCGCATCGTACGCGTCCACCTGACGAGCCTCTTGGTTTCACAGAACGGCGGCGAGCTCCAAAGGCTTGGAGGGAATGCCGTTTAACGGCCGGCATCGCGGCGACGAGACCGTAGATAAAACGATAAAACTGTGAGAAATATATAACGAGCAAGCAAAAGAAGCGAACGTTCGGCCGAAGCAACGAGACGAAACAACAATTCGGGCGAGCGGATCACGTGGGGTGTCACGGACCAATCCAGGCTTGAGTTTCGTTTTTAAGCCAATTATAGCCGACAACTAGAGGGCTCTGGCTTTGTTCATGCTTACTCTCGACCGAAGTTTACTATCGTCATAAAAGCCCGAAGAAACGACGCTTCCAACGAGGGTATCAACATCGCGGTAGGCCAAATGGGCGCGGAGCGGTCGGCATTTGAAAATGGCGAATATTGTCAACCGATCGCGCGACGGAACGACTCGGGGATCGGAGGCGCGTCGCCGACCTGTCGAAAATCTTTTATATCTGCTTAAATACTCGACGTACGGGCATGAAATTTTATGGAAGGGTGCATTATTAGTTTCTGAAATCAGATATAACAAATTTGAAAAATGCACTTTTTAAAAAAAAATCGGGAATTGGAGCCCGTGTCCCCCCTTAACCAATTTAAGTAGCTATTGCTACTAATCGGCATCAGAAATCGATTCCTCGGGAACTATTGCAGACACGTCCACATTTATGACCGTAAATAGACTTTCGCAGACATTGGTTTAGTGCCCCTTTAAGAAAAAAGGAAGACAAGTCGATCGAATACAATGCCTGTATGGGTAGTGAGCTTCAAAGAAACTGCTCGTGCAGCTAAAAGGCTTTTGATCGCCTTGTAAATGTGCATAATGGTGACGGGGTATCTCATGAGAAATCATTAATGCTGGAGAAAATTGAGTATGTCGTAGAGCTGCGAGAAGGAAAAAACGAGAAGGAGGAGGCAGTGCAGAAATATCAAGCAAGCATTCGCACAACCGAGTCGGAGTTGCCGGAGTCTTTCCTTTTTCGAATGTGCTGGCGACCTTCGGAAACTCGTCAAACAAAAAGCATATTAATTTTTTTTTAAAAAAGGCGCCCACCTAAATGTTGTTAACTGCTGTACCTTCCTAAAAGCAGGGGGACAAAGGGGAGGCCTGGTCGCTCTGACGAAACAACAGATATTCTGTCGGCCGGTCACAAATTCCCCTCGGCTCCCCACGAGCTGGGGGGATTTGAGAACATTCGTGATGCGGAGCACGTGAGTTTAGAGCTCGATGACGTTTAATCCTGTGCTCAGGGAGAAACCTAGTCGTGCGAATACTTTATTAAGAACTTGCAAAAGGATATTGGTCTGAACTCGAAGTTTCGATTGATCTTGCTTTGACTGCTCAAAACTGATATCGTTTTAGCGGTATAAATTAACTGAAATGAAACGTTTCTAATGGCTGTTTCACAAACTCGTGACTGCTTATGACCGGAGGGTGCAAAAACAGATTTTAATCTCTTGCGACTGCTTAGAATTGGTAATATCGCTGCACAGTTAGTAAGAAGTTGAAGAAGGCTTAAAATCCGGTTTTTACCCTTACTCCGGAAAAGAGAGGATGTAGTTGTGCACGCCCTGGTGAGCGAGATTGTTTCTAACTGCTCACAGGACACTGCTGCATCTCGCCGCGCGAGACCGCGCCAACCAGGCACGTAGCCAGGATTTTGTTTCGGGCAAGGGGGGGGGGGGGGGGGGGGGGGGGGTTGGGGCCGCCTATGACAAAATGCTGTATGAGGGGGAGGGGGGACAGGAAGTCCCAGCAAAATGGAAGATTTCGGGGGGGGGGGGGGGGGGGGGGGGCCAAGCCCCATGGGCCCCTTCACTTGCTACATGCCTGGCGCCGACCACGGGCGAACCCCAAGGCTGAGAGTTTGCGGCATAAGCATGGAGAGGTAGGTGCTGCTCAATCTGTGGTACCAGTGCTTGCAGAGTTCCTGTATAGGCTCCCTATGGGAGCCAGAGTTGCGTGTTTATCCCCGTGGCGCCGTCTTTCCTGCACGGCACGTTGATCCTGCTCCTCATCTGACTGAATTCAGATGAGGATCTGACTGAAGCAGGGGAACGTACGCCGGGGCGCACGCAACGTCTACTTTCCTGCACGGCATTTGAGTCTGCTCCTCACGTGATCGGATCTCGGCGAATAGCGGCGCGGCGGCACGTGGAAAAACAGATGCGCAACTCTGGCTTCCGTAGGGAGCTTATAGACCATTCCATTTAGTTCTCTCAGGGCGGCGCCATTTTGTTAGACCACAGCACCCACTCCACACATCCGGGAAGTTCAGCAGGGTCGGCGAGGTAAAACGAGAGAGGGCACGCGCCCGACTCTGCTAGCAGACGACAAACAGGGAGGTTGCCGTTCTCCATCTCTGGGCTGTACCGACGGGCTGTACCAAACATCGAACTCTTGCTCGTGGCTGCCGTTATGAAGTGGTTCGCATTCTTAGAATATTTATGGCTACTCCAAAATCAGCCTTTAGCGCTCTGTTGTTTTATCTCAGTAAATGATCAACTAGCGTATCTTTGCCCTATTACTTCAATAGCAGTGGAGTCAGATGGCAACTCAACCACTGCGTCTATTGCGCCAGGAGAGCACGTTTTTATTTATTATTCCAGACTTCCACTCATTGTCGCTAAAGGCCCACACCAGTACCAACTTCGTATAGTAAAATAGCTACAGCGACCGAATTTAACATTAAAAACGAGCGTGTTGGTAATTATACTTAAACAATCGGAAAGAATAAACAAAATTTGGGACGAAAGCAGACGCTTACATCTCTTTCAACTCTCACCAACATTTATTTCGTCTCCGTTCAAACGACGGCCATCGAGCAGGTTCAGGGGAGGGAGTAGAGAAGGAAAAAGGAGGGGGGGTTGAAAGAGGAGGAGGGGGAAAAACGGGTTATTCGCGGCCTTCCCTCAAGGCCTCTGGTCCCTTCCGCCCAGTTCGGGACGGAGGAATTTCATCTGCCTGTCGGAAAGGGCTAGATAGAGAAGCCGAAGCGACGTCAGTGACCAAGCTCTTAATGGCGTACGATTCGGCGACTTCCCTGCCAAATCTCTGCTGGTGTCCTCCAAATACGCGCATACCTTCGCAACTGGGCGAACAACCGTCGCACGTCATACGGTGTACGACTATTGGATGCATGGAGTCGTCGGAGGTTTGCTCAGTGATAGGCGAGTCCCTTAAGGCCATGTGCGGTGTTGTGCAAGTAGGGGATAACTGTAAAACGCTTTTTGCGAGGAACAGGAGCGGCTGGCGGTGCCCAGGAGGCGGTGATCAGCCTCTTTAGTGTATTTGCCACTAAGTCTTCAGGATACCCTGCCCTCTTTAGCTCTGTTTCTAGAAGCACGCTGTGCATGCTATGCATAGGAGCTGAATGGAGGAGACCGCACCGGAGAGCCGGGTGTTGCAGTATGTAGACGATTACCTGATCGTGCACCCAAAGCAGACCCCTCCCGAGTCTGTCATTCAGGCCTTCGCTTCGAGACCCACCGGACTCTCCTTCAAGAAATAAGACCCTTCTGAAGACTGTCTTCAATACTTGGACCTGCACCTGAAGATGCACCCCGATGGGATATGCTGGGAGTTCAGATAGCGCACACAAAAGCCGGTCCGACCTTCACGAGTGCCCACTCCAAAGCAGTAAAACGGGGTCTCGTGAACTCACTCCTAAAATCCTCTGGAACCAGGTCGTGCCCCCCTCTCACCACGCACAGCGTGCTTCTACAGACAGAGAGGCTAAAGAGGGCAGGGTAACCTGAAGACTTAGTGGCAAAGACACTAAAGAGGCTGATCACTGCCTCCCGGGCACCGCCAGCCGCTCCTGTTCCTCGTAAAAAAACATTTTGCAGTTATCCCCTACTCGCACAACACCGCACATCGCCTTAAGGGACTTGCCTATCACTTCAAGATAGGGGTAGTGTTTAGCTGCAAGCAAAAGCTTCAACAAATGTGCAGAATGGTGAATACCCCACCCTCCGTTACCCAATGCAACAAAAAGCACGGACAGCAGTTTGTTAAGTGCAGGAAGGAGGTGGTTTATACCATCCTTTTTTCGTGTGTGTGTGTGTGTGTGTGTGGGGGGGGGGGGGGGGGGGGGTGGTATATAGGGCAGACCGGCAGGTGCCTAAATGAGCGCCTGAGGGAACACTCGCGAAAGGTGAGAAAACCCCCCGACGACTCCATGCATCCAATAACCGTACACCGTATGAAGTGCGACGGTTGTTCGCCCAGATACGAAGGTACGCACGTATTGGGGGGACACCGGCAGAGATTTGGCAGGGAAGTCACCGAATCGTACGCCATTAACAGCTCGGTCACTAACGTTGCTTCGGCTTCTCTAGCCCTTTCAGACAGGGAGATGAAATTCCTCCATCCTGAACTGGGCGGAAGGGACCAGGGGCCTTGAGGGAAGGCCGCGAATAACCTGTTTTTCCCCCTCTTCTTCTTTCAACCCCCCCCCCCCCCTTTTTTTTTTCCTTCTCTGCTCCCTCCCCTGAACCTGCTCGATGGCCGTCGTTTGAACGGAGACGAAATAAATCTCGTTGAGAGTTGAAAGAGTTGCATGCATCTGTTTTCGTCCCGAATTTGTGTTTATTCTACCGGATTTACTTTTCGCCGGAGCGACCGAGCGCATGCTAGCACTAAATTTAGCGCATGCGTTAGCGCGCGCTCTGCCAGGGTGTTTTAGAATAACGTTTCTACACCGCAACGGAAAGGTCTAAGCACCTCGTGCTTGCAACGCTACAAAGATACAGTAACACTTTTTATTTTGCACACAAAATACTGTAACTTGAGAAGAAAAAAAGTTTCTTGGTTCACAGTAATAATTTTAGATTTGTTTAAATATGAGAATGCAACGGAAGCAGTCGACTGGTAATGTCCACCTGCGTCGCCTAAGCAAGAGAGGTCTCGTGTACTGACCTTCGCACTCCATAACTTCACCGAGAAACGTTTGCGCGTCGCAAGTTGCCAGCAATAGACTACTTCCATAAAGCCCTGCATGCAACACAGCACGCGTTGCACTCTGGGAACAAGTTGGCCAGGGAGGAGGGTGGCATGGTTTCGGTTTTGATCGACACGTCGACAAGAGTTTGTTTTCTGGTCCCGAGAGCGTCATTTGTGGTCTCTAAACTAACCTAAATGGTCATACCTCGAAGCTTTAGCACAATCCCGAGACGTATAGCTTGTCTTAACACATGCTTGTCGTATTTTTGTACTTGAGCCTTCCTGTTAGCGTTCCAATCGAGGTATGTGGATGAGCCAGTGCTGGGAATCTCGACGCTGCGAAGCTCGGGTGCTCGGAGATCTTGCTTGTGTACGAATCAACAAGCTGTAGCAACCAATAGGTATGCATATATCGAGCTCGCGCCTTTACATTAGTGTTGTTGACCGGGAAGTTTGCTTCGTGCATCCATAGGCGAAATATTACTTTTTGCAATTACTGTTTTTCTTAATGTGCCTGAGTACGCGAGGTAAAACTCGGAGGTGCCATTGAAAAGCTCAATTTTAACACACTTATCTCTTATCTGTACTGACCCGCAGCACTGCACGAAGTAAGTCCCCCCGACCCACTTGCATTCCACTAATATTCAACATCGCGTATGCGCATAAAGTTATCCTGCAATCATATGTAGGCAAATTCGCGCATACAGGCCGTTTTAAGAATGCAAAAGTCGAGCACTTGTGTGAAGAATGTCGCACCATTCGCCGGTAGTGCGTCAGACGGGCATGAACCCCTATGCGCACCGCATTGGGGTTCATGTATGCCCGTCCGGCGCACGGTGCGACATTCTTCAGACAAGTGCTCGAACGAATTCAAAGCGCATTTGACGGCTGCTAATGGCCATAATATTTGTTATGTGTTTGCTTTCTTCCTGCCTGAGTATGCCGAGATAATTTCAGACACACCGTTCCCGGCACAGATCTCAGGCGTCAGTAAAAGCTCGTCCAAAAAGGCTTAGCGAGGAGTAGAGGACGCTTGTTAGGGCCTCCGTCGTAGCTAGCCGATCTCAGCGTTTGTGAAAAGTTAATCTTCTATCAGCATAAAATTCTAGTAGGAGATATATGATGACACGAGGAAGACATCATAGTAACTTTTGTGCAGTAGTGAGGTCGAATTTATTGCGTTTTCTTAAAAGTTTATGCGTCAACGCTGGGTTCAGCTTTGCTACTCCTGTGAGGATGCGGCTTGCTTTTCGCCCAATGAAGTAACGAGAAGCGGACATTTGGCAAACAAAATGCGTGTAAGGATCCAGACGAACAAATTTCAGTTGTAGTTCACTGGTACTAGACGGGATTACTGACATTGAGCTCAAAGATGCACTCGTGGGGTGAGGTGACTAAGCCACGACTTACTACGTTCGTATACGCACGCACAATATCCGGTGTTTCGGGAACCAAGGAAAGTGCCCCGGTCTTCGTTTTGTATCGCTCGAGAATGAGTGTATTGTACGTTCGTGAAAAGTCAGATAATCGAAAACGCAAGCAGCGCGTTCGGTCGCAGCGGGATAGGATGAAGCTGCTCAGTCGAAACCGAAACTGAGTGGCCAACTAGTTCCCAGAGTGCACTGCGTGGTATTTCGCCGCGATGGGGCGCGTCGGTTTTGGAAGAAATCCATTGTTGCCCACCTTGTTGGGTCCTATTAAACGTTTCTGACGCGCACCTCCTATAGCAGTGGTTTTGAGTCTGAGGGCCAGATATCCCATACCGGAAAGGTCGAGGGCCAAAGCAACGGGGGGGGGGAGTTAGACGATTTTAAAAATGAAAAGACCTCGTCCTCTATGCTTTTTGTAACTCACAGTTTTGCCAGTGACATGTGTAGATTTGATTGGCTTATATGACTACTTTGGGGCCTCACGTCATGTGATATCAATAATTAAAATTACACCACCCCGCCAGCATGCTAGCATTTTTAATGGAACAAGAGAGAAATTGCACTGTCGTTTTCGTTGCTTAATTTGCTCGGAAATTCACCAAGCCCAACTTGTCTCTAAAAAATCAATCAGTTAATTTGACAGTCCTTGCTTTCCTGACGATTTTTATTACAACACACTGAGAAAATACTGTGATGGATCTAGTCCCGACCTCGTAGCTTTATCTTTGGCAGCTACTCCTGCTGATAGAGAGTTCGCGCAGCCGAGATGTATCCTGAAACGAATAGTTTGCGCTTGCAGCAGTAGTGTAATTGTTGTACATTACAAAAAGCCGGGAAGCAAAAAAATAAAGCGAAACAAAGGGCAAATGAGCACAGATAAGTATAAACTATGTGAATACGTTAAAATAGCAGAGCTACTTTTTGAGCGGAAATGAATCGGCGTGATGAGATCACTATGGCGCATGCCATTTCCAGCGCACAGGAACCGGAACGCGTAGCCGGTTGCCTACGGGCCGCGTCCCAGCGAGTCGCGGGCCGCGTGCTTGAGACCCCTGTCCTATAGGAATGCAATGTCGTCCTGCGTTGTAGATCGCAGCTGAGATGATGTGGTGAGGGTCCAGGACAAATTGTCGACGGTCAACTCGTCGGCAATTCATTCGTCGAATAGGCCGATTCGTCATAGGGCAATTCGCTGCACGAAAAATCGTTGCAGATGTTAACTGGATGCAGCTTTTTAAAAGCCAAAATATACTCTTCTCCCTGACATCTTAAAGCAAATACTGCACCATAGTAATCCCTAAAATTGCAGCAAGGTAATTTACCCCCGAGTGCCCTTCCTTGTCGAAGAAAATAACTTGCCACTTTCACGGTGCCATGCGTAGATTTTTTTAGGAGGGAGGGAGGGAGGGAGGGAGGGGGGGGGGGGGGGGGGGCTGGCTGAGGAGGCTGGGATCTTTAGCACCAGGGGAGGGAGGGCTGAAGCCCCATAAGCCTCCTCCCTGTCCAGGCCACTGCAGTGGGGGACGACCACTATGTCGCACACGTAACACTAAGGCGCGTGTTAAAGGGATACTGAACAGAGATTTCGAGCTAACTAAACAAGGCCGGGCGGATAGGTGGGAAGTTGCAAAACCAAAAAATACCACACATACGGCGATATATCTAACGGATCGCCGTATTTTTTTGGGAAAGAAGTGCGCGATTAAACCCGGCCGACGAGACAAGGCACGTCACGATTCCCATTCTCTCTCCTCGCTACGTCCCGCCAAGCTGGTGAACCGAAGCGAGGAGGAGAGAAGCGAGGCCGCTTCTCCTCATTCTCAAATTCTCCCGGAGGACAGTTACGTCAAAGAACTCGCTTGATCGCGCCCTTCTTTTTGCAAAAGTATGGCCATCCGTTGGAGACATCGATGTTCGAGGGATGTTTTGGAGTTCGTAGCATCTGGTTCAACACTTCTGCAGCCTTACTTTGGGAAATCCAAATTTCGGTTCAGTATCCCTTTAACCTACCTGGTCCACCCATTCAAGCCGCTTCGCGGTGACAATCTGCGACGACTTGTTACAAAACGTAAGAAATAAAATTAACATAAGGATGATCCCGAGATGACACATTTTTCAACTTGTCTCAAGTTCCTTTCCTGTCTTTGCACTCTTGCGATCTTTTTTTTTTTTTTTTTAGTTTTGTGGTTTAACGCGAGCGCTGCGCTTAGTCCAGATATAGAGTAACTGTATAGGCATTGCAGAGCTAGAGTATAGCATTCCTTTTCCTTTTGCCGCCAACTCGGTATTGGCAGACTTGGTAGCAAAAACCGGGCACATCTCCCCCCCCCCGAATCAAAATCCTGGCTATGTGCCTAGCTGAGAACATGGAGGCGGTGAGTCTTGTCTTGTTGGCAGTAGAAAAAAAGTGGGCAAAATCCTGGGTGTCCCCCCGTAAGTTTCTCTCGAGAAGAAACGAAAACCTTTCTTGCCATTGTAAATGAGCTGAATATTGGAGACTCCAGCGAAATCAACGCTGCGTAGCGGCAACACCGAGAAGCTCAGGAGAGGAGGTCGTTTCCACTCTGTCGTCTGTTATCGCTGCTTGGTTCACGTAGGCAGCATAGAAACAAACATTGCTTCCAGTAATTATTGTTATGCTTCCGCCGTGTCATTCCTACGCACTGACTAGAAGGTTTCTACCGTCGAAAAATCGCTTTGCTTTCACATGAAACACTGATCTTACGCTGCAGTGAAAGAATTTATGGTGGTCAGCGTGCTGAACGACGAAAGCAACCTCCTTTCGCCCACCATACTGCCTGACCGGCGCGCCCCTATAGTTCGCTGGAGTCGCAAATAGCTGAGCTGCTCGGCGAGGGCGGCACCCACTCTGGCCTTGCGCATTGGAGGGAGCCCCTAGAGTAAGTTGTAAGCAGGAATGGCGTCGCGAGCTCAAAGTGCTGGTACTGCAGAAAAAGTAGTTCCTACCTCAGTGCTGCTCCTGCTTGCACTGGAACCTCTCGTCCTTGTGGTCCAACCATGATCGAAGTAGCTGTAGTGTCTTGAAAGCCGTTGGAAACGATCTTGCTCGCCATGTCGTGTGCAGTATTGTTCCCTCGGTTCTAGAGTGGCAAGGCCCAGAACTATCAGCGCTTTCTTGCATCCTGTAACTTCTTGCAGAGCATCAAAGACAGTGGTTAAGATCTTTATGCTATCAGAAAGGCCACCGCATGCGGAACACCAGACAGAAAATGTGATTACAATGTTCGGCTTGAGTTGGAAATGCTGGTTTAACTTTGAGATGTGACACAACATGGTGCCATCTTAGCATAGGACTTGAGCATTAAAGGGGCCTTGCAATGACTTTTTTACTGGTTTTTAATTTGCACCGAACTTAAGCGCACTAAACATAGTAACTTAATGAAACTTTTTTTTTCCCCTCGAATTTTGCTTTATCTTAGAAGTTACAGGCAAATTAATATTACAAAAACAAGCAAAAAATAACTTCCTTCGTGACGTCTTTGGCCACTTCAGTGGCCGTGAACTAGAGGAGGGGTAGTGAGCGCAGCGAGCGCTCATGGCTGCCGCACTCTGCGTCGACAGCTCGAGAGGGTGCCACAAAAGCATGTTCTGGATAGGCTGTAGGAGCAGGCAGCCAGGGTGGCTCGCATTGCATTTGCTGCACGATTAAACACTAATTCGGCATGACACTTCATTGGCCACAAACGACAGCAAACATGGGGTAAAGATCAGTTCAGAACAGGAGCCACTTCGCGCTGCCATACCGCGAAACGGCCAAACTGCAAGCCAAACCTGTGCCGAACGCTCGGAACCGGTCAAATCCCCGAGTCCGTAAATGACCGCAGTGCCACCGCATACATCCGGGACCTTTCTACGCTCGCCACTCGTTGGAGCCTGATCCTACTATTCGTTTCTAGTATGCGCCGCCTTTTTTACCGCTTGGTGGCGGGTATGTCGACGGGTCATTTCTGGTTTCCGGACTTTATAAACTGCATTTGTTTCTTTTCTGATACTGAACAAAAACTACTTGCATAAATAATTGAGACGGTTATTGCCACTTATATTTTGTATTTCGACTAAAAGAAGCTTTTAGCGGCACTCACCAGTAGTAAGCCCAGGACAAAAGACGTCACATTTCGTGCATTTCGGTACCGCGGGGCGCCCCCGTAGGTGGAGGAGGTTTCCGCGTCGTCCGGTTAAAATATGACGCACTGATATTTAGTTACTCTCTCCGTACCCGCTGGCTTGCCCGAACCAGAAGAGAAGTGAAAACCGCAAAAAAGGTTGACGCTTAAATATGATTGCAGGGCCCCTTTAAGGTGAATGCTGGCGTATCGGCTTAATTCTGAGAATAATTAAAGTCTACGCACTCAAGTCGGATTTATGTAAACGTGGCAAACTTGGACGACATAAACGGTTATTGAAGGTAACAATACTGGGCAGGAGACTAAAAGAGAAGGGGAAATGAGAGAGCGTGGGGACATCAGAATGCCGAGCTTTTGTTTGAATGATTAGTGGGTAAATCTAAATTTAGCTGCCTTTGTCTTCATTGCACTTGTCAAACGAGCTAGAATGCTTTCTGGCGTTATGCTCTTGCATCAGAATGTGTTCGACACATGCAGTGCAGACCAAGGTACCTGGCTTTAGGTCTACCCACTAATCAATCCGAGCAGAGCTCAGCGTTCTGACGTCCTCGCGCACTCGTCTCTTCCTCTCTCTCAGTCGCTTGGCGCATTCGACATACTGAAGGCCGAGACAGGTAAAGGACAAACACAACGTCGCTATCCAGCAAACCGGCCCAGGTCACAAGCATACTAGTAGCCCTTCCCTTGGCAAATAGCACGCGCTCGCCGGGCGGATTCTTGTGCCGCTGGTAAATCTGGAGCCGGTAGAGCGCTCGGCGAGCGGCCGTGTTTTCAGACCACGCTATTCGTAGCGGGAGCTCGCGCTGACACTTCGCGATGCATGCTCTGAAGCGCGCGCCCGTAGCAGTACAGAGCCTCTGAAAACGATCTACTAAAAGTCTAGCTCCAACCGATCCGTGGGAAAGGGGCGGAGCGCGTCGAGCGAGCCACAGAAGTTCTCTGCCTTTTTCGGAGCAGTTTATTCGGAAATCACTCGCAACATTTCAGCTTCAATATTTCTGTTGGCGATGTTGTGGCACTCACGAAACTGATTGTGCCAGTGCCACTTGGCAATAGAAAGTTGCGTGGACATCTGAGGGATGCGGTACTGTTACAAGCCCAGTTACGAGCATCAGAAGTAGGCGATCCGATACAACGCGGTGCCGTCGCACAACCACGAAGACGAGTCCAAGTGCGAAACAAGCGCTCGCGATTTGCCAGGGAAAGGGGCTAAAGGTTAGAGCATAGCTTAGCAAGCTTACGGCAAAAGTAACACTTCGTTCTGAACAAAGAAAAGAGTTGTGCTCACCGGCCGTTTGAAGTATTCGTAGCCTCTCGCTGCCAGCCAACGGTCTATGACTAGACGCGGCATCTCCGAGATACCGTTTGACACTCTTGAACAAGGTACTAGTAAGAAACGCCCATTATTAAGGTTCTTAAAAGTAAAAAATAAGCGACGAACGCCGGCACAAGACGACGACACCCGACGACTCGCCTCTGAGAGCAAAGTTATGGACGCCCATTCAAAACAAGATATGAGCGGGGAGATTTTGGGCGATAGCTAGCGCCACCTGCCATAGGCACCCTGTTTCGGTTTCGGTTTCAAAACCGAAAAAGATAAAATCGTTTTATCGGATACAAATAGTACTTAAAACCACTAAAATTATCGGAACCTGAATTTGAAAGGTAGATTGAAGATAATGCTGCCTATCGCTTTAATACAAAATCTTTTTTTTTTTTTTTTTTTTTTTTTGCAAATGAATTTTTGAACATATTTATTTTTGCACGTGATTAGGGATGCCGCGAACCACCCTAGGGTCGATTTCGAAAGGTTTCGATATTTTCGACCCGAACTGATGCTCGAATTCGAAAGGTTTCTATATTTTCGACTATACGGAGGTTTGAAATCGAAAAATTCGCAGCTTTCCTGAATCGCGGGGTTTCGAAATCGAAAAGTTCGAAGCTTTCACGGTTTCTAAAAGTTGGGGTCGATTATTTCGAATTTTTGTTTACTTGAGGTTGGATAAATTTAAAGATTTCGATCTTCCCTAATTTGAAATTCGAGAGATTTGAACGTTTCGAATTGCTTTAGATCTAAAATTCGAGCGTTTCGAATTTTTAAAGACAAAGGTCGATAAATTCGAAGATTTCGATTTTCTTTTTACATAAAGTTCGAAAAGGTCGAAGGTTTCGATTCTCTTTCAAAACAAAATTAAAAAAAAAAAAAAAAAAAAAAAAAAAACTTTTAAGGTTTTTAATTTTTTTGATGTCCAAGTGCGCAAAGTTCGAAGTCGGGTTTTCACGTTCCGCCACCAGTTTCAGTTTCAAATAACGTTTTCACGCCACACTGGTTTTCACGAAATCAGGTTTAGAAAAGTTCGGGTGTGATATTTAGACTGCGCGAAGTTGGTCAGGCAATTAAATGAGACGACGAGTGTCCGGGATGTGCTGGAATATTTGCCAGTGCAGAGTGACCTGTGACAATAGATCAGTAATTGTGACCGCCAGCCCGGGGTGGTCATTAACGTGCATCACGAAGTAGTGATTCTACGAACGCACTGTTTAACGATACTCATCCAGTTCAAAACGGCCGGGGGCAGGCAGGTGGTTGAGGCTCAGAGAAACTTTGAAGTGATCTGGCAAACTGCCCCCCTACCCCCTTGCACGCTGGTAGTAATCCGATCAAACGCCGCCCGAGTGACGCTGGCCATAGCCTCCAGAGGAGGCTATGCGCTGGCATATAGTAAGTTTAGTTTGTACATGATGCAAAATCCTGAGACTGGGAATGAAATTTTGAAGAAAAAGTGTAAGAAGGCAGAAAGAAAGGGACAGGACAACGCCTCAAACTCAGCTCTGGGAATGAAATTTTAAAGAAAAATTGTAAGAAGACAGAAAAAAAAGGGGACAGGACAACGTCTCAAACTCAGCTCAGGAAAACGTCTCAAACTCAACTCAGCTAAGTTTGAGACGTTGTCCTGTTCCTTTTTTTCTTTCTTTTTACACTATTTCTTGCGAATTTCATTCCCAGTCTCGGGGTATTTTGTATCATGATCAACATACACCAGCTTGCCTGCATCTTGACATTTTTTTTTGTTTGTAATTGCTTTGGAGGTTTATTTTCCGGGGCGGAAGAAACGCCGAGCAAAAAGCACAGAAGTTGATGCAACTTGAGGTCGAGGAGCGTTCTACAATACCAGTGGCGTCGGAAGCGGAAAAACGGAGGGGGGGGGCTCCAGTCCCTCCCTCCCCCCCCCCCCTCCCCCTCCCAGATATTTCGGACTGTTAAAGAAAACAATACAGGGAAAGAGGGCATGGTCTAGCTTCTTTTAATCTGAAATTATTTATGCATATGTATAGCTACTGTCGCTCTTCACTGCATAAAAGATCGCGTAGATGGTCATTGTTAGAAACTCGTTGTCAGAAGGCACTACTCGTCACATGCTCGGTGGCTCGGAAGTTCAAAGCTATGTCTTTTCGCCCTAAATAACTGTGCCATTGGTAAAAATAGTCAATAAATACACATAACAATAAATGCAAAAATAAAAAGCTGGAGAGAAAAAAGAACTATCAAGAACCAGCCGGAAGTGTTGTATTCTTGCATATTCAGAGGCCCAGAACTATGAAACAAGTTTCTCCCACCAAAATGTGTACAGGCCAAAAGAAACACGTCCCAAAAACGTAAATTGAGAAAAAAAAAAAATGTGTTTTTTTTTATGACGTGCTGAACTTGAACAATTTTAGAAATCTTCCCCCATGAGTTAATTTGTTCCTCAACGGGGGAAAAAAAAGAAATACACCATTTTGTATTCTGTAGATGGTAATGATATGTACTGTCTCTGGTGTTAATTTAACTGCGATACCTAAAGAATGTAGGCGAAAAAAATTACCAAGTTTAGGGCATAATTGCCCGTAGGTATATGTTTTGATATTTCTTCGAAACTCGTCTTGAACAACAATAATCATATCTTAAGACGACACTTACCTAGGCTATACATAGATCATTCTTTAAAAAAGTTTAACATCTCTACCATAAATAGCTTCGGCTATAGCGCGCTTCAAATACGGCACGAACGACAATTGTCAAAAACCCGTCGTCCTTCCTCGCTCCTTCGGGAATCTATTTCTTTAAAACCAAGCATGCCAGATGATTGAAATAAACGGCATTGTCTTTCGCGAGGAATGTGGCAACGCATGTAAAATTGCGAAAAAAAAATTGCGAATGTACCTCACTGCTTGAATCTAAATGAAACCGCCCGCCGGTTTTTTGAAGTTCGACGAACTTCGAACTTTTACCCTAAAAGCTCGAAGTTCGTCAAACCTTTGACGTTTCAGGAATCGAAAGTTCGACAATTTTTGAATTCTGTAGATTAATAAGTTCGAAAGTTCGTAAATTTTCGAATTTCTTAGCGTAGGAAGTTTGAAAGTTCGAAAAGCTTCAAACTTTTTAGTGCAAGAAGGTCGAAAGTTCGAAAATCATCGATTTTTTAGTCTATCAAGTTCGAAAGTTCGACAAGCATCGAATTTTGCCGGGTAATAAGTTCGAAATCTCGGAAAGCGTCGAACTTCTTAGTTTAACTAAGTTCGAAAATTCGACTTCCGTCGAATTTCTCAATATGGAAAGTTCGAAAATTCGAAATCTTTTGAACCACTTGAATCGATCATCGAAACTTCGGTCGAAAAAAGTTCGCGGCATACCTACACGGGATTAAATATAAAGATGGGCGACTTTAATTCACAGTATGATTGATTTTGTTTATGTGCCTAAATCTTGTCACTTTACCTGTTGATATTTCACGCACATTTTACGCCATATCGAAATAAAAGGGCACGGCGAGATTGGTGCGTTTTCCACCCATCGGAGATAACACGCCAGCTCGTTGTCCTTTTCGAGCATTGCACGGCGATCCGGTACGCGAACAGTTAGAAAGCAGTCCGCCAGTGCCGTAGCCAGGAAATGTTTTCAGGGGATGCTTTCCTTTGCCCAGACCATTCAAAAGTAGAAAAAAAAAAAATCAAGAAAGAGGAAAAGAAATTCCGGAAACACAATTTTAGTTGCTATTTTTCTGTTTCTCAGAAGACAAGAATTCAACCTTTTTTATTTCGTCCCTCCGATCTTTAAAGAGGGGAACTTTACTGTGGAACAACGAAAACACGCAATCATAAAATATAATAATGCGCTTTGAACAAAAAAGTCTAGACAGGCTCACAAAATATTCCGGTGCGTTCCCTTCTCTGTGGAACACTGGGGTATCCAATGACTGAAAACTACGTAAGAGTGCCAAAGAATAGCGAAGTTTAGAATACGATTACACATAAAAACTCCAATGCGCACTGACCGGGGCAACGAGCAAGTGAAACGCCACGCTCATTGTTCCTGCGCACATTTTTCAGAAATGATCATGTTGTGGTCATGTTTCTGGTTTTTTTCGTTCTTCGTTGTGGTTTTCCGAGGAAGTGGCAGAGAAAAGTACCAGTTTCTATCGTTTTGTGGGGTCTAAACATTTAGTGGAAGCTGCGGTCGGTCGATCGAAAGAAGCGAGAGGACCCTTTCGGAGCTGTCTTGGATGTTCCCGTGAATGTTCAAAAGTGCAACCCCTATACTCCGTTCACCCTTAGCTGAGACTAGAAGCTCCGCCTTCAGCGCGAGCTTTCTGCCCTTGCTGGCACAAGTCTGAACGCGCAGGCGCGCGCAAACAAAGCACAGCGGAAGCCAGCGAGCTCGCGCTGAAGGCGGAGCTTCTGGTCCGAGCTAATAAAGCGCTCCGGGGACGTTGATGCTCTCAGGTATGGCTCCCGTCTTCGGAGTCTCGAGACCGAACGTTCTGCCTCAGCGGCGCTAACGGGCATGGTGGCCAGGATTTGCAGCAGGCGATTGACATTAGAATACAAGACCTGGGGACCAAGGCAAATTGTCTCTACCGGTGACACGCGCTAAGCGGTGCGGTCCCTTCACATCTGTGTCCAAACCAGAACTTCCTCAGACAGTTCGTTTAATGAAACGAATGCTCCGCACAGGCTGGTGATTGGCCAAACCCGAGGATTGCGACATTGATACCGACGTCGTTGGCCATGACATTGCTCTCGCCTAGGGCGGACGATGCTGCCTGACGTGAATGTGCCGACTCTGTTGGAGACGTTGATGGCACGCTTGAAGTTGTAGGTTAATAATCATTATTTAAAAAAGCGTCAAGCGACAGCTTTGGCTATTGAATTAATTTTTGAGAGTCTATATACGTAAAGGAACTTTCACGACTCACGTGTTGAACGCAAGATTATAAACATTACCCACTGCAGTGATTAAAGAAGTAACCTCGGTACGCTTTGAAACCAAAAGAATTGAGCATTCCAAAGTGCTTCTACGGTGCATATGCTGCCGCATTTCTCTCCCGCTTTTTTCTTCTTTTTTTTTCTTTTTTACATTTTGGTATGCCCCCAAAACAAATAAAAGACGGGACGAAAAGAAAAAAAGAAAGCTAAGCTGTTTGTCATTTTGTCGTCCTGTTTGTAGGGTTGTAGGGTTTGCAAAGTCAAAGTATTGCTATTTTGAAATTTTGTTTCGCTGCCCTGATAGTGGCGTGGAGTCCTTGAGGCTCAAAGACTAGGGGAACTTTATTCAAGCCGCCTGCATTCTCCGAGGCGAGGCCAGCGTCCTTCGAGGTCAGGATTTCGCGGCTTATGTGACGTCAGGAGCGGAGTCATCCGCACCTGCGAGCCCGAAGAAAGGCTTAGGTTGCTAATAACACTGTCGAGTTCGGCGAGAGCTCTTCGGAAAGCCGGAGCCGGACTTCTATTTCTCACGCTCACGCAGTCCACGGACAGTGTTGTCATCTTCGTTTTGCTTTGGAATGTTCCGGCCCCTCGCCGTAGTGGGTTGTCGAACAGAAAGAGAAGCACATAGGACTTTTAATGCCTTCACAAAAAAAAAAAAAAAAAAAAAAAAAGCTGACAATGAAAAAGGGAAAGGGGGAAAGAGGAAAACCATGCAATTTCGAAGGTGCTTCGACCCTTGAACACGACCTGGCTACGCCAATGTCTGGTTTATCAGCGCGGCCAGCCATCGCATTCCGACGAGCTGCCACCTTGAGCATGCGTGTCTTCGCGGCAACCGCGTCGTATTTACACGTACCGTATGTCGGATTCCCAGTCGGTACCTTTTCGTTCCCGTGGTTTGGACCCACTTCAAAACAACGATTCGGGGTAGTGGTTAGCAGATCGAAAACAAACAAATGTTGGGGGATAACGAATGCAGACCAGCATTTATTTTCTCCAAAATCTCACACAAATGTGACAAAACACAAATCACACTGTCGGGTTTGTCGAAACTAGCTGCTTGGCGGATATTCCGGAGTGGTGTCAAGCGACTCTGGTGATTCCGCCGGAATGCTTCGATGAAATCGATATTCCACAGCGACCACTTTCTGACAGATGGCCAGTCTGTTCGCCGAGTCAAGAAACTGACACCGAAGAAAGCGGACGAAGCCTAATTACACAACGTACGCGTTTGAAATTGTAGCGCATTTCACAGAACCTTTGCAAGCAATGCAAAAATTCAGTCCCACTTTCATCGCGGACCGCTGCTATCGTTTACCTAGCCGAGACACTCCAGATGAAAATTTCTGGCCGGCTTGGTTAAAATGTTTCATTGGGTCCACCGTTCCCGTACATTCGATGGCGCTTGTTTCGACCGGGAACGGCTGCCATTACGTACGACTAGCACATGATAAAATATAGCACACACACATGAGGTCATCCTTAATTCTAATTAACTCTACCTTTGGCGCGTCATGGAGATTCCCGCTTGTGCCGGCACCCCACCAACACCACCACCGGCTGTTAGGCCTATGGGCCCGAGCTCGCTAGACAGATAGGCCTAATGGCGGTAGCACATCCTCGGAGCAGTTCACGTCCACAATCGCCCAGTAAGCGCACGGACGTTAAATATGCACACCAGCACGGGAAAACGTGGACAGAAGACGACACGCGGCAAGAACGGCAGGTTCAGTTCGCAGAAATGAGCGCCTCGAGCACCACACTGGCCCCAGCTGCCCCGAATTCCGTTCCCGTACATTCGATGGCGCTTGTTTCGACCGGGAACGGCTGCCTTAACGTACGACTAGCACATGATAAAATATAGAACACACATGAGGTCATCGTTAATTCTGATTAACTCTACCTTTGACGCGTCATGGAGCTTTCCGCTTTCGCCGGCACACCACCACCACCACCGGCTGTTAGGCCTATGGGCCCGGGCTCGTTGGACAGATAGGCCTAACGGCGGTAGCACATCCTCGGAGCAGTCCACGTCCACGCGCACAATCGCCCAGTCGAGCGCACGAACGTTAGAAATGCACACCAGCACGGAAAAACGTGTACAGCAGACGACACGCGGCAAGAACGGCAGATTCAGATCGCAGAAGTGAGCGCCTCGAGCACCACACTGGCCCCAGCTGCCCCGAATTCCCGAATGGGGCGCTCGCGCGTGGGCTTCTGGGTAGTCACCGCCGTCGGGCAGCGCTCTCCGGGCTCGTTGACATTCTTGGCGGCGGCGTGCAACGTTCGCGCTCGTCGCTACGAGTGCACAAAAATCGAGAAAGCTGCCACGCGCCACCGACCTGTGCGCACCCGAACTCGTGTGGACCAAGAAAACGCAACCTACGTACCCATCCGTGGATCGCGCCGTGTTTATTTACTTTTTTTCTGCTATGGCTTGGAATCGGGAAGAAATCTGGCCCCGCCAGGTACCGACGCAGGTATTTCCAGAGAGGGGAGGTTAGCGTATCAGATGTCTATTGAAACCCCCCCCCCCCCCCCCCCCCACCCTTTCCCTTTGTTTTCCCGCCCTAAATTTTTACGCATGCACAAATCAAGAGGAAGTCAGAACATCTGGACAGACCGCCCGCCCCCCCCCCCCCCCCCCCCCCCCCCCCCGCCCCCTCTTAATCCGCCACTGGGCCCCGCCAACGGCTCGCTTATCCTTTTGAGATCGCGTGAAAGCTTTCTCGAGAGGCCGTTGGCTGTGTTTTTCGTGAAAACCCAGGGAGATGCAGACGCACATTTTTCGGTCCTGTTCAGACGGCGCATTCATTTCACGAAACTCGTTTCGCGAGTCAAGCTGCGCCAGAAAAATGCATCGTGTGAAAGGGCCTTTAAACAACACACAATGGTTGCACTTTACTTGAGTCTGCCCGAAAAGAGCTGGATTGCCTTCTGCTTCCCCATACTACCCTCAACTTTTGAGTATTCGCCAGATTGAGCGAAAAGTTCGTATTTTGTGATTGGTTTTTCACTAGTGTAATATTTGTTGTTCGAGAGCGTCGGGATTTTGGACAAAAACCAGCCCCAAAACGTCTTGGACCCATTATAACGTACTCTTCCACGACGGGAAACCCGTTGGTGCCAGAGCCGGGACTGAGCGGAACGGGGGAAACGCCGGCTGCGTCAATGGCGGCCGATCTCCCGCGGACGGGTGGACGGATGGGAGTATTTTCACCTCCCATTTCGTCTTGCGGAGGGTTGTCATACAAGAACTCCAGTTTAAAATGGGAGTAAAATCAGGTGTTGTCGCTTTTATACCTCATCTCTTAGCGACCAGAGTAAAGTGGTAGTTTCTAGTTTTTATACTCCCATGTGCGGGAGTGAATGCTTTAGGCTTGGGAGTTTAATCGGTATCTTATTCTTTAAAACCCCCATCCGGGCTACTTTTCGTTTACAGTGTAGATGAACCCGGCCTGGGGGTCGCTGACACCCGCAAGTTTCTCTTTTGGCTTTATGTTGCGGGTGGCAGCCTCATCTAGAGTTATTATTTTCTAAAGGAGTGTTCTGTGGCTGCTGATGTTCATTTGCGCTTGTTCGCAGTTAAGAGTCCCCTTCGCGACCCTTTACTTTGTTCATGAGACCTGGTGCACGTTTCGCGCGGCGTTTGAAGCATCTTAACGTGGCTGAGGTTGAACAAGGTGTGTGTGATGGACGCGAAGCAACAGCCGAAAAAATAAGATGCACACTGATCAAAATCTTAACAAAATAACCGTGTACTACTCAGCACTTCGTTTGTTTCGACTTTTCTTCCTCGGTGTCTTTAGATTTTAAAATTGTTTTTTTTTTCTTTTGAGTTGTTGTATAAATGTATTAGACGCACTTGCAACTTTGTGAAAGTTTTTTTTTTTCACGACGATTATTTTGTTGTGCGTATTCTATGTCTGTCTCTTACGATTATGCATATTATTTGTTATCAGACAAGAATTTCCAACTTAGTCGTCGCTGCTGTACTCTAGGACACATTCGTAACAATAGAAAATATTGGCGCATTGCAGTGGAAGCTCAGAAAGCCAAACGCGAAAAGCCGATCAGCTTACGGTTCTAGACGGCGAATTATGATACAGGGGCGTTTATTTATATTTATTTTTATCCTTTCTACCTACTAGTATGAAAGCCCTGTATTCCTAGGATACGCTCATGCCTCCCCCTCCGCCAACATCCGCTCCCTATGATCACTGACCATGAAGGGGGGGGGGGGGGGGGGGGGGGGGCGACACTGTTAATTAAAGGCTGCTAAGGCGGCATCATGCTAAGTCTGCCTCTGGGTTTGAAGTCAGTTCTGCGTGAAAAATTTGTCTCCATCCTTGATGCAGCGCATGCCTCCGAAGAAACGTTTTCTTTTCACTCCTCTGCATTTGCCAGTCCTACCTGCAGGCGCACGAAAGGCAAATTGCTTTTTGGGGCTCAACCGTTCATGCCCTCAATTGCGTTGATATCGTTGGTCGTTACTTCCGTTGTGCGAATAGCTGCTTGATTCAAATAGCGCAGTGTCATTGCTGGCTTCAGCAAATAACCAGTTGTCGTGGTTTTCCTTCCACTGCGCAAGCTACAAATGACGGGGTTTAGGTCAACTCGTCGAAAGCGAACTCGTCAACGGCCAACTCGTCGACGGCCAACTCGTCGGCGGCCAACTCTTCGAACGAAAACTCGTCGAAGGAGCCAACTGGTCGCCGCTTTTTCAAAGCTAAAATATATAATTTTTGTTCTGAAATTCAACAAATACTGCCCTAGAGTAATCCGTAAAATCACCGCATGGTATTTGCCCTCCAGTGTGCTTTTTCTTGTCGAAGATAACAACTTGCCGCTTTCGCCGCTTTCACGATACAGTCGGGAATGCTCACTACGTCGTGCGTGTATTACTGTGGCGCGTGTTAACCTACCCGGCTTACCCGTTCACGCCGCTTCGAGGCGACAGGCTGCTGTGGCTCATTACAAAAATGTTAACCCACCTGAACCACCCGTTCACGCCGGTTCACGGCTATAGTCTGCGGCGGCTTATTACAAGAAGTAATAAAAAAAAGAAATAAAAGGCCGATCCCGAGATGACACATTTCTCAACTTGTCTCAAGGTTTTGTCCTGTCTTCGCCTTCTTGGCATTTTTCTTTCATCAGTGTAGCCTAACAAGGGTGCTGTCCCTAGTATAAACAAAAATAAAAATGTAGGTGAAAAGATAAGAAACCAGGAACGTTTACCTCGGACTGTCATTTAACCCGTTCGACGAATCGCCCTTCGACAGAGTGTCCCTTTCGACAAGTTGCCCTTCGACGAATTGCCCTATTACGAGTTGGCCGTCATGGAGTTGGCTTTCGAAGAGTTGGACGTATCCCGAATGACGTGCCTCTATTCAATTCGAACCCCTATTTGCCTATTTGCACGTGCCGAGTCAATACACATGTCGACGGCGTCCAAGTGCATGTAAAAGGTCTCCCGACGATAAACCGTTTCTTTTTTTTTCTGCAGCAAATACAGATTGTGTGATTGTATTGCGCGCGTGCACTCTCAAGTACCGGTAGCTCTTACTTGTACAAGTTACCAGCGCGATATATGGTCTGGACGAATGCAGCACTCGCGTGACCGGTCCGAGCATCGAGGTCCAAGAAGAGCAGATTCGCAGCGGATAAGTGCGAGCGTATGCTGGCGTGCGTCTAACATTCCGAAAAGTCCGCGCAAAAAAAAAACGCCTTCTGTGACTGAAGGGCTTTGAACGAACGATGATTACTGGACAGCTAAAGGAAGTCGTTACTTTTTTCCTGACACCACAAGCTTTTGTTTTCAATAATAACAGCGGGCGGCGCACGTCAAGGCACCTGATACACGCTCGATTGTTCGCGAGTTCTGGTCGGTCACCCTTTCACGGACGATTTCCTGCTGTCCTGCCTTCTTACTTTAGTGCTGCTGTCGTCTTTTGTCAACTTGAGGGTTCACAAAGCGCTACTTTTTTACTGGCCGAGAAAAAGGAAAAGTGCTTTCGTCGGATCTAGTTCGGGCCCCGCGGCCTTGCTAAGCCGTGCTTTGTATGGAAAGCTTCTTTGGAAGCAAATGTTACCGCTTTGTTCGCCGGCACTTTATCAAGAACGGTTTACCGACGTTGTTTTCTTTTGGGCCGTTACACTGTCAATTTTAGGTGGCTTACAGGACACTTCGTCTGAATTTATACTTTCTGCTTATATTATGTTACGCTAATCGAAGCTATAGAAGAGACTCAAAGAAAGGTTGAAATCATTTTGTGCCTTAATTCGCAGGACCGAGGAATGTGAGGAATGTCCAGATTAAAGACTGTGCAGGACTCCCTATTATAATTGATAAGAAGTCAACACAAAAATAAATCAATTTAAAAAAAAAAGTCCTAGATCGAAACACCGGGACCGGGGTTCTTAGTCTATTCACCTTGCGGGAAAGCAGCTACAGCTATGCAGATGGCAAACAACGTAGCCCGGTGCGCCTGACCTTTTTTTTTTATTTTTTGGAAAAGGGGGGGAGGGGGGGTGGAGATTATTATATGAAAATGGCACAAGTAGAGAAAATCGGTACCTCTACGCTCCACTGCCTGCTCTGAACAGCGTGTTTTGACGTGTTCTTTCTGTACTTCATTTTTTCCCCACTTTATTCCGGCTCCCGTTTGAGGGGCGACAAAGGAACGGGGAACGGGGGACGGGGTGTTTGCACAATGATGGTTGGGTGCGCCTCACGCGTTATGGTAATTCGGAACGCTGACCTTTAAAAACTTGTGAAGCTGAGAGTGCGTATTGTCAACAAAATCTGCGCTAACTTAGAAGTAAACCGCGACAGAAAAAAATAAGATGTAAGGGGGGAATCTGAATTTGTTCAAGTTGTGTTGGTTTTATCATGGTTCTGTTCACAATACCGGCTCTCCATTGTTATATATGTTTTTTTTTTTTTTGCTCCTTCCGTCGATTTGTTTAGGTGTTTAATTTTCTTTCCCTTTTTTTTTTCTTTCTTACTTTTGCTTTGATTGGCTGTCCGTCTCTTTAAATCAAAACTTGTCAAACCTCCCGCGAACTTCCCCAAATCGTTTCTAAAGGTAGAAGAAAGGGAAGCGAAATGGGGAAGAGAGTAAGAAAAAGAAAAGAAAGCAAGAAGGAGGGAGAGAGAGGAGACCCCTTGCAAATTGAGTCTTTGACCCGCACGACGTCCAGCCTCCGTTTATCAGCGAAAGCCAAGCACTGGGCAAGTGGACCACCAGAGAAAGAAAATGGGAGGAGAAAGCTGGTTGGGGGAAGAAAAAAAACTCGGGAGAGTCGGAATGAAAACAGCGTCAAAAGAAGAGGAAACATAAATCTACGAATCCTTTTCCTTTCTCTCTCTCTCTCTGTCTCTCCTCCTCTGGCAGACGTTTTTAACTTTGACTTTTCGTAGCGAGGCGGCTCCTACTTTCGCATTTTTCAGAAGTAGGCAGTCTAATAAAGAAACGATAACACAAACTAAAAGCAGTCAAGGGTACGTCTTGCTTCACTAGTTTCCCTAGCCTTACGCCAGGCCATTTGTCACGTGCACCCAATCTGTCTTTGACCTTTTGTCAACGGGGAGAGGAAAACGGTGGCGGGGCAGCCGTGCTGTTCCGCTTTGTGTCGCCATTTCTGCGATTGCTGTCGCGATGCTGGGCTGGGGGGGAAGTACGGCGAGCCAGCCGGGTAGTGTCCCAGTCCGAGTCTACATTGCGCGAGGACTCTACGGACTGCACGGGGAATATCGGTGTTGGGAGAGTATATTTGTGGAGACGCTTTTGCCTGTTGGGGGGAGTTTCGCGCAAAAGCCAAACAGTTTCTTTTTTTTTTTCTTTTTTTTTTCACTGAAGCGGTGTTGGTCTGCGCCTGGAAGTTCGCTTGTGGACCTGACTGCTGAAATGTGGGGACTGGCTTTCTTTTCGTTTGTGTCATCTGGTGAAAAGGTGACCGACAAGGTCACAAAAAAAAAAAGCTTGCTACTTTGCTTCGTCGCTACTCAGTGGTTGAGTGTTGCTTGACTTTATTCTGGCTTGTATGTAAACGCCAAGATGTGGTAAGAGTGGAAGGGACTGATCGTTTCAACCCGGGCCTGCACGAGAAAGTTGCCGAAAGACGCTAAAACACAGGCGTGAAAGGGTGTCTCTTTGTCGGGAGTGTTAATAACTCGAACTATTTAGCTGAGTGCTGTCACTTCAATCACGTGCCCCTGACGGTTAACGAGAGTCCGGTTGCGAAGGTACGCGATCACCGGTTCAAACTTCAAACCAACCCAGACCACATGACGTGCTAGTTACATGCGTTGTATACTAACGGCTCGTAGCTTTTGTCTTTATTTAAAGGAATGGAGAGCCACCTACGAAGGGAGCAATTCTCGTAGACACTTTAGTAATCATCAAACTATTAAAAATACGTGTTGACCGTGATTATATATTCAAAAAAATTTACAACGAATGTCATGTCACTGACAGCCGGCACGCCGCGCAGGACAATTATAAAAGAGGAACACTGTACACAATGTCTGAGCCTCTACTTTTGTACGGAAAGTGTATTAGGCCAATCTCTACGATCTGCCTACTGAGTAAACCCAATCACTGATATTTTTGTCTCATCCAGCGAATGGAGTGGCACAAAAATAAACGGATATACTCGAAAATGTGATCTGCTCACAGACAATGAGCGAGGCAGAAATGTCGGGCTTCTTACACCTAAGTAAATTTGCATGTTTTTTTTTGTTTTTTTTTACCAAGTTAAACAGTCTTCTGGGCATCGTGAATCATTGATGGGCTTCATAGTCGGAGTGCGTGCGCTGCGAGAAAGTGGACGCGTAGTCATTTTTCTAGAGCCTGCTCCGCTCTTCTTGAGAGTATAGACATCACGTGCAGCGCTGTGTCGTGCGGCGGTACAGGGTTATAAATAGCATGAAGGATACCAGTGTAATTAACTCAAAGGCACTGTCCAGTAGCCGCAGTTGTCCGTGTAACTGCAGAGCTGGCCTCATGCCGGCTAAGCATACGCTGGGGTCGGTCTTTGTGCTGTCTCGCTCGAATGGGGCACACCGAAAAGCCCGATTTCAGTGGGTCACCATCGTTTTGGAGTAGGCTCATAATCTCACGCATGTCAAACTGCTTTCATTTGTAATGCGCCATCGGCACAGGTTGCTGTAAACTAATTACCAATGACCAGTAATACAAGCGGCTATAAACATAGCGTTTTTTGGTCGGTCCTAACAATGCCTCGGCAGGCTGATGCATCGCTCCTGCACCTGAAATAATGATGGTATTGCGGCCGAAAACAAACAAAACAAAGGTGTTTTTTTCTTCTTCGTGAAGGGAGATTGTGCATTCCCAACTCTTTCCACCTCAGCAAGGCGAACGCTGGAGTGAAGTGGAAGCTCCTCCAGTCCATTTTCAATTTGGCAGAGCGAACGCTGCACTCCAAGAAATGCCTGCGCGTCTACTTACCCGCAAAATACTCAAAGAGCCAATCTCTGCGATCTAGGAAATCAGCTCGGCGAATGATGAGTCGAAACATCTGTTTAGACCTGAACATTAAAGGCCGGTTCAAACATACAGCGAAGCGCTAAGTTAGCTCTACGTGAGCGCTCCAAGGAGCGCTCATGTCGCGCTTCCTAGCGCGTGATGTAGCGCTGGGATAGCGCTTCAGTAGTACTCTGTTATCGCTTCAGAAGCGCTATGTCAGCGCTCTGTTAGCGCTACAGAAGCGCTTTGTTAGCGCTCTCGCGCTCCTTGTGCCGTACTTGCTGCTGCAAAACAGCGCGTGCACGGCGATTCCTTTGTTGTTGTTTTTCCTTTGGTATTGAAAGAAGGGGAAGTAATAGAGCCGCTCTCCAAGCAAAGGGCCGGGCGATCCAGAGTCATGGACTCTGAGCGACTAATTGATTGGGTACCACCTCATCGCTTTCTATTTGGTATGCGTGATCCTGGTTTCAAAGACACGCAGTTAAAAATCATCGCCTTCGAAAGAGCTCTGTGTCTCGGTTCCTCAGCCTGGGAACAAGGTTCGCCGGGTACCCGTCGGTACCTCGGTGGCGAAAGATTTCGCGCACCCAGAAGGCTCTTCTGGGCGTTAAGCCGTCCACACACATATGCACTAATCGCGTATCTAAGAGCATTTCTCGCATATTTATTTCAGCATCCCACATGTCCGCCTTGGTGCTGCTGATGCACACCCAACCACAGGAACCGGAACCGCAGTGCACGCGCTAATCCGCAGCACCGCGGTACAAGAAGCGCTACTGAAGCGCTAACACGGCGCTACAGAAGCGCTAATCGCGCGCTGTGTTAGAACTAAGTCACGCGCTAGGAAGCGCCACATGAGCGCTCCTTGGAGCGCTCACGTAGCGCTAACTTAGCGCTCCGCCGTATGTGTGAACAGGCCTTAACTCTGCGCTGTGGCCTTGCGCAATGCAAGCATGACGCTTTGCATTGCGTAATGCCACAGCGCAGACTTCATTTTTAGGTCTAAACGGATGTTCCGCCTCATCATTCGCTCAGCTGATTTCCTAGATCGCAGAGATTGGCTCTTTGACTGTTTGGCGGGTAAGCAGAGGCGCAGGCATTTCTTGTACACTCTAAAAAATGTATGTGCGTCTACTTTCACGCACAAACCTCGGAGAACCAATCAGCGCAACTTACGGAGGCAGCTCAGTGAATGACGATGCCGAAACGTATGTTTAGACCAAAAAATGCAGTCTGAGTGTGACGTTAAGCAATGCAAAACGTCACGCTTGCATTGCTTAATGTCACAACTCAGACTGCGTTTTTTGGTCTAAACATAGGTTACGTCGTGGTCATTCCCTGAGCTGCCTCCGTAAGTTGCGGTGATTGGCTCTCCGAGTGTTGTGCGGGAAAGCAAACTCACCGGCTTTTTTTAGGGTGGTAGTGGAGAGGAGGGCGTTCGCTCTGTCTAAAGTGCAAAAGGGGGGGGGGGGGGGAACTATCACTTTATACTTTTAGCCTGTCACCGACCATAGTTTGATTGGACACTTCTCCGGACCAATGTCGAGCGTCCCATCTGTGTACCACCCGCACACTCATGGTTCGCCATTTTGACGCGCGACGCGTCGGGACCTTTCTTGTCTTTCCGCCGAGCGCGTCTCGTCGTCTCGTTATAAACACGATTGCACTAATGGCGATGAGGGTGACGTCAGCGATGCGCGTCACGCATACCCGCTTGCTCACTTATCTTTCTCTTCGAGCTTCAACGGGTTCAACGGACGTTCGCGCATGTAATCTTAAGATAAGGGGCCCTTGTTATTAAAACAGGGCTAGCCCGTGTTATCGGTGCATTTTTGCGAACCGCACTTGACGCTCCCGGCTGATTTATGACCTTCGGTAACCGAAAGCGCCTCGCTTCGCCTCTTGTTTTCGCCTTCTTTTCCGATGTGGGTTTGTTCTTTTTTTTTTTTTTCCACTCGGCGATAGCCCTTATTGTTTATTTATCATCACGTTAATGATGATCAATGAATATAAATTATAAACGTAGTTTTGTTGTTTTTTGGGAAGGGGGGGGGCATTGCTTTAATGCGAATCTGTTTATTGCGGATCGAATTTATGCGCCCCTTTGTTTCGGGCTCGTGCCCTGAGAATAGTGCGGAAAATACCTGGTTGCTTCGTTCCGTGTTCGTGCGTCGTCATTGGGCAGTTTAATCCCAATAAATTTGCTGGGTATTACGAAACCGTTATGCAAGCGTCGGGAAAAATCACGTTGTCGTATCGCTACTAATTCTTTCCTTTGCGTGGAGTGCCCCTGGTTTCTTTCTAACTAACCTTTATTCTGAATGGGAGTATAATTCGCATTCTGTCTAAATGTTTTTTTTTTTCTAACCCAAATGAAAAAGAGGCAAATCTGTCTATCGAATGAACATACTTTTGAAGCAAATGGATTTCAATTTTGAAAACGAGGCGGATAATGACGAGGAACCGCATCCCTTAATTTCTCTTCATGGTGCGGTGTTGCCGAGTGCACGCATCTGTAGTCGAAATGCTTCCGTAATGGTTGGAATGCCCCGGGGAGAGTATTTCGCATGTGAACGAAACGGTGTTAGGCGTAAGGCGATTTCAAGCATGTTAAGGTTGTTGATTAGGGATTTGTGTGATGTGTTTTTGTACGACCCCAAACTCTGTGTAATGTGTTTTTGTACGACCCCAAACCCCAAACAAAAATGTGCTTAACTCTTCCTAAAATTTAGATTTAGAGGTTATGAATGACACTCAGCAAGTTTCTAATTGGAAATATGTGTTTTATTCTTACTAAATAAAACGTTATTTAGTGTATGTTAGTTAATTATTTCGATAATTAGTGTGCAATCCCTGACGTCCGACATGGCTAGAAATGTGTTCCCGTAAATAGCTTTTTTTTTCCATCAGCCACTGTATGTTAAAAAATTTGGGAAGTCTTCGCTGAAACACCCAGCATCAGTATACGCCAAATTGATGCTAAAGCGTGCCTACGCTTTTTTATCGTGCAGTGCACTGTTTCTTAAGCACCTACACTCTAAGAAATGCCTGCGCATGTACTTACCCGCAGAACACTCAAAGAGCCAATCTCTGCGATCTCCGAAATCAGCTCAGCGAATGATAAGGCGGAACATCTGTTTAGACCTCAAAAGTATGTCTGCGTTATGGCATTACGCAATGCAAGCATGAAGCTTTGCCTTGCGTAATGCCACAGCGCGGACTTCATTTTTAGGTCTAAACGGATGTTCCGCCTCACCATTCGCTGAGCTGATTTCGTAGATCGCAGAGATTGGCTCTTTGAGTGTTTTGCGGGTAAGTAGACACGCAGGCATTTCTTAGAGTGTACGCGGCCATCACCGGAATAACACTGTTCTTCTGTATTACAAAGAAATGACCGCAAGCACAAAGCTTGGTGTAGGACATTAAATCAGACTTATGCAAAAATCAGCATATTCTGGTTAGTTTTGTTCTTACGAAAGTTTCTATTGCTACGGCCGTTTTTAGTAGAGGAAGTGTCCCTGAAATGCGAGGTGTAATTAATTCCTTTTTGGATGCTTTCTCTAGTTTTGTAGATATCTTATCTCGAAGTTTTGTTTCGCGGTGGTCTACGGCGAAACCGAAACTACCCGCTCGAACATGATGGCAACTTTTTTTATCAGCTGCATGCACCTTAAAAAACGCCCGTGCGTCTACTTTCCCCGCACAGCATTCAGAGAGCCAATCAGCGCAACTTACAGGGACAGCTCAGCGAATGACGATGCCGAAACATACGTTTAGACCAAAAAACGAAGACTGAGTTGTGACATTAAGCAATGCAAGCGTGACGTTTTGCATTGCTTAATGTCACAACTCGGACTGAATTTTTGGCCCAAACATATGTTTTGGCATCGTCATTCGCTGAATTGCCTCCGTAATTGCGATAATTGGCTCTCTTTGTGTTGTGCGGGAAAGTAAACGTACGTTTTTTGTTTTTTTTTAGAGTGTGGTTGTCCTGTGACGCAAAGTTCGTGCCGAGGTACCGCAAAACGTAGGACTGACCTAGTCGCAACAGCAGTTCCTATTCGATCAGTCCAGTCAAGTATACTGCTTTTGGTCTTGTAGATAGTAAACATATGTAGGAAATATTAACACATTCATAAAGTTGCCCACCGAATAGCGAGTTCACCACAATGAACGCAGACTCAGAACGAACTCCCCCCCCCCCCCCCCCCCCCCCCACACACACACACACTTATCTTCTGAGAAGAACGACAATCTCGGTGTTGTGCAATGCACGTCGCAGAAGCGTCGTGGAAGCTAATCGTAAAGCCGGGGTCACACGGCTCACACCATCATACAAAAGACGGTCTGCAAACACGAGCCACCGCAATATCCGTGGTTCGAATGCAGCGTGCCAAGTTTTCTCATTGAACTCGTTTCCGTGCGGCATTCGAAGTACGAATCTCGCGGTGACTCGCGTTCGAATCTGTATGCAGGCTGTCTTTTTGTATAATGTATAAGCAATGTGATCCCGGCTTAAGTTGGCGCAGAGCAGGAACGGACTCCACTATTGCTGCCAGTGAATGGCACCTTCGGCGCCACGAAGCGCTTAAGCGAGCAAGTAGTCAATAATGTCGGTGCACGATCGCTGAGGAGCGCTTACAAACTAGTGCCGCTAAAACATAACATAGCAAGCAGAAATCGTCCGCAGGGATGGCTGAAAACGTAGCAGAAGAACACGGCGAAAGAATTGGCCCGTGCGAACAAGCAACCTCCTTGAAAACGAAGATGGCATCAGGGCACAAGGTTGCTTGACAAAGCGGCAACCCGCTGAATGCCCTCTGAGAAGCTGGTGGTAGTACGTTTAATGTTGGCTTCAGAGTGGACCGCGGTTTTCCATTCGTGTAATATTATACAGTTCTCGTATGTAGTCTCCGTAAATCCGTATCAATAATTGATTTTGGTTCGACTTTTTGACGGGATAATTTATTGCTCAGTGCACGTGCAGCACGCGCGTGGGGCTTGCTCACTCGAAAAGAACCATGGTGGCACTCAGATGCCCTGCCTGCAACTGTGTACACCTTTTTCCTTACGCACTGTACACACTGTAGCAGAAAGACAGGAGCTTCTTGCTTGACGCATACGTCACCGTTCAAATGCATAAAACTAAAACCTTACAAAACCAAAACCAGCCCAGTGCGACTTACCGATTCCGGGAGGGAAGATTGTCTAGAAACCCGCGAAAGACGACAAGTCAATGGACCCACTAAACACGTGACGGGAAACGCAAGTCGAGCAACCAAAGTGTCCGATGCAACCGCGGTTCGCCGTGTGGACGGCTTTAAAGCCATCCTTCGAGTGGTAGCCGTAGCCGCAGCAGTTTGATCTTTCCGGTGATGGTCGAAACAATTATTACTATTAAAAGATTACACTTCTTAATGAGGCTATATAATAATATTATAATTATACAACAACCGACTAAATGATCTGGCACTGTTGCACCGACTAGCGGCTGGTAGAGTCCCTTGATCGGCCGCGAAACGGCTCTAGGGACCACTTTTTACGTTTTATGCCGCCACGTCTCTGCTCGTGTGGACGAGTCCGTGCAAATGCAAGCTTGACAAAGCTACGCTCATGCGCACGCTTCACGTGTTTGCACACATGGGGCACCGGTCACGGTGCCACGCTCACAATGAACCTTTTGCCGAATTACCCAAGCATCAAAATAATGCCGGTAACGTAGGTACACGCGCTGCGCGTGCTGGCGTCTTCAGCTTCGCACGAGCGTTCCACGCACGCTTTATTTTTGTTATTTAGTTCGAATCTTTTCTATAGGGGGAATTCACTGGACGGCACATTCGAGGACGATGTTACGAGCGCATACTCAGAACGAGCTCATATTAATAGGCTGCTGAGAACTTCAATGTGTATGGTGCGGAAGGCACGTTGCAAAAGAATCGCGGAAGCTCGCCGTGAGCACGCGCTCAACAGTCGCGGACACAGCTATGGCCGCCAGTGAATACTCCCTATAGCGAAGGCGAGCACGTGCAGCGCGTGTACCTACATTGCCAACATTCTCTTTGATGCTTGGGTAATTTAGCGAAAGGTCTATCGTCTGCTTACTGTACTCGATCGCGGACAGCAACGAAAATGTTTTCGTTTTGGTGAGTTAATTACACTGAGGCCTTTTTTGTTTAGACAAGTTTCACATCGGGTGACACCTGGATGAGACACCGAGGCCGTCGTTTCGAACGAGAGTCAAATTTATTTCGCTCAAGGTCACTCTCTACCCGTGAAGTACCAAATCCAATCCCGATTAACCCCTGCCTGGCAGGCTGGCCAACACCACCTAGTCAAAAGGCCTCCGCATGGTTTCCTCTTCCTCTATGAAACGTCATCACAGTCGGATCGCGCTCGGTCGGCTATTGGACCCGAGCCCGACCTTCGACGCGCTGATTGGCCACGAGCCGCAGCCGAACACTGACGCAGCACTCGTACCCAATCTCTCGCCTCGATCGATCTGACTATGATGACGCGTGTGGAGGCCTTCTGTCTAGGTGGTGTTGGGCTGGCACACATTTGTGTTATGTCTACAGCTTTCGCATCGCGCCTCAGTTACGAACTACACCCGTCCTGCAACAGTAATTCAGCACACAGGTTGACAGGCTTGAGCCGCATACCTTGGGGCTCGATGACACATCACCGCATAAATAGATTCTTGTTTGCGTTTTCAGCCCTAGACGTGTTTTCTTTTAATCATTTTTGTTTTCGTCATCTTCAGATAGGTACAGCATTTTGCATCTCATTCGCGCGGCGAAACCTATCGAACATGCACATCTGATTTGCACTTAGGGAATTTCTACCGCGCTATGAGGTTTTCGAGTCGTGTATAGAGGTGTGTCTGATATTGTTCGTACTTTGATGCACATACCCCTTCGTCGCTGAGAGATGTCTCATCTTTAAAACTTCCAGGTGCTTTAAGGTTTAGCTGCGTTTGCCAGCGTGTCACCCGCGACATCGTGAGTTCATTGTGTTAGAGCAGTACAACGCACCGATGCAGGCACCATCACGACGCCCCCCCCCCCCCCCCCCCTCCCCCCCCCTGCAAAAGTCCAGAGTAAAACCTCGGAACTTGAGCGCGCCAAGCGACCAGTAATATATTAACGTCTCGCATTCAATTCCCAGGAAGCCATGTCCCCGTACTGGGCGTTACTCGAGAGTGTGACTCCAAGTCACGAGTTACAAGACGGCTTGATCACGATCCCGGCTCGGAATGGCTCCACTCCTAGGACTATTACCCTCACCGCTAGAGCGCACACGCGCGCCCGCGCACGCACGCACGCACATGCGCACAAAACCTGATGGCGCCTTCGAGGAGAATACATTTGAAATAAACGACGAACTCCATACAATAGTTCGCGACCAGCGAGGAAAGCGTTCAACGTCCGGCGGGGGATCTATTATGAAAGCCACGCCATCGGACTCTTTGTGTTTCGTGGTCGGGCATCAACTTCTGAACTCCACCACACACAAGATCCACGGCTGCTCCTTTCTCCGCTGATGGCGAGCGGGTGGCGACATGAGCAAGCTGCTTGAGGAAAAAAAAAAAAAAGACTTTGCAAATTCAAACGACCGCGAGCCGGTGGTGTGTGTGTGTGCGCGCGAGCAGTAATGTACTCGTTCTCTCCTTCCTCTTCCATTCTCTCTCATTGTATCCCTTTTTACTCCGGGACTGCGCTTGCACTTGGAAAACATCATCCTCGGCAGCGGCACCAGCAGCAGCGGAGGCGGCGGCACCAACAACTCGGAACAGCATCAACAGCGAAGAAGGCGGGGACTTAGCTTTCTTTACTTTTGTCGTTCTTGCCCGCTCACGTAACTGCGCATATCCATGGCGGACTTTGGAGGGAGGTAATAACAGTGTGAGCGTCTTCCCTTGGCGTCTTCCTTTGCGAGCGTCGTGTGGCTGGCGGGTCTTTTGTTCGGAAACAGAATTGCGAGGGGTACGACTCGCCGCGAATGACTGTAATTTGGTTTCCGTTCGTACCAGTCTCTTATATTTTTTTTTTCCCCAGCTCACTTTGTTTTTTTTTGTCTTTCTTTTTTTAGACTTGCTTTTTCTACCTCTCTATCGGCATTGCATTTTTCATTGGCTGCGTTTTCTTTCTTTTTTTTTCTCTCTCTCTCTCTCTTCAGGACGTTAGGGTCTGAGTATATATCGTCGTGCCGGTTTCTCTCTCCGGCTTCTCTCGAAGGTGCCTCTGCGCGCCTCCTCCGCTTGGGCTTGGCTTGGCTTTACTGCGCTTGACTTGGCGCCGGGTTGAACTGGCTTTTGGTCGGGGCGTTGCCGGCTGAGCCGGTTTGCGGGATGGGCCAACGTCGAGGTTCCGTGCCGCTGCCTTAGCAGAAGACGGGCGACCGCTCTGACAATGACGGATTCGTGGATACGTCGAAGTGCTGGATTCAAGCGGTCCCTAACCTTGCCTCCATCGATTGTGTTGGAGCACTCTAGCTTTAGTTCAGCACTTACAGCGGTTTTCCACGCTTACGTTGTTTTTCTTTTTTTTTTTTTTGTCATGTCTGTTCGCTTGTAGACTACGCGATTATCAGCGCATGTTTCGTTGTTATGTTTATTTTTTAAATAAGAATTAAGATTTAGTTATCATTTTATTGTGTGTTTGTGTTGTTTTTCAAGCCTCCAGGTTGACAGGTAATGTATTTCGGGTTTCGTATTTTATTTATGCGTACTAATATATAATTCCTAAAATACGTTTGCTTGTTTCACGTTATATTAGATATCAGGTACAGTTTCTCGGTCCTTACTTGTCATAAAGCTTGGTTTTCTTTGCAGAGCAGCTTGTAAAGCCTCCTGAATTGCGAGGGGTACGACTCGCCATAACCCATTTTACTTTCCAACTAAACGTCTTACTTCCAAGATAAAATACACAAGAAATGCAACTAACAATTACATCTTGTTGGAACGAGTTCCAGTGCGGAGCAAAGCTGGCCAAGAATGTTTTTTTCCTTTTTTCTTTTATTTTTTTTTTTTGGGGGGGGGGGGGGGGCGAGCGCATTTTTCAGAACTGATTAACTTCGGTCGTTCAACCACATTTTGTATGCAGACACAATTAGCCATGTCTGCCAAGGATGTAACAACTACGGCTATCCTACTAGGCCCGCGAAAATCGTCATTCAAATGTCTCGCTACTAAGGCACTGGTGCGGTTTATTCGAGCGGCTGTTCTGAATAAGCAGCTTTTAGAAAAGTCTAGGTTTGTTTCCTTCTCTCCCTGGATTTCGTTTTATATATTGATTTTCCTTCCTTCAATACGACAAGGCAGACGGGTGTGATGAGCAATGTTGCCTTCTTCATTTTGTTTTTAATTCCACTTGAATGTATATTTCTTTCCGTATCCATATCTATGAAACACGGGAATTTAGAATGTAGGCCGACAGTCACAACCATACTTATCCGGAACAAATGCAGAAGCTACTCTAAGCGTATTTTTCTCTTTTTCTATTGGCTCGTGCATGCTTTTGCATTAGTGTCCATTTATTTTTCTTCTGTGTGTCCCTTTACATTTAGCAATATTTGCGGTTCACACAGATATGCCTCTCGTGGTAATATACTTCTTTCCTGCATTCAAATTCACTTCGCGCTTCTGATAAGTACGATTGGGACTGTACAAGTCAGTGATCGTATGCCTATACGGTTATACCTAAAAAAAAAAAAGATTACCTGAGTACTCTGCGAGTCAACAGTGTGCATTTATAGAGCAGAGACCAGAACATTGGCTCTGCAACAACAATTTCTTACAATTGGTGCTCGTCGTGCTGTGCGAAACGCCGTACGCATTGGGAGTTTTTAGGAAGTAGACACAGAGATTAACATCTTGTACATTATAAGACCCCTCACTGACGAAATAAAGTTTCACTGTACATGCAAGTGAAGCCGAAGCTACAAGCACGAGCATATTGCCCTGAACGATGATTGCACTGCACGTCCGCGCGTGCTTGGCAGGGACGCTCAAAGCCAGGAGCACGCTCTTGTAGCTTCTGCTATGCTCACACTTAAAGTGAAAGAGTATAGCGGGGACGCTTTAGCTCGAATCAAATACTCAATACTCAAAACGTGACAACGCCACTTGTAATGAATTACGAGAAAGAGAGAGAGAGAAACAGGCGAACAGGTTGGGCGCAACCTCAGCGGGGGCCGCTTCGTCAACCGCCCCAAAATCACGAGCTAAATTGCCAGTCGACTTTCGATCAGAGGAGCCGCCGAACAGCCGAGTAGACCCAGTGACGTCCTTTCGCTTCGCAAAGCGTGCGCTCCGCCCTCCTCCTTCTCTTGACTGGCCTTCGCCGGATGAACACAGA
Organism: Ixodes scapularis; assembly: GCF_016920785.2. Classification (NCBI taxonomy): domain Eukaryota; kingdom Metazoa; phylum Arthropoda; class Arachnida; order Ixodida; family Ixodidae; genus Ixodes; species Ixodes scapularis. Next base: position 11,581,942 of record NW_024609884.1, read on the forward strand.
GGTGAACGAAGAAAACACGGGTTTGCCGGGGATAAGTAGGCGACTGAAAATCGCCTCCCAAAACCGGTTGCCGGCATCCCTTACTCGCTCTGTTCGTTTCTTCGTCGATGTTGTTTAATTCTCCAGTCGGTCATTTTGTACGTTATGAGCCCCCCCCCCCCCCCCCCCCCACCCCCCCACCCCCCAACCACCTCTCTCTCTCTCTCTCCCGTCTGATTCTCTCTTGGCCTCTTGGAATTATCTCTCGCCGCGGCCCTTCCTCGTGCTTTGAATCTCCGGATCCCTTTCCATCGTTCCCTCTTTTGTGCTGCTTCGGCCAGCGCGAGCTCTCATCTCTCGTTCGTGAACCTCTAGGCCGCGATAGGCATCGGAATTCGGGGAGTGGGGAAGAGGGAGATGGAAAAGAGATGAGGAAGAGGGAGAGGAGAATGGCTCCGCGCTCTCGCTGCGGTGCCCGCCCGAAAGAAAGATCTTTTCGCCTCTTTTCTTTCGTCTTGTGTCGCTCTGCACTGAAGTTCATCACCCCACGACGCTGTGAATAGAAAAATGGGCTCCTTTTGTCGAAAGCTCTCTTCTTTCGTGCCGCCCGGTTTCTGCGGATATTAAAGCGGGGGAGGGCAGAAACGTCGTCGCGGAAGATTCGGCAGTGCCCTTAGCTATCTTGGTTTGTTCCATTGCCACGTACTTCCTTCTTCGGCACCGTTTATCTGCCTCGTTTCAGGTGGCCTTGCCTTTGACCCGCGATTTTTATTTTTTAAGTTTATTATTATTGTGTGTGTGTGTGTGTGTTTTTTTTTTTTTTTTCTTTTGTCCCCTTTTGAAGTTCAAATTTTGCTTCTTGGCCCATTCATTTGCTACTCGGCCAGTTTCGGGGCACGCTGCATAAAATTGTCGTCGCCCGTCGAGGCCAAAAAGGCTGTACTTCAACGAAGTATGATATTGCAGGAACCGTCTAAAGGAAGTTCATATGTGTTTAGTCGTGGCATTCTGCGTTCCGCAGTGCCCTGTTGTGCCCAGTTTTTCCCGAAAAAAAAAAAAAAAGCCATGTTACGTGACGAGGTCATAATGATGTCAGTCTTTCCTGCGCACCAACGTTTAAAAGAAAGCAAAAATGTTTCTTCTGAGAAGTGGAGATTCAAATTAGACCGCATTTAGAGCGCCTTTAGACAGCCTTTAAACTTCTGAGATGTGGAAATTCAGAGTAGACCGCCTTTAGACAGCCTTTATAGTAGAGAAGTAGAAAATTCAGATTAGACAGCCCGAACCACGTCCCGCAATTATCAAGGTGAAATTTTCCTTGAACATTTTCCCCTTGAATTAGGTGGATTGAAACGCGCGTCCTTAGAAGTTTGCTTTTAGCGTTTGAAACGTATACGGCTTGATAAGATAACATATATCTAATCTAAAATGCCCCTACATATTTCTTGATTCTCCACATAAAGCGGAAAATTAGTAATGCTCCGCAAGAAAACGGACTCTTTTTACTAAAAAAAAAAAAAAAAAAAAATGAAGCCCGTGCGTTCACGTTTTCGCGCAACTCTCGGAGAGCCAATCGCTGTGATCTACGAAATCAGCTCAGCGAATGATGAGGCAGAACGTCCGTTTAGACATAAAAATGAAGTCTACGTTGTGGCATTACGCAATGCAAAGCGTCATGTTTGCATTGCGTAATGCCACAGCGCCTACTTCATTTTGAGGTCTAAACGGATATTCCGCCTCATCATTCGCTGAGCTGATTTTGTAGATCGCAGAGATTGGCTCGTTGAGTGTTTTGCATGTAAGTAGACGCGCAAGCATTTCTTAGAGTGTACGGTTCTTGAGGTGAAAACGAGTAAAGGAATTCCGTCATTTCGCCTCGAAAGGCAAGTAAGTAGCTTTCAAGTTTTGCATTGCGCCTGGCCTACCAAAGCGACTATTTTTACTTCGCTTATAAATTGTGCGTCATGACGCTCACCTACCTTACCCGTGGATTCTATGTGAAAAAGAAATTAAAAAGAAATAATAAGAACAGTAAAGCTAGAAGGATTGTGTATTTATTTTGTTGATTTTTTAGTTATCCCAGTCACTTATTACCGCACATCGACAGACGCTGACAAATGCTTGTATTGGACCTTGGCTCGTGCATAATGGAACACTAGAACACCGCTTTCATGGTCGCGTCTTCTGAGCGTTGCAGACGTTTTTAGATAGGGCCGGAATAGCAGATGGACGGAGGCGAAATTGGACACCGACGCCCAGCTTTCGTGTCCGCGTCTGACGGCCATTGCAGACGACGATAGACGGTGGTGAAGTAGCAGACGATGCCGGAGGCTGACGCGCGTCGGCTCGCACGACTCAGGTGGTGTCAGACGCCAGACTAGACGTACAGGATGTCGCGAAAGGTAGACACTACGCTTGCTAACGTGTTCGGTCGAGCAGCCAAGCCATATCCGGTAGTAATGGGCTGGCTTGTAGTGATTGTGGGCGGGGCTTAGAGAGGGCTATGATATCCACCTAAATTGCGTCTAAAGACGTAAATAGTGCACAATGTTTTTTTCATGCCAAAATTGTTTTAAAAAAATACGTGTCCCAAATAAGCTTTCTATTCTTTCCTTCTTACAGTGTCCTTTTAAGCTGCCTAGTCGCTATACGCCAAGACACTGAGAGAGAGGAGGAGACGAGAGGGACGTCAGAACGCCGAACTCTGATCGGATTGATTAGTGGAAAGTGCACTCGTCCAAACGCGTTCCAATGCGAGAGCCAAACGCCGGACGCCGGCGTTCTGCGTTCGAACGCATTTGACGACTGCAGTGCAGACAAAGGCTGCTAGCTTTAGGTCTACACCCGCTAATCATTCCAATCAGAGTTCGGCGTTCTGACGTCCCTCTTTTCTCCCCCTCTCCCTCAGGTTCTTGGCGCCTCGAACGCATAGGCCCGGAATACCAGCGTGCCATTCTACGTGTCGTTCCTTGCAATGCCAGAACGCTTGAATTAGGTGCAATGTACAATTATCCTCACACTCTCAGAAGTGAAATGCACCGGAGACCCCAACTCTTGGTTCTGCTTTTATCGATTCAAGTGCAGATGGCCAGCATACAGTGGTTACACCGGTTTGCCGCCGTGATACCGCTGTCGTATACGGGCACATTAAAGCCCGGTTCAGACAGTTGCGTTTGACTGCGTTGCGGCTGCGAGAAACCAGGGCATCGCTGCTGCTTATATCGCGTGCCAAGATGATTCCTTGAATTGAATTCCACGCTTCATACGAAGTACAGATGTGCCGGTGACTCGTTTTCGGTTCTCGACGCAACGCAGTCAAACGAACTCAAACGCAAGTGTCTGAACCGGCCTTAAAGGCCTTTAGAGCGAACTCATTTAAAGAATCGGCGAATTGGCTCGCGATCTCGCGCTTATCGGCGTGCGCTAGTTCGCCGAACCTTTAAAGCAGTTCGTTCTGAAGGCCTTTAACGTGCCCGTTTGGACAGCGGTATAACTGCATGTCTGTCGGAGTGCTGCACGTATTAGCGGCGAGATGTTTCGGTGGCGCCCTCGTTCGGTTACCTTTCGTGACCTCATTACCTTGTGAACAACAAGTTCGATGGCGTTTGTAATTGGCACGGTGTAAGCCTGAAATCACAGCGCTCTCAAAGCAACGCTGCCAACACCGTCAACATTGCAGTTCTTACATTGCTCTTATTTCCGTCGATGAGACATCCTTTGCTGACGTCATAGTCAGCATTCGGCCAATTGTGGTGGGCCGACCACAGCGACCGCTTTCGTTCGCTCACCTCGCCAATACCGCGCGCCGTCTTCGGTAACTCAGTTGATGAATGACTGGTGCTGCGAGCACATGGCGGGACAGCAGTAACGCCGACATTTCTGAGTGCGCAGTGTCCACTTGGTGAAAGGTACCGATTCTCTTACTGCTAGGGCTGCTGCTGATAAGATCACATATGCAATATCGACGTGATCGCCTATTCTCCGCACGAATCGTTTGACTATGGCGCCTTTTATATTCAAAGAATTTGGCTACTGCGCATCTTATATATTCAAAGCATTTGACTATTGTGCACCATATATTTATGTCTACCCATGCCTACACAAACACCTTTATTGAGGTCATCTCGGGAGTGGTTCCAGAAGTGAGCATTGTTGCGCAGCTGGAGACGCGAGGCAAATGGTGTCTGTAGACGAACAATTGTTCAACGAACGAGCCGCCCGCTGCATTTGCGCGTGCTACGTTTTGAATTTTGAATTGTTGCTGTGCAAAGAATAAAAGATTTAATGACAATTCCTTTTTTTTTTTTTTGTCAAAAGAGCATCGTGTATTCTTCTCCCACCTCTTACCTATTTACATTTTTTTTTTCTGCTACAGCCTCAGCTCAGCTGCGGTATGTCCCCATTTCTGAATACGATGAAAGAATCCGTATAAGGTGGGTCTAGAAAGTAGTAAATGGTACGCGTGGCTCACAAGCTTGCAACACTTCAACACCGCGCCTCCGAAAACACCCAAGGCGTACTATCGCGGACACTGTGAGTTATATAACGCGGCAGCCGTGGCCGTTCCGTACACCCAGCGCCACATAGCAAGCGCACTCCGAAACATCGCGCATACCCTGCCTACAATGTGCGGCGGAATTACTAAGTTCCGATCACTCTCTCTCTCTCTCTCTCTCTCTCTCTCTCTCTCTCTGTCGTCTGCTCGGCGCAAAGTAGAAGCTGCCTCAGCACTTGCCAATGTTTTGCTTCAGAGGCTATTGTGGGTGTCTCCTTCGGTACGGAGATTCTCTGACGCACGGAAACGAGCCAGCCAAACAACCAACGAGGGGAACATACCGAGCTAAGCAAAATGGTTGCCGATGATTGCGTACATAGTATCTCGCTAGATTACTATAATTGATCAGACAGATGCCTGCTCGTGGCTTTCTCTTGTGTCAGAATTGCAGTGCTAATTGTGCTGAGCTCGGTATGTCCACTTCGTTCGATGTTGGACTGACTCGTGTTTCCATGAGTCAGGGAACCTCCGTATCGAAAGAGGCACCCCAAAAAAGCCTGTGAAGCAAACATCGGCAAGTGCTGTGGCGGCATCTGATTTGCGCCTATAGCAGACGACAATGAGAGTGTTATCGTCACCCTGGAAGAGTAATTCCGCCCTACAGGGTAGGTGGGGTAGCATCTGATTGGACAGCGAGTTTTATAAGGCATTGACGCGTTATAAAATGGAAGAAAAAAAAAACTAACCTTGGATCCGGTTTGTGCGATTAAGTTCTTGTACTAACTTAACTAAAACGCAGCAATTATTTACGAAGAATTAGAACCGGCTTACCAAGAGCATGCCGTATTGAGATTACACGTCTTGAAAAGGCATAAAGCTATTTGGGTAGCCAGAAATGCCTGAAAGACGAATATTGCTCTGGAAAACCAATACACATTAAAATCGCTAAAACTGGGACCAAAGTAAGGGCTCTCGTGGGGCCTGATAGACGTTGACACTCAGAATAATCGGTAATGAATTGAGTTTGAATAGTGAAACTGTTCATGACACATTGACCAAGAAATTGGGCGTGCGGAAACTTCGTGAAAAGCAGGCGCCGAAAATCCGCACCAACGAACAAATGTAACATAACAGGCGTGTACCCTGTATTTTCGCGACTGATCCATAGTCCAATCAACAAAGTTGGGAGTGGTACACGAGCAACTTACTGCGACCAACGATAACAATAATAAGCACGTCAAAAAATATACACATTTGTTTTCTGGACATTCCGGGCTTTGTTCATAAAGAAATTATTGTTCCGAGGACGAGCAGTTAATCGGCAGTACTATTGTGAGGTTTTCTAATGTCGAAAGAAAATAGAGTTAATCGTGTCTGGCCGGATATTTTGAACTTTGGGATGCCGCATCACGACATCGCTTTCTGCACTTCCATCTTGCTGACCCAACACTCTAAGAAAAGGGGGAGCGGTATTTAGTCCTTCCGGGGACCAAGTGCGCTAACGCCACCATTAGTCCCACGTGGAACTAACGGGGAGGGGAGCAACTTTTGCGTCCCTCCCCTTAGTTCCTCAGAGTTGATCCTCCAGGACTCACCCTTGCACTATCGCATTTAGGCAACTGGGACTAAATGTTGCGCCCGTACCTTATTTATTACAAAATTGTGCCCTTACAGACCCAGGTGGTGCTAGTCAACGTCAAATTCAAGACTGGTACGTAAAACATTTACAATCGCTGAGATAGATCTGTTTCACGCTCATTACATTCACATTTGAACAGTGCTTATAGCACATTTGCACGCGTATTATACATTTAACATAGACGAGGAATTATAGCACAGACGACACACGCGCACAACGCACACGCGACGACACGCTGATCCAATCGCCTCCTTAAAGGGTACCCGTGCGCCTCTTATAATAATAATTTGAAAGAAGTCGTTTGGTCAGTGACCATCCCTTGGTGTTACAAGCCATGGATGTTTTGAACACTTAATTTGTGCTCAATATTAAAGTGCATTCTCTCTCTCTCTCTCTCTCTCTCGATCGGGAACGATGTTACAAATATAGTGCTGCTTTCGCACCAATATTATCCTCTAGTATTGTTCTTAACATTCCAAGGAATGTATATCTTACTACAATGTAACGGTACACAGTAATTATTTACGAAAGTCTATAAAACAGGTCCCCATAGGCTCCCAGCAGCCATATACTCGCTTCCGAGCTTAGACTGCCCCACTTTGCGCAGGCGCGTCTCCGTGGCAACCGCATCGTCTCTTATGAAAGAAAAAAACATATATTTTAAAGAATACAAAATAAAAGAAAACAGAAAGATCTTTTTTTTTTTTGTCTTTGGAAACATTTTTACTACGTGCTACGTGGCTATTTTTATCATAGCGAGATCAAAAGGAAAATATAAACACTTCCAAAACACGTTTTAAAAATCGCAAAGGGAAAGGAAGGACGCCAGGACAGGAGTCAAAAGCTGCATGGCCAGTGCATCAACGATGGCCGCGCTCGCGGCAGCGATGGTTTCCACGACGTGCTGGAACAGAGACTGTGATCATTATAAAATCAGCTCCAACCCTTAAACATGCCCCCTCCTACAATATTTGACGCTACGATTGTGTGTGGATACTTCCCCCTGCGTTTCGAAACAGTTAGTGCGTCGCTAACGCTGGCCATTGGCGATGCAGCCGACGCCGCCATCTTGTCCGCGCATTTGGGGGACTAAAAGATGCACCCTACCCTCTCTTAGTAGGACTATACGGCTGTTTTTTTTTCTCGCACACGCCTCTCGGTTAGTCCCGGTCAAGTGCAGTTAGTCCTCAGCATTTTCGCACGGCACCTAGCTCGAACCAGATGGTCTCTTCGGGGAACAAATGGGACTTCAGAGGACCAAATGCTGCCGTTAGTCCTTTGAGACCATCATTTTTCTTAGAATGAATGTTTGATAAACAAAAAATATAGTAAAGTGCTGCTTGAAATCCAATACTGGCCTGATACTCGCCTGTCCGTGTGAAATTCCGTTTCCCCAAGTTCGAAGTCTATCTGAAAGGTCGGCATCTTGGAACTGTCGACAACATCAAAGAGTTTCCAAGAGAAGTTGAAGAAACTTTTAGTTCACGACTTCCAGCACTGCTATTCGGAGTGGGCGCAGCGTCTCCGATTGTGCATGCCTTCCCTAGAGAACTAATTACAAGGGGATGATATTGATTTAGAGTTTAGTTAGTAATAAACAATTTCATTGCACCAGTCTCAATATTTTAGACCCACCGTAGTGCAGGTTGCCATAACGCTCCATAAGTATCGAGTGTATAAAATTTATAATTTTACTTTCAGAAACCAAAGGAGCGCTGTGAAACCCCAATAATTTACAAAAGCACGTTGCAATTTTTTTTTTTTTTAGTTGCGCAGTTTGAACTTTTTGAGTTGACCTTTTGCGAAACAATCCAGCAGGATTGTCGTCGCTCACTTCGACTTGTGTGGGACAAAACAGGCTTAAGGCTATTCCGTCAGACTCCGAGCACTAATAGACATACGTACCTATTCTTTTTGCCCGCCTCTTTCCGTACGCTCTGAGAGGGGCCAGAAAACGATTTCCAGACCGCACGACGGTCGGACCATTCCGCGAACCCGCGTCCGCTCCCACCCTTTATGCTTGTCGCCGTTTTTCGTCTAATGGTCCCGGTGCATCGATTCCGGGGCAAAACCGTGCGTGACCGGTACCACTCGACATGGGACCTGGGTTGTTGTTTTGCTCAAGACTAAACTCAGTCCCGGCGTCACGGACTTTCAATCGGGAACTACCTTCCGGCTAGACATGCGTGCGGGCGCAGCTGTCTGTCCGCATGCGTGCGCGAGTGTGTGCGTGTGTCACTGCGTGAAGCCGTAGGTGGACGTTTCCATTGCCACTACACGACAAGCTGCACAAACCAATCAATGTTCTTTTGTTTATGTCTAGTATTTGCGGTATGTTTTTTTTTACCCTGTTTGTGGAATTGCAAGAGAAAAAACAAAAGAATATATATATATATATATATATATATAGGATAGAGCGTGGTGCGGTTTCCGGTTCGACATTCAGTCGCAACGTCGTCGTGTCGTGTGACTTGGACGTTTCGTTATCTCTCGCGACGAACACTTGCGTACATTATGGACGTGACGGGCTCGCTGAGGAAGGTATACGTAGACAAAGATACACTAGGGAGTCCAGTTCAAATTTTGAAGTGAATATTAATGTTTTAGCGAGTTTGATTCTTTTCTAATCTGTTTGACTTTAAAAGTCCGATCATGGCCCACGCTACGATCTGATGAAGCCAACCAAGCAGTGCGAAAATTGCATGGTCACTGCGCTCGTTCTCTTTGGGCTATCACAGACTAAAATATGGCGCACAGTGAATCGCACACAGGTTTGCACAGTTTCTTTGATATGCCACACAGGTCGCACATTCTTCTAAGACTTTTTTGTTTGTTTGTCTTTCTGCATAATTTTTTCCCCCTTGGAATCAGACGATCCCATTCGGCGAACAGAGAGGCGTCGCTCGGCGTCCGGAACAAGGAGAATTTCTCTTTGCAAGTGCTGTGTAACCCATGTTGCATCCCGGCACAAAACACCGCCCCTCTGCCTTTCTCTTCGCAGTATTTGACATCGTTATGAGTTCCTTGTCTCTTTGGCACAGCTATTGGCCACACAATATTGTTTCGCTTCGCACACAACGCAAAGCAAGAAGAAATAGTCAGACCAACACACCCCAAGCCAGCCTCGCTAAACTCTGGCCGACCGGCCTCCTGGCCCAACACCACCTAGACAGAAGGCCTCCACACGCGTCATCATAGTCAGATCGATCGAGGCGAGAGATTGGGCACGAGTGCTGCGTCAGTGTTCGGCTGCGGCTCGTGGCCAATCAGCGCGTCGAAGGTCGGGCTCGGGTCCAATAGCCGACCGAGCGCGATCCGACTGTGATGACGTTTCATAGAAGAAGAGGAAACCATGCGGAGGCCTTCTGTCTGGGTGGTGTTGCCTGGCCCCGCTGTGACTGGCAGCGCCACCCCAGGCCCCTACGGCGGAATTGGGCCACACAACACCCAGCTCCTATGGTGAGGCCGACGCGGTCGGCGCACCTCCCAGTTCTAGTACCTCCTACCAGAGGTGCTGGAAGACTGTTCCAGTCAGATGACGTTTTCGGTATGAAGGAGTGGATGTATGCTGACGTCTGACGATGAGGTATACCGACTTTAAAGGGGCGATACAACGAGTTTGGTACTTTTCGCAAATACCGCTTAGAACAAATCCCTGATTTTGATGACCCATAAAACACGCGTTTGTTTTACAAATTAAAAAAACAAAAAAAAACGAGCAGCGTTTACCCTTTCAACTCGCAGCCAGGACAAGCGTCCACTCCACGTGATCTGGAGCCGACTATATGCCGCCAATGTTGATCATAGCCACACGTTGGGGTTGGTAAAGCACAGGAAACGCGATGAGTTCCAGACGTTGTTATGGTGCGGCTGCTGTCGTAATTGCGGCGATTAGACACGGGCCGCTACCCGAATGCTTGTCGAGCTATGGATTATCACGAGCCAAAATCGAGTGCTCACGCAATGCTCGGCTCCAATCTATGAGCCGCATTAAAATATCGTCCCAAGTTTTGTGAAGGAGAGGTTGAAAGAAAACGCTCGCTCTTGTCCTTGAAATTACACTGAAACAAAGGAGTTTCTTGGTCAGTGGCGTTGCGTGCCAGTATACTTGGGTCCCACGAGTGTCAGTTAGCTCGTGTAAAGTGAAAAAAAAAAAAACATTCAAAGCGATTATTGTTGAACCCCCCCCCCCCCCCCCCCTTTTTAAGCTCTTTGCCTCCAGAAAACAAAGCTAGCGCAGGGACACAGCTTTCCGACGACGGACGAAACTCACCCACGTTCATAAAAATAATCCGTTGCTTAAAGACAAAAAAAAAAATATATATATATATATATATATATGTTCATATCGTGATTAAATGCGTTCGGCGTATGTCGCTGTAACTTATTGTGTCACGTTGTCTGATTTCATAGAAGAATCTTGCGGGGGGGGGGGGGGGGGGGGAGAGGGAAGGGGGACACCTCTATGAGCTGGTCCAGATCCAAAAGGTTTCAACGTGCTTTCTCTCTCATCGAATTTGGCGAGAATGTGATGAAACATTGAGTGCAAAGCATATCTTTCTTCTCGGAATAAATCAATTTGGTGTGTGTGTGTGGGGGGGGGGGGGGGGGGGGGGGACGGTTTGCGCGATTTTGAATTTCCAGTGTCGTGCCGAGTAACCAGTAACACTTTGCAGAGAAGAGTGACATTAGTTTTATAAAAAAAAGTGCCGACTCAGACAGATCGATCGTGCTTTAGCGGGTGTCGCGGAATACGCAAATCAGCGGTCAATTCTATTATTTTTCTGGTGGAACACGAGTAAGTACGCTATGTAAATAATGTGCCGACCGTTTGTTTTTTCGCCGGTCTCTTTTTGTCATATTTATTTTACTCCCCAGAAGGTGAAGCTTTATCTTGGCATGGGCATCTGTAGAGCTTGTTTTCAAACTTCGCTTTACTTGCATATCAAGTAAACTTTCATTTTAGGCCCCTCGGGTTTGCTGCAAAGCAAATGTCGTTCTGCCCTCGCTTGATTACGAAAGTGTTTACATAGTCAAGATGGATTTGTTCGTCCGCAAATTTTGCGTCGGCGAACGCCTTGTTTTCTTCTTTTTACCGGTTTTTTCTTTCCTATCTGCCGATCTTTAAAAGCAGGCTTTGTTTGTTTTCTTTGTGTCTTGTGTTTTGCTTTGGCTGTCCCGTATATTGCCCGCAAAATGGCCCTCGGCTTGTAATGAATGATAATAATGGCCATTTCGGCGGTCGGAAACATCGCGTATGGCTTCAAATCGGAACGGCGATTGCTTTGCAGTCGCCGCGGTGTTTTTTTTTTTGTTTTTGTTTTTTTGGATTTTGTCCGCTTTCCCCGTGCCTCGTCCCTTTCCAACTCCACTCGATTTTCCCGGCCTTGCCTTCCGTCGGTGCCTTTTTTATTTTTCCCCATCACAGCTTTCCGGAGAACTTTCCAACACGGCAACGGCAGCTTCGATTTTTTTTTTTTTTTTTTTTTGTCTAAGCATTTTTGGAAATTTTTTATTCCGAGTTTTTTTCTCTTCCTACATTCTACCCTTTCCCGAAAATATTGGAACGAAAGGAGAGGAAAAAAGGCGCGAGAACAAAGGTCCGATTGATTTCGGGTGCTGCCTTTCCGTTTTTGAATGTCTCCCCCTCCTTTATTCTGCCTCGTTGTCTCTTCCCATTCCTTTTTCCCCTCTCCCTATGCATTTTTTTTTTCGTTTCTCTACATCAATCTTCGCCTATGTATGTACAAGTATGGTTTTTATTTTCATGTTGTCGTCTGTTTTTCTCCTTCTTTTACGGCGTAGTCTACTTCTGATTTGTGAGCAAAGTTTCGCGATATATATCTTTTGTCTTTTTCTGATTTCGAAAGAGCCGTCGATTGTGTGCGAATGCTGGTGCGCTTGTTTCCGACCTGACTCTTGGACCGTGTCAAAATTGTGCAACTCTTCTGGGGCGGATGTTTATATCCTTCCCCGTCCTGCCAACTATAACGTAAAGCGCTGCCAGTGCAATCAAAATAATCTTGTTTCGTGTTCCTCTCTTTTTTATTCTTTTTCTTTTTTTGTGTGTCCTCTCTTTTTCTTTTTTTCTTTTTTTTTGGTTTGGGAGGGGGGGGGGGAGGGGGCTTATTGGTAAAGGTAGCAGAAAACTCCAAAAATCGATCGCAGGTAAAGCAGTCGGATGAAACGTTGCCCCATAACTTGTTTGCAGAGTCATGGTGAGCTGGTTCGCTTATTCACCCATGGGGCGACAATGAATGCGGAACAAAGCGGTTGAATATAATATTTTATGCTGCGGAACTTGTCGACTGAGGTAGAGGGGTGTAGAGTAGCTTTGGGGAAAGAAAGAAGGAAGTGCTGTGGACTCGCTCAAATCACGTCCTAGACGGGCTATCACATATTGGGCTGTAATTAAGTGCCAGGAAGAAGTTTACTCCACCCGAGTTTGGTCGCCATTTAAGAATCTTTAGGGGGCTTCAGGCTAATTTACTTTGATTCAGAATTGTATAGATTCATCAGCTTGGGGGTTAAGGGAACGTAAGAGGTCTCATGTATAATCCCTGTTGTTGTTTTTTTTTTTTAGTTATATTTTGATTTTACTTTTTATATGCACACAGAAGATTGTGAACGGTAGTCTTAAATAAACTTGGTTAGATAAAATCAAAACAAAGCACAATTTGTTTGTTTTATACGACGTCTACCCTAGATTTGAATATCGTACCACATTAGGAACTTTCACGAGGTGAGGAAATAGAAGGAAGTGTACAAACCGTGATCTAAGCCTAGAGTTGACTTTCGAGGCGGGAATACAAAATATTTTGTAATAGGATAAAGTTAACAGTGTTTTGTTTCTGATATTTATCTTTATATTGGCCACTTACATTGCTTCTTTTTGTTCATTTCGCGACTAATATTGAAGGTTTATCACACTAAACCCTAACAAAATGATTGTAAAAATGTAATACTGTATCACTAAAGCCTATTAGGAATGGGAAAAAAGGAATTCGGTTAAAATAATCTTGCATATCCCCGGTGTGGATGAGAAACCAAACACTATACCTGCCTCGGTGGTAGCACGCGAAACGTTTGTTATCAAAATGTCTCCAGTACTGCGCAGTATAGGAAAATTAAGAGCGAGAACGATTACGTAATGGCAAATGCGTAATGATAGAAACCACGCAGCTGCTCTTAGCTTCTTTTCTCTTTAATTTCTGATCACTTCCTTAATATTCTAAAGAAATTTTTCAGTACACTTGCCCATACATCCGTGTAAAAATAAAATTATTCTCGTGTCTTAAATTGGTTGACTGTACCTGTTGTCACCTCAAAAACCGTAGTAAAACAAGTCCGGTTCCTCGCGGAGTATTACTAATTTCCCTCTTTATGAGGATGATTAAGATAAATCTAGGTGCATTTTAGATTAGATAAATGTTTTCTTATCAAGACGTACACGTACCAAACACCATAAGCATCACTTTTTCCTCTGACAACAAAATCTCGTAAGAACTACTTCGCGCCGGGTAGAAACAATGCGCAAAACTTTCTTTTTCCTTGTGGTGCAAACGGGCATAGTTGCCTTGCTCGAGAACATAACCTAAGCATGTGCGCGGAAGCCTGTCAGAATAATTGAGCGGCGGCATGCAAGAACCAGGTGTGCGATGGGTGCGAATAATAAACCCTCGGTTTTCTAATTTGGCATCGGGAGACGGCAGGGGGTTGGAGAACTTCGACGAAGATGGGCGCCCGTTCAGAAACAATGGCGCCGCACATACAGCGATAGAACGCGTCAAGACACATCGCCGTGAGAACCAGGTCCATTTAGGCAGCTGGTTCCTGCATATGGCCCGACAATGATTACGAAAGAGCGGAGGGAGAATCGTGCTGATGTGCGGCGGCGCGGCGTGTGCCCGGCGGCTGCCGACCTCAGCGAGAGACGTGGAAGCGGAATCGGCTCGCCTTACCTCAGCTTTGGGCTGCCCGTATACGTTCGGCTACCACGCTTCGGCCGGGCTTCGGCTTTAGCCGACGCCGCGCGCAAGACAAATGGGGGCCAATTGGATTTCGAAGAGCGCGCAGCCGAGAAAACGGAACATTTTGCCGCGTCCGGTTTTTCCAAGCGTGTCCATTTTGCCCCCCTCAACCGCTCTCCTCCTGCCCCTCTGAGGGATTTCAACAGAAGCCGTGAAATAGAAATACGGGGGCGGTTTCCTCCCGCGCTCGCATCGGCATCTCTCTGCCTGGGCCGGGAGGGGAAGTCAACAAGCGAAAGGGAGAGGAATAGGAAGGGCGGAAGTTCGGGAGAGAAATCAGGCGTACACGGATTCGCTGCAGATCTACGAAATGGCGATAACAGCGGAAGGAAAGGGTGGGGCCCCCCCTTTTTTTTTTCTCGTCCGCTCCTGTCGATGTCGGCGGCGGTGGCTGTTCGGGCGCGGAGATTTCACCTCGCGATCGGGCTGCGGAAGCTACGCGCTATTTACCTTTTTTCTCGCGGCGTGCTCTCGCCCGCGCTTTCCGGGAGAGCGGGCGCCGAACGCTGAGCTGCGATGGCACTCACACCGCCCCCGTCTGTCGTCGCTGCTGTTTGCGTTGGGCTTGTACTGTTTCAGTTCTTGTTGCGTCGTTAAACAAATAGGAAATGATGTCGTAAAATAACAGGGAGGAAGGAACAGAAGCCCCCGAAACTTTTATTGCATCTCTATTCGTGTTTTGTCTGGTTAGAATACGAGCGCAGGGGGAATCCATATCTGCAGTTTGTCTGGGTCGTGGACGGTCGTCGGTCGTCTGCGGAAGTAGGTTAAATAAATGGGTGGGGAAAATAGCGATGTTTTAAAAACGATTTCACGCCGGGGGTTCTGACTAAGGTTTGTTCTGAGCAGCGCTTCCAGTGATGTGCGAGCGAATGCAGTGCTCTGTTGTGGCGTTTCCCCGCTGGTAGCTTTTGCAATCTTGAAATCGTACGTGCACATCGGAAGAGACGCGGGCTGGTTATACAAGGATGGGATCGCAGCGCATCAAATCGAGATGGTACGAGTGTGATGGTAGAATAAGGAGAAATAAAGGGGCTGGGTTCGTGTGATTGGCCCTCTCTCGATTAAACGCACTACGGCCGCGCATTCATATAAACATAGCCATGAAAGCGAACGGAACCACTCCTTTTGCAGTCGTGTGTGTGTAGCTTCGACATACTCGTGCGCGCGCACTCGCAAATGCATATGTCCGCACACACCTCTTGCTCACCGGAGCAAACAGTGTAGTCTTACGACACGAGGTGCAGTGGAGCCTATAGTTCCCTTTTAGCCCCGAGTTTCCGCGCGTTAGTATGCCTAACTAAAACTTGGAATAGGTTGTGGTAACTTTTAACTGATTATATAGAATTTTTTTTTTTTTGTCCTTCCCGAATATATTACATCGAAGCATCCCTTCTTGTCCGAGGAAGAACGCGTACCGTATTTTATGCTGATGAACAAACCAACCAGAAACAATAAGTCGATTTTGGGGACATATTGCTTTTACTTTCCAGCTTTTAAACCTTTTATTCTCATAAAAAAATTTCGGTTAAAATTATCGATAAATCTGTCTCTAAAAAAAAAACAATAAAAAAATTTCGAGGAAAGTTGGGGGACGGGGAGATGGGAAAAGGGAGGGGGGGGGGGGGGGGCGGCGTACCGCGTGAGATATATGCTGTCTTTTTAGTTTTACTTATCACCCTCAATCTGACGAAGTAAAGTTTGGAGTAAGGTTTGGGAAGATGTGCGAATGGCCGACTAATGGTGACTTCCACTCGTAGATCTGGAGCGCTTTCCAAAATCCGCGAGGGAGGCGAAATTCTGCTCCGTGGGACCAGCTCCGAATCGACGAGGGGAAGATAAACTTGCATTTTTGGAGCGACCTCCTCCACACCCCTCCCCACCCCTTCTCCCTCCGCCGTACAAAATGGCCGCTACTCGAACTTGACCAGCCCACCAACGCCTCAACCGGCTGATCTTTCCGACGACCAGTGACGACTGTCACTGCTTAGCTGCAGAAGTAACACGCGACACAAGCCGGGCGAGATTATACGTACCGCGGCGCCCATGTCACAAATAACGAAGACGTCCGTGTTCGACACCGTCACATACCTTTCGGCCGCCTCGAAGCGGCGGGGCACGGACAGCGATTGCCAGCGGTGGAGTTCAGATTTGTAGTACGACTTTAATAAACACAGAGGTAACAAACCATGACTTGCGCGGTCGTTGCCTAACCACTTCTTGCTTTATTTCACGGGAAAACGCCGACGGAATGCAGTGTAAAAAGGTAAACAATCACTGGCTGCAGAATGAATAGGCCTAACCTTGCGTCTGCCTCCGGCTTTTCTGTCGTTCCTTTTCTCGTTCTTCCTCTCGCGATCACAGAGTCAGCGCTTACGATTTGCCACGCTCCACATTCCCGGCTTTTTATCCCTGATCTACGCGAGGTAGAAGCGTTCGAGCCGTCACAATCCAGAGTAAACAACCGACACACCCGAACAGATCCAACTCCACGACCCGACCGGCCCGCCGATCTCTCCAACCTCGCCGCGCATGCGCACCGCCAAATTAGACGGAAATCACGTGGGCCGCTCTGTCAACCTCCGGAGAGATCTGTGAAATTCCGCAGAGCAAGTTCGGCGGAGTTTGGGGTGCTCCGTGGAGCGGGCGCTGCCAGAGATCTACGAGCGGAAGATGACCAACTTGAGCCAGATCTGCGAGCGGAATATGCGCGCTCCTAATGGAGCGCTTTTGGAGCGCTCGAGATCTGCGAGCGGAATGCGCCATAAGAGAGCACGCTCAGAATTTAAAAACGAATGATGGGGCACATTTGTCTCAACACCGCAGGAAATGTAAGTGCGAGCAGCGTCTTTCTGAGACAATGATTCTGGATAAGGGCAAGAGCCAGAAAGCGCGCGAGTCAATGGAAGCACACTTCATAAACAAAATTTAAAAATTTAAAATGGGGCGCACAACGCGTAAGTGAAATATCTATTGCACGTATAATGCTGAGATCAGATTTTCTAGAAGTTTTTGTGAATGGATGTTAAAGCGCTTGCGTGGGCGTGATGAAGGTGACAAGATATGTATTTCCTTTTTTTCTGCACTTTTCAAGTATAGTTGTGAGTGGTGCCTGTGTGTGTGTCTTTTTCCTTGTGTCCGATTTTTTTTTTCTCGCCCTGCACCATGCTTTATAAACTTTGGAAGTAAAAGAGCGAGAGCAAACCGCATGCTAACATACTTTGGACAAGATTAAACGAGCAAATACACCGGGTGGTCGAAAAGGAAGAATGCGTTGGCTTTTCTTAAAAATATTAGATCAGCGCGAAAGAGTGGCATGTGCCTCTTCATCTGGCTGTGCCGTCTGTGTTCGTATTTTCGAACACATGTACAGTGAAAAGCCTTTTTTTTTTAATTATGTTAATGATACGTAAATAAGCATAGTGCCATAAGCCACGTCCTAGTGCATCAAGTTCAGGCGTTGGTCCATAAAGCAAACATGAATAACTGTGATGTATAGTACGTTAAGAATAATTATGAGAACCGCATTACAAAATCATAGAAACTTAAAAAGTAAAAAAAAAAATTTAGTATTTAAGTGGAGAGTTGAGCTAGTTGGTGAGATAAACAATTTTTAAATTGGGAGTTCTTATCAGTGAGCACCAGCATTCACGTGTAACCTTTGCAACTAATTTCCGGTAGAACTGTATGGTCACGTCACAAAGTCAAGGACAAGAATAAAAGAAATAGCACCGTGCTGTCACAAGTATCTGGTTTTTTGTTTAATCTTGAAATTACGTTAAGTGTTTTTACATCAAAAATTACTGTAATGGGTAATAAAATTATTTATGAGATAGGACAACACAAGATAAATAATCCACTCTATTTATTATTTGACTACTCTTGCGATGCTACAATTTCACCCCCAAAATAAAATGAAATCAGTCGTGATGAATATTACCGCCCCTGATTAGCGAGTAACAAATGAAAGTAATCGTATTTTTGTCTTTAACAACGCGTACAAGTCTGATACATAAAACTCATTAACAGCTTTAGTAAATGCGTTTTTCGTTTTTGCAGATAAATTGTGGCAATTATTTTTGCCGGGCGTAATAGCCTTGGGAAGTTTAGCTTTTACTATCGTCTCCCGTTTCCAAATCTTTCTAGCACTTGTCCCTTAAAACACTAATAGACAGAAAACAAAAAAAAAAATTGAAGCAATGAAGCAAAAAGGTCGCGACTTCGAGGTGGACACTCAAGAGAGTGCGCTCCCCGACACAAAAAGGCTCGGACGAAACAAAGTATAGTGATGTGGCAGAAGCAGCAGCAGCAGCAGCAGCAGGGGATGGGACGCGGCGGGGCTCGGCGCGCGAGCAAGGCGGAGGAATTGCGGTTCCCGCCGCTGAAAGTGGTAAAAGCGTGAGTAAT
The DNA here is from genome assembly GCF_016920785.2 of Ixodes scapularis. Taxonomy (NCBI): domain Eukaryota; kingdom Metazoa; phylum Arthropoda; class Arachnida; order Ixodida; family Ixodidae; genus Ixodes; species Ixodes scapularis. Next base: position 11,600,492 of record NW_024609884.1, read on the forward strand.
GTATGCAGGAACGCCAGCTGCCACCGCTGCAGCTCAAGATGCAGCCGCGCTGGAGAATCCCAGGACCGGGTGAATCAATTCGCACGGGCATCTTTATGAAAAATGTGCCCTGCCGGTGTGAAAAGACGCGGCCTGGAATATGGCCCTCCTTCCCTGTTCCCCAAACCTCTTTCGAACCCCCCCTCTTCCCTGGAATATATATTCCGCTCTGCCATCATTCTTTCCTCGCTGCTCTACTTTGAGGAAGAAGAGGTGCCGAGGAAAGTGCGCGGGAGGAAGGTGAGAGGGAAAGGGGCACGAGGATGAAATGAAAAGAAATGGGAGAACTATGTTCCTGCGCGGAGCACATGACGGTAACACGACAGCCGCCGGTGCTGAGAGAACTGACGAGTGAGTAAAGTTATTTTTCTTTTTTTTGTTGTTGTTTTTAATGTTCCGATGGTTGCGGTTTTGGGACTTCGTTTGTTTGTTTTTTCGAATTTTGTTCGTTTCTCCTTTTGTTTTATGTTGCGTAGTCGTTGCCGGCTGTGTTGCATTTTCCTGCAATTATCATATAACGATTCATAGCTTGTTCGATCGCTTTGAAAACACGTGAACGTCAAGGGGATTTTGATCGCGCCATACACAAAATAAAAGTAAACGGGATGCTTTAAATTTTTTTTTCATAAGGTGCTTTTTTTATATGTTGCTTTCGTGTTTACTAAGCAACCTTTTTTTTTTTCTACGTGCCAGTCAACTCCGTTGCCATTTTAACGAATCGGGCTGTTCCACGCGCGTACATTTTCATTTCGTGTTTTTCTGCAGAGACGCTGCCCTTCATTTCAACATACGCAAATCGCACCTTGAAACACGGAAAACTGAAGAAACAAAGTGCAATATAAATGAAGTGTTCACACAAAGGAGCCTTTTCATATTTGCCACATTTGATTGTCCCGCGGAACTGAACCTAATTATATGATAAATATTGCGATATATCTGGAAGATCAATAGTGTTTTGTCACTCGAATTCTAATTGTTCCTTATACCTCTGCTTTTTTTTTCTTTTCTTTGCTGCTAACTTCTAAGTTACGGACAACAAGCGCACGTCGATACCAGCGAAGGATTTGGGATTTGAAAAGAGAGGCCCGACCCCTGCATTTCTTTCTCTCTACTTCGGAATTCCAATCAGAGATCCGATTGCTCCTGGCGCTTAAGAGCGGCCCAAGTCCAAAGTGTGGGCGGATTCTTCGACAAACGACAGCCCTTGATCAATAAGTTGGAGGAGAAAAACGCGTTTCCCAGCGAGCAGCCGCGTCGGAAATGTTCGGAGCAATCTGAAACAGCCCCTCGTCTCGTTCGGATCTCTTGGTCTGTCTTTCACCCTATTCCTTTTTATTTTCCCCAACGATTGAAACAGATTCGGTGAAATTCAATTGCATGTATTTAGCGATAGTACCTGAAGTATAAACGAAATCTATACTTTCAAACCACGGAACGCCTTTTTTGTCCCTGCGGCGGGTAGCTTCCTCACGTTGGTTTCAGACTTTTTGTGCATTTCGTTTAAATTTTGATTATATAGAGATGTATTTTTTTAGAAAAAACATATGAACACCGACGGTCATTTTTGTTTTTTCTTTTCTTCTTCTAAGAAATGAGAACTTTGTCTGGGTTTCAGTTTAATCTATATGCCGGGTGTTTCATTTTAATTCAAACAGATTTCTTACAAAACATTCGTAAAAGATGCACTGATACGGTTTGTGCAGGTGAGTTATATGGCCAAGGGGGCATCTAATAGGTGGCTAATCTTTGCGATAAGTAGAATAATTAACTAAACTTCCTTAATAAAATTTTTAATTAGTAAAATAATCGTACAGTTCCAATTAGAAGAATGCTGAGCATAATCAAAAACCACTGTATCAGTCAATCTTAGAACGACTTGAAGTTCGTGGGAAACTCGGTGTCGCACCAAAGTTACCACTCGGTACAGCAGTCGCAAAGCTAGCAGTGGCGGAACGCGATGAAAATCTAATCATTCGAGTTTTGCCACTGCCAGCTTTGCGCTTACAGCACGAGTGGTAACTTTGGTGCGCCCCTGAGTTTCCCACGAGCTTCAAGTCATTCTAAGATTGACTGATATAGTGGTTTTTGATTATGCTCAGCATGACTATTTTACTAATTAAAAAGGTAATTAGGGAAGTTTCGTTAATTATCCGACTTATCGCAAAGATTAGCCACCCACAGAATGTCCCCCTGGCCGTATAACGCACTTGCACAAACAGAATTAGTGCATCTTTTACGAATGTTTTGTAATAAATCTGTTCTAATGAAATTGGAACACCAGGTATAATAGATGTCCGTTCTCGTTACGCAAACGACCTACTCTTTCATACGCCTTAGCTCATAAGTATTTCAGGTCTGTGCGCCTTTCATAAACTCCTCTACTGAAACGGAAATAGTTTGAACGCGATGTATGCTTTTTTAGCACTTCGTAACTTAGTGTATCTTTAAAGATAGACTTGTACGCGTGTCACCAGAGTCTGTTTTCATTTTTACAGGTCGAGCCACTGAGGGCTGTCTATACTTCATGCGGACTTAAATTTGGTAAGTGTGAAAGCTTCGTTAAATTTCCAGCTTCGATACGGTGCGCACAAGAAAAAAAAAGAAAAGAAAACTTTATTTAGACGTGGTTTGTGCGAGGGAAAATATTTTTCTTCATCAACGAGAGCTTTCGTGTCTATTTTGCTGTATCGATATTATTATTACTTTACGACAGAAGTACGTCCTTATTATTTCTATCCGTCACCCCTGCCTATATAGGCATCGGTTTTGAAGAAACTAATAAATGTAGTATCTAAAAAGTATATGAATAAATCGTGAAGGAAAACAAAGATGATGTAAAAAGCATGGGCGCTACAAATAATAGTAGTAATAAAAGACGAGCATATTCTGTGTAATGCCACCGAGACTTTAGAAGATGTTTTGACGTCCCTGTATTACCGTAATATCTAGAGGGTATTTGCACCATCAGTTTATGCGTGCACCGTTCTGCCATTTGCGTCTAAAGCCCGATTGACATGGTGCAATTTTGCTTGCGAATTCGCAGCTGCGACGTCGGGCAACGCAGCTTCCCACAGTTTTTTTTTTTTTTTTTTTCTGCCGCACGAGCGGCGTCGCAACGGTAAAATCGCAAGTAAAATCGCACCATGTGAATCAGGCTTGAGTCTGCAAGTAATTCTGAATGCATGCGAATCATATTGAAATAAAACGCCCTTATCTTTTTTTTTTCATTTTTATCGTGGGTAGCTCCTGGTGAGAGATTGGAAACATATACCTAATCAGGCCCTTATGGAGTGTCGCGCTCCTAAAATGACGGGCAGAAAATCAAAATGATACTGTGACCTGCTGCACCTGAGTCGGTGCAGCAGGAGCAGACATCATTATTGCTATGTCGACTTCGTGTTTCGTTATGCCGCTGTGCAGTTCATTATCGGTTAAGAAGAAACAATTCTTACTGAAGAAGGCGTGGCGCTCCTCCTGAATAGAGCATGGGCAGACCACTATTTGCGCCACTTTCATTAAGACCTCCGCTCCTGAACCTGTGAAAGGATGAACAACAGCTTTGCGTCTGCCATGGCCCAGCACCTGACAAGTTCATCAAGAACGGCAATGTCTCTCGACATTTGTCAGTCTGACACCGGCAAAACCTTGCACTGCTTGGCCTTTGCACGACGCAACGCTCTAGACATGCAAAACACAACAAAACCAAGACGGGTCGATCTGTCGAGCAAGACAGCGCGTGTTGCTTATTCGGTGCGCGGGCGTAATTGAATGAAGGCGAGCGGGCGATTGGCATCCACGCCCTCCCGGGCGAAGCTATGCCTCTGGGAGGGAGTTAACCCGAATGGGGAACCCGACAGGGCCTATCGTGAACGTTTAAACGTCGTCACTAGGTAATGAACATGTACGGTAAACAACCCGAGTTGACTTTGAACGCTAGAGCGTATAGGAGGCATTGCATGGGCAAAAAAGTCGCATCATATATAGGGCCCCTAAGCAGCGCATTTCCGGAAACGGTAGTTTACTAGGTTGGTTCATTTTTAGTTTGTAACCACGAATACACTATACTGTAGTCGAGACACTGCCGCACTCGGAAAACTTAAATGATCGTAACGGTGTAAACAGCTCCGCGTTGTTTCATGTTTGCTGCGCAGAGCTGCGCTCCGCTTTGCACGTTTAGGGGTCGCGTAGCCGAGAAGACGGGCGCGATTTGTCAAGCGCTTTTGTTTATTAAGCTGTCGGTTATTGTGCAACATTTTTTTATCATCATTGTACCCGTAACGTCTGCAAGTCTTAATGTTAGTGCGTGTTGTGTATGTGAAATTGCCTGTTTCAGGACACCGCAAAAAAGGAAGAAAATGAAAAGAAGCTTTTTTTTTTTTGCATGCTGGAAAGGGGAGCGGCAAATATCGGTAAAAAAAATGTAACTGGAAAAGTTAATTTTCGAGCACACAAACTTTACCGGACTCGAAGGAAAAAAAGAAAAAGCAAGTTCACAGTGGGGACATTTAAGTAATACCAGTTGGTGTGACGCCCATTATCACGGCGGACTGTGAACACACCGTGCAAATAATATACACAATGCCGCTCTCTTTTTTTTTTTTTTTTACTTTCGTTAATTGGGGTGTTGTCTCTTGTTAGCGATCACTCTTCCTCAACGGAAAATTAAAAATAAAATAATATAAGACAGTTACAATGAAATGCACTAATATTTGCTCGCAGGACAAAGAACATCTTGCGAACAAGATAAATTATCATTAAGAAAGTGCGGCGATGGGTAATATAAACTACAGAAAAAAAAAAAAAGAAGTCCCAGCTACATGGCGGTCACAATCTCGTTAGACGAGCTAACCAGAGTCGCATCCGAGAGTGTAAGTACGCCAAGCGGGTGAGGGAAAGGCCTTCCCGTCTGTAATCCACAGCGCCCGGATTACGGGATTAAGGGATTAGTGCATCGGGACTCGAGATTACGGCTTCCTTTCTGCAACGGCCGGCCCCCGCATCGGGCCTTGTTCGCCCAAGAGCGAAGAGGCGGAGCGCTCTAAGAAGCGTCACTCCGCGTCCGAAGGCAATTGTCTCGCGCAATCAGATCGCGAGAGTAATAAGAAAGTTTCGGGAATAAGAGGATTCGCTTCATGCCAGGCACGTTAGCTGCTCACATCGGAGGGAATACTAAGGAGATAACGTCCCCCTTTCGACCGACGGCACCGGTGTTTGAACAGTCTTTCGCGTGACTCTCGGGTGGAACATAGGTGGAACCGGGTATCAAACAGCGAGGTGGCCGACTGAGAAGAAACCAGACCCGAATGTTCGAGGTTGGAGAGGTGAACGGCGGCCGAGGTCGCGGTATAGAGGGCACGAGAGGGGCACAAAGAACTTGGCAAACAGGGAAAGTGTTGAGTATAAAACGTTCAGCGCGAAAGTGTAAAGCCCTATTCGCATAGTAGCGTTTTGCTTACGTTTGATTGACGGGTTACCGGTGCATTTGTGCGTCGTATGGAAAGTGGCAACAAATTCGATGGGCTGGTGACTCGGAACGCGCCTCACGAAACACGGTTGTCCCCGTAACTCGCTGTCGTATTGCATCATAACGTAAATAAATATAGTCGGGCGCTACTCTCTAATGAATGTAATCAGTCCTAAGTGGAAAACTGTGTCGCACCGCAAAATAATGTCGCATAGTATCACATTTGTCCGAAGCAACTTGGTATATTTTAGTACGACGCATTCTGTTTAGCGAAGTTGTCCCCTTGCATTCGTTGGGCGTAGATATTTACACCATACATGCCGGCTTTCGCGCATTTACCAGTACTACCTTTTTTTTTTTTTTGAATCGGTGTGTTTTTAAGTTTTTATTGATATTTCGTACGTCTGGCTGCGTTGTAAACCGGCTGAAATTGCGAATTATTAATTACAAATTTTAATTCACAAGTACAAATTAGATTTATGTTCATTTCGTTATCATCGTCTACCCGATTAGTAAAATATGTCCTAAGTGACGTTTCAATTTTCCAGTTCGGTGTGACTTTGGAGGTCACAAATGATCGGCGTAAAACTTCAGTATTGACATTTTGTGAGTGACTCTCATCGTAACTCTCGACAAACGTTGCGTTGCTAGGAAGCGTATTGAGTATTCATCTAGGGGTGGAGGTGAAGACTGTGAGGTCAGCCTGACCCCGTACACTAACTGTCCTGATGACGTGTTATGGGCGTTGTTGCGTTAAAGGTACAAAAACAAAACGCAAGAAAAATGGTGGTGGCATGCTTCTGTCTTGGTTTTAATTTCTTTCCTATCGGGGTTAAGCAAACGCAGGAGCAGAGTAAGCGTTAACGGTTGGGTTACCCCGTCGCCACGCTCCGTGGAAACTCGATATTTCCTCGCAGTTTTGTCGGGGCTCGAGTCACGTTTGCTTTGTCACGCCACGTCACGAACCACTGGTCTCCCGTTCCGCATGACCTGTCGGGTGAAGAGGTCATTCTGGAGGTTGCAGCAGACACCGGGCAAGAGTCGTGTTAAAGGCTCGCTTGACAGCCGCCGCGCTGCAGAGCCAGGGCCTGTATACCACTCACCGGCTGGATCATTCGGGCTGAAAAAAGCGTCGACTGCAAACCGAGTTACTCCACGACGTAAATTAGCCCGATGACGGAGTAGGAAAGAGAGACTTTACAAAGTGGAAACGACGGAGAAAAAGTAAAAGAGAATACATCAAACTCAGCTGAGTTTAAGACGCTGTCTCTTTCTTTTTCTGTCTGATTCTTTGGGAAGATCATAGCAGTTTCCGGCCAATTTTCGCCATGATAAAATTCCACCAGCTTGTCTTCAGTAAGATTGTTTTATCGTTAGGAACTCCTCCATATAGTACTCTTGAGCAGCTCTTCTGCGACTCCTATCTAGACGCATGGTCAGCTCCTTTCAGTACAATGTCGGAGCGAATTAGACTTGGGCACATAAACTCCAACATTGATTCGAGATCACTTGCCATAAGATTTTTTATTATCTGTAAAGCCAGAAACACTATAGCGGAACGCAATGAGTTATGCGACCACGCGACGATACTTATTGTGCTTGAAGCTGGAAGGTTTCCGTTTCAAACACAAGCAACCTCCGGAATAGGCAAACGGGTTTTCGAGAGATCTCTTCAAACATCATTACGATTCACCATTCTGAATCGCGTGATATTAGCGAGTTTTAGAATAGGGGGCCCCAAAGCTTTGGGTGCCCCAAACAGCTCGGGGCATCGCAGTGGGCATGCGCAGAAGTTCTGCGCATGCGCAGTGGGACGCCCCAAGCTGTTTGGGGCACCCAAAGCTTTGGGGCCCTCTATTCTAAAACTCGCTATTATTTCTGGTTGGGAATCTTGAAGATAATCCGCGGCTTTAGAATGGTTGTTCCGAAGTCTCCCCATTGCGTCCGGTGTGCTCTTCCATTCTACTTAACTTGGCTTCATTATCGTCTGTACTTTGAATGAGCTCTGTAGTCTTTATGTTCCCTGCTTTTGGCCCTCAGTCTGAATCTATAGCAACGCCAACTAGTTGTGGGAACATGACACCGACGTTTTGTAAGCATCGAAATACCACTAAGAGTAGTTTGTTTCTAGCAACCGCTGCAGGAGCCGTGTTCCAATATCCTGGAGCGGGAAGAAATTTTTAGAGCTCCTACACTCGTTTTTATACTTAGTGCACAACGCTCTCAGAGCTGCTGGCACGAGCATGGGCTTTGATCTCGCAGATCATTTGCACGCGTGCAAACGAAACCATCGATGAAGTCACGCGCTCGCGCTAGTAGCTTTGACAGCGTTGTATTTTAAGCATGAAACGGGGTATAATTCTCGGATCACCGAATGGTGCAGGTCCGTGGAGAGACGTCGTGTTTACAATCACGGGGTGGAGCGGAATGCATTCGATCATTCATTAACGATGCCGCAGACGAACGAAGGTGTGCGTTTCCTTCTTTACGTTATTGCATTTTGGAATCGCATAAGGTGTCTGGGAAGAACAGTTACGGAGTTTGACTTAGGCTGGGTTCCCTCGGCGTCTTGATCAGATCGAAAACTACAGAAATGACGGTGTCCTATAAGAAGGTCGTCTATTTTTTTTTCTTTTGGGAAGGGGGATGTGTTTCTTCAAGGCATAGCGGTCGGAGAAAAAAGGCAAAAAAGAACAGTGCAAAGCTTCTTGTGCTTTAGATTTCCTGCTGTTTGTGTTGGGAACATACACTTAAATACGCTTTATTTTGAGTTTCTTCCTTCGCTCTGTCTGTGCTACCCCTTACAAAAACAGGTCTCAACATTCTTTTTAATTTTTCTAGACTTCTTATCGGCTTTCCGGGATCCTACTGAATTCCTTTATAAGCGCACTTTCTTTTGATTATTGTCAAAAATCTTTAAAAAAATACTGAATTTTTTGTAGACTTATTTATAAAAAAATTAAAAATAAGTTATGTGACGTTTTTCTGTAGGCTATTTTCTAAACAAATTTGAAAGGAAAAACGTTAGTTTTGGTTTTGTAGACTTATTATAAAAAAAAAAAAATAAGTTGTAACATCGTGTTTTTTTTTTGTAGGTTATTTTCTAAAAAAATAAAAAGAACACTTATTACATTATTTCTTTATATTATTTTATAAAACGAGAAAAAAAACTTTTTTTATTATTTTATATGGTCTGCGGTCGTGTGCGGGGTCCGGCATGACGGCGATAGATGTATGGTTCTACAAACCCCTATGAACATGTTTTTTTGTACTTTTGATTGAAAATGTGTTGACAATTCTTGTTCACTCTGATTACTTTCTTTTGACTTTGACTTCCTGTTGACATGGTCGACAGAAAGTTTGTTGGTTTTGTATTGAAACCTTTCTGATAATTTTCTTCTGCCCGAGTCAAACGAAAAGCTGTTTACTTTCTATTAACTCTACGTTGATCTTTTTCTGCTGACTTCCTGTTGAAGGTGTCATTAGAAATACTGCAGACGTTCTGTTTACTACGTGTTTAAAATATTCAGTTGACTTTATGTAGCCAGTGTCAATAGAAACGCTACAGACTTTCTGTTGACTTTTTATTGAACATGGTACATCTTGACTAAATGTCAAAAGTCACTAAGTTTCTCAATAGTCTCTGACAAGTTGAGAACCGTAGGGAGGAGCTTCAGTTCTCCTGCCTCCAACGCGAGCCTTCTATCCTTGACAACGCTTCGAAGTCTCGCGCCCCTTGAGCTCGAGCGCGCTGTCAAAGTACGACGGAAGGCATGGGGCGCGTGCTGGAGGCCGGGCGTTCGAAAAACACGCCCTGCCGTTCTCACTTTGTAAGTGACTATCGTGACTTTATTGACCCTATTCAACTAGTCAACTAGTAAAGAAAAGCAAAATAACTATTTTAAAGTGGAGCAACCGCCTTGACTGGCTTCGTCCTGAGTGGTGCTATGCAGAAAAGCGATAACATTTGTTCTATGAGCCGTTTTTGTGGAGATTGTTTTAGCGACTACGCGGAATTATTATTAGTTGTACTAATGATTTTTAGTAAGAGATAGAGTCCACGAACTGCGAAACACTGTCTTCCATTTGACAGACTTTCGAGAAGGAGATTGGACACTTGGAACCTTAGTAAGGGCTGAGGTGGTCAACGGCCAAATGATTACCTTCAATATGTAGAGCAGTTAAGGGGACTGATATTCTGGTGCTGAGTGCTTCATGGTGTTTGTGTTTGTTTCCCATGCTTATCTGTGGGATGTGTATGTATACCAAAGGGGCAATATATCCTAACACAATTCAAAATATATATTTAAAATATTGAGTGACTTTTTTAACGTTAATCTGCGGTTCCGTCAAAAGGAATTCAACAAAATTTGTGCAAGAGGAATTCTAAAAGAATATCTGTAAGAAGGAATTCTAAAAAAAATAAGTGGCTAATTTTAACTAGGAGTTAAATAAGTTGTCAAAACAAAGTCTAAAAACATAAAAAAAGTTAAAAAACAAATTCAAAACAATTCCAAAAAAAATTTCACCAGAAATTCAAAAACATTTAGCTACAGATATTTGGAAGGGACGCTCTACTGGAACCATGGAACCACAATAATGTTTTGACATCTTGGTAATCGCAGCTTAAAGGGTGCAAAGATTTCCTTCTTTTTTTTAGGCTAACGATGCAATTTTGTTGGTAACAAAAATTCATCATCATCAAGGTAGACTTCTTCACGTAGCTTATTTTTCTAGAATTCCCATTCACTTATTACCTCAGCCGCAGGATATTCCATTAAAATAGGATTATATCATGCTTACAGATACGGCGATCGTACCAGCATAGTTCAGTATCCATGTAATTATTCGATAAAGGCACTGACCTTGAGGAGTACCTTCATAAAGTTTACAAGTTTATATCAGTCATAGTTTTCTTCTAATTTGAACACGTAATCAGAGTTTAGTTGGTACAAAAAAAAATGTCATATAAACAATTCAAACATGTTCAACCCGACTCCATTAAGGGCAGCAATCGCTTTCTTGTCGACTTAATGGCGTCCGTATGTATTTTCAATATTTAGGGTGTCTCATGGTCATTTTTAACGATAAGAGCTTTCGGGTTATGGTCGTGTAGGAGGTGAAACGAAGCCATTAATCGTTCCCAGCGTTTGTCGGCAATTAGAACAATGAGGATACGAGGTTCATTGTTGAAAATTAAATTACGTCGGCATCTATTCTGGAAATGCTCGTAGCAATGCACCGGGGGCAGCGAAGGGAACGACCCAAGATAAGAGATAAATGGATCCATGACGGGAGCACCCTGGCTGAGCGAGGATATCAAAGAAAACCGCCGCGAACCGCGCTCATCCAAGGAACGGGAGTAATTCGATTAAAAGTTTTATAATTAAGAGCGGTGTTTAATCTATTGAGCCCGCCCGGACCACGAAGAAGATATGCGAAACGCGATAACAGCTCTTGCGGAGAAAAACGGCGCCCGGCAGAGTTCAGCGAGGAACGAAAAAGAAAGGTGCGCTGATTAACGATTGGCGCCCATCTCTCGATAACGAGATGTCTGGGGCATTTCCGTTTTTGCTTGGCGTTGTAAGCCCCGGGACCATGCTGCGCTCATCGGCTTCGAAAACAATGGGGAAGGATAGCGAGTGAAACGCTCGTTAACCTCCTTACAGTGCTCTTTGATCAGCGATTAGGCTCAGCAGATGCACTCTGCAAAGGCTCACACGAGCTTTTCGGTTGGAGGGTAACGAGTTTGACCTGCTTTTCAACTTCTGCCTTTTTCACTGGTATCTCTATGGGGAGGCCGCACTCCGCGCTACTCATAGTAGAATCGACGAGATCAAAATCAGACAAGAGCCCGCACGAACAAACCACGTTTCTATGTCGGCTGCTTGTGTGTGTGTAAGTACGTACGCGTGCGTTTGCTTCTGCAAATATGTGTATGCGTGTGTGAGTGCTCAGCTCTCCATCTCTGTCTCTAAAACTCGGTGTTTATTTGCGTTTCTGCGCATCTGTGTGTGCGAGCGAAGGCTTGATTGAGTGCGCGCATCAGATTCCGAATACGTGCGCGAATACATGTGTACACACGGGTGCCTCTTTGCGTGAGGTTCACATCCTTCAACTGATCAGGAATTTATCGCCACGTTTCCAGTCTCCCTATAAAGGGCATTCACTGGACACCATATTTGAGGGTGCTGTTTAGATCGCATGCTCAGAACGAGCTCACATTAATAGGCTGCTGAGACAGGCAATCTTGATGGTGCGGAATGCACGATGCAAAAGAACTGTGCAGGCTTGTCATCCGCGTGCACGCGCTCAGCATTTGCGCACACAGCTATGGCCGCCTGTGAATACTCCCTATTCGCAGCGAGAAGTTTGGGTATCGCCGCCTGGTGGAATTTTTTCACAACCCAGAGTGAGGATTCTCCACTCTGGTGGTACAAGCACGTGCAATGCCAGGCTTCTATGCACTAAGAAAATTAAAACATAACCGCGTTGGTAGCACGTATACACTGCCCATAATGTGAAAAACAGAAAGCGCGCCTAGCGAGCTTCTCACCGAGAATACATCATTCATTTACAAGTCCTCAGCCCAACGTGCAATTTCCTCAGCCTAGCACGTGCATGTTTGTCGCTTCGAAAAGCGAGCAAAGTACGCGCTATACGCACGAACCCTGAAAATGTAACCGGCCAGGTGCCCTTTTTTTGGAAAGGTCTATTAGCGACGTGAGCGATCGAAAGCGTCGCTGTGGTCGGCCCACCACAATTGGCCGAATGCTGACAATGACGTCAGCAAAGGATGTCTCATCAACGGAAATAAGAGGAATCTAAGAATTTCAATTTTGGCGGTGTTGGAAGTGTTGCTTTGAGAGCGCTATGATTTCGGGCTTCCACCATGCCCATTACAAACCCCATTGAACTTGTTGTTTAGAAGGTAATGACGTCACGAAAGGTAACTGAATGAGGGCGCCACCGAAACATCTCGCCGCTAATAATCCGCTTCATACTTAGTGCACAACCCTGTTAGAGCTTCTGGTGCTAAAGCCCCTCGATGTGTTTTCGTTTCTCGTGCAAGTAGCGTCGAATGTGCCAGTGCACGAGGCCCGTGTCTCGAGCGGCCCTCCGAAGCAAATGGCGGCGCAGCACCGAAACGCGCGATAGGGTGCCTACATGCCTCTCTGTCTCAGGGTGAACACTTCTATTTTTGCCCTGAATGTGCCAGCTCGTGACGCTCTCGCGCACTCGGCGCGTGACTTGGGCGGTAAAATGACGTCTGCATTAGCCAAAGCTACGCGCTCGAGCTAAGTGACACCGGATTGCGTGCAATTCAAAATACATAAAAAAACGATTGGGCGGAAAAATGGCTGAGATGTCACCACTCAATCAAAAGCGCGCGCGCGTGTGTATGAAGGCACTCTAGCTGGTGCTAAAGTCCCTTCATGTTTCAAAAGTAGCTCAAGGTGCGTCGATGCACGAGGCACGTGCAACGTGCAGCCCTTGGTGAGATCATGGCAGCGCAGCGCAGAACTGAGCTGGATTTAAGACGCCATGAATTTCCTAAAATTGGCGCGCGGCACGTGCCTCGAACATGCCTACAATAATGAATGGCGCAACTTTTCCCAGGATAAAGGGGCTTTAGCTGGTGCCAGAGCCGTATATGTAGAGAGTTTGGCGATACGTTGGGAGGTATAGGAGAGAAATGAGGAGGCGCCATTGGCCGGAAGCGGGCTGGGCGTGTTCCAGGGCGTCTTCAGAAATTCGAATGTGACCAACCAGAAGCCGGAAATAATACCCTGGCGGTGGTCCCGAGAAAAAAAACTGATACGTGCATCGGAGTAACTCTCGGTGACTGAAAATATGGTACACGCGATGTTTCAATTACGCTCATTCAAAATGATGTGGAAGAGCGCGACTTGCAGAACGATTGAAATAATCCTTACGCCAAGCGCCGAGGGCTGGGAATCTGCCGTCCTAGCGGTCACACTCTGTCCGAGCAAAACAGAGTTGAGCGGCGCATTCGTTTCTTACATCTTTCTGCATGGTCATGATCGAAACATCACGTGCATCCTATTTTCAACGACAAAGACAAATTAAAACCATATACGATCATAACTTTTTCTCGCTACCACCGCTAGGGGATTAATTTCGGCTTCTAGTTAGTCAAGAAAGCATGCCGAGCCCTCTTTTCGAGTCTGGTGCACGCCCGGGCTCTGCCCGCGCCTCCCCATTGACCAAACTCTCTCATACACGGCTCTGGCTGGTGTGAGCGCGGGGCTCCACCTAGCGTTTTCTTTTGCTCAAGAGAACGTGGAAAGGAACCACAAGATCAAGCCGCACGCTCGCGCCAGCAACCTGGACCGCGTTGCACACTCGTTCATTTGTCTCTTCTTAGGGGGGCACTTTTTTTTTTTTCCCCAGGGCAGACAGCACGCGCAGTCGGATGGCGGCGCTCATTTTTACGAAAGCCGCCTTTCATTTGGAGCGAGCGCCCCGAGGCTCCTCCTGGCAACATTGTCGGGCACACACACTGGACCGGGCTTTGTGCTCGGTCCCGTACAAAGAGGTCCAATGGCGACTCAGTCCAGCGGACGGCCCCGCCAGGCCCCGGCACGGCTCCGGGTCTCTCCTCTCATCTTTGTTTCTGTGCCTTCTTCCGAATGCTCTCGAGGCGGGTGCCGTGTCCGGCTGCCAACTACAGATGCGGCCACTCGTCGCCGCCGCGCTGCCTAACACACACAGAAAGAGCAAGGCACGGCGCTAAACGCGCAGTGGGCGAGGACCCTTCGCAGACACGCGCGGGCGCGACACTGTGTGGTACAGCGATACTATACGTCGTCGTCATCGGCGTCGTTTGGTTCTTGTTTGTTCTCTGTTTCGGGGCTCGGTCTCTGCGACGTCTTCATTTCGATCTCCCCTCTGGGCATCACCTACGTGTGTGGCCTCTCCCGATTTTTTCTGATCAGGCCCGCTCGGTGGGCTCTTCTTCTCCCTGTCGCCGGCGTCTTTGTTGAGGGCGTTGTTGCTGTCGGCGGCCGGACGAGCTCTTTTGGCTGGTTTTCGCAGCGGGCGATGATTGACAGCGGGCAGCCGGGGGAGAGCTGAGGGAGAAGAGGGACGAGGGAACGGAAGGCGCGAAAAGGGAAGATTGAGAATCGCTCAGCAGTGACACGAGAAAAGATTTAAAAGGGAAGAGGGAGCCGCAGCGGGATGGAGAGGGCGAGGGAGAGCCCGCGACGCGGCACTCGCGACACCCTGGGAAATGACAGAGCTCAAAATGAAGGGGAAAAAAAAAAAAAGCAAGAAAACATGGCACGGCATCTCTGGCTGGGTTCCCATATCGATTCCGCTTGTCCCCCTGCTTGTGGGAAGTGCTGACCCCTCGTTATAACGGACTTTTCTTTTTCTCTCTCGCTTTCGAGAGCGTCGTTTTACTTTCGGAACGGTGTGCGGACACAAGGTGGGTCGAGGTTTGCTGCCGTATTCCTAGCTATTGAGTCGTCGTTTCTCGGTCGGCGTCTAGAACCCTCAGAGTAATTTCGCCAGTTACAACATTACTTTTTTTTTTTTTTTTTGCCGATGTAGGTAGAGGACAAATACGAATGTCTCAGGCAGGTTCAGTGACGCGTCGTGAACTGCGCTTGGGAAAGGGTGCACGAGTGGGCATATCGGCAACTAAAGTGTCTACCACCTTTTTGTGAAAAAGATTAAAAGAAATTGTGTTGCTTGTATGTTTAGACAGCCTTGATGCAAGTGCGCCTCCACAGATGACTTGTCTCTTTGCTGTAGATGAGAAATTTAGCCAGTGCAGTACAACCGCTAAACTGGGGTCTTTAAAGGGGCGATGCAACAATTTTTGTAGTTCGCGCAAATACCGCTTAGAACAGATCCCTGACGTTAATGGCCTATGAACCACGCGTTCGTTTTTCACCCCACGCAATAGAAGTCCCAGAAAAAAAATAAAAGAAAAACGAGCAGCGTTCACCCCCTCAACTCGCAGCCAGAACAAGCGGCTACGCAATCTGGAGCCGATTACATGCCGCCAATGTTGATCATAGCCACGCGCTGGGGTTGGCAAGGCACAGGACACGCGCTCAGTTTCAGACATTGTTATGGCTCGGCTATTGTCGTCGTTGCAGCGATTGGACACGGGCCACTACCCGAATGCTTTTCGAGCTAGTAATTATCACGAGCCCACATCGAGTATACCCACGCAATGCTTGGGTCCAATCTATGAACCGTATTCAAATATCGTCATTGGGGTGTACTGCGACCCCCAGTTACCTCCTCAAGTTTTTCAAAAGAGAGATTGACTGAAAACGATCGCTTTTGTCCTTGAAATGGCTCCGCAACGGGGGAGTTTCTTGGCCAGTGGCGTTGCGTGCAAGTATCCTTGAGTCCCACTAGTGCAAGTAAGCTCGTGTAAAGTGAAAAAAAAACAAAAAAACATTCCACTTGATGATAGTTGCACCGCCCCTTTAATAAGCTCGTGTAAAGTGAAGAAAAGAAACCATTTGAATATAGTTGCACCGCCCCTTTAATTTGCATCACGCAGTAGTGACTACACGAACGCGCGCCCCTAGAAAACTCATCCAGATCGAAATGGGTAATGGCCCTAAGGATCGAACCCTGGAGGTTCGATCCCCACCACCGCCGGAGCGCAAGCTTTCGCTCCAAGGTCCGAGCTGAGACGCGTTAGCCCAATAGGCCACCGATCGGTGGGGGATGAGGAGCTCAAAGCCCTCCCTTTTAAGAGGGCAGCCGGAATTATTAGCCCCATACTATCACATATAGAAAATAGCGTGCTAGAAAGCGGTGTTTTCCTGAACCAATTGAAGTTGGCTAAAGTTACTCTAATTCAAAAGGGTGGTTGTCAAAAAAATCTTGAAAATTATAGGCGGATTTCAGTCCTGACAATATTTTCTAAAATATTCGATGCCACAATAAAACAAACGCCTGAAAAGTTTTTTTTTTTTTTTTACAAAGCACCAAGTGATATCATCTGCGCAATATGGTTTTCAAAAAAAAAAAAAAATCAACAGAGCAAGTTCTACTGGACATTAAGGAGAAACAAGTTACAAATATTGAAAATAAGTTAACGACACTCGGCCTATTTTTAGACCTGAAATAAGCTTTTGCCACTGTGCAGCATAATATTTTATTCATAAAATAAAACATTATGGTATCCGAGGTGTAGCACTCGCGTTATTAAAAAGCTATTTAACCAATCATCCGCAATACGTGAAAATAGATAAACTTTAATCTAATAAGCTAGAAACGCGTTATGGAGTCCCAAAGGGTTCTATACTGAGCCCATTACTTTTCCTCATTAATATTAATGATATCGCGAGCATACCCGATTCCCCAGGTCGAATAATGTATGCGGATGACACTAATATCTTCATTAATGGAGAACAACTTGAAAGTCTTAAAGAAACCGCGAACGTTTATCTTGCAATGCTTTCGAGATGGCTGCGTTCTAGCAAACTACAATTAAACACTAGCAAAACGAAGTATGCAATTTTTAAACCGGCAACAAAACTTTGTACAAAGACTCCTCAGATTACATTTGATGGTGAAATAATAAAACAGGTGACAGAGCAAAACGTTTTAGGCGTGTGGTTTAATCAAGAGCTGAAGTGGGATACACACGTAGATAAATTAGCATCCAATTAAGTTAACTCGAGTTGTGGGTTGCATTCATAAAAGTACCAAGCCTCGTGTCTAAGTGGTTCGTTGAAACGTTGTACTACTTTCTATTTTTCTCTAAAATGTGCTATGAAATGCTTATCTTGTGCCTAGGGCAATATAGATTACAATAAATTATTAATTCTGCAAAAACAGGTTCTACCTCGAAATTTATAGAGGTAACGTGAGTGAGCTGCGCACTCAACCACTCTTTATTATATACAATATCTTAAAAGCAAATAAAATATATTACTTTAAATTATTCCAGTTAATTTATATCATCGTACCAGTTGCCTCACGTTAAGATAAGGACACCCTATATCAGAACTAATTACGGAAGGCAGAGTTAAGATATCAAATGATTACCTTATTAAACAACGGACCCGAAATAAGCTATGAGCAATCTTTCCCGAAATTAAAAAAAAAAAAAAAAAAAAACGTGCAGGGCATTGCTGGTGGGCAGCGATATACACGTTCAGTAAACCAAACTTACTTTACATTGTAACAAATACATGCTATGATCATTTGTTTCGCAATCTAGATTATATTTCATTTTCAGGGCTAAGTCCTGTGTTTTACATGTGTATATTGTACCGTCATACCTTGTTATGTACTTCGTAATATCGTCTAGTTTTAAGCATTTTCCTGATCATCTTTTTTTTTTGTTTTGTTTCTCTTGTCATGGCGTTTGGTGGAGCACTGTTTTGTGTATTGAACTGTAAGGGACCAGTGCGCCTCATCAGGCTCGACAGCCTTTACACTGCAAGAAAAAATAGACGAATAAGATGAATAAATAAATTATATGTCTTATCGCGCAGTTTCACTACGGAAATGAGGCTCAGTGGCATATTTGGCAGCGCACCAAATTTAATAACGATGATTACAAGAGTATTGAAACATCCGATGGCATCGTCGACCGGCGCTCCAACGGGCGTAAATCAGGCGAAAAGCTTCGCAATCGGGCTGACTCGTAAAAAAATGCTCCGGCCCCGGTTCCCGGCACTCGTAAAATACGTCTCTCCGGAATTCGCCTCGCGTCTTTCAAAGTCACGTGACGTTTCCGAAGGCGGGAAAGGGAGATGGACGTGCCGAACCCGTTCTCTGAGCGGGGTCTTCCCGGCGTAACAGCGAACTTGGGCCCCCCTTCAGCGTGGATTGAACTTTTCCTTTCCTTTCCGGCACTCGCTTTGCCTCGGAATCTCTGGGCCTCTGAA
Organism: Ixodes scapularis; assembly: GCF_016920785.2. NCBI lineage: Eukaryota > Metazoa > Arthropoda > Arachnida > Ixodida > Ixodidae > Ixodes > Ixodes scapularis. Next base: position 11,618,891 of record NW_024609884.1, read on the forward strand.
CAGTTTCTACTACACGTTATTTTATCTTTTTATGCACATATACTCGTAGACTTTACCGTTAGGCATGCTTTACGAGTTTCACGTGCTTTAGGTTCGTTCGTTACGTTTAATTTCCTCCGCGAGTTTTACGACAGTTATTGATCTCCAAACTTTCCTCTTCGGGATCGACGCAATCGCCTCGTATTTTGCCTTTTTTTTCTTCATCCCTTTCAAGCGACACTCTTGGTAAAAGTTATACTACAACAAGTGCCGCAGTGATCCCGAAGACGCATGAGAAACTGCACGCGCGCTGTTAAATTGGATTCTTCTTGTGCTGCTGTGTTATAGCAGGAGAAAGCATACATTCGCTCGGGCATGCATATGCTGCTGCCGCCACAATCACTCATTTGTAACTCGTCGAGAGCTCCGTTTGGCGTGACGGCAGAAACATTTGGTCGACTTTTTGGAGGTTGTTCTTGTGACTTTCTACAATAGCGAGTGCCTTGATGTCGCTAAATCAATCAGGTTTCAATGTTCATTCCGCATTCTTACCGGGAAACCAGCCGTTCTTGTGTCATAACAAGTACACTGTCCTCACAAGTAGCGGGACCTTTTCTCTTGCCGTATCACCACCAAAAGTAGGCATATGTGGGCGCAGCTTAAGCTTCTGAGGGCTAAAATTATTTTAATAGAACTCCTACTTGACCATCACTCTACGTCAGAGCACTTTGCCCGACACCGTACCAACGCGGTGCTCTGATTGGACGAGACCGTCTCGGATATGATGACGCAACGCTTACGCCCAAGAGCTTCTCTGCTTTCATGCAACGAAGAGCAAAGTGCTCTGATGTTCTGTAGTGTATGAGGGAGAATGACTGCTGCAGAATCTCCAGATCGGTCGCCCGGTTACTTGCTCGAAAAGCCAAAGCTATATTGCACTCTATCTGCACACGCAGACAACGCGAATGCAACGCACGAGCATGGTCTTCTGCTACAACTGCGGTCCCACAAGTCGATTTCTCGAACAGTTGGGAGCCTAAAACCTAAAATTCGAATTATTCAGTCCTAGTTTGGTTTGTCATCCTACCTGTCGTGATTTTTCGGTCTTAACCGATCTCGCGTGTCTGCTCGAAACCGTGTTCTAACCGTCGCGAGCCGAAGTCCACCCGAAGTTGAAGCGACTACACAAGACATGTCGTTTTGCTCGTGGACGCGGTTCGGTGCGTGTGCACACTGGGAGGCGTCACTTGGGCGAAGCGAAGTATCGTAGCCACCCGTTCGCAGTGCACTCTATAACGAGTTCCCGGAGAGCGCGGAGGGCGATAAAAAAATGATGCTTCCTGCCACGGGAGGGACACCACGGGGAATCACCGGGGTCTCATCGCTCATCCACCGTGACAGCGAGTCCAATGGCAGACGACGTGTTTCCCTCCTGCTGTTCTCAATTCGTTCGCTGCACTCTTCGTTCCCTTGGCGTCTTTCTTAGGAGAACTGCCGACATCCTAAGAACCCCGTGCGGGCTAGAGCCGTTCGTGCGCGTCCACGTTCCCCGGTGATTTTCGTCTTATATTACGCGATATGGAGAAAGACGGGAGTGCTATCAGGCGCAACTACGCTTAATAAGTTATACATAAAGATGAAGGATGTGCTGGAGCTTAAGCCGAAAACTCTGCTTTTACGAACCATAAATGATAATAAACGTCTGCGAAGAGGAAAAATATCTACGAGAAAGCCGGGAAAGGGTACACATATTAATAACCGCGACAGGAATGCAAACAAGGGAAGTTGAAAACAGACACCGCGCCTCATAAAACGCTAAAGCCGAATTGTGTGCCTGCATACACTAGTCCCTATTGTTTCCGTGGTTGTTGAGCTGTAGGTTGTGGGATACAAACCAAGTTTTCCGCCTTCCTCATTCTTTCCTTCTCAGCATGGCAGTCGACATTTTGGAACCCCATCGTCTTCGCGGCTGAAGTTGGGGCCGGATGGAGTTTTAGAGCTTTATCTTACAAATACTACAAATACCGCAGGTCCCACACGGGCCCAAGCAGGAGGGATAGCACACATAATAAAAAGAAACGGTAATGGAGATCTTTTTAAATGTACTCTTTACGCCCCCCCCCCCCTCACCCCCCTCTGCGCATTGTGAATGCAGCAAACGTTAAAAAAAAAAAAGTTTTTAACACTTGGCATAGACGGTCTCTCTCGGCTTTAAAGTTCCCTGGAAATTCAATACAGGTTAGAAGCTGTCTATGCGGTCTGGGCGACGTTGCTAGTCCTTCGTGACTCTCGGTCTATGAGACAATGTCTCTTTTGAAATCTTGTCCAAACCAACCCCGTTTTCCACGTACTTCGGAGCAGCGAGTATATATGTATAAAGAGAGAAAAAAAAGAAGAGCGGTGCAGGTCACGACCCCGCCATTGCTTTTCTACGCCCCTTCGGGATTGCGAAAAGCCGCGCCATTTAAAAAGAAGAAAAAGAAACTTTCGCCAGGATTGTCGTTTGAGGCCGATTGTGGGGGAGGAAAGAGGTATACGGGAGTAGCGATGGTGAAGGGTCGGGGAGGGTGAAGAGGGGTGTCGACGGGCCGTTAACACTCGTAATTTCCCTTTGGGCCGTTAGCGTTAACTACCCGCCATCTCGCAAGGGCCACTTGAGAGACGAGACTACGTGGCCTTCCGCAGCTGGCAGGAGCACTTCTTCTCGCTGGCGACAACGATTCGTTTCCTTTCCACTTCCTCTATTCCCAGCGCCTCTCCTCTGGTTCGCCCTCTCCCCGGATCCAGCATGCCTTCATTTGGCCTTCTGTTTGGACGATCTTTACTTCGGGACTTTCCTGTTGTCTTTCTCTCTCTCTCTTTCCCTCCCCCCCCCCTTCCTTTTTCATTTTCTTTTGTTTAGATCATCTCTTCAGTTAGCTCAATAGACCAACCTCGCCAGGCTTTCTGGATGGACAACACACGTCGTCGTCCTTTTTTTTTTTGTATTCGAAGCCATCGTATCGCGCATTTAGTTTTTTTTTTTAGGTTTTGCAGAGTCCAAGTATCATAAATCAGATGGAGAATCATATTATATAATACAAATGCACAGACCGGCATTTGTATAGTATACAATATGACCAGGTATAGCATTCTAGTGGCACAAGGATATAGAACTTATCGAACTCTCTCACGTGCATGTACAGAAACGTCCAAGGAAGAAGAATATGCATTGGCTGTCTAGACAGGGAGACATCCGTCTGTGTTTCACTTGTGGTGACACTTGTTCATGCTGCAGACGATAGACTAATCCAGTGCAGTTCGACTGCTGACCTGGGGTCTTCAACGTGCATCGCGCATCATTGATCATTTGACCTCACGCTGTTGCGGTGCTCGTCATGCCGTGCTCCGAGCTGCAGCGGGCTCGCGCACTCGGTCACCGATCCACCTAGAGCCGCTAAATGAGCTACGCTTAGAGTATCGGCACTTTGTTTCCCGTTATTGTTGTGGGCGCCGCCATCTTGGTGCTTTGCACAGAGCAGACGCAACTGCCAATCGTCATGATTCAAAAGCGCGACTTCCTCAGCATTGGTTTCGGTGGCAGGAACCTCATGGAATATAGTGCCTTGCTTTGTCGCGAACTGTTTAAACATTTGTGGCGGACGGAAAGCGTTTCCTGTGATTTCAGATTAAGTTTCAGATAACTGGCCACCATGATTTTACGCACCAAGATTCGTAACTTGTCCTTACTCTGAAGCATAACTTATTTAGTGGCTCTAGAATCCACCCATGGAAGAGGACGGACGAGTCCTGGATAAGCCGAGTCATCCGCAGAGCACGTGATAGTTTTGACATAACTGCAATGATACTTTAGTGGAATGTTTTGATATCAAAGGAAAGTAGTACGGGGGGAGGTTTTCATACAAAATTTGAAGAAAACGGTAAAAGTATATGTAGAAAAACATAGACGGCGGCATGTTATTCTGCCGTAGGCCTGCTTTTGTTTACCTTGTAAAGAAGCGGTTGGATCGTTACACTGCGACTGGATAAGTTAATTAAGAAGTTTTTGTTAATTACTCAATTGACCATGCCAGTTATTCTATGATCAAATGTCCACCGGTGAAGACGGTACGTCTGCAACGGTGGATCGTTATCTCCTTTTAAAAGCAAAGGAGATAACGACCTGCAGGGTCTAAAAATAAGCGGCATGTAGGTTAATGATATATGTCTCCCTAAATGCTGAAATACAAACGGTATCGACTTCTTTCTTCTGCGCGAATTGCCACACCACAAGAAAGACCTTTAGCGGCATCTGGTTGCGAGAAAAACGTCCTAGCAATCGATATTTTATTTTATTTGTTCCCCTTTCAAGCGTGCATAGATGGTGCACTTTAGGAACTTTTTAGAATGGAATAGAATAGTTTATTGAGACATACATGTGGCTGGGGGGCTGCAGCAAAAGAAGGCAAAACGCCTTATGACGTAGCCGCCAGACCCCCCCCCCCCCCCCTTTCGCATTATAGCGGTCAACAGAAACAGCATACAATAATTAAGCAACACAATTAAAATGATGATAGACATCTGTGAACCCTTCAGATCAAAATCATACATATAACACATAAACATAAGCAATATGTCACAATATAATCCAAGAACTAGAAACAAGCAAGACAAAAAATCAAGAAGAATAAACAAGAGAAAAATGCATTGATTGGCATTAACATGGTCATTATCAACAATGTCATCCATCGCAGGTCTAACAGGAACATATCACGACACTTCATAACACCATGAAAGGAAGACATTGAAGGCAATATATTTGCAATCAGCACACAGAAAATATACCTTCTCTAACAATAATTTAAGATAGGCGATCAGCTTCAAGGAAATATGTTTTATATTTTTTTTTCCTGAACATGTGGGTTGTTCTACACTGCGGTGCCTTTTGTACAATGCTTAGGTGTTTATTTAGTAGGTTGGGAATTTGGTTATCTAGTTTTTGAGTTCCATAGTTAGTTCTACGTTTTGTTTTGTATAATTGGTACGCCTGAGATCGTATTCTGCAGGTTTATGAAGATAGGTATCGAAGAAATATCCCTTATCATGCTTGATTTTATCAAAAATTATGTTTCAATTTATGTGAGAGGATATGTTCTATAAGTAAAACATTTTATTTTTCGAATGAGGGTGCTGTATGTTTGATGTTGTCTAAATCGTCAATAATCCTTACAGACTTCTTTTGTAAAAGGAATATTTTTTTATCATTTCTTTTTGTTGTTGTCCCCCCTACACTAAAAGACAATATTGTAATCGAGAATATACAAGAGCGCAGAACAGTTTTAGTTTGAGCCAGTGTGGTTGTAATTCCATAGTTTGCGCAGCATTCCAAGTGAACGTGAGATGTGACATTTGAGATTATTTACATGATTTGTCCAACCTAAAAATTCCTCGAACCATACTTCAAAGAAACTTGTGTGCCGTAGTAGACTCTGTTGTTAAATTTAGAAAGCGAATATCTGGTTTATACTGCAACGGTTTGTTCTTTGATCTAATTTTAGCTGATTAGACTCTAACCATACAGATAGTTCATTAAGCCAGCTATTTGCAGTTTCTTCAACCTGATGAGTAATTTCTAGAAGCGGAGGTCTCCCATCTGTATACATCGCTAGAAGCAGTCGGGTATAACTGCACTTTCGAGGTGCGTCCTCCTACTTGCTTCTATCTATTGCTAGGTTCTTTATTTTGAGATGGTTGGAGCAAGCCCGGGAGCGTATCCTCGAGCGAAAGCTGGAGAGGTACACATGGAAGTTTTAATGTCAGCGGCAAAAAGGCCGCATTAAGCCTGTGTATATTTTCCACAGTACAAACACGCTTATCAAAGGATGATAGCTACTTACACAAGCCTCAGAAAACAGTACGTCGCGTCTCTTTCATGATAGTACTGCAGCAGCGACAGTTTTGTCTATAGGATTTTTTTCTCGGTTTTCTTCGGCGAGAAAGAAATATCTTGGAAGCGTGGATCATTTTACTTAGTCACTATTTTGAATTTACGCATGGAAGCTCTAAATAGTTAAAAAATGTAGACTAAGCGGAGCCCCGTGGTCCGCTAGCTTCACTTAGGCATATGCCATAAAATGTTTAACCATTACTGGTGCTTGCTTGAATCCAGCAGCCGAGACGCTTCATGCGAGCTACCATTTTAAAAACATGGCACCTGAAATCACTTTTTTAACGGGTTAGCATTAGAAAGCTCGTTTTCACGGAAACCCGCCGGTGTCAGTCCGTGCATCCGTTTGTCAGCGCCATGCATGACGTCGCGAGGAGAGTGGGGTGTGAGGAGGTATCCTATTTACAGATTCAATGTCTCACCACGGCGGCGGGGAGAGAGGGTGACGCGTAGTGACGTCACCGCTTCGGACCAATACGAGCGTCGCACAGCTGGCGCGGGGCCAGAGACGAGCAGGCGCCGCGCCGCTTTGGAATGCGGCCCAGCTCAGTTGCCGCTCCGGCGATGGATGTGGCTCTTTCCACGAGTGATAAAGACGGTGATAACAGATTGAAAAGAGGTCATAAACGATTCTAAACGGGTCATAAACGAATTAAAATGGGCAATAAATGACAGGAAAGTGGTGATAAACAAATGGAAAGGAGTCCTAAACGAATGGAAGGGGTGATAAAGAACCAATGCTAACGCATCTCCATCGAATGAATCTTATTGATCGTCATTTTTTTTTATGAATTCCAATTTTGCTCGCATGCGCTTACTAAGAATTAAGTTGAGACGTATAGAGCCCGCTATTTTTTCTATGGAAGCAAACTTGCGTATTACTATCATGACGCGCTTTTGACTTCTTCCACCCTCTTGTACTGTTTACGCAGTGGAAAGGGTAGTGTTGAGACGCCTTCACAAGATTGCTCATTTTCTTGCCCTGTGTTCTCACCAAAACAACGTTTGCCCGCCAAAATATGTACACGTGACAATATAATAATGCCAACTAACGTAGCGTTGCTAGTGAAAGAACGACAGCTTTGACAGCCTTTTTTATGAGGTCTCCAAAGTTCTTGCTGTGAATCAAAGAGATATTTGCTTCGGCGATCCAGCTTTCAAAGAGTTTCAAAGTGGTTTTAAAGAATCAAAGAGACAGGCACCAGAGGTATGTCTTTCTCTTTTTTTCTCTATATTCTATTTTCCTAAGTTAAGCTGGCCCTATTATAGTATTATGCACCAACAAGCTCAACTATACAGCCCGTTGATCTCGGTGTTTTTTTGTTTTGTTTTGAGACGGCCGCATACCAGGAAACTGAAATTTGGTTGTGTACTTCAACGGTGAGGGTAATGGAAAACAAATCATGATAAACAGTAAACACGCACGCCGTCTCTCTCTTTCACACACACACACACACAAAAAAAAACGGAACTCAAACACAATAAAAACCAAAGAATCTCAGAAACACGAGCGACTCGAAAAAAATACTGGACTGTACAAGAGGCTCTCGAAGGCCATATAACCCGAATAAAACTCGGTTCCAAAGAAACAGGAGAAATGAGGGGCTCGCTGCTGTCCAAGTATATACGTATAGCCCAGCGAGGCTAGAAGAGCAGAGCACGTAATGTACGGATAAGGGGAGCCGATTCCAAGAGCTGGGGGAGGACAAAGGCAGCCCCGTAATGGTCGATACGTGCTGTATGGGAAAACAGGCTTCGGTTGCCAATCGTTGGCCCGCTGTGCACCGCACTCCGCGGGGCACGTGAGGCCCAGGCGCCTCCTCAAAGTTGCCGTGACGCCGCTCCTAAGCACAATATATTAACCTGCTTGTTTTGGCTCCCTCCACCGTCCCGTGGCACATTTGAAAACAAACATGATGTATACTCTCATGCCACTACCGAGAACTTGCTTGAGGTTTAGGTTCCGGAGTAAGGTTGTTTTGAGTTTTCGGGAAGCTTTGTTTTTTCTCGACATTTCTTTCTTTTATTATTATTATAACTGGGGTTGCTGTTTTTGTGTTTTTTTTTCTTCTCGTCTTTTACCTGCATTTTTCGCGCTTAAGTTGTGGCAAGACCTCTGGTGAGAGGAGTTAAAAGATCTTGTGACGATTAAAAACGATGACGATTAAAATCTAGGACGGATAATGAGTGCAGTGCTGAGAGTCTCGAGTAGGGCCCTTGATGGTCGTGGCTCTCCGACAAAAAGTTGGTGAAACCGACCGAACACCTCCATGTCTGAACTCTATTTAACAAGATGCGTTTGGCGTAGAAGGCAAAGAGACCTGAAATATCAACATTACTGATTGCGAATTGCTTTCTTGCACAAATCAAATCACCCTCTTTGAAACCGCGCTTTCGCGTCGGTGTCTTTCTGAGTGCTTCTTCTGGCCCCTCAGGTAAAGTAGAGATTAACGCATATGCGGCATGATTGCGGACCACTGGAAAAGGTTCGTTCTCGAGTTCACTTGGATATGAGTGAGTAAAATCAGATTCGTACAGGGTGGATCCTTCAGGCTCCTTGGGTTTGGAAATTCGTTATGGCAGTGGACGGAAATAATGATATTCCGTCAGAGATTACGGTTTTGGACATCACAGGTTAGTTCACGCCATCAATAGAAGGTCATTGTCTATAAAAGGATAGACACAGACACCTCACACTATGGCCTAACTCACTTCTGCCGTCGAATAAAAAAAAGAAAGATATATCTATATATATCTCGTGACTTCGTGAATTGCCCATTGTACATTCCAAAGGCAAAAGCTGCGATTCTAACCGCTCGATAATATGGAACGCAAAAGAAAAAAAAATATGAAGAAGACGGAGGGGAAAATCGTTTTGTTCGAAAGAACAAGATATAGCGATGAAAGCTAATAAAAGGAGTTCTCGAGTTCTCCCGCCGACTTCCAGCAGAGATCGAAGTATATCTGGGATTATTGAAAACCGTTTTTCCACACTTGGAGCTCTTCCCGCTCTGGAATTTTATTACTATTATTACAATTTTTCTTTTTGCGTTTTCCTCGTAAGGTGTCTGAAGGAGAAGCGAGCAGTGGTATTTGAGATGATGCCGCCTTCTTGGGCCCACCGTCCTTCGTCTCTTCGTCTTCCTCACCATTTCGACGCTTTTTCGCGTTCCTTAATTCGAGTTGGGGGAAGTCTTCCCCCAGCGTTGAGCGCCGCAGAGCAACTCCTTCGAGCGATTTTTTTTTCTCTCTCTCTTTTATTTGTTACACTCTTTTTTTTTTTATGGACAATTCGTAGGTTTATTTCGATTTACTTCGGCTGCCGGGTTTAGCGTCAGTGTTGAACGGCCGGGTCGGTTGTTGAGCAGTGGTTCTATCACCGACGTTGGCCTGTCGAGTGCTCCAGTCTCTTTTTTTTTTTTGGCGATCTGACAATGCTCCTGAAGATTTTTTCTCTCCTACATTCTGATTCTTTGATAAACGCTGAAAGTAAATATTAGGAAAGTAAAAAAAGGAACTACATATTTATTTTTACGTTGATGATGATAATGAGGGATATAAAAAGACGATGAAACGGAATGAAGACCTACTAGATGTCAGGCAGACTTTAAAAAGATAGATAGTTTCATAAATATTCTAGCTTTTTTTGCTGATTGGGTGTGATAGGCACGCAACAAACAAGCAAACAAACAAACAGACAAACAAAAATCGAAATGTGAAACCCAACCGTAGCTTTTTTTTTTTTTTTTTAGGTGAACTTTATCTTATTTCGCAAATGTCTGCAGTAAAGCCCAAGTCACAGGCGCGTGAGCCTAGATCAGCAGAATGTTTGTTTGTTTTTTGTACAAGAACTTGTGCATAAGAGGCACTTGCCAAAGCTACGCGTTGGTGCCCATTCCTTTGCTTGCACTGCAGATGTTAGGGATACGGAGTATTTGGGAGGAAATGAAACAGTCGCGCCTCCAGCGGTACGCTTCAGCTGTGCGGACAACAAACCGAATTTCATCGTTTGTGTTTGATCAGAGAAATCAAAAATGACGATGCGAAGGCCGCTCCTCGTGCGACTAAAGCCCTGTCTGAGCGAAGCCCTCGTGCCCAGACCATGCTATACTTTGTTCACCCTTAAGCCGAGATTGCAGCCAAAGTTACAAGCGCGAGCTAGCCCGCGCTCCTGGCTTTGAGACATGCATTTCTAGTGCGAGTGCTTGTTCTGCGGGAGAACGCTTCAAAACAGCGACCTCGAGCTCTCATGTTTGTGGCATTCGCTGAAACAGACTATAGGCGAGGTTAAATATATATATATATATATCATGCTTTGTTAGTAAACACCCGGCTGTCTGTAGGAACACCAAGCTCGATACCGCGCTTCCTATAGTTGAATCTCCTGCCCAATAGTATCGAAACTTGGGGTTATGGCCGACAGGCAGTGCTATGTGCATAAAATCTCTAACATGTGAATCCAAAAAAAAAAAAAAAAGAATGGCGTTACCAGAATTTTTGTTTTAGTCTCGCAACTAAAACAGCTTGGGTCGTATCATCAACGGTCCACGAATTGTTGAAAGTTTGGTGTGTGGTACAAGACAACTGCGCGGAAGGCAAACCAACCACCGAAGGAACAGAAAATCAAGCCCGGATATATCTTGTTTTTCTGGCTCGTTATTTAATGTGTCATCATCGTGAATTGAGAGGTGAATACTGCTGTTCATTATGCGTGCAGAAATACAGCAAGTTAAAGATTGACGTGGCTCCACGTTTAATCCATTTCATGTAACGGTAGTTGAACACTTTTATTACTTTATAGAGTAGATAAACAATCACAGTTTGGTGTCAGATTCCAAAATAACGTTACTCGCTGCTTGGATCACTTTGAAACGTATTTATTTCTATAAAATATTATCACACATGTGGCGGCCGATTCCGACACAGAATCAAACCGAAAATGACCTTCGTACCGAAGAGACGCTTTTGCTCATCTCGACTTTCCGTCCGCGTACCCTTGTTCGACAACCCTGTCGACGGCGTCAATGTTTGAAGTCAATTGAAAAATCCGATATCCCGTCTTTTAGTACCCTTTTCATTCGAACTCAAAACCCTGCTTCGTTTGACTTCCAGTATACCCAGGCGGACGACGACTATACCTCAGCGCCCTTCCTATAACATCCCTCCGTCCAACAGAAAAAGAAAAGAAAAAAGGAAAAGAAACGAGAACCGCTCGACGATCAAGGACCACGGTTGCGAGTCGTTCGGGAAGCCTCCTCACCGGAGCTTGCATCGAGGAAACCCTTTATCGCACCATGGCCCGGCGAGCCTAAGCAACTTTCACAAAGCCTAACCAAGCCTAGCCGAAGCCAGGCCGGGTCGTAGAAGTCGGCCGTCGAAGGCGCCGTAGCTCAGCGACGGGTGAAGCTATCGACCCCCGGCGCATTGTCCGACGATGATTTCCGATAACTCGGACGCCCCGTTTTTGATTGTCTTCTGCGGCCTGCTTTGGGCCAATGAGGCGTCTCCGACGAAGCCCCATTGTTTCCAGACCATTTTTTTCGGGGCAGCGCCGTCCATCCCACGGTTGGCGCCGACCCATCCTGGCGCGTAGCCATCTTTGTCTCGGCGCTTGATCCCCCGTTTCCCCCCATTATGCCCTGTCCCTTTAGCGTCATGCTTGTGCGCGCGTCGTCGTCGTGCCGAGCATGCGTTCGCGCTCACGGGGACCGTCGCGGGCTAATAGCGAGTTTTAGTAGACCGTGTTTCCCGCTCCACTAAGCCCCTCCGCTACCCGGAACTCTACAGCCAAGGCCATCGGCGCGCAGGCGCAGTGGCGGTTTCTTCGTAGCGGAGGGCTAGCGGAGGGGGAAACACGGTCTACTAAAACTCCCTACTAACTCGTTCATAATAACGTCGGGCGCCGTGAATCGCCGGGGCGCGTGGCGCAAGTCCTGGGTGTTTCGCGACGATCCGGTTAGCCGTGGTTTGGGACGGCCCAACGACGCGACTTGTAACCGAACGATTCCGGGGGAGGCAGCCATGAAGCATTTAAGGATCAGGCGACCAGATGAATGACTGCTATACGTAGACCCTACGCTTTTTTTCGAGGAGAGTTTCGTTCGCATTTCGTTGGGTATACTTGTCTTGCCTGGTTAAAGAAGAATCCCGGAGAAAAGCTCACCGGAGAAAAGCTCACCGGAGAAAAGCTCACCGGAGATAAGCTCACCGGAGAAAAGCTCACCGCAATTCAGATGGGTGCCCGTCTACCTCGGCTACGAGCAGTAACTTTTTTTCCACTGTTGCCCCACACTTTAGCCTAAGCCGCTGGATTCTGGTTCCCGCTTCGATGGAAACGGATTTTGAGCCAGTGGAAACGAGAGTTCTCAGAGTGGACGTAGTGAGTTTTATTGAGCCTGGTGGCGCCACCGCACATGGTTGACGGCGGCGAACGAGCGGAAGCGCAAACGCGTCTCCTCGGTGTTGAAATGTGACAGTGACGTCACTTGTATGTGAACGAACACCAGCGTGTTGATATGAAATCCATTGCGGACAAACGAAAACGCCACTTTCATCGAGGAGCCATGATCCCACTGTTATTTACGATCAACTAATTCCTCTCTAATAAATTCCAGCAAAACCTTTATTATCATTGTTCGGATGCTTTTTATGTACTGAGGAATACAGCCCAGCTAAAGCCATCGGCTTTGACGACGGTAATTATTGAGCAGGAAATTATGGCTTCCATGTTTTTGTTTTTATGTTGTTGTTTTTCTTTCGGGATATCCGCCTGTAACGGTTGCTTATATTGCTTTGACGATCCCGCAGGAAGATAAATAAAGCTCGTAAATTACTTCTGTAATAGCGCGCGTCACCGGTCGTGTTGCTCTTGATTGGTGTGCGCGCGGGGATTGTATACTAACGGTTGAGTAACAATTTTGCTAAACGCCGGGCTTGACGTTCTTCCTTTTTTTTAGTGGCGCAGAGTTTGCCCGGTGACACGCTAACCAACTTCGAGACATTTTGTTCTTCGGCACAAATGCTTCGATGCACTAACTAATCATACTAACAACCAAACTAAAAAGAAAGAACATTCGCTTTTTTTTCTTGTAATAAAATGTTATAAATTAGTTTTTTTTTTTCTTTTCTTTTTCAGGCTGCCGTTTGTTTAGCAGAATTTTCTAGCTGCTCTTTAGCAACTTTTTTTTTCTCTCTCATTTATTCGAAAGTTTGTTTCTCCAGTACCTGAAAAATGAAGGTTTGATTTGGTTTGCTTCGATTTGACCAGAATTTATCGGAAAGACTGAAAAGTTTGGTGCCTTTAGCCATGCCTCTTGGCATATCACTTGTCGCTGACAGAGAAACGTGGCAGGGCCATACAAAAATTACAACTTTCGCCGAATGGTTCTTCGATCTCAACTTATAATTATTCTTCATTTTTTGTTCCTTTGGGATTTCACGCGCATCTGTGTGATTCCAGTTAATAAATCTAAAAACGTCATTCCTTTAACATAAGCCCAAAATAAACGTCTTGCAACAATTCAGATGGGTGCTCGTGCCTGACTCTTTTCGAGCTACTTGCCGACGTGTGGCTTATTTACTGTCGCAGACGACGCCAAAAAAGCAACAAAATTTCTTTTTGTTTTCTTGTTTTGACGGTTACACCGAAGTGGGATCTGGAACTATTGTTCAGCATTAATAAAACAAGTCTATGGAAGTATGTGTAGTTGCTGAGCCAAGAAGCTCGCTCCGAGCAAAGTGGCACCGTTAGTTCCGCGTTAGCTGCTACGATTAATCGTCCTTTTCTTCCCCGAGAATGTTTCTTCTTTCTCGTTCGACTCCGCGTTCTGCCATTGTCGTCGGGGCTTGTTTTAGTCACTCGACCGAGTCGGCGTTTGGCTTGCGGTTCTGGCCCGCCATAGGGTTAATATTGTTTGCGCGCGGGCTTATATACTCTACGTTGCCCCCTTCAGACTGAGCGGTGGTCGTTGTTGTCATCTCGAAAGGCCCCGCGGCAGGGAAAACGACCGCGGAAACGTTCAAAGAGCCCACAACGTACGAATCCGAGAGGAACTGGCTTCAAAGAGAAAACGGACGCAACAAGGACATTCGGGGAGAATTGCTGCTGCGCTCGGTTGTGATGGGCAAAAGGAAATACCTAAGGCAGAAGAATGGGACTTGGAAGAACAAAAGAGATGGCGCGGGAACGCCAAGCAGCGAACGAAAACAAAAGCTTAGCAGGCCGTCTCTGCAGTCCTTCCTGTTGTGCCGTCGTCGTATTTATCTGATTTTCGTTTACTGGGACGCCTTTCTTTGTGTTAAGCCCGCTGCTTGCGTGGCGTCTCCCCGACCTCTTTTTTTTTTTCCCCACTTTCCCTCGCGATTGGTGCGTTGTACGGGACTATTTTTTTTTTTTTCGCTTGTCTTTGCAGGGTGGGCCTTGTTTCCGGCCTTGTTTCGGAAAAGGACCCATTGTTCGTAGCGCTCGGCGCATTTCGACTCTAAAGTTTCGCGATAATCTAGTCCCGAATTTTCATTTGTGTGCCTGCCTCTGGCTCCAGGGCCTCTTTTTCTCTTTCTCTCTCTCTTTTGTAAGTACGGAAAGCGGTCAAAAAGCGGCGGGGTATATTTTGTTTCATTTCTAAAGCTATCCCCCTAATGGACGCGATAGTCGCTCGAAAAATACGCAAGTAGAAAAACAGACACAAATTTACGCGGGACAGAAAGTGGCCGAGCCGCGTTTTTTTATATTTTTTTTTATTTTTTTTTACCACACTGAAGGATCCGAGATCGAGTTGACGATGTCGAGATGTACACTCCAGTTTGTGCGTTTTTCCTCCTAAAACTTTAAAAGTGAAACGAGCCTTTTTGAAAACTGCGCTCGTTCACTTTTGGTTAAACAATGCCGACGCAACTGTAGCACCGATAATCAGTTAGACCAATTTTCCATCGCGCTTTTTTTTTTTTTTTAATTCTCATTCACCGCTTCAGCAAGCGAGTTAGAAAAGAAAACACAAACAAAACGACTTCCGGGAAGGCGCGTCATGTTGAACGAGTGTTTTCCGAGGGATAGTTTCTGCAATATAGTTTCAAGGCGGGCTGGGCTAGTCGGTGCATAATGTTAACAAAAGAAAAACAGCACAAAAAAAAAAAAAGGCACAAGGCCAAGTAGACGAAAGACACAAGCAAAGCGCTGTTTCCGGATGCACGACAATGCACAAAAGAGACGCTGCGATTATGGCTTACATCACTCGTTATGGTTCGGTATTTCATCGCGCATGTGGCGAATAAGGGGACCGAGATGACCTCGAGACGACATTAAAAGTAAGTATTGCTCGTGGGTACCCATCATTTCACAACCCATTCGCAGGCCCTCGCACAGCCAACATGTTACTGACGACACTTTCACGAACTACGAAAAGAACCACCGTATTTTTTTTTTCCCGCGATTTGCAATTTGTTTTGACACGGCCCGTTGCGTCACGCTTGTTTCTTTTTGTTAGGGAGCCACGGAATGCATATATATATATATTTCGGACAACCGAGCTCATAGAAACAGCTTGCGCGAAGTCATTCCGTGCGCTGCGGCAGATTGATGGAGATCAACTTATGCCTTAGAGAAGTTTCGACAGACGCCAACTTCTTTCTGCCCAGCGCAAGAGACGCCGGTCCCGCGCAAGGGCATAATGCGGCATCCTCGGAATATTTTAATAACGCCCAGCGGATCCGCAATCGGGATCGAATCTCGCGTTCGCGCGCCGCTTTCAAAAGAAACACACGGCGCACGTCATTGACGACGCATAAAGAAGAAATTTATGTGACTAGCGGCATTCACGTTCCGCCTCTTCTCTCTCCCTCTCTATTTTAAGTATTTCTCTTTGTGTTTTTCGTGCTGGTGGAAGCAGCTCAGAGATCTCGACCCCATTTTAGAGTGAGTCAGTCGGTGCGTTGTGAGAGGAATAGCCCGATCAAAGAAAGCGCCATACATCAGCCCCCGCCGAGAATCCGATCCAGATGCGAGGGGGCTATTTGGGATTCCGAAGGGCCGGCGGGAGCGTTAGCATTTTATGTCGTTGGTTGGTTGGCCTGCTCGATTTTATTCGCTTCCCTTCGCCTCACGTGGACGATACGGCATCGGTGAGGGTGGAGACACCGAAAAGGGGGAGGGGGTGGGGCCCCTTTCCTGTTTTTTCGCTTCTTCTCTAAAACCCGTGTTCTCGCTTTCCACCTTCTTTTCTTTTTCTTTTTTTCGGGGCAACGCTTCCAACCCCGCAAATTGAAGTGCACCCGGCGGTTCGAGATCAAAATTCAACGACCGACCCCCCCCCCCCCCCCCCCCCCCCCCCCAGCAGACAGAGACAGACAAAAAGAAGGCTCGCATGAATAGTAGCTGTAGCCCACTTCTGCCCCTCGTGTGTGAGCGCTTGGGACTATTTTCAGTTGGTTGTTTTCTCTTAAAAGCTGGTTTCCATTAGTTTTCGATTCGCTTTTTCTTTTCTTTTTTTTCTTCCCCTCTTTGATTTTTTTTTTTTTTTTTCTCATAGTTCCATAGTTTCCATCTATTTTGGTGTCGGGACTCGCAATCTTTCTCTCTGCTGCTGCTGCTCCTTATCGCCTGCATTGCCCGGATGAATGCGGCAGATTAAACTTGAGAGTGGAGTATAATGCGCTCCATGCACTAGAAAGCTGCCCCCGAAGTGACTCGCAAATTTGTAACTCCGATTTCTCGCCCCCCCCCCCCCCCCCCCCCCCCTTTCCGCTGGTAGGTGGGAGGAGCAGAAGCGAAAAACGGGATTTTTTTTTTTTTTTTTTCCTTCGTGCCTTCCCCATGTTTCAGTTTAGGCACCACTTCTTTTTTTGCCACCTTCAGTTTTCTTCTCGGCGAATTACTACGAGTTCATTGTTTTCGCTCAAGCATTTGTTTAACTCAGGCTGCGCTACTGCATTCCTCTTTCGAGTTATTCGGTGAGGCCCTAGAATATAAACGGTGCAGACGAGTTTCGCCCGATTCATTTTGCCTCATGTTCAGTTGGGTCTAATGGGCTCTTCTTTTCAGGTACCTACGTGTGCCGTGGAATATTTCCGCTCCTGTCATCGCAAGGCCCCTGATTCCCACTCGCAATACATAATATAGAACGAAAAGAAAAAAAAAAAAGCGTAAAACAAAACGAAGTTGCATTTTCTCACGCGTCTATAGAGATCTCGGTCGACTATACTGTTCCTACCACGCAGAGTCACGCTACATTGTAACCACGCCCTGTCGATCTGCAGTATGCTCAACCGAATCCATACAATACTCGTCCGTATATGCTTTTCTCGCTATTTCTTTCGCCCCTTTCGGTTTTCTGCTTTTATCTCGCATCTCCGCGCATCTGTGTTTCATGCGTAATTTTGTATATTTTATATTTCATGCGTTTTCTTTTCTTTCTTTTATTTTTTCTCTTTGCGCACGAACATCGGCTATAGTTAGGATACCCTATCGCTGGCTTTCTTCATCGCTGCAATATTACTCCGCGTGGGTTCGCAGCAAGAACGCCGAGCGGAACATTGTTCCCCTCACGCTATCTCGGGTATACGTTCCCTACAGCGGAATCGAAATCGCACCCACATTCAAATTCAGCGCCGGTCATTTTTGAGTGATACCAAATATCGTTTTGTTTAAAAAAAGAAAGAAAAAAAAGAAGAAAAAAAGCGATTTCCTCGCGACAGGTAGATTGTTGCCAGCAGCAGGAAATGGAAGCAGAAACGGAAAAATGCTCGCGATACGGCAGGACCGAAACGACGACGAACTTTCAATAATATCTTTTGTGCGCGATGTTCGTTCTAAATTCTGACTCGTTTTTTGTTTTAATTTTTTTTTATTGCGCATATATAATTTAGGGTTTCTTCCCCGGTAGGTTTTGTTCATTTTTGTTAACGCTTTTGGGGATAGTTGGGGAGAGAACCCTAAGGGGATTTGGGAAGGCTACGCTTCCACATCGACTAAGTCGTGTTGGTGCTAAAAAAACGCCGCCCTTTTTTTTTTTTTTGTAAAGGCGGCTCCCTAGCTGGGCCGTATTATTTCTTTTTAAGTTGTAGTTTCGTTATTGTATTAGGTGGCAAGCCTCGATTCAATTCGTAATTCTCGTATTGCGTTGGAGCTAGTTCGTTTGACTTACAGATCAATCGCGCTCGCTGCTATGGCGAAATAAAAAAAAAAATTAAGCACGTAAAAATCGATCGCTTCGCCTCTCTGTCTTTCTCATTCTCTATTCTTAGTGCCACGCGCCTAGCAGTGATAAGAAAAGTCGAAGAGGAATTGTAATTTTTGCGTACCTGTCTCAGCGAGCGTTTGTGAGTCTGGGCTCGCGCCCGTACTCTGGCTTCTACGAACCGAGCTCAGCTTCGATTGAGGGCTCGCGGCCCGCAGTGCGTTTTAATCTTTCCTTCGATCGCTGCTTTGTCCGAATCATTTTTGTATCACCTCATCTCTAATACACTAGCTCAACGTCGTGTGTTTCTTTTAATCGAAGGCACTTCACCATTTAGTCGTGCCATATCTTCTTCCCTCTGACGTCCCCTTTTGGGGAAAATTCAATTCAACTCGTACGCGATTGGGATTGGGTTTGTCCCAGTAATATGATATGAAACGATAGCTTTGACTACTCTCTGCTAATGCTTTCTAATGGTATGTTTGCCGATCATCGATAGATTATGCACAACAGTTATCTCGTCTTATCACGCATATGTGAGTTACATATCAGGATCAATGGGGTAGACACACCAGAAACCGATAACGAGGTACATTATACGTTTCGAAAAGTATGTTGTGTTATCCCTCCTGTCATCCCCAGGGTTAAAATGTCTAGTCACAAATAAGCTCGCTTGCATTGTTGCGTTATCGTGAAGTAATGAGGATACTATTAGTCCGTGTACCAAGTGCTCTTGCCACTCACAGCCTGAAAACATCACAAGCTCCCGCGAATCGTTTCAAGTTTTCTTTCTTTCCCCGTACCGTCACTGAATGGAATGGTTTACCCTTCAGCATTTTTTAGAGTGAAGTTTTGGTGTTTTTTTTTTTTTTGTGATGTTGTTTAAGTGTTTTTGTTTTTTTTAAATCAATTGTTATAATTTACATATATACGAATTTCCAAGTCGAAAAGTATTAACTATTTGCACTGTACGTTTTACTTTCTATATTGATGAACCTTTCTTTATCTGTGTGTGTATTATTACGTGCGAATATGATAAAACCTTTTTTTCTTTTAATTTGGTTTCAAAGTGACTTTTTTGTATGTACTTTTTTTTTTTTTTTGTAATGCGTTAACGTTAGAACGCTCGTTTAACTAAAACCCGCTGGTCTCAGTCCGTGCGAACATTTGCCAGCTGAAGTTCCTATACTCGCGGTCAGCTTTCTGTGGCAATGCAGTCAATGCTAGGGGAGACGGTGCACCAACAACTGTACACGCGCCTCCTCTCTTCGGATTGCCACAGAAAGCTGACCGCCGAGTATAGATAAGAGCTTCCTACAAGTAGCGACATTCTTTGAAGCGCCGACTGCGTGACGGTGCAGGTTTTAGGAAGCGAATGGCGGCGCACAGCAGAGGTCTGACTCTGAACTGAATGCCGCCATTTCGTTCCAGAGGAATGTGCTTTGTCATTTTAATTGGTTGTGTCGTTACTTGTAAAAAGAAGTATCAAGGGACATTATTGTCAGCGCCATCGCATGACGTCGTAAGGAGAGTGGGTGGTGAGGAGGTATCCTATTTACAGATTTAATGTCTCACCACGGCGGTGGGGAGAGAGGGTGACGCGTAGTGACGTCAGCGCTTCGGACCAATACGAGCGTCGCACAGCTGGCGCGGGGCGAGAGACGAGCAGACGCCGCGCCGCTTTGGAATGCGTCCCAGCTCGGTTGCCGCTCCGGCGATGGATGTGGTTCTTTCCAAGAATGATATGGCTGACCGTATCCAAGAGCGACGACAGAAGAAAGCCGAAGCCACGCGTCGGCGACGTCAGTCCGCGAGAGAGGAAGAGTGTGAGCGTCGTTTGGCTGCTGCCGCAGTGGCAAGGCGACGGAAGCGTGCAGCGGAAAGCGAAGAGGAATGATTAATAAACGACAGGACAGTGGTGATAAACGAATGGAAAGGAGTTAAAAAGAGGTGAGCAAGAGTCAATGTAGGTTTAGAAAGAGTTATATACGTAAAGACGGGACGGGACAACACATCTGTGTTGTCCCGTCCCCTATCTTCACGTATATAACTCTTTCTAAACCTACATCATTACCAACGCGCTCACTAACAAGTATATGAACCAATGCTAACGCATTTCCATTGGATGAATGTCATTGATCGTCGAACATTTTTTTCCATTCCGTCTTGGGCAACAATTGGCCTGCAGTATATGCTGAATAAATAATATTATTAACAATAATAATAATTGTAATATTAATAAAAATAATAATTTTTATTTGCATTTTCCGTTACAGGTAATGAGGCCGAGAAAAAAAAACGTGATAGATGGCTTGTCGAGTTCTCGGCCCCAGTGGCATTCTGCAGCAGTTTCTGGGAATATTAAAAAAAAAAAAAAAATGTGTTATAAAAGTTTTATATCTCCTAAATTTAATGCGTTTACCTCATTTTGAATTTCTCGCCATTGGGTGTTCGTTTAACGAACGCATTCTGCGTTGCATGTGCTTAGATTTGTTTACGTGCACTTTGTTCTGGAACCAGAGGGTCTTTTTTTTCGTTCAAACCTACATATGGTATCAGCGTCTACTTAAGCCCCCTCCCCTCCCCCCCCCCCCCCTCCCCCCCCTTTCCAGCATCGCGATCACGGCCCCGTGGTCTCGGAGTTAAAACAGATTCCAGTGGGTTTTTCGGAGCGCCTCTGCAGAGATTGCGAGAAGAGCGCTGGCGCCTTGTTTCTATGGTGACCGCGTTTAATTACGTTAAAACGCCGACCAGCTCACATTTGTACTGCAGAACCGGGGACCTCAGGGCGTCCCGGTGTACGATGTTATGAGAGGCAGATTATTTACGTTCGTGTACATTGCCCGAGGTTTGTTAAAAGTGGTCGGGTTTCTTCCTCTCTCTCCCTGAGGTCCTCCGCCTAACGCGAAAGTCGTGCGGGGGCAGTACACAGCTCTAATATATCACGCTCTTGTTTGTTTCAACGCAATAGTACGAAATCTATTCATTCTAGGTTGCTCAAATCATATTGAAATAAATCTTTATTGACTTTTGTTATGCAATATTGTTTTTAGCAGTACTGGTTATCGGACGGATATGCAATGTGGCGCATGGCGAAGGAAATGTGAATGTGTAAAGGACATCTTTCCTTCTTGATCGATGTTCCTTTTCTTCGATGGCATTGCATCACCTCCTCTGAAACGCCGCCGCGCAAGCAACGTGACTGTGCAATGCATCCACGCCTACTAGGTTACTCTAGTAATACGCAGTTCGTACCCTGATACGTGGCCTCCGTTCTTACGTAGTGGAGAGGGAACGAAAAATGTTAGAGCACCGCTCCCCCCCCTTCCCCCCTCCCATTACACCGCGCAAAACTGTGCCATTGGTCGCGCCCGCTACGACTGTCAAAGCAACGGCGGCACTCCTTTACTGACACTCTTTCCGATGGTCATTCTACGGTGAGACCAGCCCCAACACGAGCAAGCAAGATCTGCGCAGGCTTCATATATTATAAAACTATATCGCTTTCAAAACGATCCAAATTTCGCTGGAACGCTCAACTATAGTCATGAGAACATTCGGATGCACGTCCACATCTACGCTAAATAACGACAACAAACACTGCTCCGCACGGCGCATAATGAAGCATAATGAATAAATGAAAGACTCGGTAACACGGACTATCCCCTCTTTTACGTCGTTTCGAATTTGTTTTGTTCCAACGTGACGCCGTTATCTGGAATGGCCGCTGCAGCGTCGGCCGTCGTGCCGTCCCAGCTGTCTCCACCCTCACTAACTTCTCCTAGCTCACCGGCCAGTGGTTTACGACACACGGCATCACTCAATCCCGCCACGCATCAGGCAAACACTTTCGGCGCTGCCGTGATTTCTCCTCCCCCACCACCTTTCTCTGGAAATCTCTTTCTCCTCGCCCTGATCCCCCACCGCTGTCTTTCTTCCGTTTCTTCGTTGTTCTTTTCTGCTTCATTTTCTGTCTTCCTTCTGTGGCATCCTGGCGACTCTCTCCCCCGCTCGATCGGTGGATATTTTGTGTTTCTTCGGTGCTCCGTATTTATCGGCCGTGTTATCTGCGTCATTAATCCCCCTCGGGCATCATTACAGGGACTTTAATTACCGCTTGGGCCCACGCTCCGGGTTCCGCCCACGCGTCCTACACCCTCACCCTTTTTTTCCCCTTCCTTTTTGTAGCCGTCTCTTCCTTCCCCTTCTACGATTGGCGGGAGCAGCGAAGGGAAGATAGGGACCGGATAGCGACCGAAACTTCATTAATGGCCGCCCAAACGAGTCCGATGCCTTCTCGTTGCCCACGTCTCGTCTCGCTTTCTCCAAAGACGCGCGGCGAATAAATATATATATAGTAGTGGGCAGCCGGACCTCCAACGACCCGGGTTTTGTTTCGGTGACCCAATATTGGGGTGGTAAATACCGTTCCCCGCTGCTATCGCTCACTCAAACTGATGTTTCGGTGGTCGAACGCCATCAATGATAGCCTCACCGAGGAAAAAGTGTTTTTTTTTTTTCTTTTTTTGCGCCGCACTTGCAACAAGTTCGAAACCTTTAAGTCGCGATTGCACTGCTAATACGTAGCAGTGTGCCGACTCTGTCTGAGAACTCCCTTGTATTCCGGTCCTGCCATGTTGATCGTACGGAAACTCTCTGCAGGCGTGTTTTCGGAGAATACATAAATGTAGGAAGCAAACATGCTTCTCGCGTGCGTGAGGCACGTTCGCAGACGTCATAGTGAATGCATCGAACGCCGTGTCTTATGCCTGGTGCATGCCAGCAGGGCGACTGGTACTCTATAGAAAAGTAGAATCTGAAAAAATCTAGAGCAGAAGTGAAAGAAAATAGAACTAATGACTATAACGTGGTCCTGTGCCGTGGTATCTATAGTTATGGCTAAAATACGCGCCTCCCGTAGTGTTTAACCGCGTCCACGGAGGGGACCTAATATTCTAGATCACTCTGCGTTTTTTTTTTTTTTTTTTTACTGAAAATGTTGTTGTTGTTGTTGCTCTGCTGTGTTACAACACAGCGTAATGTTTTGTTTCGTTTATAAAACACACGAAGGAAGAAAAGAGCTCGTGAGGCTGCGAGTGCGGATTTCTTTTCTTACTTCCTTCTTTCATGCGTAAAAGTGGAAAATTAATAAATACTATTTTCGGCAAAAAAGCAGATCATCCGAGTTTTCTCCTCTCCTAAATTTCATTATTGGCCAAGGGGAAAAGGTACAAACAGAGAGGAGGAGATGGCTTGGCATTCCCTCCTGGTAGTGGATCAAGCACTTCGGGGGAGGAGGGGGGGGGGGGGGCAATTTCAAGATGGCAATAAGTGCAAAAAAAAGTGCGCAAATTGACAAATTGTTCGTAGGACTTCAAGCCCGGTATTGTGTTTTGACATTCAGAACACCTCAGCATTGCCTAATTTTGTTCTTCGAATTTTCCCAAACTTTCGGAAGAGTTTGAAAAGTAGCAACACTCATTTTGACGATCAGTACTCGCTACTGATGAATACCCGTGTACTCTTGTGCAATACCTGGATAAGTTCCAGTAGTATTTTTTTTTCCACAGTGGGGGGGTATTCAAATTGATCGAACTGTGATTGGTCCTGTGTCGCGAGCGTACTTTCCCACCGATGGTGCTCTCGCTCGGCACAACAATCGACTTCGAGTTCACCGAATATATCTTACGAGTTCATATGTCCTTATACCTGTTTCTGTCAATTATATTTATTATGCGAAAAAAGCGGTTTATGAGGAAGCTGGACAGGTATCGTTATGCAAGTTTTGATACTTGCATGTTTGGCGCGCTCGATTGAGTAGAAAAAGGCGTTAAGATGAATTTAAAGAACATGTCTGTTTACATACGCGTGTCGCCGGTGTCAGATCGTCGTTGTCGCTCGACTTCAGATAGGAGCTCGACGAACTCAGCGAACAGCGAAGCAGCTGCGCCCTCGAGGCAATCAAGAAGAAAGCAGGCGGTGCGTAAAATTCAACATTGTGTCTCGCGCGTATGCACACCACGTGTCGCGCTGCGACAAGTTCCACGTGCCGTCTTCTTTCGCGGCACGCGTTGTTATTCAGAGTAATAGTGACAAGCGCCGCATTACGAATGTATAAACATTATGTTAAATGTGAACGGGGGGAAAAAGCGGGGGGCAAACAAAAAAGAGGAATGAGGCCTCCCCCCCGAAGAAAGAGAAGAAGAAAGAGAAGCGGCGCGGCAAACCGCGACCCACGTCCGTGCGAGATGTCGGGCCGAATTGTCTTCCAGATCGCGGCGTTCACACTCGCGAGACGCGTCTCCCCCCCCTTCGCCTCCGAGCGTCTCCGCGCTGTCCCCCTGCGCCGCTTCTCCCCTATCCTTCCCCGCCGTCCCGCATCGTCCCGCGAGGCTCGGCGAGATTTTGTCTCGCACGCGAGCGCCACCTCGGGGGAGTCGTGGAGGAAACGAGCCGCCCTGGAAATGAAGACAAACGGGAGGACGACGACGACGACAACGTCTTGGCAGACTGCTGCTGCTTCTACCCTCCGTTCGGCCGCCGCATCCCTCTCCCACCCTTCGCCTCCTTCGCTGAACTTACTTCGCACGGCCACCATCTTCGTGGTGCGCAGGCGTGCGCTCGTGAGTACGTACGTGCGTGGCCGGGCCGCCTCGCTTTCACGCTGCCTTGGCCGAGTCCCTTTCGGGAAGCGTGCCGCTGCGTGAGGTTGCGAGGAATTCCCTTTGTTTTGGGGGAACGGTCGGCCGAGGCAAGCGCGGGGAAGGTTGTTGAAAATGGATTATGCTCGAGATGCCCGCCTCTTCCCCTTTCTTGGTCCTTCGCCCCTGTCCTGCCACCGTGGCTGTGCTCCGTACGCCTTTGTCTCGCCGCTGCGCTTGTGTCCCCGTGTTCCTTTTTTTTTTTTTCGTCCCTGCCGTTTTAATTTTTTAATGCTCTTTTTCGTATTTCGTGCATGTTCGGCAGTCCTTGCCAAGGGGGAGCATTTTTTACTGCTTCTCACCGGCGGGGGACGTTGGCAGATTGCGTTAGGCGAATACAAATATGATCCTCTCCCGGTTACTGCGCGGAGACGAGAGAAGCAAAACAAGTGACGGGACCCAAGCGCGCTAAACAAATTCCAAAACCCGCTTTTTTTCTTTTTCTTTTTCTTTTTGTCGGCAATTTTGTATTTCAGTGGTTCTCAACGTGAATACCCCATCCGTACTATTTTTTTTTATTTGATCTTTTTATGGCGTTTGTTTTATTTTGATGCTTCCTGTCTTCGCTGGTTGTTTTTTACGGCCGCACGCCCGATGTGGCCGTCATTGTTTTTCGCTCTGTTCTTCCGCGATCTCCGGTTCGATTCGCGAAGACGTACTAAGGGTGCGGAAATGCTCTTTCATAACTCTCCACCTTGAAAGCTTACCTCAGACGCTGTTCGGAGCACCTGGACTTCGCCGGTAGTTACTGTCTTAGTCCCACGAGGTTGCCTCGCCGGGCGCTGCTACGGTATGCTGGTGATCGTAGATGATCAGTTTTTAAATACAGGCCCATTTTGTTTACTAATGCCTCCTGTAAGCTCCTGGAACATGTAATGAAGTCTCGTCTCAAGTCACATCTCTTGCTCAGCAGCTTTCTTAAATACCAGTGCGGCTTTCGCAAGAGACACTTTTAAAAAACGTGACTACTCAAATTTACTTACAGTATTCTTCATTGCCAATACGCCGGAGTTAGCTTCTACCCTTTTCTGGTTCAGGCAAATCAACGCAGTTGCGGCGTATTATTCGCGTACAGTGTGTCTCATCAAAAAAGAGGCTAAACTTTCACGTACCAAACTGCGGAAGCTATATATAGCACACGAGACTCACGACGGTTCGACCCAAATTAGGATTCTCCGCATCGGTTCGGTGTCCACATCAGGGATATATCTAACCGACCAAATTAAAACGATCCAGAGTCGAATAGCCAGGTTTATATAATTAGTAGGGCTGGACGTCGATTAAAATTTTCGATCCGATTAATCGCCACCCTTTAATCGAATAATGAATCGATTAATAGGTTTAGTTCATTCCTATGCGTAATAGTTTTAAAAAGTCAAAGTTAAATTGTTTGCCTTTGCTGAATATGTGATGACGGAGGAATGTAACGATTTCGGATTTTGAATCAACCTTGAAGTGTAGTTGAGAACGGTCAAACTGCGGCCAAACTCACAAATTATTACCTACTTCAGCCGCAGAAGCAAAGAGCTGTTTGTTCATATTCTCCGGCAATAGCGAACTCCTTTGATTGTTCACAGTAGTCTTCAGTGCTCAAAACGGACACACGCACGGTATTAAAGCAGCTGGGGAACGTTTAACCTTCTTTAACTTGTTTGCAGACAAATCTCGCCCCTACAGTTTACTTTAATCCAAACTTTCGCCTAAAGTTAACTTTCATACAGGTGTACTCGTCCACGTCTGCGTGGTGAAAGCGTTGAATTAATTTTTTTTTGTTTGTCAAAAACTAATCGATTAAGTTAACCGGTTAAAAATCGATCGCGATTGAAGCATTAATCAATTAATCGGTAGTTTAATCGATTAAGTAAAAGGCCCTAATAATTATCTGAGTGATAATCTGTTAGTGGCGTACTTTTAATTTAAAGAAAACAATATCGGTCCTCATATTTCAACAGCTCGTCGTGACATCTCTCTTTCGTACATATTTCACGAAATATTCTACCTTCAAGAAGTGTAGAAGCTTCCCTTTATTGTATCGCCTCCTAGACCTTTCTCCCGCACTAAAAACAAAATGGCCGTTCATCGAATCTTTGGAGTCACGCTTTTCTATATTGATTCAGCCGTACCTCAAACCACCACTTTTTTTTTTTTTAAAGAGCAACGTGACTTTTAAAATAACTTTTTCACGAAATTGTTTTTTTTTTTTCTTTTCGCGCAATATCTACGCCGCTAGACGCAACTTAGGTGGAGGTCACACTCACAGCCCACTCTAAGCCCCACTCACAGATCTGTGGTCCCACCCATTACTTGGCTGCTCGACCGAACAGGCTAACAAGCGTATTTCCCTATCGCGTCATCCGGTGCTCCTAGTCTGGAAGTCTAACACCGCCTGCTAGTCGTGCGAGCAGACGAGCGGCAGCATCCGGCATCGTCTGCTATTTCACCGCCGTCTATCCTCGTCTGCGATGCCGTGAGATGCGGACAAGAAAGCTGCGCGTCGGCGTCCGTTTTCGCCTCCGTCCGTCTGCTATCCATCCCCCGTCTAAAAACTTCCGCAACTCTCAGAAGACGCGACCATGAAAGTGGCGTTCTAGCGTTCCATCGTGCACGAGCCTTGGTCCAATAGAAGCACCTGTCAGCGTCTATTGGTGTGCGTAACAAGCGACTAAAAAAAAATCAATAAAATAAACATGCAGTCTTTCTAGCTTTACTGTTCTTGTTATTTTTCTTCGCGTGGCATCCGCGAACAAGGTGGGTGAGCGTCATGAGGCACGATTCAAACGCGACATAGAAATATTCGCTTTGGTAGGCCAGGTGCACTTCAAAACACACTTGAAAGCTTGCCTTTCGAGGCGCAATGGCGGGAACATACCTAGACAAACTTGATGCGAGGCGAACGCCCGATTGCCTCCAGCTAAATTGCTCGCAAATTTATACCTGTGTAGGTATCTTCTTGGGTATTGAAAGAATAGTCGCAATCACGACGGTTGCATAATTTACAGAGCTGCGGGGCCACCTTTACGAAAACCAACATCTTTATTCAGCATCAACACACAACCAAAGGAAGAAATCAAGCCAAATCGATCAAAATAGTTGATCTGGGACACTACGCTTAGGCCAGTCCCGCTACGAGAGCATTAAGCACCCGCACAGCGCTTCCGAAGGCGCGTATATTTGCGGCAGTTGTTTGGTGCAAACTACGTCGGTTGACGAGAACTTCCTCTAAACACCTATGTACACTCCAAACCACTCGTAGGAACGCGAAAGCATTCGTACACGCAGCGCATTCCTACAAGGAGCGTGCACATCTTTCTTTTTCACACGGCGCTCCGGCGGTGACATCACGCTCCCCCACTGCGCAATCGCGGCGAACCACGCCGGCTTTACGACGGCTTCCGTGACGAAGTATATGCGTTGCTGTGCCTTTCTTTGTGTTTTATTTCTAAGGCGCGTCCGCTTTGACCTTGAGCGGCGCGTAGGCGCGGCACCCCCGCCGGCATCCCGGCTTCCGTAACGAAGCATCAGGGTTGCAGTGCTTTTCTTTGTGTTTTATTTCTGAGGCGCGTGCTTGATGACGTATATTATGACCATTTGTCGGGGACAACGCCGCCGCTTTTTCGCGTAATGGGACAAGTAAGCTTTATCCTTAAAAATGGCGAGCTCAACTCGTTCAGCACTCCGCAGACGCCGGCAGCCATGTTTCTTAACATTTCAAACCAAAGCGGGAGAAGCAATCTCAGAATATATTTGAAAACAATAATGACTCTATCTTAATTATTTGATTTTCAAATATAAAAAAAGAATAGTCAATTGAAATTGCGGCATGGAGATACAAATTTATAACCAACCTTTTACGCGTCAGCCATCTCTCCAGCCAATGAGAGATGTAAGCATATTGTAAGCGCGGGGCGGGGCTTAGCGGGCTGTGACCTCAACGTTCTGCATCGAAATTGCGTCCAACGGCGTAAATATTGTGCAGACAACTTCTTTTTCGTGGAAAAATTACTTAAACAAATACCTGGCCCATCTATGCTTAAAAAAAAAACATTTTTTTCCTTGCAGTGTCTTTTTAAGAAACGCAGGGGCTTCTCCTTCACTGCTGTATATTGTTTGTCTTGTTTTTGTTTTATGATCAACTGTGCAGCGGTGGTTCTTGGCGTTCACATTCGTAAGTCGTGATTTCGAATAATTTTTTGCGCCAGAAATGTGGCACAATATTCGCTTACTCATGCACGTGGTTTTCCTGGGAACACCGAATGCCCACGTCATCTTCGCGCGAGAGTTGAGGTCGCGAGCAAATGCTGTCTTTCAACAATGAAAAAAGATAAAAGATAACACACACCAAAGGACGGACACCAAGGGACGGGAGAAGTGAAGAAAAGGAGAGCGGTGGAGAAAAGAAAAGGACGAGGAGGAAACATACCGAAAGGAAGAAATAAATTGCCGACTTGAAAGCACGGAGCCGACAAATGATGGCCGGATCAGCGGCTAGGCGAGACGTCATGGTGTCGTTTATCATGGCGGATACCAACCCCGAGAAAATGGCGGCGCCCTCCTCGCCACCCTCCGTCGTTGGCTTATTGTCTCGACCCTTTTCTGGGCACTGCCAGCATCGGTTCCTTCAAAGACTCGAGCGGCTTCGACGAGAGAACAGCCACCCCCTGGCCCCATCCTTCCTCAGAGACACACTTCTTCTTTCTGTCATCGACACGGGTGCCCCGATGGAGCCGTTCCATTTCTACCAGACCTCGAAACGCCAGAACATTTGACGCCGTGCGAGGCCCGAGGCGTGACCATGCATCAGAGGGCACTTAAGCGCGCTCCGTCCACCCTTAAGCTGTAACTGCAGCCAGTGCCACAAGCACGAGAGCTTGAGGTCGCTGTTTTGAAGCGTTCTTCCCGGAGAACGCAGTACTCGCGCTAGAAATGCACGTCTCAAAGCCAGGAGCGCGGGCTCGCTCGCGCTTGTAGCTTTGACTGTCTTCCGTATACGGAGGTCTCAGAAATCCGGATGAATGGTACCGAAACACTTTCGAAGCTTAATTTCTTGACTTTCAAGGTTCGCACTGGCAAGCCAGTGCAGCTTTGTGCATGAAGCATGCTTTGGCAGGCTTGCAGTTGCGCGTGCTTGCTTAGACAGGCAGAGACGGCGGTCAGATGCCCTACTTGCAATCGCGTGTTTGTACTATGGCTAAATATTCATCACAAATTAATTGACTATACTCAGTGACAGGATAACGGCAGGAAGGCCTTTTGGTTGTCCCACCTCTGGTCCGAGCCCCTTCCTTCGATAACACTTCGTTGTCTCATCATGTTTCCCCTGCGCGAGCACGCTCAAAGCTTACGGGACACTCAAGTGCTACCGATGCTAACGCTGGAGGCGGGTCATTCGAAGTAAACCGCTTCCTCTCACCTTAGCATGCACTACAGAGAAGGCTATATACGCAAGCTCCTTGTGTTTGATAGCGCTTCGGGTACACGGACGCTCATGCAGAATGAGTACCAGGTGAGGCTACGCGCTCGCGCTTTTGTCTATGCGATATACTTCACGACAACATGAAGTGAAGTGTACGTTTTAGTACAATTTTTTTTCGGGGCCCGATACTCATTCGTGCGCGAGCTCAAAGCACGCTTCGAGGTGGCAACGCTTGTTCTCGATACTAGTAATGTGTCACTGGATCTTGGGAAAGTTGAGCTGTAGAGCCAAGTTCCCGGTATGACCGTCGTTTTGGTTCATGGGATGAGCAGTTTCTCCCTGACCTGTCCATTCTTGGTAAGCCGATCTAAATTCCTTGTCAGAAATTGCTTTAATACGCCATTTCTTGTATATCGAGATTTTGTTATCCACAGAACGGCGAAACAAGCGCTCATCTTCTCACCGCCATGAGATGCGTCGTCGGTGCTTGGTGGCATTGAAAAATAATTTTTCTTTCTTGGAATACGCAACAGCAACAATACAATTGTGAGATATCTCTGGAAATAAGCATGACTGATAAGTTGATTGCACGCAAACTGCCACAGATGCGCGAGGAACGCTTTCAACATGATGCTCCATAGCGGTCTTGGCACGACTGATTCTGAGCAACCCCATTGAAGCTTTGAAGATTTGACATAGACCGAAATGGCGATTCGGGGGGCCATGGCAACCGCAACAGATAAGCCAAATACCTTGGGAGGTTTGGTCGTCTTTACCTGTGTTAATATCTGTTTGTGTCTGGCTAGCAGGCAGGGAAGCCAGTGGCGCTGTTTTCCCAGGATTCACTGACTTTACTGATACCAAGATCATGGCCGCTCGATCTGAATGCAGAGGTGAGGCCGCCAGATGCGCCGCAAACGGCGAGACGCGCCTAGTACCCCGGACGACCACGGCGGCGCTCCCGGTTGATGACTCCTGCGGTCAGTGGCGTACCAACTTGTTTTTGAGTGGGAGGGGCAAACCAGATCCCCCCCCCCCCTCCACCCCAGGGCCGGGGGCGCCGCCGGCCAGTGTTTGCCGTGCCCAGTGGCGGCTGTTTCAGATTGGGGGGGGGGGGGGGGGGGGGGGGGGGGGGCAGAACTCATGTCTTGCCCCCCCACTCTGAGAACTGGGGGGCGGGGGCAAGCGTTGCCCCCCCCGGTTGGTATACGCCCATGGCTGCGGTCCACCACCGGCGCTGGTTGGTTTCCTCCGTGGTATCTCTCCGCTGTTCATTATCTCTCCGCTGCTGCTTAGCAGGGCGCGTTCTCGGAATTGCCGAGGGCGTACCCGTCTAGTAGTGCCAACGCTGCCAGTTGTGTAAAGTCCCTAGATAAGAGCTTCCTACAAGTAGCGACATTCTTTGAAGCGCCGACTGTGTGACGGCGCAGGTTTCAGGAAGCGAATGGAGGCGCACAGCAGAGGTCTGAACTGAATGACGCCATTTGCTTCCAGCGGAATCTGCTTTGTCATTTGTGTTGGCTGTCGTTACTTGTAAAAGGAGTGTCAAGGGACTTTAGTAAAAACTGATCAACCTCGCCTTCGCCTATGTATGGCGGCGCGAAGTGGCGGGCCGTACCTTGTTTTTGATCGAGCGGCCGTGCCAATTACATACACTATAGTTCCACGAAAACACGATTTTCCAAAACTCCTCAGTGTGGCAAATATGTCGACGATAAAGTTCTTCATTGGTAGCCCTTTGCACTGTAACGCACTAGGCATCCAAGAAGAATTAGTGATGAGCGTCATCATCGTCATCACAAAACAGCGTCATTTCTCGAAAAGATTATTGTTTGGTTTATTTCTGCTTTCACAATGTCGTGCTTGAAACATACCTATGACTACGAGCAAACGTGCATTCACGCGCAATAGACTGTCATAAAACCGCGCACATGTGAAACAAGTGCATGCAAACATACATTCAAGTGCACGCGCACATTCAAACGCATTTACACACCCACACGTGCACACGTCTACTAGAGGCACACAGACACACAGATGCGTAAATGCACATAAATATACCTACAGACACGCACGCAGCAGTAGTGTCGCAAGCCCCAGCATTCAAAAACGCAGACACTGATACACCGACTTGTTTCTACTAGAAGTGCACACGACCGCATCAACCGAGTCACAATATCCAACCTGCCATCACACCTCTGAAGACAACAGGAATGAGAAAACGCGATAGCTACCTTTCTTGAAAAAAAAAAAAAAAAAAAAAAAAAAAAAAATATATATATATATATATATATATTTGGGCACTTCAAACAGGAACAGAACCGGAAATAGGGAAACCGGCTCTGCCGAAGAAAAACAAGGAGAACTTCGAAGACGGTATTTGAGTAGCAAAAAAAAAAGAAAAAAAAATGATTTTTTTTTAGTCAAACTAAGGTAAAGCACGAGCGTAAGATTGCATTCCGTTTCCTATTTGCATAGAGAAGAGCGTTCTAGAAAGAAAAAAAAAATATTCAAGCGCAACAAACCGAACCGTAAACAACCCGGCAAGAATAGTGGTCGAAACCTCGTCACCGAAGACCAATGGAAACGATTTTCAAAGAAAAAAGGAAGTACGAAGTTAAGAAAGGGCACACGGACGGCTCTTTCGAGAACACGCGAGAATCCTTCCGCCGGAATTCAAAACTTTGAAGAAATTGGATTCTATAAATTTCGTATTTTTTTCGACAAGACTCGTATTTTTTTACGTCTTCAGCTTTTAAATTCTTCTCGCATATTCCTTCTTTTTCTTGGCACTGGCCGGTTTATTGTACATATATCGAAAATCGACCAATTTCAACGCCCGAAGGCGCCGATGCGTCATGGTGCGGAGCCCTCTTTCGCCTATCCTGAGCGAATACTATTATTTTTTTAATATTTATCCTTTCTTTCATCGACTCTTTCGTTGAAGTACGGCCCAGGCTCCCACGAAGTCTGTAGAACGCGTTGTTGTTGTTTCATAAAATTGCAGGCCAGCGTGTGAGAACAATAGTTTCCGAATCGCGAAATGCATCGGTGGCGACATCTTACGGTTCCTACCCGCGGCGTAACAAACAGGATTATCCATGGCGAACGGCAAGTATAAACTTACAAATCCACAGCCCATCACGCGCGTATTCGTTGCTTTAGAAAGCAAGAAGGAACAAGCGCCATACACGCACGAATGCTGAAAACGACACCAGCCAAAAGTCCTTTTGTGGAACAAAGTTCAATGCCACCATAGAAAAGTTACGTGCAGTACCTTCGCAAGGTACAGCTAGGGTGCCTTCATGTGCGCTTTGCTTAGGGTGGAGACATCTGGTCGTTTTGTTCCCACTTTTACGTTTATTTTTTCTTCAGAAGCGCGTGAAAGAGCGTGACCCTGCACGCGTCTGTGGCGCTGACTGTGCTATGGCGACATTTTGTTTTCGTCCATTTCTTTGTATTTTCCCCGTGAGCGCGTGCTGTCGGCATCGGGTACTACAAAGGGTAGCATCACTCTAAACAGAAGGTCATTGAGGCACCCTAGGTACAGCTATCATGTCATCCCTCGTGCAAGAAAAGTCGTTGACTAAGCTGTACGCTGGTGCCAGTGGTTTCTACAACGCGGTACACACTATTCCAGTGCTTAACAAATCCATAGCCTATTGTTCACTTTCCACATATTAGCACAAGCGTTTTCCTTGCTTTGAATAGCGAGCGAAGTCCGTGGTATACGCACAAACACTGAAAATGGCACCCGCTATAGAAGCCCTCTTCCTGTTCCTTCTATGAATAGATGTCACCGAACAGGAAAGGATTGAAACTTCTTTGTAGGTTAGAGCGATATGTTTGGGACAGCGCGCCACTGTCCGCAATCAGGTAATTTGGATGCAAGGTCATCAAAAGGTGCATGATAACTTTACACGTTCCGGGCAGTTGTGGACGGAACAAAAATAGCTGACCTTGTTGTTACCATAGAACGTGCGGTTATCCGTAGCCAGGTGGAAGACTGCGTGTTCGTTCGCAGAGTACTTTAAAAAAAAAAGGCCAATTGTAAGCATGCTGTCTCGGCTACAGCCTCAATCATCTGCGCGAAGGTAAACTTTAGTAAGCTTGCGATTCTACACAGCGCGGCATTGTTAGCACGAACAAGTGATCGTCGTTTTTTTCCGCTATCTTCTATAGTTTAATTGCTGCCATTAAAACTAGTAGTCTTGTTCGGAGTGCTTGTTCAGGCCTCGACTCCTAAGGCGGTAAAATTCTGGGCTCGTCAGATCCTAGTTTTAATAAAATGTTACAAAAAAAGTGCCGATGTCGCGTTCCGATTTCAGTGTGTACGTGCTTGCTCACGCGAGTCAAGATATCACCGCGGTACGATGCCTTGCTTGCAATTGTGTATACAACGCGTAGACTGTACTATAAAATGTTTGAGGCAAGACTACCTCTGCCCGGAGAACGATTTTAGTATTAGCAAACATCACAACCTAGCGTGCGGAAAGCACACTTTGACAAACACGACGAACAGGCCGGCCAAGCACGCGTCAAACGTACCGACGTCTATACTCTCACAAGTGTTTTGCAGCGCCGCTAAAGGCACGAGAAGGACAACATTATACTCTTCAAAATAGGCTATGCTTTAAATAGCGCTCAGGTGCAAAAATCACCATGTAAATCCGCAGGCTCTCACTCGGATTTTTCAAAATGCTGGGCCGAACATTGTATATGAAGTACGTAACATAATCAGCTTTCTCGTAAAGCAGTTATTAGCATACTTTAACCTCGTCTGACTGCGCAAAGCAGCACACAGCTAAAAGAAAAAAAAAGTTATTTTCTTAGCTATAAACACTACACAATCTCCCAAGTTGGTGCTTCCGATGAGCATGTTCCTATGGTTTCGAAAGTACCCTTTCAGTGCCTTGGAATATACAGAAAAGGCGTTCGCGGCGTGTGGGTTAACATATGCACGTACGTAATACTATATGCACAATATACACGCACATGCAGGCATCTAAAGAAAGCCAAGACTAATGGGTGCACGCTGCATCCTATGCATTTTGAGTTGGTTCCAGAATATCGGGCAAGAGCGAGCAAATGATTTGAGAAGTTCTACGTTCGTTTTAACCGCGCGACGTGCTACGAGTCTGTGGAGGAGTGAGGGGCTAGGCGGCGGCGGCTCGCGCCAGAGCCCGTTGTCATGGCGACCGGGCGGCGCACTTCCGGAGTTCGCCTTCAACTTCCGGTTGCCTTCCGGAGCCACCGGGCCAGCCGATGCGGCTGCTTCGCTAAGAGGACATCGAACCCCCCCACCCCCTCCCGTCGGCGAGATTTCCAAGTCGCCGCCTGCTCGTCGAGCTTTGTCTTCGCTGTTAGTTTCGGATCGCTGTCGTCGACGTCCGTTGGATGTTTGGATGGCGCGTCAAACGGTGTCCCACGTCTTAGACAAGTATGCCCTCTTTTTCGCCTATACTTGTTCCTGCTGTACCTGCGAGGATTGGAGGGAATGATATGTAAGAGTGGCATCGGCTTTGTCCTCTCATACTACTGGCGTGGCAAAAAGATTAAACAATCACTAACGGAACTCACGCGTACCGATGATACGCTGCTGGCTACTGGCAGTAGCGTGACCTGGGAACCCAGGAGCAGGGGGTAACAAGAAGGACGGACGACAGAAAATTACAAGCACCACTAAAATTGAATTAAAATAATAAAATTTGAGTTGTGTTGGGTATTTTGTGTCGTCCAGCGTCTATTTGCCCTTGCTCCTGGGTTACTGTCTTTCTTAAACCAGCTCGCCTGTACACTCGCTTTAATAGCGTGAATTCGCAGGAATTAATAACTCCTGTTATACAGAAGGACATGGGTGAGATCTGGAATTCCGTGGAGCAAATCGGCAATAATGAATTTTAACAATGACGGAGGTCAAGAGCTGAAGATGCCAGAATTCGTGGTTAAGGAAGAGGTAAAGTTTACTACCAGGAAGTAGAGGTGGACGGAGGTGCAGAACACCTCCTCAAAGAGCACGAAAAAGTGCGTAAAGATGAATGGCAACAGAAACGCAGCTACAATAAAAACAAGGGAATTGTGCAGCTACAACGGCTATGCTGTGATAACAGTGGTTAGAATAGGTTCACCATGCCTATTCTAACTTTTGGAAATGCAGTCTTGTGAATAGAACAGGAAATCCAAGCATGGCGAGTAACAAACCGAAGCGAGGTAGGCGGCCTATATATATAGTCCACCTACCTCGCTTCGCTTTGTTTCTAGCCATGCTTGGATTTCCTGTTCTATTCACAAGATCACATGGAAAAACTCCGAATCAAGGTGTACAAGCTAACATAGGATGGACATCATTCGAAGGCACGAAAGCAGGTATAGTAAGATTAAATTTGAAGATCGACTGAGGGAAATAAATCAGTGGTATTAAACACGAAGAGATTTCAGCTATTTGTGCATAACTATAGTCTCAACACAAAATGGTAAAAACATACGAGGAAACTGAGAGGAACAAATTTGGGCAACATTAAGGGATTTGAAATGCAGGTATGTCGATTAAATCAACCAGTAACGACGTAGACATCCTTCAAAACGGATATTGCTAAGGCAAGTATGTTGTTAATGGGGAAGCTCCTTGTTATTCGAGGTTTCTCTTTTCTGTTGCTGACTAACATGCACAGAGCTAGATATCATAAGATCAACAGATTGTTTGGAGCGTGTGGAGAGCAGGATGGCGCAGCTGAGCATTTGAAAGTTTATTGTAAAATACATTATGATTGCTTAAGGTGAGACTGATTTAGTCGAGTGGCTAGGATTTAAGAACAGAGCTTGAGAAGGTCGAGATAACCAATCAGAGGATGTCTGACTGGTGGCATAAGTCGATGGAGGGACGAAAAAAGTCACAGGGTCTCTTACGTTATCCCTAAGGCGACTTGAAGGCGAAAGTCCAAGAGCCGATGTCAACGTGATAGCGAACCTCCGAAGACGTACTTTTGACGCACTTTTGGCGTGTTTTTGTCGCCTTCGTGTCGTCGACGTATTTTCGCTCAAGGACTTTGAAGGTCGACTGAACGATAAGACATATAAGGCTTTCGCCTTAATAATTTTCGCTTGCGATCCGTCGATTCGTTACACTTGCGGTTGTGATAGGTGCTTCCGTCACACAGATCTGAATATTTAGAAATAGTACTGTTGAAAGGTTGAATCTTAATCTTGTTATATTTTCATATTAGCTGTTGCATATAAAGAAAAACACACTGGCTTAGTTGCGCAAGCCTCTGCCCATATTCAGAGGGTTCAGACGTATTCATCCATCGTCCATTCATCCATGCTCCAGATACGGCTCGGTGTCACAACTGCCGCTCTTTTCGGCAGCATGAGCAGTAATTGCGCGTTTACACTTGCGGATTCGTGGGCGGATCCGTGTAGGTGAAAGTGGATTTTGGAACCGGGTGGCGAAATCGACTGCTCGCTAACGGAAAATCTGGATATGGGTCCCACTGATCCAGATATTGCGCCAGCGACGGCTCGATTTCGCCACCCGGCTCCAAAATCCATTTTCCGCCTGCGCGGATCCGCCCGGTAGTCCGGAAGGGTAAACGCTCCATGAGACGGTACCTTTTCCTGAGGCTATTTCAAATGTTGGCGACTTTTGCGAAAGCGACGGCAAGCGGCTATAACAAAAAGCTACGGCGGCAGGTTCGCTCGCCGATTTTCTCGAGCGAATCAGATGTCCACAGCGCCTGTAACACGACGCCGTACAAGTAGGTTCAAAAACACGGGATGATAATCGACAATAGTCACTGACGGGGTAAGGATTGCAAAGAGTCTTCTTTGGATGCTCTGCCTCCAGCACACGCTTCAGCCTTCCGTCATGCTTTGGCTGCGTGTGCACGCTCGAAGATCCCGAATTAATATGTATGCTTGCACCAGTGGGGGCATCTTGGACAGGTTCCGCAGCCTTGGTTTGGCTATTGAAGAAGTAAAGATTAACCTCTCTGTGGAGAAGAACTGTATAGGGCAATGCATTGACGAGTACCATGATGGTTTGTTTAAATTGGGACATATATAGGCGTCCCCAAAAGCTTGCACAAAACTGAAAAAAAAACACAAAAAAACAGAGCGCTCTGCGGGAGTGGAAGCAACTGTATCTTGTTAGCAAGCGTCTAATGAAATTGCACGCATTTTTTGTAGGGCGCCTAGTCATTTAATTAATTAGAACTAATTATCAAACTATTTATTATTCGTTTCAGGGTCGAGGTGTGAATTGAAAAGTTGTGGAGCGCATTGAGAAACACCAAATTAAGGTGTTTGCTACAGGTTATGCTTTTCGCGCTTCATCTAATAGATCGATCTCGCAAAGCATTCGGCGCACGCGCGACGCCGCCATGACTGTAGTTCACAAGAGGCAACCTTACTAAAGCGCTTGGTTGGGAAACTCACCTTTGAACCACGGACCGCTTGAGTTCACTGAGACCAAACTAAATATGATAACAGCGCCACCCTTTAGCGACTAGTCAAAACGCGAAACTTTATTGATAGTGATACTGCGAAACGGCACTGCAAGATGGCGCCACCGGCACTTGCGCAAATCGATCTGAACCGATACGTCCAGACTTGTAGTTCCCGGAGTGGCCGCTGCGGGAGAAATGGCGGCGTTGCGATCGCCATTAGTTCGGTTCTCGAGCACGGATCTGTCTAAGCCCCGAAGTCAGCTGAGGGTTCTTGGCAAATAGTTCGGTCCCTTTAAAGGTGGACGGAGTATACGTGAATTTGCACGCTCGCTCTAGCACCGTTGCACACAAAGCATGAAAGGGTGTTTACCTAGCTAGACCACGGGATTTCTTAATTCTTCTCATTTTCTAGCATGATATGAAGGATGCATTCAAAAGATGTAGTGTGCTCGTGCTTGTGCGTGACTAATACCAGCTTGGGACGCTGACAAGGCAGTGCAAAGCCATCATCGTCTTATAATTCTTGTGATATATTGTTGGCTACCACCGGTAGGCCCCAGAACACCATGCTATCGAGAACTGAACACCAGGGATCTCCTCCGTTCAGTTGGTTGGGACCCACTTCAACTTCGGCGTCAAGCAGCAACCACGCGGCTCCTAGCCACTTTTCTGCTAGCTGACTCCTCTTTCCCTTTTGCCTCATCCCTGCGGCGTACCCGCACCGGTGGTCTGCACCCCCTTTTGACCCGAACGCTCCGTCACTCGCACTCCTTCGCACCCCGTGCAGTGCAACTTTGGAGGTCCCTCCCCTTTGCAGTCACCAGTTCAGCACCAGTCGACAGTGCCTCAATAAGAACATTTACGAAGAGCGTCACAGCCCACTTGCGAGGCATCTAACTCAATTTGTGCTCACCCACGGAACTTGCTCCTTTATCTATGTACCGGTTCTAGTTATTTATTATTTTTCTTTTCTTTTTCTACCATAGAGGCACTGGGGACTCCTTGGTATGAGCGTAATGCCCGCTCACAGTTGCCTTACCCTCCCGGGTTAAACCAATAAACAAACAAACGAACAAACAAATGCAGAGCCTCTGGTCATTGAGCAGACAGGTATGGCCACTTTTTATTTGGTGGAGCGCGTTGCCAGAACGCTATGGCACCAGCCTGTTTGTAACGGCCTAGAAAATTCAAGAAGCATTCGTTACAGAGTGGGGTTGTGCTGAACCCTTTATATAGTACGTGCTATATAATGCACAAATTTAACTCTCTCAATCTTCCCCTGTCTAGCCTGATTCCCATCTAAACGAGGAAACACGAGCGAAATTGCAGTGGGCAATTAAATTAAAAATAAATACCAACGAAAAATGTCAGAGGAACAACGAGACAATCAACGTTATCATAAGAGCCACCACACCGAAAGGCGGGCGGATTCTTCCATTAAGGGTGCTGTTCGCAAAGCGTATTTTTATACGCACGTGGGGCGAATAACCGCGGAAACAACGTCTCCAAATATTTACAACTGTGAAGCAGTCTGACTTGCCTACCGTGACTGGCCCATTGTTACAAATCATAGTCTCTATAAGTGGTAAACGTTTTATGTTTGCCCTGTTGGTGTTACAGTGCCGCACATTGTACGCAGCGGTTTATGGTCCGTCAATTGCATGAAACAGCGCAATGTTGTCCGCAAGAATGCGATTCATTTTTTTTTGTCAATTAAAATTATTAAAATTATAGACATATTCCTGCATGGCGGCTTACCGATCAATTGCTTTATACAAGAGGAAAAGAAAAACGATAGACAGCGATGGCGTGCCAGCTTCGCACTAAAGAAAACTAAGTCGTGACGAAGTAAATACTGGCTCCCAAGTCCACCAGACAAGTCAGGAATACCTCCGGCTTCTGCTTTTCCATCATCCAATCTCTGCAACCGTATCTCATTCTGGCGTTCCCGCTGCCGAAGGTAGCAAACATAAATCCAGTTCGACGGCACAAGAATAAGGCGCCCTAGAGCTGATTACCGAGCTTTCCTGAGCGTCGAAAGGGATACGACTCTGCGGGACAAGAAACTATGTTAGTGACTCTAACATTCTTTTTGAGGAGGGTCCAGTTAGTCTGATTGCGAGCCTGGACAGCTCGTCGGAGGTGGAGTTGCTTCGGGCAACGGCCGAGAAAAAGAGACGAGGCAGGGCAGAAAGCAACAAACAGACCGAGCTGAGACGCGAAGAGAGGAGAGCAAGCCTCTCGCTGCTCGCCTGTCGTCCGATGCCGACGGACGGAACCGAGCCGGCAAGCGCAAACACAGCTGGTCCTGTTCACTGGCTTTGGGACTAGGGGCAAGGAAAATAGAGAACACGTCTGCGGAGCGGACGGGGAATGCGCCGCAACAGTCAAGCCGTTGTGCTCGGCAGTAACGCAGCGCTGCGGACGCAGCACCGGCTCGAACGCATTTCGCTACAAAGGTACGTCAAAGTTTTGGGGACAGGTTTGTGGGTAGACCTTACTGCTTGGTCGTTCGTACCCCCCCCCCCCTTTTTTTTTATTGCGACTGATGGGGAGTAGCTCTTTGTTCGCGACCGGCGTGCGAATGGACGCTGTTCTAAGCAGAGTACTTCTCGCTTTTTTTTAATTGTTTTTGCTTTTGATGAAAATGCACGTTCCATAAGGATCTAGAACGCGTTGTCTAAAAAACCGCACCACCCCAAAAAAAAAAAAAGCTTAACGGTATTTTTTTTTTGCAGTGGATTTTTGTTAAGTTTTCATGTCCCTATTCAAAATATAGTCATGCCGTTACGATATGCCGTGCTCGTTGATACATGCTACTGCGCAATACATTGATTAGTTTTAACGCTAATGAAATTCAGATGAAAGATTTATGCATCATAGTATGGGGACCTGATTCCACACGAACCGCCCTTCAAAAGTGTGAATTATGTTCCTCCTGAGAGAACTCAGCTGGGACATTTCTAAAGCGTTTCATTTGAGATTTCTCTAACAACACTAATTGTCTAAAGCTTTTGAATGGTGTGGTGTCGGATTTCTTACCAATCCGATTTGAAAATTCAAACTTCGCCAAATCAGTCAATCGACTCGGGAAGTTGGGACGCCAAACCTCAAATTTCAGAAATCTCGCCGATCCTTGGTAAAACTTCCAGGCCAGCGTTTTTTTCGCGGTGGCTGTCAGACCTAATGGTCTCCCGGCTGTCAGGCTCTCGGAGCGTCCAAATTTAGTGGATATATAGTCTGAAGTCGAGCGGGCCATAGGTATCGACGGAGAAAGAAAGAAGCAAATTTCAAAAAGGAAACCCGTTTTGGGGTGTCCCCAATACGACCGACTCTGCGCGTACACACACTGCGCATCTTTCGAAGCCGCAGCGCCCTAGAACGGAAGTCTGCCATCCTCCTCGGCTTGCGAGCGCCCATAGAAGGCCGGATGTTCAGCGCCGAGTGGAGCCCCACTCGCTCGACGATGGACCGAAAACGCGACTCGGTTATGGGCGCGAAACTTTCGACGTCGGTTCGCTTTCGTGCGGAGTGGAGGGGGGAGGTGCCGGGACTCACGGAGTGAGCCGTGCCGTGCGGCCCTAATGCAGTTATCGTGTTTCGTCGTCCATACTCCCGCGGCAAGCAACGACGGAATGCTTTTGGTGTCGATTAGCTTTCGTTTGTCCCGTGGACGTGGAACAATGTGTCTCCGATGTCTTTGGAGGCCGAGTAATGATGGCGGATGTTGTTGTGTTTGAGCCAGTTTTGCTTTTGGGAAGGAAGAAAAGGGGGGGGGGGGGGGGCGGGGCTTGTCTTCTTTATTGATCAAAGGCTGCAAATGTTTAGCGGCTCAATTGCGCGCGCATGGATGAGAGATCCCGGTCAGTCACGAGTGCGCTCCGAGAAGGCTGCCCCGACTTCCGCTAAAAATGATGGGTTTAACTTTTTTTTTTTCTTTGTGTGTGGGTTTTTTTGTATACGTGCATGTTTGTACGTGTATAATTGTTCTTGAGTGAGTACGTTTGTGTACCTTTGGACGTTGTTCAGAGTGTACACTACGCGACAATGTTAGCTCGAACACTACATCGGCTGTTTTTTTACATCTTCATAATACGAGGTGGAGAGTGCTTTTAAAGGGGTTCCGAACAAGCACTCTCCACCACACAAGTAGTTTTGATGACGGCTTTTTCAATTTTCCGAGGAAAAAGGAAAACTCCATCGATCGCGTTTTTGTACAAGATGTGTCACGCTGTGCAGTACATAACGTTAACAACTCCAATCCCGCATAATCTCGTGCACTCCTATACCCCTGTTACACGGGCACACTTAACCGCGGTTAACTCAGCTTAACTGCTGTTGCGCGGCACCACAGATACCACACTATACTCTCGGACAACTATTTCAGAAGATGTGAAGGGCGCGAGTGCACTGCTTTGATGGGTGCTCAAGATGCTCGAGCGCACGTTCTCCCATAGCTTTGACTGCATAGCCTCAGAATGTTGTCCGCAAATATTGTGCGCTAACTGTGGCTTAGCGTAACTGCAGTTAAGTGTGCCCGTGTAACAAGGGTATTAGTATTGTGTCTTCGGCTGCTTGGATGGGCGCAGTGTATCCGACATAATAGCATATCAAGCTAAAGCCAACGACTATCATATAGCCCTTATGAACTCCGCGCGTGCGCTTGGTTTTGGATGGTGGCAAT
Source organism: Ixodes scapularis (assembly GCF_016920785.2). Classification (NCBI taxonomy): domain Eukaryota; kingdom Metazoa; phylum Arthropoda; class Arachnida; order Ixodida; family Ixodidae; genus Ixodes; species Ixodes scapularis. The sequence continues at coordinate 11,662,208 of NW_024609884.1, forward strand.
TTTAATGCGTACAGGATACACGTGTCTACATACACTGAATTATTGATATCTCGGAATGCGTGTTCTACAATTCCGCGTTCGAAGCTCCTACCCGCGCAACAACAAAGAAAAGTTTTGTTCGCGTAAACGTCGGAGTGAGAAGGCACTCGGTAAAAGAGTGAAATGTGCAACGGAGGGGTGTATGCGAACGATCATCTGACCGGCTTCCATCTATTATTTATTGAGAATAAGCGTTATGTAATCCGATTCCTACACTTGGGTATTTGTACGATAGTTACACATTGATAACAAGCCTGTTTCACATTAATTCTAGGGTCCTTCAGACCGAAAGCCTTTACAGAATCCGCGTATCAGCGCATGCCCAGCTGCACGAGTAAGGTCGGGATCGCGATCTGATCCCGATTCTATGAAGGAATTCAAAGCGAAGGCCTATAGTGCCCGAACTGCACGTCTCGTTTTACTTTCACTCGCCATTATTGAAGCTGTTTCCACCTTTATCGAATAGAGGCATTGTTTGATCAATTTCTGTCGCGAAACAAATCAGGCGGCGAAGCAGGGTGGCGAAGCAGGGTGCGAGGGTGGCAGAGAGCAAAAGATTTAATCCTGGCCGCCATTGGTCCGTCACCAGCGCAAGAGCCACCGCTTTCGTTCGCAAAACCAACATAATGATGATGCTCACCGTTTCATGAGCTAAATATTTGGTGACGACCACGAAGTGTACAACATCCTCACAATATACAGACAGATAAAAAAGAAAAGTAGAGTTTAACAACCAAATCGTGGTTTCAACGTGTTCCTTTTTTTTTTCTTTTACCTAAAAGAAAGATGAACTTCCGCACCTATTAGGCAAGACGCGAGCCCTTATAGTTGTCACGTCCATCACACGCTGCTCTGCTGGAAATAGAGACGCGGCGTCTCGCAAACACGGAGAAAGAGCGACGGATGCGTAACTCCCTTTTGATTATCCTATCGGCTCGCTCGACGCATGCCAGAGGGCGCCGCTCGTTAAAGCTGCCCAGAAGCTGCTGCGTTCGAGTTTCAAGACGAGGAACAAGCCTGGCTCGTTGATCTTCAATCTGAAATGCTAATGTCGGGTCCTCCTCCTCCTTCTATAGCATCCAGCCATCCCTTTAAAAAAAACATCGGAATTCCCGCGCGCTCAGCGACGTAGGAGGAAGCAATCTTCAGGGAATCTTTTGTTGTACGTGAACACCGACCCGCCCTATTCGGCAGGAATGAAGGCAACGAACACGTTGCTTGTTCCAACGCCTCCCACAACGCGAGGCCTCGACGCTAAATACCGTGATGTTACACGAAGTGGGTAAAGTACGCGAACCACGATATTTCGAACACCACAACGACGTACAACGGTGAAGGCGATTACAGCATTCGTGAGACCGTGGCACTATCACAGCATTCAACGTCGAGGCCTTCTGTAATATAAGCGTAAAGAAACATCGTTTCAAAACTTGTTCACGAGTGGCCCCATTTGAAAGGTTTTAGTTAAAGTATTTAATTGAAAAAAAACTCGTCATTTAGGGTGCGTATGAAAGCAGCTTGTGCCCCTATTACACGGGCACTTAAAATGCCTCCAGAATAATCTCCTTTTTAAGGAATCGGCGGACCAGCGCACGCCGATGGACACCCAATGTGTGAGTGCGACCGTGTGTGTGTGTGGGGGGGGGGGGGGGGGGGGGGCGTTTTTACATTGTAAAGAAAATTTTGTCCCCAAGTAAACATTTTGCCGCCACCGTAATCCTATCTTTCAGAACAAGAGGAAAAAAAAAAGAAACGTTTTAAGTATGTAGAAATAGTCCAGGACCGAACTGTTTTCTGAAAATAGTAGCCTATGATACCTCGCAAACAATACACTGAATAGACGTGCCGTACATATATATTTTTTTTAAATCTATGAGTAGGTTATTAACGATCGATTTTTTGTTTCTATGCACCGCAGCGCGCTATAAATAAATACAGTCGAGAGCGCGTTTTGAACAACAAAGCACCGCAAGAATTGGGCAGAATAATGAAGCATAAACTGCTTTAAGAATTCACACACGAAAGAATAAACAAATAGGATAAAATATAGAACACGACATCTTTAAAAAAAATTGTAAGATGTCGTCGTCTGTGCTCCGTCCTATTTCTTCAGTGTGTAAATTGAACCTTACCAACACGCTCGGTTTTCAAAAATACTGTAAGAAGCAGGAGGCGGCGGTGCAGGACGATGCGATACGGAACTAATTATCTTATTTCGCTGTCTTTGTCATCCGTTTTTTTATGTGTGATCCTTGTGTCGCGTTTACAATTACAGACGGTCTCGATCAAATGCAGCTGCTCCCCAATTATTCAAACCATGAAAATTATGCTTTCGTAATCCGGTGAAAATGTGTTCCTTGTTTTTTTGTTTGTTTTTTTAAATCCGAAGACTGTCCTTACCAATACCCTTTAATCCTACGTTTCTCGTCACACTGTAGTAAATTCGAGAGCCGTCGCGTTCGTTGCCAGACAAACAGACTCTGCATGAACGCTTCCCAGTCGCTGAACGAACTTAGATGTTCCACGGGACTTGTTTCATTTTTCTTTTTTTTTTTCTTTTGCCTAAGGTTTGCATCTGATTACGAGTGTGTTCTCTTTCAAATAGGCCGAATGACGAAAATGTGTTTGTTTGAATGTTGCGCCTCGGATATTGCGGACAAACCGCGCTGATTGCCTCGCTCCAGATGAATCAGACCGAACTCAACATTCGCCTGCCCTTTAAGTAACCTCCGCAGATGAACTTCTGAGTGTCAACACCAGCAAGACAAGTTAAGGCAAGTGTCATGTTTTTTTTTGTGTGTGTTTCTTCTGCTTTTCTAAAATTTTTTTCCTCCCTCTTTTTTGTTTTGTTTTCGTGCGCGACTTTTATCGGTTTCCTGATTGGCGTAGTAAATTAGCTTCGACGTAGGTGGTTCGCTCTAGCCCGGGTTTGTTAATGATTATCGCGATTACTTTTTTTGTGCTGTTTTTGTTTGCTCAGCCATGTTGGAAAGAAATGGCAATTAGCTCTGTTTGTCCAGGCATCCAGGAGGGCGACTGCCGCAATCAGTTGAACTAACAGTGTTGCCAGTGGACGAACGCTTCGGTGTAACGAAGCTGAAGCTGCCCGCTGCGCGCAAAGCAAATGGGAACGTGCATGGGGACGACGAAAATGATAAGTAAATACGGAAAATCAATACGGCAAAAATAAAAATAAAAAAATACGTAGCTAGACGTCCCTTTGCTCTCCGTCGACGTCTGATTCTGTAGTCCAGAGTTTTGGCGGAGTTGCGCGCTCTTGGATTCGTTCCATTCCTTTTGTTGCGCACCCCCCTCTGTTTTCTTTTTTTTTTTTTACCCTTTTTTTTTCCTTTGTATTTCCGCCCACTCTCCGTCTTTCGGTCTCCTGCCCCCTTCGGTTGGAAACGCCATATTTCTCTATGTGTACGTTTTTCGCTGATTGGCGGCTGAGAATACGACGATGAATCAACAGAATTCTTCGACGTCTTTCGCTGTTCCTTGCTTTTCCTTCTTCTTTTGTATCCAAAGAGTACGCAGGAAAGAATTGGTAAGGAAAACAAAGAGAGAGAGAGAGAGAGAGGTAAAGAGCTCTGTTAGTATGGCGGTCACGTGACTGGAATGAATCTGCGGGTTCTTTTGGCCGGCGAAATCACCCTCCGTAGTGCCGCAACTTCGGAATGTATCGAACGTTGTGGAGGGCTGGACGGTACTGCAGTAAACGAAGTGAAATAACTCGACTCTCCCACGCGGCTGACGCCCACTCGTCGAACCAGCAGCGAAAGAAATGCTCGCGTACGCCGCATCCCCGGGATGAGAGTGGGCGACATGATCTGGAACTGCAGCGAGTTGATGCCTTCTTCTGTTGACCGAATTTATTTTTCAGAAAACCCTTCAGGTTCTGTTTTATTTTCTCCAAGATGGTATAGTGTGCCTGAATATGCAAATGTACACGGCTTCCCGAATGTAATCGGCAACACTCTTGCGCTTCGAACCCAGAAGCGAGTGAGTATCCGATGCATCGTTGCGGTTGTACTTCGTTTCAGCTGAAGTCCAGAGGCAGCCAACGCTACGAGCTGATGGGGGAAATCATACAGCGTCAAAAGCGCCCCGTCATGTTGTTCGTCGTGTTGCTGTGCGTGTTCTATTATCGCTGAGTGATTCATAAACAAAAAGAAAGACCTAATGACTTGCTCTTTTTACGCTGCTTTCTTGGTCTCATTGCCTCGTAGCGTCGACTGCTTCTGGACTTAAGCTGAAATGAAGTATAGGCAACCTGCAATGCTGTTTGGTTTGGCGCCTTCTAGCGACTGAAACAAGAAATATGGGGTACCCCTGGGAGTGGCGGCTGCATTGTTCAAACGTGAGCTTTTACTCTGGTGGCGCCGCTGAGCCTAGTGTCTGAAGCAAGAAATACTGGGTATCCCAGGGAGCCGCGATCGCGTAACGTGCCAGTAGAGCGGAAGCTACGGCCCTGGCGGGCCAATCGGAACGTGACTGCGTATCACCGAAGCGCGCCTCAACTCCGAAGAAGTATCAGGCTTTTCGCTGCGTCATGCTCCAACATGCGTGCCTTGCGCTCGTATACGTCGCGCACTTCAAAGCCTTTGGCACGCAATGTGGGGCTTATCGTTTGCCGTTTGCCAAGTTACAACGAGACAAGGTATAACCGTGCGCTCTCACCCTGCTGGCGCCGCCTGGCCGCTGCCTGACAACCAACTCGAAACGTAGGCGGGCCGCCCCGGTCGCACATTCGGAAAAGCTTGTAAAATAAGTCAGTAGGCCAATTTCGAAATTCTGATTGGCTCGTTTCTCGGGTAAGCAAATCTGGAAGTCGGCAAAAGGCTAGTGCGTAAATCAGTGAGGCGTGTTTACCTAAGCTTCGGACTGTCTCCTACGTCTCCACCTGTCAGCTAGGCGATGTGGCGTCCAATCAAAGCGCCGAAATGTACCTGTTGACTACTCCGCAAGCTTTTTCCAATACGCGTTTAGGTCACTCGGGACTGGCCGATCATAGATCGAGAAGAACACGAGTGCGGATCTTCTTGATTCGTGATTGGTCGCCTCTCCATGGAGTTCCTTGAATTTGGACGTCACTCGGCGTATACGGCGGACGGTTGTACCGGTAACTCGCGGCCGTTGTCGTTTCGGTTGTGGTGAATGCAGCCGACACAGATGTCTGAACTGGCCTTAAGAAACGACCGCAGAAATGGCGGCGCTTCTATCGTGGCTTGGCCAGAAGGGGTCACCGTTGATTTACTAGGCCGCTGATAAACTAAGCTGAGTCCGTATCTAGTTCGGCCGTTTGCGATGCGTGATGTACAACTTTGTGCCTTCCTATGTCCTTACAACATCCGTTGATCACATTCGACGCGAGTAATTTTATTCAGGCGAATAACGCATTGTCTGCAAAAAGGAGGACACTTGTGCTGCGGTAAAATGCGCTTAGCATTATCTTTCTCGGAATGCAATCGCGGCTGTTTCTTTTCTGCTGTCTAGAGCAGTGTGTGTGATTGATGATCGTCCTTCTATTTTTTAGGGCCCGGAATGCAGATGTCCTCTACCGCTAAGATATTTAATGGAAAATTAGCACATTTCGTGACGGTTTCGGATAAGTTGTGCTTTGAACAGGATGCATTGTGACACAAAGCTGCAGATATATGTGCAGCCAACCACCTGAAAAGCCTGTCTATTCACCAATATCTATCCTCTTAAAAGAGTCCAATTTGGGGCTGTAAAGGGCCGGACATATGCACGACAAAACATCGGACAAGCACCACGACGCGACGGAAAGCCCTAGATGTCCGCTGTGCGAATTGCACACCAGGAAACTTGATAGGTCATGAAACTACATAATTCCGCACCTACGCGTTGTACGACGAGTTGACTATCGTCGTCTGCGTATTTGGCGCTTTATTTCGAGCTTTTACACACCAGGAACATTTAACATCTGCGGGTACAAGGCAGGAAACGATGTAATTTATTGCCACAAATCGGCGCATGTTCGTCGCCTTCGATCCACGAAGCCAAGGGAACGAAATGTAAGAGAAATAGCTCCATTACCAAACCTGAGCTCATGAATTTATGAGCTTCTGCGGAGGCCACTAGACGCATCTATCTTATGAGAAGTGTTTATTCTTTCACTTGTCAGCATATGTTGCAGCTTTCTCTAATCTTTCTTTTTTTGGGGGGTGGGGGGCTGGTTTTGAAAGCTATACGTTGATGTTGAAGGCACAGTACAATGTTCCTACATTCAATAAAGTAAAAGCGTTTTTATATATATAATTATGCAGCTTCCCCTGCGATTCATAAAGGTCGTCATGCAATTATATACCTTTATCATTTGTTTTTTAATATGGCAGACGCCACGATACCCTAAGAAGAACTCTCTGTAGCGAGGGCTGCAGAACCCTTGAAACAAAGTGCGAGTCTAAATAATAGTCTTTGAATACACAGGGAAGAATAACACAATGAGCGTGCCTCACTTTTGACGACTGCCTCGGACTGGCTTCATTTTCAATGCACGCGTTGTCATAGCGCGTCTTCTCAGCGCGGCCTCTAATATTCCTGGAGCTAGGATCTGCGTGTGGGCCTCTTCTGCTGCCTGCTCGCTCCGGAACGGCACTCCGCAGAAATCGGCTCCTCCACCCCCCCCCCCCCCCCCCCCCCCGACTCTATAGGAGCGAAGCGCACAATGCCAAGAATTTTGCTCCTCCACAACGCTCCAACCATCCGGCCACCAAACAAGAAGAAGAAAACATGGGGCCCGCTCCGTTCTCTTTCTCCATGTCCTGCCATCTCCATTTTCATCTTATCCGCGTCGACAGTGCGTCCATGTTTTTTGCCGCCGGAGGCTGTAATTTCGGCTTCCCGTTCAAAATGGAACCCGCCGAAACTTTTCCATTGGCGGGCTGCTTCATCGGGAGCGATTCAGAGTCGTCGTCGTCGTCGTCGTCGTCGTCTTGTTTTTGGTCTTGGGCCTGTCGACTTTGCCGTCGTCTCGGGCCTCTCAAAGGCGGACCGAACGCCGTCGGCGATTTCTTGCTCCAAATAAAAGCCGTAGGAGAGCTAAAGGAAGGACGGGAAGAAGGCACGAGGGATCCGAAATGGAAGGAGGTGGGCGGGGAAGGAGGGGGCGCGTTAGGCACGGGGAACGGTGAAGCGGAAAACACCAGGGCGGTGAGATGCTTGGATGGAAGGGACCTACCTTTCACTCCGACAATGCTTTTCTCCCCGCGCGCCGAACATAGCTTGCTTTCGTCTCCAAATAGTCGGCACAAATGTTCTATCTCTTTCCTTGGTGGGAATGTGTGTGTGAGTGTTTTCAATGTTGTGCTTTCTGTGTTTTTCGTGTATGTGCGATGTGCGATCCTTTGGGGAAGTTCGTGTTCGGGTTTTGGTGTACTCACTTCCAGCTGGTTTCTAAGATCCATTGAAAATGCTGGCTTAATTTCCTCTTCAACTCCACGAAGTTTTGTTTGGGAAATTGGGCTTAACGAGCTTTTGTTTACCTTTGGTTTTACCTGGATTTATTTATATGTCCTGTGTCCACTGCTACGACAGATCGTTGTAAACGAAATGTAGTCCTTTTTTTCCCGCTTTATTCTACCACACCTCATATTCCGTAGTCTGTTCTTATCTATAGACAACGAATACACGACGTGCCGGATTTTGGGTTGCAATTTTTCCTCAAATGAAAATTCTTTCAGTGGTTACTTTCTGACTTTGTAGGTTCCGCTTATTGGCAAAAAGATGTATTTCTTAGAATTTTGTAGATTCTTTGGTATGGTTACGTCTTTACCCGTACTCGTGTGCAACGTTAACATCTCTGGTGCATAAGGATGCACAAGGGCAAACATTCTTCGTCTAAGGTAACAAAGTAGACTATCTATATTTAGACAGCGTGAGTTTATTTTGCAAGGGAATGTCGACATTGTTATCCACTGTAGATAAGACATTTAGCCAGTGTAGTACGACTGATAGCATGGGGCCATTAACATGCATCACGCAATAGTGATACACGATCTCACTCTCAACGAGATCGAAACTGGCAGGGGCCGGGATCAAACCTAGGATCTCCGGGATGTGCAGCGTGAGATTTGACTCCACGAACTCCGAGCTGCGTTACGTTAGCACACTTGGCCACCAACCCCTTTGTTATGCGTTTTTTTTATTTTTTTATTACACGATAGTTTCGGCAAACAGTGGCGCGCACAATCATTTTTCCAGGTTTAAAGTGATGCGGTGGGCTTGTTCTATCCCGCAGCATTTGATTTCGAGAAAAAAAATTGCGCGACACCCACAAAGCTAAAAAAGAAAGTTAAAGTAAGATACTGGTCTACCCGGCAGGCCTAGCTGGCTGCCCCATACATCTGCCAGGAAGCAGAGGAACGCACTGGAACCCCACGAACTCATTTACGCAAAGCGCTTAACTCGCCCCGACGCCGACTTCCCCCGCTTAAAAACAGGAAGGAACTAAGAAAGCAAAACGGAGGGAGAAATAACGGGAAGAGACAGGTTGGCCGGGTTCCGGAGTTAATTAAACCCGGTTTACGGCCATCGAGAGCGAAGCCCCTGGCCAAGTTGCACTGCCGGACGCTAGAGGTCAGCGCCGTTCGTTACTCCGGAACCCAGGCGCGGCGGTTGGGTCTCCTTCAGCGGGTGTTCTCGCGTTGGTGGCGGCAGCTGGCCGGGTAATTATTTATCCGCGGGACCCGGGTTCCACTCTATTATGGATGGACCAAGGCGTGCGGCTGGCGTGCGCCGGGCCTGCGGCTTTTCGCGGCTGATTTGCAGCGGCTCCGTCCGGCCCACTGCAAATGTTCACCGCGCTGCGGGCGCCACACCGGTCGCCCCAGGAAACTTTGCTCTCTTTTTGCCCGTGGCTCCAGATTTACAGCGGAAGGGGAGCTAAAAAGAGGGACGAAGAGGGCGCCGAGCGCATCGTGGTATGTTTATCAAGGCCGTGGCGTGTTTGCCGTGCTCGTTGAACCTTGAGCCCGGCCGGCACGCACGTGACTGCGTTCGCGGGGCTTTCGCTTCTTTAGCGCGGCGATCTCCGGTCACTCGAGGAGTTTCGAAGTTGCCCGGTGCACCGCGTGAAGGGAAGTTAGGCTAGCGGACCGTGCGGACCGGCATTATTGATGTATACTAAAGTGCAAGGTCGACTGGATTCTCCCGTAGCCCACTGAAGCGCTCAAAAAGTTTAGCCAGCATTTTAACCATGTCGAGCACGGTTCATCGCTGAGATCTCTTCGTATACTGGTTTTAAGCGATGACATTATGAAGCATTTTTTACACTTTCATCAGTATCAAGAACCAGACAACGAGAGATTATCGCGCGATCATAGAGATATCTCGTCCGATAGAGATACTATTCCAACATGGAGTTTAAAGCGGTGTAGAGCGGTTATCAACTTCGTATTATTAAGGCGGAAACCTTATACGTCTCATCGTTCAGTCTACCTTCAAAGTCCTTGAGCGAAAACACGTCGACGACGCGAAAAGTACGAAAACACGTCAGCGACACGGAAGGTACCAAAACCCACGGTTCGCCACTGGACCACGAGATGGCGATACTTGTGCCAGAGTCGGCGAACGCGCGCGCGCGTGGCGCAAACCTAGCGGGAAGGGGGGGGGGGGGGGGGGGGGACACTCTCGCTTGGGCAGCGGTGAAGAGCGGGCGTGCGACATGCCATGAGATTAACGGCGCCAAAATTGCGTCGTCAGAGAGCGCGCTGTCTTCGGAGGTTCGCTAACACCGGGATCGGCTGTGAATTCTACCATGACAAATCAAAGATGAGATGACGAACGTCAATGGGGGAGTTAGTCCTTCTCCATATACACGCCACACGACGTGACAATTTTCCCACCGATGGATGATCTGGTTCTGGCGGATACCCTGGTTGTAGAAGCCCTCATTTGGGCTCTTGAGAATGTGTTTTAATCCGTCAATAACGTACCTCGTCATCGCCATGGAAACTCCTGGCATAAAATGGGCTCTTCATGCGAGAAAAAGAATAAGTCACTGGGTGCCAGGTGGAGTGACTAGAGAGTGACGGAGAGTTTCACAGACTAAAGCAGTCACATATGCCACCGTCTGCTGCGCAGAATGAGCCGGTGCGTTGTGATGGATCAAACGCGCTCCTCTGGTTAGCTTCCCCATGCGTTGTATGGTCTCCCCGTTACCTGTTTGTTTGTTTGTTTGCTTGTTTGTTTATTTGTTTGTTTACACCTTTATTTAAGACATAACAGTACAGATATGTCTCAGGGGACATGGCTCGTCTGGAGGTCCCGATAATATTTCCCCGCGACATTTTGGCACTTACGAGCATACTCTGTCAGGAGAACACGATTTCAGTCCCGATAATTCTGATCACGACCTTCCTCGATGACGGCTGAGCCTAAGCCTTTTTTCGGCGAGGGTGAATCCGCGTGTTTCCATTGCTCGCATCGTTTCTTCGCCTCGACCTCATGGTGGCACACCAACACTCATCTATGGTGACCAGGCGATCAAATAAGTTTTCGGGGTCCGCTTCTAAAAGCTGCAACGTAACCGCTGCAGATTCCTTTCGTCGCTCTTTGCGCATGGACAATGGCGCAATTCGGCGAGCGGTGACCCGCATCACGTGTAAATCATTGGGCATTGTGTGAGAAACCTTTTCAGCGCGCTGAGGCGTGTTTCTTCCGCGTTTGACGTCACATTAGTCAGTAAAAAAAAAACAAAAAAAAAACTATCTGTGTGCTCCGAATGTCTGAAGACAGTGTTTTGTGTGAGCAATGTGACCAGGCCGTCAAACACGCAAGGGACACGCCTCGGGCAGTATCTGCAAGCTGTCTTTTTGTACGATGAATAAATAGTTTGAGTGCCGCTTTTGATAACTTTTGAATAGCGTAGGCGTGAACATGAGCCGCGCTACAGGCCTGCCTTTCAGCGCCCCATGTCTTATGTAAATAGCGTGCCGATGCTTCGCGCGCTCAAACGCGCTGTCAAATGAAATATACGGAGTCGGGGGAAGTACCAGGGTATACGACTTAAATTTTCCAGGGAAAACATTTTTTTATTATTATATGTTACGCCTGTGCGTACTTTGTTTTCAAACGTGGATGTATGTCAGGCCTCCATTTCCGCCCCCGCCTCTCCTCCTCTTTAGCAGACGGAAATTCGAGCAGCAAAGAGGAGATTGCGCGCGGCGTTTGTGTCGACCGTAGTAACACGACGCCGCCAAACAGCCCCCCCCGCCCCCGCCCCATCCTCCTCCTCCCCTGCTTTCCAAAATGAGGCTCAGAAAATGGGCCTCCAAAATGGGGCACCTCGAAAACGCTGCGCTGGCTTTGCTTGAAAACCGAAAACTCGTTAGAAAGAAAGGGAAAGGGAAAAAGAGAAAGAAAGGGGAGTAGTGGAAAAAGAAGGAATGAGAGGAAAACAAGGCGGACGTGACCGGTAATGGACGTCCGTGTTCGCACGGGCGTGACATTGGACTTGACGCCCCGTCACGCCGCGACGACAGCGCCGCCTATTGACACGTTCCCAAAGCTGAGCTTGTTCGGGGCGCTGCAGCATTTCTCCGACTTTGCTTTGCCGCCCCCTTGTTTTCTGCTTTCTACCCGCGGCGTACGTAGTACCGACATTAGTATTATTATTCGACGCGAGGCGTTCCTTTTACTTCGATCGTAGAAATACGCCTCGTCAGCTATCCGCCGCGTCAATCCAAGCAACGCTCCCTCAGCTTTTTTTTTTTTTTTTTTCTTTTCTTCTTTTTTTTTTTTTTACAGTTTTATCATAATAGAGCTTCGAGTTCGATTATAAATTTTTGTCTGGGGCGTGTTCTCTGTTGACGTTGCCTTTGTGAGATCGCGTTGCTAGCTTCCATTCCAAAAGTGTTTGTGTATCCGCGAGATTTATTTATTTATTTATTTTTTTCTAGAGACAGTTTGTTTAGATAGCGAGGTCGAGGCCGAATGTCTCGAAGTTCGAGCATTATTGTGGTACGGCTTTTCATGTCACGCTGCTGTTTCCAGACGGCTCGGGCTTTCTGTTCAAATAGTCTGAACCGATAGTCGTCACCAAACGTCATGTCAGGGTTGATCTACACTAAGGCACGGCTGGAAGGTCGCCCGTAAAACACAACACGAAGATCTGTCAGTTCTGTCAGTCTCGCGTATGGGCTCCCTTCTTCAAAACATTCCCTTCAAAGGGGAACATAAGATAAACACCTGCAAAATAAAGGTAGATTAGATCCACGTAAACACGCTGCTGTCGACTGACGATTCAAGAGTTAACCGCATAGGGTGATTCATTTGTTTTTAATCGATACTGTTTTTTTTTTAATTTTTTAATAGGTGACAATTACGTGAACATCCTCTTCCTCGTGTGTTTATCGGTTTCGTCGGACATATTAGATGGAAAGGAAAATGAACAAATTGACTAATGTACTGCGACCTGTTAATTATAATGTTTTTAATTACTGGTTTTGTGGGTCATGTTGCAATTTTAGTTTTGGAGGCAATCAGTATGGGGGGGGGGGGAGAGAGAGAGAGAGAGAGAGGCTAAACCAATTGATGCGGTTTGCGAAGAGGCAAAGGGTTTTTGAATAATCATCGCTCCCTGTTTTATTTTTTTTTTGTTTGTTTGTTTTTTCTACCCGATTCCGAAGCTGAAGGCAGAAAGAGCACTGGAAGCCCAGTCTACAATGATAACTAGAAAAGTGGCCTGCTTACTCGTGACGGGCACCGCGTCGTTGGTAAGCGGACAAAAGCTCACCGGACAAAAGCTCACCGGACAGAAGTTAACCGAACAAAAGCTCACCCGTTTTTTCGCAAACCCGGACAAATGCTCACCTCTTTTTTTTTTTTTTTTTGCTGCCCGGGCGAAGCACGGGCTTAAATAACGTGCGGACGCGGTGGACATTGTACCATTTTTAGGAAAACTGGTACCCCATCCCATGCAAAGGTGTCGACAGATAAGCCATGACAGGCAGAGAAGCAACGTTTTGGGACCAAAATTTAGGTCACCGAAACTGAGTGGAGCTGATAAGATCAAGCTTGCTTGACTCAAGGTATGCCGGAGCTTTTGTGAGCTTTTGTCCGGTGAGATTCTGTCCGGTGAGCTTTTGTCCGGTGAGCTTTTGTCCGGGAGTCGCGTCGTTATCTTCTGCACGTCTCCTTGGTGGGACGACGTAACAAAGCGACCCGGCGTTTCAAACTGGGAGCGCTCAAAACGTCGCAATTAAACTCCTTTAAGTCTTACCGTATACACGCACTGTCCGAGTTTACTGAAACAGTTTTAAGCTTAGCTATTGTTTCTCTTTCGTTTTCCTACAATACCATTTTACTATTTTTAGACTCGGCGTAATTCACTGACTAGCACTTGTTTCCTTTTTTTTTTTTTTTTGCCATTTCTACACTTTTTAGCTTCTCCTTCACGATTCCTTTCGGGATAGCAGCCTGAACTCCTGAAATCTGTTGGCCTCTCAATAGACCATTTGCAGTCTCTCCCAAGCGCCCCGGCGCGCGCGCGAGGAATCTTGGGATCGGTGTTCTGTCGGCCCCCGTCGTCTGGCTGCTCTCCGTTGGAATCGCATCACCTCGCCCTAGACATACTTTTCATCTTCGTTGTTTATACTTAATAATCCTCTTTTTTATCTACTCCAGTGTATTTTTCTTGTTCATAAGTGTATCTATTTCGTTCAGCGCTTTGTATTTCTTCTGTATATTACGTGTTTTTGTGCATATTCCATCGTTTTCGACGCGGCCGTCGACGGACACCACGCCGCTTCGTTCGCCGCTCCCGGGGTGAGTACTGACTGTTGCCGTTACGCTCTATCCCGCTCCTAGGCCGTTCATTTAACTCGTGTGCGGTCGCGAGAGAGCAGTTTCGAACATCACTACAAATGTCACCGCTGTAAGCAGAGAAATAAAGTAGTCATCACGAAGCGAAGGCCGACATGCCTTCGCTTCGTGATGCGCTCGCCCTGTGAAATGTGAGCGTGGGATATCGAGTACTGCTTGCGTGCTCAACATTCGGGACGGTGCTTTGTCGTTGCGATCTTTTTGCCCTTCGGACGCTTGCGAAGCTGTACCAGCGGTCGGCGTGCCTCGGCAGCGCTCGTCAACAACCGTCCGCGCAGCATCACATCCTTCGCGTTCGGTTCTTCGTCGCGGCGGGAGAAGGGGTTCTGACTGCGTTTTATGCATAGTATGGGGGAGATTCCATTGTTTATCGAAATTACAGTTCAGCTAGCGCGCTCACTGTGGTGAGGCAAGATTGCCCCTGCGAACCGCGCTAACACAGCGTCCCGCGAGTGCATATCTTTATTGATCATCCCGTTTTCACGCAAGCGCGTGCATATGAAATGCTAGACACTTTTTAGTGGCTCTGCGAACTGCTTCTTTTGGACGAACACTGACGCATTGAAAGCTGGAGTGTCTTTGCCACTCCTGTACAACACTTCACGGTCGTGCCAGCAGCTTTATGCTGCTGGCACGAAACGGATTATGGTCAAAACGCGTTCTTCGTATTCAGAGCTGCACTATATCATGGACACTGACAGGGCAGCAGCAACAAGCAGCTCAGTGACACTGGAGATGCTTGTCCCCAATGCCAGTGCGTGGCTTGCTTTCAGAATGCTCCTTCGACTGTGTAATGTTCGAAAGTGCACAAGAAGTTGTAGATTACAAAAGCTGGCATGTTTGCCTAATAGCAAACGCTCTTTTTTTAGCACAAAGTTTACAGCAGGCTTTTTTTGAGGGGTTGTTACCCTAGATGAACTCTTACTTCGCAAGTTTAGGTTAATTCTGTCAAAACAACACCAAACCCATTAAAAAACTGTGTTGGTCAAATTTCCGTCCTCCTTTTAAAACGCTGACTGAGCTGCCTTTTTTTCAGGGAAGGCTATGGCGACACGGGATGTACCAGAGCCGCAAGAGCTACCACTTCCAGCAGGACCTTGGACCAAGCAGCTGAAGGACTTTCCTTCCGCATTCTCGGAAAGCCACATCCAAGGGCATGGCCAAGCAGCTGGAGCACAGAAGCACACAAGTTCTGGCTACAAAATGTTCAAGGCCCACAAAGTGCAGAACATCTTCCTCCACACCACAAGTGCATCAGAGACAATTGTCAAGGCTAACGTGGAGGCTTCCATGACCCTTACGAAGCGATACGCAGTGCATGCTGTGCTCTGCCAAGATGGGCAGGTCAGCAAGGCTTCCTGTTCCTGCAAGGCTGGACAAGGCGGTGTGTGCAAGCATGTGGCAGCACTGCTTTGGCACATGCTAGACCTGATAAGGGAGGGAAGGTCCTACATCCCGGATGCTCTGGCCTGCACTGAGGGAGCAAGGCAGTGGGGCCCATCTTCAAAGAGAGGTGCAAGTACGGTGTCGTTCAACGAACTAGAATTCGTCAAGCACGACTCTAGCAACAAGGCGAAGAGTGCGAGAAAAACCACGGAAGTGCATGTGGACGTGGCGCAGGCAACCGTCAAGAGGCTGCATACAGATTTCATTGAGAAGGGAATATTCCCAATGTTTGCGGACGTGATGGAAGAAGCTGCCTTCACACCCTTGCCAAGGAAGGTTCAGGAGCACTCGAACACGGATGATGGGGCCTCTGCAGCACGGATCAGCTTGCCCATAAAAGAGTGCTGGAATCACCAGATGCCACCAAGCGATCCATGCACCCTGACTCTTACACAAGCTCAGCACCTGGAGGAACAGACACGTGGCCAAAGCAGAAGTATGCTGTGGCACACGGAACGTGAGAAAAGGATCACGGCATCACAGTTCGGAGACATCGTCAAACGACAAGCACCCGTGAACGAAAAGTTTCTCAGGACGATTTTCTCGGGCGGACATGGCACGACACGTCACATGAGGGCGGGACTTCAGAATGAGGCGGCTGCTCTGAAGCGCTACAAGGCCAAGCAAAAGGTCCAAGTCTTCAGTGTTGGCCTTTGCATCAACCCTGGCCTTCCCATGCTGGGGGCATCACCAGACGGGCTGGTCTGGGACGAAGATATACAGGAGTACGGACTAGTCGAAGTGAAGACCGTGTCACGGGCGATAGATGCGAACCTGACGACCTTCGAGGAGGTGATGAGCAGAGGGTTTGTGGAGTTTATCCATGCGGACAAGAGTGTCGACAAAAAGCACAAGCACTACTACCAGGTGACAGGACAACTTGCGCTCACAGGACTGGAGTGGTGTGACCTTGTTGTTGACTGGGCGAAAGACTGCTGGGTCACACGGGTGCCCTTTGATGAGGCACTCTGGGTGAACGTTATGGTGCCACGCCTGACAGACTTTTTTTTTAAATATCGGAAAGACTGAGTGTTGATCATAAAATTGTAGTGTCTGTTGTGGGCGGTTCTAGTGCCAAGTTTGGACACTTTTGGTAATCGGGTTGCAAACACTGCCCGCGTGGGTGGGCGGCTCCGTACGTCAGCCTGCTGGTTTCGACTTCGACAACACCGGTTCTTGGCCTACCCGGTTTACGCAACTCGAGGAGTACGCTTATGCCTCCGTACTTCGCCAAGCACCACCGGACATTCAGGTGCGGACACTTCTCTACTGCATGGGCCCCGAGGCTCGGGTCCTTCTCGACATGTTCGGCTTGAACGCCGCCTCCCTGAACAACTACAACACGGTGGTCAAGCGCTTCTCGGAACACTTCCTGTACCCCGTCAACGAGGTGTAAGAGTCCTCGAGGTTCCACGAGCGGGTTCAGCAGCCGGGAGAGAGCGTCGACAGTTACTACGCCGAGCTCTGCAAGCTTGTCAAGTGGTGCAACTACCCGTCCCCCAAAGTCGAAGAACGCCTGGTTCGCGACCGGTTCGTTGTTGGTCTTTGCGACGAACGCCTGTCCGGCCAGCTCTGCTGGAAAGCCAAGCTCAGCCTCAAGGACGCGTGGACGCAGGTGAGGCAGATCGAAGACGCCGAAAAAGAAAAAAACTGCTCGCGGGAGTCGAGAGTGTCCAGGTCACCGTCAACGTTGACGCCACCAAGTCTTGTCATGGTCCGACGCACCAACGCAAGACAACAAAACGGTCAGACGACGCATCAGCAGTGTCTTCACTTGGCGATAACGACCCAGGTTCCTGCAGCTACTGCAGTCGGGCCCCCCACACACGCTCAGACTGTCCTGCTCGGCAGTCTCTGTGCAATTATTGCAAGAAGAAGGGCCACTTCGCGGACGTCTGTTGCGCTCGGAAACGAAAGCAGAGCAAGGTGGCGTTCCTTACCGCTCCACGCAATCCTCGAGACTGAGAAGGCCAAGGCCAAGTACGTTGAGGTCAATGTCGACAACTACACGGCGATATTCAAGGTAGATTCCGGCGCGGAGGCGTCTGCTGTTTCGGAAGCCTTCCCGAACTTACCTCATCATCTGGACAAGGTCGACGACCTGCTGACAGCACCAGGAGACCAGTCGCTAAAAGTCATTGGGTACTTCATGGCTACCCTCCTGTGGCGAGGCAAGACCGGTCATCAGCGTCTGTACGTGATCAAGTCCCTCTCTATGCCCCTGCTCGGGTTCCCAGCCATCCAGGCTCTGGGTGTGGTAAAGTTCTTGGACGACATGAAAGTGCCGGCACCGCAGGGACTTTTCAGAGGTCTCGGCACGCTCAAGGAGGAGTACAAGATTCGGCTACGCCCGGATGCGGTTCCGTTTTCACTTAGTGTTCCATGCCGCATACCGATACCCCTGCGCGAGGTGGTGCAAACAGAACTGGCCAAACTGGAGCAAGACGGAGCCATTCGGCGTGTCACCAACCCCACACCTCGGGACGCTGGACTGTTCATGGTTCCAAAGTCGTCGGGAGGTTACCGTGTCTGTATCGACTTTACAAAATTAAATCAAGTTGTCCCGAGAGAACGTCATGTGCTCCCCACCGTCGATCAAGTCCTGGGACTTCTGGGCGATGCGGCAGTCTTCTCGAAGCTCAAAGTTACCTCAAGCTTCCATCAGGTCAAGCTTTCCAAGGACTCTCAAGAGCTTACGATGTTCATTACGCCGTATGGGCGTTATTGCTTTTGCCGACTCCCATTTGGCATCACGTCGGCCCCTGAGTTTTTCCAGCGACAGGTGGCGTGGATCTTGGAAGTCCTAGACGGATTGGTCAACATGGTCGACGACATCCTAGTCTTCGGCAGAACGAAAAAGGAACATGACCAACGCCTGCGGCAGGTGCTGTTGTGTCTCTCCGAGGCCGGCGTCACCCCTAGCTTCCGTCGACGGTTCGGCCTCAGGTGGACCTGTCTACTCGCGTCATCGTGATGTGCCTCGTCCAGCATCACCACCACGTGTTCGTGGTGATGGTACGGGCCGACACTACTCAACCCATTCTGGAAGACAAGTGGTCGCTCCCAAGAGACTCAATCTGTAAAACTTTGTTTTTTTTCACAGCCAAGGTGTCCGATACTCTCCTTGAACATTCTAAAGGGGGGATTTTGCGGGCGGTGCTAGTGCCAAGTTTGGACACTTTCGGTAATCGGGTTGCAAACACTGTGCCCACGTCTTGTGTAAAAAGCCATTGCCTCGTGTGATAAAGGTGCCTTTTGGTTCCTAGCTCTGGACGCTCAGTTGGTTGCTTGCCGTCGCTGGTGGGCTGTGCAGTTTCACCGCCGGCCACAGCCCGGCACGGCAGTGTCACAAAGGAATCAACCTCATTTTTAATGCCAAAGACTTGGAGAACATATAATAAACCAACTTTTGTGAACTGAAAGTGGCTGTCATGACAAGTAGTTGGAATGCCTCAGACTGCTCATGTCGCCACAAGAATTTGTTGCAAACTGTAGCGCGTACCTCTGTCCGATATAGTAGTCGCAATATTTGTGTACTGAAAATAGAGTTTGTGCACTGTGCATGCTAAATTTCATACACTTTTCCATTGTTTACAAACCCACGCCCCAGCGTGTAATCTTCACAGCCTAGCATGCGCGTGGTCGTCAGTTGTGAAACCGTCCAAAGCACGCGCCATACACACAAACACTAAAGATGGTATGGGAGCGTGTGACACCTAAAGAGGGCATGATCCTCTTCTGCATTATGCGCGAAAGTTCCAACAACGACCATGTGCTGTGGCTACCAACGCCGCTTCCGGCGGCCCACCTGGGAGCAAAATTGGTTTACGGTAGTGTCGTTACTGATTTCAGCGCTATTGATGGTGAAATTTTGGTTGCACGTCAAGGTCCCCACATGTTCTTCCTCTGGGGTGACAGACATCTTCCTTTGGTTTAATCTGTAAACCCTCTAATCTTCATTTGCTGGGGCATATTGACGGAGAATTTTAGTAATTCGCACAATTTACAATGCAACAGCTTGTTTTCAACATCTTGAATTTTTGCCTGTGGCACACGCAATGGCATCTCAGTTAAAGCCCCTTCATGTTTTAAAAGTAGCGCAAAGTGCGTCGATGCACGAGGCACGTGCAACATGCAGCCCTTGGGAAGATCATGGCGACACAGCGCAGCACTGAGCTAGATTTCAGACGCCATGTCCTTCCCAGAAGTGGCACACGGTACGTGTCTCGAGAATTTCCACAACAATGAATGGCGCCACTTTTCCCAGGATAGAGGGGCTTTAATCTCAGTCTGCCTGTTGCCCCACCAAACAGTTCTGCTAGGAGTCGACTGTGGCCCCACCATTACGTCTATTTTTCTTTATTAACCACTACATTTCCGCCCTTTTTAGAGGATATGTGTGTATTAAAATCAAACATCCAAAAGTATTGAAATTAATTTAATCAGTCCTAGTTAAAAATTAAGAATAATCAAATGCTCGCTACTCTGTCGTGTAGTGTGCAACCAATCTAAAATTAAAACCTGGCAAGTTTGGACAACATTTTATTGCGTTGAGTACTTCTGACAGGAATCCTAACGTCCTTGATTTCTTTCATCATGACCATCTACCTTTGCTTTGAAACATTTATTTAACGACCAAAGAAGTGGCCACCATATCTGCCCTGCTGTTTGGGCATAAAAAGAGGAAAAGCTTTTAATCTTCTCGGGAGCTTCCAGGGCGAATGAGACAAGTGGCAGCGATCAGGGACTCCTGGGGCTTCAGTAGTCTGGAGTCACCTGGTTGATCTCGGCGAGTATGGTTTCCTTGAGTGCCGTAGGGAGGTTCTGAAGTTGCCCGACTGTGACGTTGTTGGGGGCCAGGTGCACTGCGAGTGGAGGGTGAACGGGCAATCCATCCCAAGAGCTTGGTGACAGGGTGAACACAAGTGTAGCATCCAGAGTCATGTTGCGCTGGTTGCGGAAAAAAGACGTCCGAGGCCCGTTCAGCTAGCTCCTCGGGAGAGACACCTTTGCGAAGGGCAACAGTGGCAGCAAATTGCCTAGGTTTGTGGTCCCCGAGGAGAGAACGGAGGAGCCTTCAAACTTTCGAAAGATGGCTATTGCCGGAGATGGATCTGCACAGGGAAGTCCAGCAGTTGGAAGCGAGTTCCGAAGTGTAGCACGAGATAGTCTTTTGGAGTTTATGTGAAGGTTTGAGGAGTCGTCGTGGTCTGCGAGAACGGCGGTAACAGGCCAACAGGTGAATGCGGCGGTCCAGTAAGTAAATGCTCGTCAAAGCGGCATCGTCCGGTACGGTTAGCCGCTTTGTGGCAGACTTGTGGGCGGACTGGATAGCTTGTATAATGTCGGAAAAGCCAGCAAGTTCCATGACAGAAGAAAGAGCTGCTCGGAAGTTGTCCCACTTAGTGAAGAATGTGTCGCAGCAGGCGCGACAGTGAGATAGGGTTGCGGATAGGAAGTCGTAGCGTAAAATAATGGGGAGGTGATCACCGCCGAGGCGGTCGCCGGCGACATGCCATCTCCAGCGTCGAGGGTAACGAGCACAGGTAAAGTCGGGGCAGGTGTCCTGCTGTTGGGAGGATTGTTTGATACGTGTGGGGGTGTCTGGGATGTTGAGGAACGAAAGTTTCAGCCCTGTGAGGTCTGCAAGAAGCCGCGTGCCGTGGGGAAGGTCAATGTCGTAGCCCCATGCGTGTGTTTGGCATTAAGATCACCGCAAACGGGAACGTCGTCTTTTGGATAAAGACGGGCGAAGTGCTTAAAAAAAGGGATGTTTAGCGGCTGCCTTGTCCAGCGGTTTAGCGATGTGTCTGGAGCCACATAGACAGAGAAGAGAAAAACGGGCCGTTGAGGAATTGGCGGCAACCCGTAACGCTGGTCATTGCAGAGCACCTCTGTGAGGTGTCGAGAAGAGTGAAGCACACTGATCGATGAACGTACAGGGCGGAACGAATCCAAGGCAAGGGGGCACTAGTCTCAATGTTCGGAGCAAGTCCATCGTACTGTGGCAAAGAAGGGAGGGGGCCGTTGATTTCTTGTAGAGCAAACGCAGCGGCCATGTCGGATGACGAGTGAAGATAAAATTTTTCGATGAAGTCTGCCTTCTTCTGTTTAAGCGAGCAACAGTTCCACTGAACAATCCTGGGGGCGCTAACCATGTTTGCGTGGTGATAGTGGGGGGCCGCCGAACGGAATGATGCCCTGCATCGCGAGGCGCCCGATTACTGCACGGGTGCAGGTATCCACGAGAGTAAACAGCGAGTTTTGCATCGTCGGAATTCGCTGCGTGGCTGCCAGCATTTGTTTTGTGAAAAGGGTGATTTGTTGTTGCAAGCCAGTAAAGTCTGACCCTGACGGAAGTAGGGCAGGCGTCTCACTAGTGCTGTTGACAGCTCTCGCTGATTCTGCGAAGGTGGTCCGAGGCGGTTCTGATGTTGGGACTTGTGTGAGGTCGGCGGTGATGTTGTGTGCCGGCGTTAGGAGTTTTGTGGCGAGCACCGGGCGGGAGTCAGTCTTCTGCTTCGCAGACCTCGGTGCTGCGATGAGGGCTTTGGGCGCAGATAACAGCACAGCTTGCTGAGCAGGAGCTAGTTTCAGGCGTCACTGGTGGTGACGCCGGCTTCTCTTTGGATGTTGATGAAGGCAACTGACGACGCTGTGTTGTGCCGTTGGCTTGGGTGCTGTTGGGGCACTGGGCAACGCGAGGCTGGTGCCGTCGAATGTAATGAGTGCCGACCCAGAGTTTGTGAGAGGACCGGCCTGGAGGATAGCAGATTTCCGGCAATGAAGGTTTTTTAGGACGCAGAATCCAGGTCGCCAGACTTTTTTTATGAATCCGCGAACCTGGCCACGGCGAATGGCCTCGTAGCCTTGCACGGAGACCTGCAGAGTGCCGATCGGGATGTATGTTACATTGAGGAATGCATCGCACACTTGAGACAAAGCAGCATCAACTGCAAGTTGATTACTGCAGTCGAGGTACCTCACTTGGTAGGGGGCTGCAATGGTGTAGGAGACCTGAGGTCTATCTGTGCAGCAACTGCAGAGTCAATGGCAAGAAAGACCCCGTCCATGATGCGGCATGGTTTGGCCGGCCGTAGAATGACAGTGTGGGAGAACTCACTGCAGAACGATGCTGCTGGAGGCGCCGCGGGCGGGGCCGCCTTACGTCGGCGAGAGACAGGATGCCATCCGTCCTCCAGGGGGAACGAGTCAGGGTTCGAGTCACGTTGGATGCACCGGGGTGAGGTGGTAAGCTTAGTCGCAGCGGCGCCGAAGAAAAAAATGCCACGAGCACGCTTCGTTTCATTGGCGGCAGTGCGGATGTGGCAACTGTTGTTGAGGGGCGACAACTTGCTTTCGGGATCATCGTCGCCGAGGATGGAGAATGGATTCTGAGTAAAGACCGCAGGTTGAATTCACGCGGCAACAAGTGGTGCATCAAGAAGCGACGTGACGGCAGGAGTGGTTGCACCGGCTGTGGGTGGTGCATTGAGCGGTAAGCTTCAGACAGCGGGAGAAGCCAGCGTGGCCTCGGTGGGTTGTGAGTCCATTTCGTTGGGTAGAGGAAAGTCCCGAGGGCCGTAGTCGGTGCTAATGGTCGTCATGGGTCATGAGGGCGTGTGGGCACAAAAAGTTGCCGGAGCTGAAGTGAGCTAGATAGAGAGATATGGCCTCTTTTTTCTCCACGACCATCTACGAAGCCACAAGACTGCAGCTCTAGCTTCGACTGAGCAGTGGCTCTCTCGTGAAATTGCACAGCAAAGCACAGACCTTCCAGATAGAGTCCAGGCTCTTGCTCATACTGTTTGGGAAAGTACCCCTCAAGATTCGAAAACACTTCATTTGTCCAATCACTCGTTCCACGTGGATCCGGACCTTCGCAATCGCCCTAGTTTTCGCTTCGTCCTCCAGGGAGAGCTGTAGCCTTCCCCCAAGGAAAGGTGGAATGTTCAGGTTAGCCCCTGCAGCTTCGACCTCTTCAGTGATCAAAAAGCCTCTGTCCGCCATGACAGAGTCTCCGGGCTCAAGAAGGTTGCATAGCCCGGAACATGCGGTCAGGGCTTTGTCAGAGACGCGGCCAGGGGCAAGGTCGCTCACGAACGACACGAACCCATTGGGGGTGATGCCCAGCAGTCCCTTGGCAGTGTTGTGGCACTTGTAGCTTGAGTAGGTATCACTCTGCACCCTGAAGTCGCTAGGTGTCTCGATGAAGATTTCCGTGCAATCCAGAATGACTCTCGTCGATGGATACGCCTCGATGAAGCACTCCGGCATGTGCTTGTTCACAACCTGTCGCGACGGCCAGTAGTTGAGTTGAGCAAGGTAGTCCGCTAGGTAACCAATCCAGAATGTCCACACCCGGCTGACTGTGCTGATGTGGATACGAAACCGGTATGCAAGGTCCTGCTCCAAAAGTCCCACCCTCAGGCGGGACAACACGAGCAGCAGCTGATCATCCATGGATAGATAAGGTGACCTTCTCTGCGGACCTTGACTTTCCTTGTGAGCTTCATAACCTGCCTGAACAAACTTGTAAAAGGCGAGAAATCTCTCCAGGGAGTCGAATCCCGTGTAGAAGGCCAGTTTCTTTGGGTCCTGTTGCACGGCTGTGAGCGTGAAGTTCTGAAAGGGGATTGTAGCATCGATGACCTCCTCTGCTTTGTCATACATCTCCTCAAGATGGGCTACTTTCTTCCGCAGAGCTTCATTTTCTTTCTGTAGACGGTCGTTGTCCTTGCGCAGTTTCTCGTTTGCAGAAGCGAGCTCCTCTAGCTGCCTGATGCGATCACGCAGGGCTTGATCGATACATCCTGTGATGCTGTACTGGTGGTCTGCCAGATGGGGAGATAGCAAAATAAATATCACATCATTTTTGCAGTCAAATATCAAAACAAAAAACTAGGCTTTCTCCTTGTAATTGCCTTGGCTCTGCCAAATAGCATATCATGTGCCATACAAAAAAAGCATCACATGTTAAAGGGGCCAAGAAACGATATGCATTTGGATGTTCTGCACCTCATACAAGCATACTGACGTCTGTAGCACAAATATAATCTATATAATAATCTATATACCACAAACCAGAGGCTCCCCTGCCAAGGTTATATTCTGAGGAATAGAAGGCTAATTTACAGTCAGAAATCACAATGTTGAGAAAGCCTAGGGTTCACACCAGGGTGACGACACTTGAATACAGACGGCTTATGAACTGGACCCAAGCACTGAGTGAGCACCTGACTATTTGGTTACAATCAATGCCATGGTAACTATTGGGGCTTGGGCTTGTGTCTAATCACTGCGCCAACAGTAGCAGCTAACCCCTAACAGTAATCATGTGATTATTTTACCTGGCTGTGAGGAAGAGCAGAATATTGCTTGTTCTCAAGCTTTATTGTGCGACAGCAGCATTTAGCAGAAGTAACTGAGTCGGTTTATGACCTCTTTAATGCTGCTCTGTTCCACACGAAGGAGCTATAATGGGAATGCTGGCTATTCGCCTTGAGATCCGATCGTCAGGGGTGCTGCGGGGAAATGCGGAACTAAGCTTTGTTCTACACTTACTTGGAGCACGGAGAATGCTGCGGACGCTAACTCGAAGCCCTGAGAGGCTCCGGTGCAGCGTTCGTGCGCATGCATTGGAGTCAACTGCGAATTCTAAGAGCATGCATAGCCTTGCCCGTGCTCCATAACAAAAGTGGGGATGGTTTTTTTGTGGACGCCAGAGAATCGCCGCTTGTCTTGTAGGAAACAATGGATAAACAAAAGCATGTGTCCCCACTTTTCAATCTGGATCTTGAGGCAAATAACATGCAAGCAGGGCTGTGGCAGCATCTCCTTTGTACCTGGCAGACAATGAAGTGAGGGTGTGACCGCAATCTGAAAGAACAACTCCGCGGGTACCTTGCATGTGCGGTATCTTAGAGTGCACCGTGCCATATGGTGCTGCGAGTATGGAACGGCCACAACTTGCGTGCTATAGCCAGCGGTGACTGAGTTAGTACAGTTTGTAAAGTTCGACGTACTGCATGTAAGTGTTCCATGCACCTATCGGGACTGCTGCACAGTTGACAGGGATGCCAAATAAACAGACGAGCAACACTGATGCTCAATGTTAGGAGCTTACCGCTAGCTATTACATCATCAGTGTCAGGGGCACCAGCGGAGGCCAAGGGGCTGCCGGGTTGTGCTGGCTCCTGGCTAGCAGGCAGGGTCACGGTCTGTGCCAGGTCAAGGTCCGACAGAAAGTAGGCCGGCAGCGGCTGCAGCGCATGGCGCTTCCTTGCGCAGATCATGTTTGGGACCTTTGGGCAGGCCGCAACATCTGCAGGCAAGGATAAGGCAATTGTTCACGCAATTATTTTATAAGCATTACATACCGGCTGGAATTCTGTCTAGCACAGGGCACAGCTTACACTGTACGGAGCACATAACATGTCAAACAACCAAGAGCTCAGCTGGATCAATAGCGGTCACTGTTTCTACCCTTTGGTAGCTGGTCTGGAATGTTGTAGCCAAATAGCGATTGTTGCAGTTCTTTCTGAGACGAAGTGCATTCAACAGCCACCGGCGTATAAAAGAAGGGAACAAAGTTTATATCCTTATTCAACATAGTTTGGCACACAACAAAAGGTTTGTCCCAAGCGAGCCAATCAGAGTACACTTCTCTAGTAAAGAGCTGTCACATACATTTGACTTCAACACTTCAATCAGTTCACAGGGGTTATAGAGTCTGCCACCTGCCATGTTACTGTGAAATCGACTATATTCGGTGCCATCTTAGGCTGTCCATACTTGCCTAAAGGGCCCTTTATTAAACATAATTATATTTCCGCATTCATATGTGTTTCCATTTGTGACACGAACGATATGCACAGCTGCAACTTCTTACAAAGCAGTTGGCTCAAGCATATTACGACCGCAAACTCCTGACAAGGCATGTCCAACTCTATCTGCTTGAATGGTCACTAGGAAGCTGCCTAGTCAAGCAAACACGGTGGACAGTAATTATAGAGTCCTTGCACCTGACGTCAGTTTTCGCTCAAAATATTTCTAGAATTCATGTTGGTACATTTTCTCCTATGTTTTTCTATGTGCTAAGAGAGTGTTTTCCAGCTCGCTGAAGTCCTCTTGCATTGTGACCGACTGTGTCAGATAGAGCAGTCGGAAATATAAAGAAGCATCGTCTGGTACCGTTCAAACACACTGCTGTTATTTAGAGTCGAGATGAGCTGGCACTTCAATGTACGACAGGAAACATGCAGAGCCTTCACTACTTTCCACAACGAGAGAGCTGGATTAAAAGCTGTCATTTGGGGCCATCAGAGATGAAGGCAGCAGAGCGACATCCCCTGGTGCCTTGAGCAGCAAGCTAGCTAAGCCAAGCCAAATCCTTGAAAAAGGCAGTCAGTAGGTTTATATGCCACCTATTCCCACTGCAAATTTAATGACGGACGAGAATGTTATACTTTTTCAGTTTCAGTGATATCCTTGATGCTACTTAACCGCACGTCGCAAAACCTCTTTTCGATTGCAGTCCATTTGCGTCGTCTAGCCGTTGAGAGATCTCATGTATTCAGACAAAACATTGTTATTATGTCTGCAGCTCTACAAAATCTGACATTACGATTGCTTGAAGCTCCGTCTTTTTCTATGAGAGCGATGATTGCTTCCGTAGGTCACGTATTTCGCCATGCTCACTGGGTAGCACCGCTGTCCACAAATCACCAGACGCCACCAGCAGTGACGTAGCTCACGTGAGAAACGACCCATGTATACAGTGATCACAAGCAAGAATATAAGCAGGGAAAAACAACTATTGCAGAAAGAAACAAAAATAGGCAAATAACATACACTTCGGAAATGTCCTGGTTGGAAAAAACCGGGGAGCTTTGTCCTCGTACTTCTTTCTCCCAGTTTCGTTAAAATGAGCGCCGCATATTCTGCTGTCAGAGGTTGGCGTCCACAGAGAGAACCGTCCAGTGGTACCTGCATGCAAAAGAAGCAGTTAGCACCATATTAAGATTCACCCATTCAACTTTGGAGCAAGTGCAACTCAATCTCAGTGGTAAGAATGGATGCAGCAGCCGTGGCGTCTGAACAGGGGCGTCAGTAAACTATCCGGGCAAGGGGGTAGAATTCAGTTCTCCTCCTCCCCCATCGTCACCCCACCGCCTTCTAAACACTTCCAGTACCATTGTGCAGCGGGCACTAAGAACAAGCACATAGTTTATGCCTAACAAACCTGGAGTGGATGCACGCTGAAAATGATAGAAGCACTGTGAGAGTATCTTTGCTTTAGCTGTAGGGTAGTGAGATGAAGCGACATTCCTGCGATGCAATCAAATATTGGTATGTCGGTGCAGGTGGAAGTGGCCAAGAGAGTGAAAAGGGCACATGCAACATCTGGGATTCTTTGAGATTGTCTTTTTTGTTTCAGTCGTATGTTGCACTTATAGGTCAAAAATAATGAATGCTATTTTTATTTTTAAAAAAAATGTGTTTCGCAGGTATGTTGTACATATGGGTAAAATGACTTGGGCCACGTCGGACAGTACACACACTGTACCTTCCTGATCATTGTCAGGAAAGTGTAGATAACAAGTAAAAAAATATGGTAAATACCTTTCCTGTTGATTCGCTGTA